>NC_090021.1:46700666-47370309 GCF_037176765.1 Anolis sagrei | reverse complement strand
TTCCAAGATCAAGCAGTGATTGTATAGCCATTAATAACAGAAAACTGGGGGGAGATTAAGTGTGTATTTCTATTACATTCCTGAACAGGTGCTCTTTTCTGGTTTCATAGGCAGAGGAAACTCCCTAGCCATGGCTTTATTGGTATGAATCGAGGTTGGTCATCCAGATTTTGTTGGGTGTGATTCTCAACTTCCCTGAGGCCAACAACATCACTTCTTTAGTGATTCTATAGAAAAATTAATTAGTAGTTATTTATGCTAATTTTAACTAATGTGAATAAGTGGTTGTGTGCTGGGAAAGGATTTTCATATGGCAAAATTATCCTCATAATTTAAAGCAAGATAGACTATATTGCAATGTCTGCCAAACCAAAGTTTCATACCCTCTTATTTATTTATTTTTTACATTTTAAGGCAGTTATTTTTCTCATTTAATTGTCTTAAACTCAAGTAAATCTAATACTCCATACTAGAATAGCCAAGAAACCACTTAGTTCACAGGTTATTCTCTCAGATTTATCAAGGAACAGCCCCAGACACCAACAGGTTAAATGAGACATGCACTTAAAAATATTCATGATATGGAAAAGGTGGATAGGCAGAGTTCTACTAACCTAACACAGGGCTACAATCAAGATAGGTTCTATAGCTTCGTTCTTAAGAAGAATTTGTATGTAAGTTGGAAAAGTACATTATTCCATGTAACACATTTTTTGTTCCTGGGTTATGGATGTCATTTCCTAATTGGTTCTATCATAAAACATAGAAAAAGTTTATTAAATTGCAAAAACTTTGTTTTTGCAGGACATCCTGCAGCACATTTTGCTATATTTTTTTCAATGAATATATCTCATTGAGTCTCAACCAATTCAACATAGTTTGTGGTAGCCACAACCACGAAGTTTCTGTAGTCTAACAACCAATTTTAAAGTAAGTGCTACACAATTAAGCAGGAATAACACTTTCAAACCAGGAACAGATTATTTTTACATAGTGTTATTTAAGTGTAACTCCGGACTTTTTTTTAAAAAAAGTTTTGGGTCGCATAGAGAAGGGTTAACACATCTGTAATGTTTGCTTTGCTGTCTGTGCCCCTATTCAGAAGATTTTGCCTCCCTTTCTATTTATTTATTTCCCACATTTCTAACCCACTCTTCTCAACCCCCGAAGGGGGACTCAGGAAGGCTTACACTGGCTGTCTTCTTGGGCATCTTTGGGTAGGGTTTTGTTAAGTCCATGGAGAAGAAGATTATTTATCACTTTTGTGATGGGTCTAGATTTTCTATAGTGTCAATAGCAGAATGTCTCTGCATAGCAGTTTTGGGGGAGAACACATAGAAGGGTGCTGTTCAACACACCCTTCTTACTTGTGGAATCCCATCAGTACCTCCTGACCACGGTGTGAACAGAATGGTGAACTACAGATGTCCAATCTGTCATCTAATCCCATATAGATGCCTAAACCAGTATAGCAAACAGCCACCCCCTACAAAACAGCATCAAAAGCAAAGCAGCTTATTTTGGCATATGGGGTGGGGTGGGAGTGGGGCAGGGGGAGAGGATTCCCCAAGCATCATCTTCAACAGTTCAACAAACAATTCCCTATCATTTCATATGCAAAATCTGTTGCTCTGGCAGTAGCCTCATTATACACTAACAGTAGGGCTCATCCTAGCTGCTATTCTTTTGTTGTTTTAAAAAGTTATTTCTTTACACCAACATACCCTCCCTAATCTAAAGAGTTCCTTTCTTATGAATCCACATTAAGGTTGTGTTTTTGTGTTTTGGTTTTCTTTGCAAGGGAAACATGGCAAACGAATTCTAACTACTGCTGAACACAGCAAGGTTAGTCTTTCTGTCTTGAATAGGGCACTTTTTAAATACATGGGCATTGGCCTTTTCACACCTTCAAATACAGCATTGTCTTGTTTACTTGTGTTCACTTCATTATCCAGTATTGCCCCTAAAGCCTTCCGTCCTTTATACTAAAGCCTCACACTAGTCATTTATACTCCAAAGGCCACAGTTCACTGTTGAAACATATGCTCTGCATGCATAAGGCTCTCCATTCTTTCTCCTCGTAGGAAAAAAAAATCATAATTCATGGGAGAGATTCCCTCTGGTTCATAGGTCAACACTTGGTTCCACATTAAAATGAAGAAGAAGAAGTAGAAGCAGCAGCAGCTACTACAGCAGCAGCAGAAACATTAGTGTGTTTTGAAAGCATTTATGACTTTTTTTGTTTTTGGACAACTAAAGAATTATATGACAACTGCTAAGTTGAGGTGAAATTCTTTTCTTGTTTGGTTTCTTCCAAAACCAGGGACCGGGCTGTGGCGCAGCTAGTAAGTAGCCAGCTGCGTTAAATCACTACTGACCGAGAGGTCATGAGTTCGAAGCCAGCACTGGTCAGAGTGAGCTCCTGACCATTAATAGTCTAGCTTGCTGTTGACCTATGCAGCCCGAAAGACATTTGCATCTGTCAAGGAAATTTAGGTACCAATTTATGCAGGGAGGCTAATTTAACTAATTTATGACACCATAAAACCTTCCAGTAGCATGTGTAAGAATGAGGAAGTACTCCATTAAGGTCTCGGCTTCACAAGTGGATGGTGAAGTGGCAGCCCCCTCTGTGGCTGGAATCAAGCATACCCTCATGAAGCTGGAAAGCTGGAATGTCAAATTGCCTCTGTGTCTGTCTATATATGTTGTATGTCTAATGGCATTGAATGTTTGCCATGTATATGTGCATTATAATCCACCCTGAGTCCCCTGTGGAGTGAGAAGGGCAGAATATAAATACTGTAAATAAATAATTTCTATCTTTGGGGTGTCACTGTGTTCACTTATCCATCTTGCAGGCATCCCTCCTTATCAAGGTGCCAAAGGTGATATACACTGCCACACAAGAGTTCAAAACACATTATCATAGCTGAATCATTTGTTGAACCCTTCTCTGCCTCAATCACATGCAGAAGGTAGTTTGGATTTTAAGAGCAAAAAGGGCAGATGAGTGGGTGTTAAATTTCACAAGGTTTAACTTCTCATAGCCAATACTTCTGGTATTGGAGAATCATAGAATCATAGAGTTGGAAGAGACCTTGTGGCCACCCAGTCCAATCCCCTGCCAAGAAACAGGAGAATCACATTCTGAGTACCCCTGACAGATGGCCATCCAATCTCTGTTTAAAAGCCTCCAAAGAAGGAGCCTCCACCACATTCCGGGGCAGAGAGTTCCACTGCTGAGGATAGCAACACTGGAGATAGATAAACTGTTGGAAAGTCAACTGGAAGCTGGACAGGGATTTGGAGTAGAAATATCAAACAGTACAAGGTTCAGGCCACATTTTTAAAGAGGACTAGCATACTTCATAGAACAGAGTAACAACTTTTGCTACCCAGAAGAGTCAGTAATGCTCTAGATATTGGAAAAGATGGCTAATTGTTATACAATCTGAAGGGAAACCAGAGCACAGTTATAGTTAGGGAGACTTAAAACTTTAAAAATAAATCTTGTCTTGAGCTGCAAGTTTTGTTTCCAAGTAATTTATCTTCCAGGAGGATTCCTAGAATACTATTTAATTTGGAAACAAGGCACACACTCATCACATGCAATATTTCAAAAGGGCATTGTCACTTTTTGTCACTGTGCTGCCAGGGATCACATGGAAGCTACCAGAACAGGCAATGGCATGAGTGTATCCTGTAGGTGACATTCTGCCAACAGGTGCCGTAATTGAAAACTCAGCTGATTTGGCAAAGTAGCTACACTAAATAACTGGCGCAGTGGGTTAAAGCACTGAGCTGCTGAGCTTGTTGATCGAAAGGTCGCAGGTTCGATTCCGGGGAGCGGCGTGAGCTACCGCTGTCAGCCCTAGCTTCTGCCAACCTAGCAGTTCGAAAACATGCAAATGTGAGTAGATCAATAGGTACCGCTCTGGCGGGAAGGTAACGGCGCTCCATGCAGTCATGCCGGCCACATGACCTTGGAGGTGTCTACGGACAACGCTGGCTCTTCGGCTTAGAAATGGAGATGAGCACCACACCCCAGAGTCAGACATGACTGGACTTAATGTCAGGGGACTACCTTTACCTTTTTAAAGTCCTGAAATTTCTGGGTGACTTACATGGAATGGAAGCAGTCTTTTGGATATATCTTGGCCCCATGTCATGTAGGGCTTTGCAGTCTACACCAACACCCCCAAACTCAGTTCAGTAGCAAACTGACAGCGAGTGCAGTTCTTCAAAGACTGGTGTTATAAGGTCTCTAAAATGGTCTCGGACATCAGCTGCTGCATTTTGCACTAGCTGCAGCTTCTGAACAGTTTTCAATGGCAACACCATGTAAGGTGTATTACAGTAATCTGACTGGGAGGTAATCAAAGAATAAGCCACTGTGGCCAGATCTGTATTTCAAGAAAGGGCAAGATGGGCATGATGGGCACCTCCTGGTTTCACAGACTGATTGAAACTTATCCATCTACTGGATTTCTGGTTCAAAAGGTTATTAAAATTATCAGAATATACTTTGAAATATATATACTTAGATTAATTGTATTCAGAGAGGAATATTTTGATAGAAAATACTTTTCAACATCCCTCTTTAACTCTGAACCCAGTTGTATGAGACTGTCTGGAAATAGGTACCAGCTGATTCTGAATTACAAGTTTTACTCGAAGCTCACTTTCTGAGGTGCTTCTATACATAGAAGCATGCAAAACTGTTAATTATAATTAGCTTTTCATATATATTACCCATACATTGGATTTACAAAGATATCGGATATCCCCCTCATGAATGTGTCCTTTCTCTGCTATAGCTTCATCTCATGGGGTCAAAAATTTTAATACAGATGCTTCTATTGACTTAATGAATGGGATTCATATGCTGAGGAAAAGCTGGATGAAAGTTTTGTTTCAGGTTTTTTTCAGATTAGATCAAAACTCAAAAGTTTATTCATTTTCATGAATAACCTAGGGTGTATGTGTGTGTGTGTGTGTGGGGGGGGGGGGGGGGGTGAATATGTGAGCGAATGAAACTGAAATATCATCTATTGTGGTCTAATGTTTTGAACTGCTGTGAATCTGTGTCTTCAAGTTATTTGCAATTTATGGAGATCCCAAAACCCTTTGAAGAGGTTTTCTGAGTCTATGAGTTTGTGACTTGCTTAAGATAGTCCAGCAGGTTTTCATGGCCATGTGGGGAATTGAATCCAGAGCCACAGGCCAACACTTAAATCATTATTCCATGCTGGCTCCAGTGTTTTGAATAACCAACTACCGAAAACTTGTGATTTTAATATGTTGTTTATTCATTCAGTCACTTCCAACTCTTCGTGATCTCATGGACCAGCCCACGCCAGAGCTCCCTGTTGGCCATCACCACCCCCAGCTCCTTCAGAGTCAAGCCAGTCATTTCAATAATACCATCCATCTATCTTTCCCTTGGTCGGCCCCTCTTCCTTTTTCCTTCCATTTTCCCCAGCATCATTGTCTTCTCCAAGCTTTCCTGTCTTCTCATGATGTGGCCAAAGTACTTCATCTTTGCCTCTAATATCCTTCCCTCCAATGAGGAGTCGGGCTTTATTTCCTGAAGTATAGACTGGTTGGATCTTCTCGCGGTCGAAGGCACTCTCAAAACTTTCCTCCAGCACTACAGTTCAAAAGCATCTATCTTCCTTTGCATAACCTTCCTTATGGTCCAGCTCTCACATCCATAGGTTACTATGGGGAATACCATTGCTTTGACTATGCAAATCTTCATTGCCAATGTGATGTCCTTACTCTTCACTATTTTATTGAGATTGGTCGTTGCTCTCCTCCCAAGAAGTATATTAATATTAATATATTTTCATATAAAATTTTAATTATAGTTGTCTTTTTTCCTATCATTGTTCAGATCCATTTGTTCAGACCTAGGCACAACTTGACCCTCTCCATGATAAGAACAGTTGTACTCACTGTATTTAGTGGACAACTCTGTTTCTGTTCACTTCTGAAGAATACATCGATGTTCTCAAAGTACGTATTTTGGAAATGAAAGAACCAAACATTCCAAACCCATTCCCCACGATGCCCCCAAGATGTGGGAGTAAGCAAATTGAATTAATATTCACACTTATTGGTGAGAAATATTTCTTAATGGCATTACCTGCTAGAGTTCCTTGACATACCTGTTGTGTTGGTAAGCGCAAAGGTGATGGACTTATCAGGAATGCCACACACATTTCTGACAGACACCTGACATGTGTAACTGGCATAGTCTTGGGGCCGGAGATTTTTCAACTTGAGGACTTTGGTTTCTCCCTAGATGATGTTAAAGAGACAAAAGTGGTAGATTGAAAGGTATGGAGATACAAGTCTTGTAAACAACTTCTACAGCTTCTTTTTCAAAGGCCTTTACGACTGGTTTGCACATCATAAAGTATTGTCCGATCGTGTCCTTCTGATCACAATTTGAAGACTCGGGTTTATGGGCAAGATGGGCTCAAGACATTTTGTTGCCTGAAGAAAAGGATCAAAGGTCATTCCTTTGCCTATTCCAAATGTTGCCAATGGGACAGTGTTCATTAGCACACTGGAGGGCAGAAACCTGGAGCCCTTCCACACAGCCATATAACATAGAATATCAAGGCAGAAAATCCCACAATATCTGCTTTGAACTGGGTTATCTGAGTCCAGACTGCCATATATCCCAGTTCAAAGCAGAAAACGTGGGATTTTATTCAGCTGTGTGGAAGTAGCCCTGATTTAGGTTATGTTGGGGATAGTTTTCAAAGTACCCCTAGACTTCGCAATATCCCTCATATTCCACAGCAACCCAGTGATCTGCCCTAGACTCCATCATCCATTACCCAATGCAGCTGTCTCGCTTTACTAACAGTACAATTTGTCTGATATTAGATGGAAAAGCATTGCATGAATCAAACATAATGTATCAGAAATAGAAAACTATAGCAATTCTTGCCATAATCAAGAATCCAAAAAGAACGGCCTGCAATCTTGGGAATTACTACAATTCTGTGTTCCGGTGCGTACATGTACTTTTCAGCTCCCGTGGCACTTTTCCATGTTACCGTGAACCTAAAATAGCTGCATAAAACAAGTTTGACTGCAAAAGGCACAAAGCTATCAAAAGAGCACAAAAGGTGACTAGCTAGTCAGTTTCTTGAACAGATTTTGAAGGTAAAAAATGGAGATTGAAGTTAGAACCTTCAAAACATTGATGGAGAACCTGTGCCTCTTTGAATGTTTTAGCTTATGACTCCTGTCAAGAAATTAGGGGGTTTTTTTTCTTTTTCTTTACTCAATGCCTACAGTATAAAGTTGTGCTGTGCTGAAGATGCATGTAGGCTGGCAAGTAATTAGAGAGGAAATGAAGTGACACCTGGCTATCTGCAATATTAATGGCAGGATCCTGGTATCATCAAGGACATGAAACAACGCCTGTGTTCATTGCATAAAAAGATATAAAGGAATCCTGCCATACCTTTGAGACTAATAAAAGGATATTTCTAGCTCAAGCTTCCATGGGATCCAAGCCATAAGATTCATCAAGCTAACTTTGACTCGATTCATCCCAAATGAATGTCTCAATTACATAGATTTCCTACCAGCTGAAGAAAGTTTTGAACTAAAGATCAAAGTAATGAAACTTGGAAAATTAGTATTTTTAAGTATCTAATCAGCCAATTTTGGGTACCCAAGCTGTGGTTCAGTTCTGCCTGGAAAATGGATTGTGGCTCCTTTCTTCTGTGCTGAAGCCTTAGGGGCTAGTACTATATAACCTTCCTTTAGGTCTCATTTCCTCACGCTTGAGTCTAAATTGAGTCTAAATTGATCGATGAAACCTAACTCTTGAATTCCTGGAAAGCAAAGTACGGTGAGGTTTTTACCTATTTGAAAGTTTGTTTTCCTGTTTGAATGGTCAGATTGGAAGAGGCTTTATATCCAGCACCTTACTACGCTATCACACCAGGGCTTTAAAGTGGCAGAAATGTGGGGTGGCCCGCTTTAAAGCTCTGGTGTGATAATGTCGTTACTTTTAATTGTATAACTGAAAAGTGGTTTGCATGATTCCTTAGTTACCTCCAAACTTGTCTATTGTAATGAACTCTATCTGGGGTTACTTTGCTGTGTTCACATTCCTTTCTTTCCTTCACTCTCTCTCTTTATTGTAGACACACACACACACACACAAACATATACATGTGCATGGAGACCAGACTTACTTTCTTATCATGTAACCTCCCTAGGATGAAGGCAAACTGTACTGCTCAGGTACTCTTTCTAAAGCTGTTCCCAACCTTTTTTTAACCAGGGACCACTTTGACCAGGGACCACTTGACGAGGGACCACTTCGATCAGGGACCATTCTCCAACATCAGTACCAAAAGGGTTACGAATCAGTTTTTGGTCAATTTGAGATTGGGTTTGGGGTGCTGATTCAGGAAATTGCATTGGATAGACCAGATGAGCTCTAGTTTCTGATACAGAATATATGCCATGGTCATCGACATGGAAGGAGTGGCAGGTGGTTTGAAAGGAGTGGAAATAAATAAAATAAATAAATCAATAAGGAGGAGGCTCGTAGAACAGATTTTCATCCTCAGGGCCTACTGGTGGTCCACAGCCCACAGTTTAAGAACCACTGTTTTAAAGTGATAGTAATTCTGATATCGCCCTGCGGATTCTTTGGGAATCATTGGATGAATGTCATAAGAATCCACCTGGGAATCTTTTCACATACTCCTGATATTTTTCCTTGAAATACTTGATCAAAACTGCCTATTAAAAACAATTCTTTGTCAGGCCTCTTACTCTGAGTGAAAAATCCAGTTTTGTTTCTAATATGCTTGTAAAATCTCTTTTTGTTTCTAAAATCATTAACCAAACCAACGTTCTGCCCTCACATTTCCATTCTGTCATAGTAGCATTGAATTGATAAATACCTCTTTTGTAATCTCTACTTTATCCTACTGTGTATAAGCTTTTATTTTGTTTTGGAATAATTAAAAATGTCTCCCTGGTTTATAATGATCCTTTTCTTTCTCGACCTCATTTGCCACACAACTATGTTTTTTCTGTAATTTTACAGTATTGTTGACATATTTTTCTATCAAGCAAATCTTTCGACGGGGCTTTACTGAATAACTTTTCAAGATGTCATGCCAAATTAGGCATGATGCTTTAGACATGTCAATATTATCATTGAAAATCAGAAACTTGGAAAAACTTTCCCATTGTTCTATATTGTTAGCTTGCCTTTGCTTCTTTGGCTTGAATTAAATCTGTTTAGAAGAAAGTTTTTAATGGATCAGATTACATAAAAACTCACCCATTTTACAAATTCATGTTTATTGGCTATGGCATTTGCACACCAACATGGGGTCAAACATCTAACATTTGACTTGGATGAACAAGATAAATACTTAGGAGATTAATATCCCTGTGGAAAAACACCTCCCTAGAGAATGGTTGGTATACTCTGTAAACAATGGCATTTACAAGCTGCCTGTCAACTGGTGATTTATGCATGCTTTGTATGCATCCAATTTATCGATCAGTGAATGCTGAGTAAATGTATAGAAACTCAGACTGTAAATCAGTTTACAAAGCCTCAACTATTAAGTCTACAATTCACTTGATATTGTAGCCAACTGTCCAAGCCTTGTTTTAAAGATGAATACATGTAGCTGCAACACTGAGATCCAGAAAGCATGCAAATAAGTGTGACAAAGTGCTTCAAAAGTCTTATGCCTCTATTCACTATAGGATCATATAATCTGACACAGGGTGGATACACATTCTTCTTATTGTCATTGTTTCTCTGTCATGATAACTTGTGTTCCTAACTAAGGTCCCCAGCCCCAACCTGTCAAGGGAATGTGCTAAGTGACAGTCTACATAAATAACAGTCTTATGTCAACTAAGATTGGTAAGAAAAAGAGACAAGCAGAAAATCACTCAAATGACTATAGGTATGACCAATAAAACATTTCCCCCACTCTTGCAACCAGACTATAAAAACATTCAATTCCCCAGTTTAGCTCAAGAAGACAGCAGGCAAGTATTGGAACAAGAAGCAAATGAATCAAGTTTCATAACACAGCGGTACAAAACAAAGGAGATAATGACTTCTGTGTCCAACAAATGCTGCTCAGTCAGCCAAACTGAACTACATCTAAAACGTATAACCATTTGGTGAGGCCAGTGCCAATAGCCTCACCAAAAATGGGTGTACAAAAATACAATCACTTATCATCACTACTCCTCAGGTTAAGTGTGTTTTTTTTACAAAATGATTATCTTTCTTCAAGATGCTCTTATCCTAAGCCTGAAAGATAAGACGGAATCTCCTTCCATCAAATAGGCTATGCTACATAGATATATTTTTCATAACAATTTCTAATGGATGCTAGAAATAAGAGAAATAGAAATGCCTAAGGATATCAAACCTTTGTATGCCTGAATAGATATGCACAGTCCCTCAACAGATGAAATAGTATTCCTAAGTGGATAATTGGGTGAGTTATATTTTTTTAACATAGCAATATGTTAAACAACAGATTAACTATTGAAAAGGCTACTAAAGGAATACAGATGACATCAGGGTTCAGTCCCTAAGAAGTGTAACATCTTTCTTGCCATATACAATTGACTATAAGTTTATCTCATTGATAAGTCCAAGGCAGCTTCTGGAGCCATGAATTTGCTGCAATTAACAGATAACTCAAGGATAAAAGGGGTTTAAAATATTTTTCTCTCCTTTTAAAAATGCATAGAGGGAACATACTTGAAAAAAGCTAAAGAGGAAAGGATTAGTTTATTTGACAGGTATAATTTGCTTGGAAGTGTAAATAGAATGGTTAATCATAAAAAGTCTACAATTATACAAATACAGATGGGGTAAGGAATATAAATGAGGGCAAATAATAACAGTGTGGGCTGGAAAAAAGGCCGTCTATTAGGGACCCAGATCAAAGGCAATGACAACAGGCAGATTTGAGAAACCTCTCTAGGCATGGTGAGGTATGAAAGCAGTGCTTCCAGCCCATTTCCTCTCCTGTGCCCACATCAAGTAGAGGACTAGTAAGCATTGGTCTTTGGAGAAACACTTCACCCAGGACTGGGGACAAATAGAAGGAAGAAGAGGAAGCATGAAGAGGCTGGCTGGTCCTTGTTTATCGATGGGTCCCCAGATATTTGGCCTTCAACTCCCAGAAATCCTAACAGCTGGTAAACTGGCTGAGATTTCTGGGAGTTGTAGGCCAAAACACATGGGGACCCACAGATTGAGAACCACTGAACCCCTGCCACTCCATTCCACTGAGTGCTCAGAATGGAATGGAGCACAGAGCTCACCAAACCAGCAATGGGATCATTTGTTTCAAGTACTGATCAGCTGACAGGTTGGGCCAAAATTTCTCAATTTATATTACCCGTATATTCCGGCATATAAGACGACTGGGCATATAAGACAACCCCCAACTTTTCCAGTTAAAATATAGAGTTAAGACGACTCCCATGCATAAGACTACACCCGCATATAAGATGACCCCTGACTTTTGAGAAGATTTTCTTGGGTTAAAAAGTAGTCTTATACGCCAGAATATACTGTATATAAATTATAGATTTATAGTAAAGGTAAAGGTTTTCCTCTGACATTAAGTCTAGTCGTGTCTGACTCTGGGAGCTGGTGTTCATCTCCATTTCTAAGCCGAAGAGCCAGTGTTGTCTGTAGACACCTCCAAGGTCACGTGGCCAGTATGACTACATGGGGCACCGTTACCTTCCCGTCAGAGCAATACCTATTGATCTAATCACATTTGCATGTTTTCAAACTGCTAAGTTGGCAGAAGCTGGGGCTAACAGATTCGAACCTTTCAGTTGGCAAGTTCAGCAGCTCAGTGGTTTAGCCATGTCGAGGCCTTGGTCGCTCTCTGGAATGGGGAGATGACCAGGGCAATTGACAGGATCGCTCCGGAACGTCCCCTCTCGAGTAACCGAGCTAAACCAGCCCCTTGGTTCACTGAGGAGCTGGCAGCGATGAAGCGAAGGAAGAGGGTACTAGAGAGCGTGTGGCGCTCGGACCCAAGCGAGCCAAATCGAACACGGTTTGTGTCCTTTCTAAGGGCATATGCCGCGGCAATAAAAGCCGCAAAGAAAACTTTCTTTGCGGCTACTATTGCGTCTGCAAAGAACCGTCCGGCGGAGCTGTTTCGGATTGTCAGAGGTCTTTTAACTCCCCCTACCTCAGGTGGGAGCCCTGACAATTCGGCCACGCGCTGTGAAGCATTTGCTCGGTTCTTTGCAGACAAAGTCGCTTTGATCCGCTCTGAGCTGGACGCCACATTAAGTGCAGTCTCTGTGGATGTGACACAAGCACCTGCTTGTCCTATTTTGTTGGATTCTTTTCAGTTTGTGAAGCCCGAGGATGTGGACAAGATACTTGGAGGAATGAGGCCCACCACGTCCATCCTAGACCCCTGCCCATCCTGGCTTCTGAAGGAGGCCAGAGGGGGATTGGCCGAGTGGGTAACGGTGGTGGTGAATGCTTCCCTTCGGGAAGGCAAGATTCCAGCGAGCCTAAAACAGGCTATTATAAAGCCGCTGTTGAAGAAGCCATTACTGGACCCCACCAAATTCGAAAACTTTCGGCCTGTATCCAATCTTCCCTACTTGGGCAAAGTCATGGAAAGCGTGGTGGCCTCACAACTCCAGGTATTCTTGAGAGACACGGATTATCTGGATCCGGCACAGTCTGGTTTCAGACCGGGACATGGTACCGAGACGGTCTTGGTCGCCTTAGTCGATGATCTGCGCCGGGAGCTAGACAGGGGGAGTGTGTCCCTGTTGGTGCTCCTGGACCTCTCAGCGGCCTTCGATACCGTCGACCACGGTATTCTTCTGGGGCGCCTTGCAGAGATGGGTCTCGGGGGCACTGCTTTGCAGTGGCTCCGGTCATTTCTGGAGGGCCGTACCCAGAAGGTGTTATTGGGGGACTCCTGTTCAACACCACAGCCTTTGACCTGTGGGGTTCCTCAGGGTTCCATCCTGTCCCCCATGCTGTTTAACATCTACATGAAGCCGCTGGGTGAGATCATCCGGAGTTTCGGGGTGCGGTGTCATCTGTACGCAGATGATGTCCAACTCTGTCACTCCTTCCCACCTGCTACTAAGGAGGCCGTCGAAGTCCTGAACCGGTGCCTGGCCGCTGTAATGGTCTGGATGAGGGCGAACAAACTGAAATTAAATCCAGACAAGACAGAGGTACTCCTGGTCAGTCGCAAGGCCGAACAGGGTATAGGGTTACAGCCTGTGCTGGACGGGGTCGCACTCCCCTTGAAGGCTCAGGTTCGCAGCTTGGGTGTGACCCTGGACTCGTCGCTGAGCCTGGATCCCCAGGTTTCAGCGGTGACCAGGGGAGCATTTGCACAGCTCAGGCTCGTGCGCCAGCTGCGCCCGTATCTTGGGAAGTCTGACTTGGCCACGGTGGTACACGCTTTGGTCACATCCCGCCTCGACTACTGCAACGCTCTCTACGTGGGGCTGCCCTTGAAAACGGCCCGGAAGCTCCAGCTAGTCCAGCGCGCGGCAGCCATGTTGTTAACAGGAGCAGGGCGTAGGGAGCACACAACGCCCCTGCTGTCCCAGCTCCACTGGCTGCCGATTTGCTACCGGGCCCAATTTAAGGTGCTGGTATTATCCTACAAAGCCCTAAACGGTTCCGGCCCAAAATACCTTGCAGACCGCATCTTGGCCTATGAGCCCACGAGGACCTTGAGATCATCCGGGGAGGCCCTTCTCTCGATCCCGTCTGCCTCACAGGCACGCCTGGCGGGGACGAGAGAGCGGGCCTTCTCGGTGGTGGCCCCCCGGCTGTGGAACGCCCTCCCTACTGAAGTTAGACAGGCGCCCTCCCTTATGGCCTTTCGTAAGAGCCTGAAAACATGGCTCTTCGAGTTGGCCTTCAACTGAGTGCTATATCTTGGCATTGATAACCGGAATGGATCACGACTATGAGACTGACTATGACCCAGGATACGACGAAGCGGATTTTTAGTATAAGTATATGTCAAGTAGCAGTAGTATGTTATGTATTGTTCTGATTACTGTAAATTGTCTTTTCTATGTTGTTGTTCACCGCCACGAGTCGCCCCCTGGGCTGAGAGTGGCGGTAAATAAGTGCAAGTAATAAATAAATATAAATAAATAGCCCACTGAGCCACCAGGACCCGTTAATTTATAGATAATATTATATAAAGATTACCTCATTGATGGTTTAACTTGATGTGTCACTAGGACTCATTAATTTATAGGTAGTATTCTATAAAGAATGCCTCATGAATGGCAATGTCTATGTTTCATATTAAAGAAAGGGTGTACTTTTGTATATCAAAATGTACAATAAACAGCTTAAAATTTAACAGAGAGCCTACTCATTCTCGCATATAAATATCCTGAGATTCTCAAGGATACTTAATTTAACCTTGGATTTCACTGTGGGTGCAAGTTGGAGATCCAAGCAACCACAAGGTAATAAATAAGATCCAGACAAATGCAGGTTAATTGACATATAGCAAAATTGCCTCAATCCTCAGACAGGGTTGAGGAACCACTCCTATTTCCCATGTGTTAGTTCATACTTTGCCTTGTGTCTTATATTTTGTCACAGGTGTAGTATACCTATGAGGTAGATGGAAGAAGAGTGCATTTCATATCATTACTTTGTAGTATTCAGATTTCTATAAAAGTGACTAAAATGTAGGTATTGTAAGGATTTTTAGAGACATGGAAGGAAATAATTATCATTGTAGTTATAATGGTAAATTATGGAAATAGTCTTGAACTACAGTAGTAAAAACTAATTTATTTTAACATTTTCCAAAGCGTTGTCTGTATACCACTTACATTATATTTTGTTTAATAACTTATATAGTGCCAAATATTTGAAGAATCCTGCTGGTTAGTTACTTGAACATTCTCAGTTTATCAGTGAGAGTCACTGAGGTAGCTACCATATTACTCATTAATGCAATACATTCATATCCTGCATTTCATCCAAGCAATATATCCTGACATCTGGTAGCTTCTATACTTAGCACAACTAAGAGGCCTTCCTTCAGAGAGGCACTATTAATTACATCACATCTGAATCTGTGATAACAAACTATTTAAAATGTGTGCTCAGGATATCATCAGAACTTCTACTGAAAATGTGAAAATAGATCTATAACTGTAGAAGAAACTTTTTAAAAATCCTTATACAGAGACACAGAATTTCTCCTTTCCTCTTCAGCACTTGCTACAAGTTGGCAATATGTACTTTGCCTCTCTCCCTGCTATGCTAGAAGTGCAAAACAAATGTAAGCCTGAATTGACTATACAGTATATCCATTCTTATTTCTTCATCACAATATTCAGCACCTTCATCTATCCATCTGATTTCTCCAGATGTGAGGCATAAGCTAGGTATTGAGATATATTAACCAAGGAGTTGCCAGGGACATATTGCAAAAATCAAACTCAGCCAGAAGTCACACATAAACCAGTCTGATGATGGCTAATAGATGTACTAGAAGAAGGTATCACAAAAGAACTGCCCTTTTCCTTCTCTCTCCTAAGGGCTCTTTTACACTGACAAATAATTCAAAAAATCAAGGCATATAATACACATTATCTCATTTGAACTAGATTATCTGAGTCTACACTGCCAGATAATTCTGTTGAGAGCAGATAATCTGGATTTTATACAGCTGTGTAAAAGAGGACTAACTTATTTCCTGATCCTTCTTCACTGTCTCCCTGAGAGAAGCACTGAAATTAAGTTATATAGTGCAGTGGCTGAGGGCATAATTTCCATATTGCTCTGAACAACACAACTAGAAGTTCCCCGAAAGGATACGAAATAATTTAAGGACTATACTCATGCACAAATTGACCTCATGTCTAAGTTGATGACAGGTTTTGGGGCCAAAATTATGGATTTTGATATGAATCAAGGAGCGATCGGGGTTCATTCCGTGATAAGGAGAAAACACCAATTCCACTTCAGAGTTAGCCAGCCTTGGCCATTACCATTTCTCTGGCCTTTCTATCAATGGGGAAAAAAAGAGAAGACAATGGAGGGAGAACAAAAGCAGACTCCCTTAACAGCTGATTTTGCCAAACAGGAAAACAGTGAGGAATTGAAATGTACAAAATTATACCATTCACTCATAGGTAGCTTGCCGCACATTAGTCAAGGCCCAATATTTTGTATGTTGTTGGGTTATTGAGCAGAAAGGTAGCAAAACTCACCATAAAAGACTGGCAAGGATTTTACAAAGCTTATCAGATATTTGAAAGGAACCACCAATTACTGTCTGCATTTTCTCAGGCAGCATTCCAGGGAACTGGTAGTATATGTAGACAGTTCATTTGCTGAATGATAAAAAATCAGTGAGTGGATATTACATACAGTGCAGTAAAAGCCTAATATGCTGGTGTTCTAGAAAACAAACAACTGTGGTGGTTTCCACAGCTGAAACTGAGTTTTCTGCTTTGTCAGAAGTGGCAAAGGAAGTGATTTGGTTGACTCAACTACTAAAAGATTTAGGGTTGAAATGTCAGAGGCCAGTAACTGTATTTGAAGATACCCAGATGTGCACAGCTATGGCCAAAAGTGAAAGTTTGATAAGCCAAACAAAATACATAGCTGTGAAATATCAACATTATTTCAGCAAGGAGTTATAAAGCTGGAATATTGTAAGCCTGAGAATAAAGTGGCAGGAACCCCGATGAAGCCACGAACAGCACAAAAACACAACGATCTGGTGTTTAGTCTTGGATTAATTGATGTACAGATATAAAAATATTCAGCGAATGTAAACTAAACATTTGTGCAATGTCAATATTCATTGCATCACAAATATGTATGCAACATTTGACTTGTATATGCATATAAGTAAAAGGACCATTAGACTGGATATGGATAGGGTGTCAGGGTTTAATGGAGAGCCAAGGTTTTTTTGAAAAACTGTAAGTTGCTTCTGGTGTGAGAGAACTGGCCGTCTGTAAGGACATTGCCCAGGAGACGCCTGGATGTTTTTGATGTTTTATCATCCTTGTAGGAGGCTTCTCTCATGTCCCCGCATGAGGAGCTGGAGCTAATAGAGGGAACTCATCTGCACTCTCCCCAGATTCGAACCTGCGACCTGTCGGTCTTCAGTCCTGCCAGCACAGGGGTTTAACCCACTGCGCCACTGGAGACTCCTATGAAGAGCCAAGTGTGACAGCATATCCAGGTCGCTAATTGCTGGGTCAGGATGATAAGGCAATTTTGAGTATCTGATGCAACCATGAGGTAATGACAAAGCCCCATGGATGATGCAATACCATATGTGATTGGCTGGGTTTTGGATAAAAATAGAACAGCCAACATATTGTGCGGTTGGTTGATGTTGGTGTCATTGCTGATCACTCATGGACACTGGAGAGAGAGATCTGCGTTGGAGAATTTGTTGAGAATAAGAGAAGGAGAGAACATGATTTTTGTATAGAGCTGTTTGTATTTTATGCTACCGAACTGCAAGATAAAAGCCTTCCTGATTGGGAACAAAAACTCAGTCAGGTACTTCCAGGCTACTTAGAGATTTAGAGCTAGTTTTCTTCACTTATAGAAAGAGCACAATAATCCCAACAAGCAGGAGAGACAAAGAAAGAGATAAAGACAATGAGGAGAGAGTTTTACTTTGTCTCCCATCTACACTTGTCTTTGGTTACACTTATGTTTTGTTTCAATTATGTCCATTTCTAGCCTGTAGCCTCAGGATATCTCAGAAATAAATGTAGCCTTCAGGTTAAAATAGCATCTGCAGCCATGCATTAAACACAAAGTTCCTATATCTCATAAATACCATACACACATGCACTTTAAGGAAATAATCCAGGAAAATATGTATTTTTCCCTTGCATATGTGATGCAACATATGCAAGGCAAACATACAATAAGACAAAAATAAGACATTATCAGTCGAGTCCACTCTTGATTCTCGATTTTAGGAGATGTGTTTATTCTGATTCATGTTGTAACTAAACACAGCTTTTTTGCTGGTGATCTCACTGGGAGACACATCTTCATGTCTCTGTGAAAAATTTGCTACTACTGACATTTTTGCTGGGGAACATGGCACATGTGGAGTATGTGTCTTGCTTCCCAGGAGAAACAAACACCTGATAGTCATATGACTCTGCTGGAAAATGCCTCATGTATCATGAGGAATAACTTCCTGACTGTGAGAGCCGTTCAGCAGTGGAACCCTCTGCCTCAGAGTGTGGTGGAGGCTCCTTCTTCGGAAGCTTTTAAACAGAGGCTGAATGGCCATCTGTCAGGGGTGATTTGAATGCAATATTCCTGCTTCTTGGCAGGGGGTTGGACTGGATGGCCCATGAGGTCTCTTCCAACTCTTTGATTCTATGACTCTATGATTTCCAGAACAATTTAGCAATGGAAGAAGAAACCCAGAGGGGCACATACCTACTTTAGTTTTTCATCCATCCTTCAAGCAGCCTTTGAAATTACATCATAACTCTAGTTATGTCTGCTCAGAATTAGCTTACATTGAATTCTGTAGGATTTACTTTCAAGCAAGTGAGGATTGCAACATTGTTTAAAGTCAAGAATAAACCAGAATTAAAAATGTTTTATCAATTTTTCAGAATTTCTGTATTTCAAATAGGATATACCCATATTTACTTGAATCTAATGTGCCATCAAATCTAATACACACCTCAATTTTCAAAACCCGAAACTAAAAAAAGGATTTGTTGGCAATTGTAACACCCACCGGCAAAAAGTGCACTCTTTGTAATTTGGTCAAAAAGGTGTGCATTACAATGGTTACATACTTATAATTCCTTCTTAAACAACAAAGTTTTCAGCAATGGAAAAGAAAACCTTGAGGTGCATCTATGCTCTAGAATGAATGCACTTTAACTACCCTGGTTCAATGCTATAGGGTCTTGGGGGTTACCAAAGATTGCTGATACCTCACCAAACTACAACTCCCAGGAAGGCATAGCATTGAGCCAGGGCAATTACATAAGAAATGATGTCCCTCCAATATGAGTTTCAGGTTCTCCTGAAGTAGCTTTCCCTTTTGCTTTGGCTCAGCATTAAAATCTATTATGCAAATGACAATAACTAAGATAAGAAATTGTCAACCAATATGCTAGCTAACTGACAACAAACAGGCAAGAAATACTTTTACAGTTCAAAGATATTAATCAAAGTTAATTCAGAAATACTGAACTCCAGAAGAAGCAAAGTATAAACAATTTCTAGACTATGTCACAAAACATGAGATCCTGCCTAAATACATTTCTCAGGATAACGATTGGAAAAGAGAGCTTCATATTCAGCAAAGGCAGAATGCAAACAGAGTATCTACAAGTATTTTTCCTCTGTCTCCACTCTTCTCTGTGTGGTAAATGTATTGCTCTTTGAATATCTAGTATGTTCTACTTGGGCTCTTTAGGAAATTATTTTGTGTGGATATTTCATTTTTGAAAATTCTGCTTAGATCTTTTTAAAAGTAAAATAAATCTTGAAGAAGTCTTTTATCGTATGAATAGTATCAGTGTAATATTCATCAGACACAGAAATACAGAAGCACTCTATTTAGGAAAGATGTCACATTGCCCACATTACTGTGCAATGTACAATTAGCCTGTATGCTAAGATAGCAAAGACATTGCTGTCATCCTCATTTATATCCCACCATTCCCTATAAGTAACGGTTTATGAAACTTTGCACTCTCTCCTATCATAATTATGTACATAGATATACATATGAAGCAGTTCTGATTTACTACGTAGCAGTGTATAGTGTTGGTGCAGATAACCCATAGGCCACATGTCACCCTCTATGACTTGCTGTGGGCCTACCTATAACTGAATTGTAAGAGGAAGTGAGTGGATTAGAGCCTTGCTCTGAGTGCTCACTATCTCTTAGCCTATTATACTACGAGGGGTAGAAAAATTATCCAAAGACTAGGGAAAAAGCGGGCTTCTTGAATGTAAGAAAACTTCAATGAGGATTCTTCCAAGGCTTCTGTCTTGTTTTGCCCTCAAGTCTTCAAATAGCCTCAAGCTATTACCTAGCCCAGACTCACCTGTTTTCTGTTTCTCCCTCAATGGAGTAGCTGGCAAGAGGATAGGATGAGGAGGAATTGCCACAGGTTGGGATCTGATAACTGGTGTATTGATTATAATATCATTCTTCAGGACCTCCAGGGGACTCCTGGGAGCTCCTGGAAGACGCCTGCATCACGGTATTCTAGCAACGTTAGCCATTGATGGGTAACCTTCCTGGCACAGCTGCAGGTCTGATTTATAGGTTTCAGCAGTAGCTCGAAATGCATTAATGTATTTCAAAGGTATAGGTCAACTGTGCCCATTTCTAGACTGAGGGTGATGTGGTCATAATGAGTTACATTCCATTAAGGTTACTGTAAATAGTTTTTGGAAACCTCAGCTAGTCCACAATGTTGCAGTAAGGTTGTTGACAAGGAATTGTTACAGAGAGCATATACAGTAGCTCCCTTGTTACAATATAGTTTCACTGGCTACAAGTTCATTCCTTTACAGACACAGTTCAAAAGTATAGATTATGACCTACGAAACTCCATATGGCTTACATACAGGTTATCTGAAAGATCATAAACTTTCATACAAGCTTGTCTTGAAAATTTGCAGGGCACAACTGCAGATATGAGCAAGGGCTTTATTGCTGGTTTGTCCCAGCCTCTGAAACTCACTACATAGGGAAGTTAGGCTGTGTTTCCCTTGTCTCCTCTGTTTCTCTGATATTTGCATCCAGGTAGGGTTCTGGAAGCAGAAGTGGATTAGAACTGGATAAGTACTATATTTTTTCTGTGTAGTATAATTTGATTTTTAAGTATTCATTTTATTTTTATTTTTTTAATGTAAGCTGCTTTGATCCCCGTTTATGGGAGAAAGACAGGATAAACTTGAATGAATGAAAAGTGGGGGACAGAAAGATTACATCCTCTCGAGTTGATGTGACTACAAACATCCTATATGAGTAATGATAAACTATGAGGAAAATGGGTTGCTATGAGTTTTCCGGGTTGTATGACCATGTTTCAGAAGCATTTTCTCCTGATGTTTCACCCACATCTATGGCAGGTATCCTCAGAGGTTGTGAGATCTGTTGGAAACAAGGCAAGTGGGGTTTATATATCTATGAAATAGTGTTTCCTGACTGGAATTACTCTGTTTTCTGAGTGTTGGTCTTTATTCCAGACAAGAAACAATCAGGGCCAGCTAACAGCTCCCAACAAAGGATCCCCCAGGCAGGAAGCAGCCAGGCTTTGAAACTGCAAAGCTATTCAATACTAATCAAGGTGGCCCACTGCAACATTCACACTTGCCTCAAACAGACAAGAGTTCTTTGTCCTACCCTGGAGATTCCACAGATATATAAACCCCATTTGCCTAGTTTCCAACAGACTTCACAACATCTGAGGATGCCTACCATAGATGTGGGCAAAACATCAGGAGAAAATGCTTCTGGAACATGGTCATACAGCCTGGAAAACTCACAGCAACCCAGTGATTCCAGCCATGAAAGCCTTTGACAACACACATGAGGAAAATGGCTTTCCTTCTTGCCCACTGCCATTTAATCCCACTAACTCCCCATATGCATTTTCTCCAGAAAGTTGCCAAACAAGAAACCTCTACCACCTTTAAATGTGGATACTGATCCAATGGACTATACTATATTTGTTTATTTTTGGTGTAAATGGTTTTAGTTGGCTTATATTGATTTTAAATGTACAAGACTTGCAAAGAAGGGTGGAGTATTTAAACACGTGAATAAATAAAAAGTCCCTTTTGTAAAACTTTTTGTAGTACTTTACAGTGAGTCCATGCCATGATAGGAAACACAGCAATGCTTGTTTGAAGGTTAAGGGACCTCTCACCTGTGTGTACAATGGCTCATAGATATCAACTCCATTGTCCTGGCTGTGGGAAAGAGTCTCAGAACCCCGTCTCCAGATGAAGCGAGCAGGTGGATTGGAGTTGACTGTGCACCGCAAAAAGACGGTCTTCTCCTGGTAGAAACTGCCACGTACATCACTTATGGTCTGGTGGACAGTGAGAACAGGCTCATCCAAATCTGTAAGGACAGAAATGAAGGGAAAGGCCCACAGCAGATATCAATGAGTATCAAGGCTGGCCCAAGAATTTTTGCTGCCCAAGTCAAAAGCCAAAATTATGAACCTCCCACAAAAGCCAGCTGGATCACCAAATGAATCTGATTTTTAACAGTTGCAATGGGATAAAGAGAAGCAACCTAATTTATGAGGTACTGGAGAGACCCGTGGATTCAAGAGAGATGACTGGGAAATAGGCTTTCAAAGCTCGGGAATTCCCATTCCAGAGAAGTTAGATTACTATCCTCCCTTGCTATCTTCTCACAGGCAAATAAAGATTGCTTTAATTGAAGAAGCCTTAGAGGGCTGGTTGCTCAAGTGGAATTGGTCATGCATAAAATGATAGGTTTTCCATTTGCTCTTTTCTTTTTCAAGGCTATGTTTTTAAACAATTTTTAATTTCTTGATTGTTTAATTACCTTTTTAATTATTTTGTGCTGTTAATTTTTATCTCCTCTATAATACCAATTCAACAGTGACTCACAAGGTTTCTTTTTTCACCCCAGCAGCAATGAAAATTTGGGCAAAATCTATTGCTGGTATTGCAGTTGATTGTTCTGGAGATTTTTTTATTCCACCTAATTTTATCTATTCTAAATTTTAGTACTGTTGCTTATATTTAATATGTTGTACTTGTATTGATTTTTTAATGTGAAAGATCTATGTGACAGTTATTTCATGTAGTACTTTTATATTGTTGAATTGCTGTATCTTATTTTTTTTTGTATAGAAATGGCCTATGGTTTGCACATTAATAAATGATTACTTTTGGTTATGTTCACTTCCAATAAACCAGCTTGAATCTTGAACTGGGGAAAAAGGTGGGATGATGATAAAGACAATACAACAGCTGATCCATCAGCATTTATCAGTGGATGCAATCAACTCGCTCTGCCTATTGGTAGTGCTGGCCCTTGTAATGCAGCCATTACTCCATGATCAAAGAAAAACAAAGATCACAAACATTCTCTTACCACTCATCCTACTAGAATAATTGGCTGCCAGATGGGAGAGTTTAGCAAAACTCAAACCATGGACTTCATGCTACCCCTGGTCTTCAAAAATCCCTTTAGATTCCATCATATTTTATAAATTAGTGTTGTCTGATGCCTTCAGGCAGGTAGCTAAACATGCCTCTTAATTTCCAACATCACCATTGACAAACAACCCACCTCAAATTTGGCTGAAAATGCCCAGAAAAATGCAAAATGTAAAGAGAATGCCAACATGGTCTTCCTTTTGCTCCTCTCTCACGTCCCATTATTTTTATTTTTCCCCACTGAGTAAAATATGCAGACTGATTTTTACACTTGGGATTTGAAAAAATCACATAAACATGAATAGAAAAAAATCATTTATTCATGCACAAGAAAATGAACTTGCCATTTTCTGAAATTCATTCCAGCTTTAATGGTGACTTCTCACTCTGCAATCTTTCAACCTTCCTCCAGCAATGGGTACAGCCTTCTTTTCACAAAACAGTTGCTCTCTTCCTCTTCCCTAGACCTCCTCTACTTGCCTTCTTTGTCAATAATCACATTTTGAAAGAGGACTAAAGAAGATTTACCTGTCCCTACAAGGCCTATCTCACATAAAATATTCAAATGGACTGGGCATTCTGCCTCATAACAAGTCAGATGGCAAGATAAAATTGTAGAGGCATTATTTCTTAATTTTTATGTCTTGATATTTTATGCATCATGACTATTATTGTACCAGATGAAAGAAATCAAGTGGTTTTGTTTGTAATTGTTTGGATACAAAGGGAACAATTTTAATAGCTGACCTTGGAAGCCAGGGTCATATAATGGTTTGCCAACTTTGGAGACTAAGTACTTGCTTGACCACGGGAACCCAATGGATGGTCTTGGGCAAGTTGCTCTTTCTCTGCCTGAGAAGATGGCAAAGGCAACCCCCCTCTGACCAAATCTCACCAAGTTGTGAAAGCTTCACCTTAGGGTCACTATAAATGAGAAACAACTTGAAGAGACACTGACACACTAGCATAACAAATAGGTAAGATAGTTGCTGCTTTCTGTCTTGATCAGGACAGGCTTCTCGGGTGATGTGTGGCTTCGTTTTAGTGAAGAGCAAATCCTTAAATGGGAATGAAGCTCTTTCTGCACCAGTAAGAATACTAGAAGACTTGTCTTGTTCTAGCATTGCTTTAGTATGCTTTGTTTTTTTTTTATATATTGTCTTTATTGGTTTTCAGAATATAAAAAGATACAAATACCACAAATATGACAAATATAGACAAAGCACTAAGCTACACCTGGGACTGTAACTCCTTGTTGAAATACCCCAATGGGGGGTACCCGCTTGGCAGACACAAGGGTCGGTTTGTCTAAGTCTACAGTACTCTCTTCTCTCTTCTGCCAGGTCGCCCTCCCTAGCCCACCCGCCCCCACCCCCCACCCTAGGGACATCAATACACACGTACATCGACATACAAACATACAAACAACTGTCACATCCGTTGTCGGGTTGACTTCCAGGGTCTTTCGCAGCCGCGCATTTCTCTTCTGTACATCTAGTTAATTTCCTGTTTATCTTGTTACTACTTGGAGGTCATTGCTATTCATCTCTATTTATCTACTGGTTATTTTTTTTTTAGTTGTTTTACCAATATTTTATATTATTTTTCTTTGTGAGTTTGCTCCAGTCTGTTTTGTTGTTCATTATTTCAGCTTTCCTCATCATTTGAGTTAAGTGATCCATGTTCATAATATCGATAACCTTGGTGATCCATGAGTTATATGTAGCTGTTTCCCTACTTTTCCATACTTTAGCTATGCTGATTCTTGCCGCGGTGGTGAGGTAGAAGATGATTTTGTCGTCGTTTCTGTTCAGGTTGGCGTTGTTCATTCCCAAAAGGAATAGTTCTGGTCTGAGTTCTATCTCGATTTCTAATATTTCCTTAATTTTCAGATGTACTTTTTTCCAAAATTTCTTAACCACCTTGCACTCCCACCACATGTGATTGAAAGTTCCTTTTTTGTCCTGGCATCTCCAGCAATTCTTGTTAGATTTTCCTTTACTATACTTTGCAATTTTTTCCGGTGTCTGGTACCATTGATAAAACATTTTAAACCAGTTCTCTTTTATTTCGGTGGCATATGCATATTTTAGTTTTGTGCTCCACATTTCCTCCCATTCTGACATGGTAACGGTACGCCCAAACAACCTGGCCCATTTAATCATCACGTCTTTTACTTGTTCTTCCTCCATTGCCCATGTTAATAATTGGCGGTATATCTCCTTGATCGTCTTTTTCTCCGTTCTTAGTATCTTGTCCCAGGTTTTCTCTTTCGTTTCAAACCCTGATCTTTTATCTTCTTTATAGCTTTCGTTAACCTGCCAGTATTGGAACCATGAGAATCTGGGGTGTGTTTGCCTTATTTCTTCTAAAGACTTTAGTTTTATCTCCTGGTTATCGCTCTTCAATAGTTGCTTGTATGTCAGCCAACTCCCCTCCGTGGAGTTCATCCTCTGGTCTGCCTCGTTTGGTGCTATCCACAGTGGGGTTCTTATATACCATCTTTCCTTATACTTTTCCCACGTCTTTAGCAGGGATGCTCTGAGTGGGTGAGTGTTGAAGTTTTTTCCTGTGGTAGCTTTCTTCTTCCAAAGGTAGGCGTGCCATCCTTTGGGCAGGTCCTCCCCTTCTAGCGCAAGTAATCTCTCGTTTTTTAACTTTGCCCATTCTCGGGTCCATGATAATGCCGCTGCCTCGTAATAAAGTAGGAGGTCGGGCAATCCCAGACCTCCTCTTTTTGGATCATCGCTCAAGTTTCTGAATTTGATTCGCAACAAAGGTGAAATACTTGGGTATACAGATAACCACCAGCAATGCACAACTAATAAAAAATAACTATGAAACCAAGTGGAAAGCAATAAAAGACAAAATGAGAAACTGGTCAAGGCTAGGCCTATCTCTCCTAGGCAGGATTGCCGTCACCAAAATGAACATCTTGGCCGAAGTTCTATATCTTTTCCGTATGATCCCCGTGGCAAGATCAACAAAAATAATAACAAACTGGCAAAAAGACCTCAATAAATTTATATGGCAAAATAAGCGGGCTTTAGTATGCTTTGTTAATCACTTCCTCAGTAAACTGTATTCCTCCCTTTCTACACATTTTTAAATAAAAGATTACAGTCTTAACCCTATAGACTTTTTGAGTTCCTGCTCCTTTCTGTTAAATACAGCAGTTCCCACTGACACAATACTCAACCTAGTGTAGGACAGATTTATGCTTGGAACATACACACAGACTACTTACTGGCAGTATAACCTGAAAACTCTATAATGCCTGCAAGTCAGTATATAGAGTAAAAAGCTGGATGAACCAATGGTTTGACTTAAAGTAGCTATGCTAGATGGGAGTATTCTGAGAAAAGTAGTTATAGTTTTTTTTAAACGTTTCCAAGCTGTTTTTTTTTAAAACACAGGCACTCCAAATTGTCACACGCACATCACTAGTTGCCTGAAATAAATACTGCGAGGAAGAATTCTGCTATATGATTCTGTTTCTAAAGACATTCATTTGTCTTATCTTTATCCTTCTTCCCATGGATATTCAAGATCAAGCACATAGAGAAGCAAGGAGCTGTGGAATAAAATAGGATAATTCTCACCGTCCTTGTACTTTCCCTTTCCATTTACTATGTTCCCAATTATTAAGAAAAGACAAGGCTACATGACATTAATGAACCTTGTTGAGATGCTTCAAGGCTGCTGGGAGTGGGAAGTGTGAGCCTCTGAACTCAGTGGCATGGGTCAGGAATATGCGGTAAAGGATCCAGTTTCTCCTTTCTTGAAAGTGAAAGATCTATGAAAGAAAATGAATGAAACTTCTTTGC
This sequence comes from Anolis sagrei, assembly GCF_037176765.1. Taxonomy (NCBI): domain Eukaryota; kingdom Metazoa; phylum Chordata; class Lepidosauria; order Squamata; family Anolidae; genus Anolis; species Anolis sagrei. Next base: position 47,343,216 of record NC_090021.1, on the reverse strand, counting down.
AGTTGTTTACCTGCAAAGACATGAAGACAAATGGCTGATCCTATATTCTAGCCCACCACTACTTCCTGTCCTTTCTATTCCAGTGCTGTTTTTAAGACACATAAAGTAATGTATGCACCCTCCATCAATTACTTTTTTTGGGTTCTCCTTCAATGAAAACTGGAATTTGATTGCTTGGAAATACCAGAACTGTAGTTCAGGCACATGGACAGAGCTGTTAGTTGGTGGTGATATATAAAAGGTAAGAAGTAAAACACAGATATACCTCCAGTCTTAAAAGTCCTTTAAAACAAAACTTAGGGGATTCGGTTGACAGAAGTTAATTCTGATTCGAGCACTCCATTCAGCCTCTGCCAATCCTTTTATAACAGCACCTTCCCATATTCTAAGTGCCAAGACATGTGCCCTTTCTAAATCTGTATGTGTGTGTGTATACCCATAAATGTGGATGAGACTCTGCAATGACCCCAGATAAGGGTGGCAGACTCATTTGGAAGGATGATTAAGTTCCCCTGAATGGTTATGGTTCAGAACTCAATATATTTGCTAGAATGTGCAGAGGGACTCTCGTTTAAATTAATGGGAGAATGAAACCTTTGTGCAGTAACTAAACTTGGAGTTATTATTTTTTCCATTGCATTTTGATCGTATTCACTGTTCAAGGAAAAAAATATGCTCCCCAATGGGCTCATCACTATTTTTCTCCCCTAGCTGGGTCTATATTCTACTCTTTCTTTTTCTTTCTTTCATTTCCTGGTTAGAAGGACTTCAGGCCTGCCCCTCTTCCTTGTTCCATAAATTTTAAAAAATTAAACATTTAATCAAGGACAATGAATTAATTGAAAGAGCATTATTGGGCTTTAGAAATAAATGCAAATTGGGTTGAAACAGGACTCAGCAGATGTAGTTATCTCAGCCTGGTTCTCTTATTTAATTTTGACATTTAAAGCAATTACAATATGAATTACACTTGCCACTTTTGTCTGTGAAATGTTGTTTCTAAATTCTCCTGTGTGGCAAGGATGTGATCCCCACTTCTCACCACACTCTTTGGAGTATTTGCCCAAAACATCACTGTGCTTGAAGTAGAAGGCATGTAGGCATCAAAAATAAAATAAAAACTTGCTTTGAAGCACATTTTTACCCACATTCTCATCTCTGCAATCCTGTGGACTGGTTCTAACCTAGCTAGGTTAGTGGGATTTACTAGAGACTGAATACACTTAGGTCTGAATTCCATGTGTTGCCTGTGAGTTGATGACCAATAAAATCCCTTTCAATTCTGTATTTCTGATTAAACAGAATAACAACAACAATTCTGTATTCCTGATTAAACTCATTGTGTTCTTGAAGGCTTTGAAGACTGGAATCACTGGGTTGCTGTGAGTTTTCCAGCCTGTATGGCCTTTGATATTGCTGTTTTTAAATTGTTTTAAATTGTTTTTAAATTGTGTTAGATTTTATTTATTTATTATTTATTTATTTGCTGCATTTGTTGACCGCCGTTCTCAGCCCTAGGGCGACTCACGGCGGTGTACAACATATAAAAGGCAATTTACAAAAAACAATAACGAAATATCAACATTTCAACAATTCAACAACAATATAATTACACTAAACAATCCGCTCCGTCTCATCGTAGAATCATAACCAATCTCGTAATCCGTATTCCGTTCCAGTCGTCATTGCCGATTATTTTAGCACTGGTTAAATGCCTTCTCAAATAGCCATGTCTTTAGGCTCTTACGGAAAGACATAAGGGAGGGCGCCTGCCTGATGTCTACAGGGAGAGTGTTCCACAGCCGGGGGGCCACCACCGAGAAGGCCCTCTCTCTCGTCCTCGCCAGACGTGCCTGTGAGGCAGGCGGGATCGAGATTTTAGCCTGTTCTAGTAAGCTGCTCCGAGCCCCAGGGGAGTGGTGGCATATAAGTTTGAATAATAAATAAATAAATAAATAAATAAATAAAAATGTTCCAGAAGCATTTTCTCCTGTCATTTCACCCACATCTATGGCAGAGGTTGTTTCTGGAACTTGGCCATATTTATTTATTTACTTACTATATTTATATACCGCCCCTCTCAGCCCGCAGGCGACTCATACACCCTGGAAAACTGTTTCCTGTTTTCTAACAGGTCTGTGGGAAAATTTTGAGAGCCCTAGGAAGTTCATGTGTTCCTCTGGATTCAGCATCACATATTCCTTATAACTTTTTGCAGGTTGGTTGTTCTTTCCAGATATATTTCCCATACCATCATTACAGATTGAATTATCTGAGGATTACATTTCTGTAGCTGTACATCACCATCATCATCACCTCCACAATCAAAGTGGACCAGTGCTAGTCTGTGAGTCCCTGGACCAGTGCTAGTCTGTGAGTCCGTTGGGAGTTTCCTGTAAAGAAATAGTTGTAGCCATTCGGCATAAGTATGGTACTAAGTCATGGCGCAATTGGGGGGGGGGGGGGGAAGCTAGTCACCCACTTCTATAGTACTAATCTACAACACCATTTAATAATAATAATAATAACTGGGTGCAGTGCCTAAAGACCTTGGCCTGCACTTAAACACAATCGGCACGGACAAAATTACCATCTGCCAGCTGCAGAAGGCCACCTTACTGGGATCTGTACACATTATTTGCCGATACATCACACAGTCTTAGACACTTGGGAAGTGTCTGATGTGTGATCCAATACAACAGCTAGCAGAGTGATCTTGTCTGCTGTGGATTCATCTTGTTGTGTTTCAAACAACAACAACAACAACAACCACCTTATTTTTATGCCCCACCTCCATCTCCCCAAAGGGACTTGGGGTGGCTTACATGAGGCCAAGCCCAACAGAACAGTTAAAACATCTCACATTAAAATGCATATCAACAAATTAATAGCAAAAGCAATATAACGAAATAAAACAACAAACATTAAACAGTATATAAAACAAACATCAAAACCAACAACCAAAAGCAAAGTTCAATGTCTCATCTTGGGTGGGCGGATTGGTGTCACAACATTAGAGGATAGAACTAATGGGTAAAGTGCAAATATCATATAGCAGCGATGAGGACAAGAATGATTTATCATAAAGGATTTGGATACAACAATTCTAAAGTGCTTGAGGACAAAATTTTGGGGTCCTAACTGGGGCCAGCTGCCCAGGGAATTATGTAGTCCAAAGCACTGTGGAACATACACGTCTTTAATGTTTGTAAAGTGTCTTCAAGTGTTCAAAATGTTTCACACCTACCATTTAATAGAGGGGCACATGTCTGCAATAATAGAGATTTCAGTAAAACTACATCACAGATTAAATCAGCCCACAGTTGGTGGCTTGCCAACTGATACAACCATGTGGGTTGTTTCAATATCAACATAACTTTTAAATGTCCCTTGCTTCCATCTGGTCTCCTTTTCCCTTCCTCCCAACATGGAAAGGCTCCAAGCGGCAGCTTCCCTGATTAAAGCTGATATCTAGGGAGTTTGTGCGAGTGACAGCAGTTTTGTGCTAGATCCTCAGCACACCTGCCTTGCTGGCACCAGTTGAAACATAGCACCAGGCTGCTTGGCTTTTTTTTTCTTTAAGGATTTATGGGAGGCTTTGGAAACATATCTGGGTGGCTAAATGTCATATGTGACCTGATGCTTTGTGGCAAACTTAGAGGGGTCCAGGAGTTTTCAAACAACATCAGTTCTTTTAAAAGTGCTTTGCCTTCAGACCCAGGATGGTCACAAGCAACATACAAAGTTCAGACGTCTGTGGCCTATTATGTTTTCTTCTTTTTCGATGCTAACAACAAGTTGATGTTAGACCAAGAGATTGGCCGCTGTAATGGTCTGGATGAGGGCGAACAAACTGAAACTAAATCCAGACAAGACAGAGGTACTCCTGGTCAGTCGCAAGGCTGAGCAGGGTATAGGGTTACAGCCTGTGCTGGATGGGGTCGCACTCCCCTTGAAGGCGCAGGTTCGCAGCTTGGGTGTGATCCTGGATTCATCGTTGAGCCTGGATCCCCAGGTTTCAGCGGTGACCAGGGGAGCATTTGCACAGCTTAGGCTCGTGCGCCAGCTGCGCCCGTACCTTGGGAAGTCTGACTTGGCCACGGTGGTACACGCTCTGGTCACATCCCGCCTTGACTACTGCAACGCTCTCTACGTGGGGCTGCCCTTGAAGACGGCCCGGAAGCTTCAGCTAGTCCAGCGCGCGGCAGCCATGTTACTAACAGGAGCAGGACGCAGGGAGCATACAACGCCCTTGTTGTTCCAGCTCCACTGGCTGCCGATCTGCTACCGGGCCCAATTTAAGGTGCTGGTGTTATCCTTCAAAGCCCTAAACGATTCCGGCCCAAAATACCTTTCGGACCGCATCTCGGCCTATGAGCCTACGAGGACCTTGAGATCGTCTGGGGAGGCCCTTCTCTCGATCCCGCCTGCCTCACAGGCACGTCTGGCGGGGACGAGAGAGAGGGCCTTCTCGGTGGTGGCCCCCCGGCTGTGGAACACCCTCCCTGTTGACATCAGACAGGCGCCCTCCCATATGTCCTTCCGCAGGAGCCTGAAGACATGGCTTTTCGAGAAGGCATTTAATTAAGTGCTACAGTAACTGGAAATGACAACCGGAACGGAATAAGACTACGAGACTGATTATGATTCTACGATAAGACGAAGCGGATCATTTTAGTGTAATTAGATGTTTGTGTAGTAGTGATATGTTGGTTACTGTCATGTTGGCTCATTGTAAACTGTTTTTTCTATGTGTTGTACACCGCCGCGAGTCGCCCCAGGGCTGAGAGCGGCAGTTAATAAATGCAGCAAATAAATAAATAAATAAATAATGCATACGAACTCCCCATCCCAATGTAGGTAATGTCCAATTGCACCCTCATAAATTACTTTTTCAGGTTCTCCTTCAAGCCCATGTCAAAATATCTTTCCTATGTGATATGTACTATGCCCCAGGACACAGAACATGCAAATCATGTGGGCTTGCCCACAAGCAGGATAAAAAAAAACAAACAAGGAACAATGCACATATTTTACTTTGTTACATGAAGGAGGGGGGAAATAATTCCTAGCATAAGATAATGGAGAAATCTGGATCAGCCACATATTTGTTGCCCAAGGCAAAGAACAAGATGATGGCTCTACTTCTGATCCTTGTAAAGAAACCAATTAGGTTGGCAATTTAATTTTATTTGAGCACTGACATCAGGATGAAGTTGTAATGAATCTACCTGTTAGCTGGCTAGGCCGAAGCCTGCATAGCAGTGTTTGGCCTCCTGGTTGTTGAGCAAAGAAGGAGGAGGAGTCAGGCTGACTCCTGATTGGGTGTAACAATCAGGGGTGGAGTCAGCTGAATGGAGGGAAAGGGAGCTGTCTTATCTGACAGGGAGTTGAGTCTGGGAGTTAGACAGAGAGAGTTGGATTTTGAGAGCAGGGAACTGACAGAAGTGAGAGGACTTTTAGAGGATCTCTAAGGTTTTGGAATAAGGGGAAGGCAGAGAGCCAGAGCTTTACTGGGTTAGAAGAACTAGTAAAGGAGGGCTGTGCCTTAGTGAGCCTTGTAAAGGTTTCACAGATACCTTATTGCCATTTGTCTTGGGTCTGTATCCCAGGGAATACTGTGTCTAATAGTAGAACAGTGGTTTAAAGAGATCCTCAGATATAAAAGCCATTCTGTCAGGAGAACTGTTTGTGTTTAAGCAATCAAGTTACTGCAACTGCATCAAGATTTTGTACCACTCATTCCAACGAGTTGTTGTATTTCTCAAGTTAAAATAAACTCTTTATTAGTCTACTCTTAACTGTTGTTCGCCTCAATCCATTCGTTGCCCTCAGTAATCATTCTCTCAACACATCTTTTAGTCTCCAGTCAGCCATTGAAGTTCAAGTGCTCAAACATCCTTTTATTTAAAATACAATCACACCCTTTTGGTTCCTCAGGCCAGCATATTACTGAGGTGGTGGCAGCTATTTTTACCAAATACTTCGGTCACTTAGGGTCAGCCTTTTGTTCCACGCTATACCTAAGGGCAGAGGTGTGATCTGTGGTGTCCACCCTGCCCCAGGTATCTTTAACATCTTTATAGAAGTTTACCATAATTTCTGAAAACAGCAAGCTAGTATAGAACAAGAGTACTCAAATCTTTTCAACCACGGAGCCCTATTTGAAGCAAAAGTTTATCATGGAGCTTCAAGAATTTTTTTATATATTATTATATATTATATTACATATAATGTATATATATCAGAAATAATAATAATAATAATAATAATAATAATAATATACTTTATTTATATTCCGCTCTCCAGGAGCCATCCAGTCCAGCCCCCTTCTGCCATGCAGGAAACACACAAACAAAGGACCCACATCATATGGCTATTCAGCCTTCATAATAATAATAATAATGGTAGTGAATCAATTTGGAACAGAAAATTAAAATATACATATGCGATGGATTTAAAGGAGAACTGGCTTAAGACGTTTCATCGCTGGTACATCACACTGAGGAAACTAAGCTTAATGTATAAAAACACAAAAATATTGTTGAAAATGTGAAGAACAAGAGGGTTGTTTCTTCCATATGTGGTGGACTTGCAAAGAAAAAAAAGTTGGGAAAAGATCCATGCAGCAAGCCAACAGATTTTGAAGTTCAAATTCCCTGTGAAGCTGGAATTTTATTTACTAGGTATATCTGACTCAGACATCCCATTGGACTCCAACGATGATATTTTTTTTACATATTTGACCACAGTGGCCAGAATTTGCTATGAAAGGCTGTGAAAGCAAAAAAGCAATACCAGAGATAGATGAATGGTTTCAAAAAGTGAGAGAAATTAAAGACATGGATAAACTAACTTTTTTGCTAAAGAAAAACTCAGGGAATCTGATAAAATACACAGATAGGTCCAAGATAGAGGAATATGAAAAAAAGAGAGAAGGAAATCAGACTCATTAAAAGGCATTAGTATGTAAGGGAAAAACAAGAAGAGCCAATTTATTGTATGTCACGAAGGCCCACTGTGACTATTAATTATGTAGGTAAAAACAAAGGTAAAGCCGGAAAGGACTAGATGGAGGTCACCAATTTTTATTTTTATTTTATTTTATTATATATATTTTAACACATCTTTTTCTTCTTTTTTTTCTTTTTCTTTTTCTTCTCCATTTTTCTCTCTAAATATAGGTTTTCCTACCTTTCTATTATTTCATTGTTCTCCCACTTTACTTGTATAAGAAAAAAATCCTTTTCTTCCCTTTGTGCTCCCAAGAGTCCCCACCCTTGGCTCCCTTCCCTATATTCTTAATAAAAATAGTGTTTAATAATAATAATAATAATAATAATAATAATAATGGTAGTGGTAGTAGCTGAAACCCTGGGGGCCATCCAGTTCAACTCCCTTCTGCCATGTAGGAAAAGCACAACCAAAACACCCCCAACAGATGGCCACACAGCCTTGTAATAATAATAATAATAATAATAATAATAATAATAATAATAATAATAATGGAAGCAACCCAGGTGACATCCAGTTTAATTCCCTTCTGCAATGCAGTAAAAGCACAATCAAAGCAATCCCAACAGATGGCCACCCAGTCTTTGTAATAAATAATAGAAAACCCAGGGGCCATCCAGTTCAACTCCCTTCTGCCATGTAGGAAAAGCACAACCAAAACACCCCCAACAGATGGCCACACAGCCTTGTAATAATAATAATAATAATAATAATAATAATAATAATAATAATGGAAGCAACCCAGGTGACATCCAGTTTAATTCCCTTCTGCAATGCAGTAAAAGCACAATCAAAGCAATCCCAACAGATGGCCACCCAGTCTTTGTAATAAATAATAGAAAACCCAGGGGCCATCCAGTTCAACTCCCTTAGGCCATGCAGGAGAAGCATAATGAAAGCATTCCCTGAGCAGTGGGAAGACAATAGGGTTTTGGAAGTAAGGAAAGTGAGAGGAACAGGTTTTTGGGGACAAGGGAGATGGGAGGAGGAGCAGCAGGAATGTGTAGGGAAAGCTTGGAGGGGGAAAATGGAGGAGGAGGGGGGGGAAGGAAACCATGGAGCCCCTCAGTATGCTTCAAGGACCCCCCCCCCCCCAAGAGCTCCCACGGAGCATACTTTCTGAGAACTACTGGTATGGAATAAGCAGAAAGATTGGGGGGTCAGGATCAACAGCTGAATCTGCCACTGTTACACCTACCAAAGACTTCCCAAGGAAGCTGAAGCATTCTATCTACTGGCAGGGCTAACTGCTGCATTGCTTTTAAATGCATTTTTTTTACATTTTACATTTATATTTTTAACTAAATGCTTTCAATGTTCGTATTGTAAACACCATTAGGGTAAGAGTAAAGCAAAGGTGGAATCAGGAAGACAGAATGTGGAGTAAAACAGGGAGTTTTATAACTTCTGTTCAAAACATCCACATTTAGGAGATACAGCAAATTCCTTTAATTGTTACTTCACAGTTGATAAGCTGGGAAGCAGCAATTAATTTTGGTCCTGCTTTAAAAGTCCCTCTCCAGTCATTTCAAAGATAGGTAATATAACAAGTCCAATAAAGGCCTTGCATGTATGCATCACACTAATTAACAAATGTGTGAGCAAATGGCAAATTTGTGGAATCCTAAGACCCGTAAGCCATGCTGCTGGTAGGGAGGCCCATTTTTTGCATGACAGGATCTGATGACTTTGGGTTATCCAAACAAAAAAGCAATGCTAAAAAAATATCAAGATGATACACACACACACACACACACACACGTGTGTGTGTTTTAATTAAAGCATTATCTGATTTCTTTCTTATATTATGGTCACATTTTGAATATATGATGTTTTTCTTTGAAATATTTGTTTAACTGTATGAGTGCAGTGTACTAGCATGAGGATGTACTAGAGGGGAAGCAATAATTTCCCCCAAAGTCTGTCTTGTTTTACCTTTATATCAATACAGTATTGCATAGATTAGGTTCAAGTGTAGGCTATTGTTTCACTGAAAAGAAACAACATGCCACCTTTGTGTATCCTTTGCCTGAGAAAATCTTATGAAAGCAGTGGCTTCACATTGATAAAGATATCATGTCAAGGAATATACCCACACATGGATGCAAACACAATATTTTGTTTTGTTTCTCCATGAGCTAGCTGAGAGACAATAGCCCATCTTGCATATAAGCAGAAGCAAACCACTGGTCCTATCCTCTATTTCCTCTATTATTTCTTCTTTGACCATTATGATTTGTCGGTAAAGATCTCCTGCCACCTTCTTCTCCTCTCTCAAGCATTTCCTAATCACCTTCTCAAGTGGACTATCCTGTTCTCTATTTTATTCCCTCTATCTAAAACTTTCTTGTCTGATAGCCCAGCTTTGAATCCAATTCCCTGATCCTATCCGATTCTGAATTTCTTTTTATTCCACTGGGTTTCCATCCACTGTATATAAGTCCTCCACTAACCTTTTCCATTTACTTTCAATTAATCTCAACGTTCTGCCTATAATTTCATTATTATTATAATTAACTTGCCATATAGTTGCCATTTTATTCTCATTGCCTGGATTTAACTTCTTTCCCCCCACACTTTTATTGTTCCTTTAAAGGGTTCCTTAAACTCTGTTTCCTCTCTCCTCTTCCATTCCCTAAATATTATTTCTTTTCCTTTAGTATTATTTATTTTCTTCTCCATATTTATGCATTTCCCCCCATATACTGTATTTTCAACAATCTTTGGATTTGAAACGCATTGTGATAAACTTCTAAACTTGGAATCCCCAGCCTTCTCCTTCCTCTTTTGCATTTGTCTCTTATTCTGGGTCTTTTCCCCCTGACTGCCCATTTTCTTATTCTTCTGTCCCACATCTTTAGCGTCTTCTTCTCTACTGTGTTTGGTAATGTTAGGAATAAATATAAAATGTTTGGTATTATAAATATTTTAATGCCCTTATTCTATCCACTCTTGTTAATATTTTCCCTTCTCAATTCTTAAGTTGTTTATTACTTTCTTGACCATTTTCTCATTTATTTCCTAAGGAAATACAAGATTCACACTTTAGGGAAAGTAATTATGGAAGAAGCCATGTCTAACCCTTTCCCTCTGTAATCATTTCAGATCAAATCAGAATTTCACTAGCCAAACAATCAGGTATGATGAAAATACAAAGCTCTGAAACACACAAAATGACTTACACTGAACATCTACTCGAATGGATCGGATGGCAGGAACTCCAACCCCGTTCTCTGCTTTACAGTAATAGCGACCCCCCTGAAGCCTCTGGATCTTCTCAATTCGAAGGGTCTCATTAAACACTGATGTCTCTTGGAATTTATCTGATGCGCTGCCGGCAGTTTTGGTCCACCTCACCTGGAAGAAGAGAATGGAAATAAAAAGTCAGAGAAGAAGAAAAGGAGAAGGAATACAGACAAATTTAAAGCTGGGGCATAGGTTGAGATGGCAAACCACTACATGATTTCATTTCCAATTTCTCAAAGTTTAGCAAATGTCCTGACTTTTTAAAAAGCTGGCCTGTTTTTTTTTTCAGATCTTTCCTCGCCTGTCCAGCAATGCTCTGTAGAAGTTTCTAGAAGTTCCATTTTTTTTCTTAAGGGGCAGTTAGTCTTATTTGAACTAGCCACTGGTGCATCACCAAAAAGTTGAGTTAGACTGATGGATAAGAAAAGGGACATCGAACATGAGAAGTCTTGTAACATTTCTTTGGAACTGATGGCAAATTGATTGGATTAGCTGGGGCTGAAACAACAAATGAAGCTAACAGAGCAGGAGGTACTAAGGAAAGCTAGCTGGAAGCCATAAAGCTTGGAGTGTTGTTTTTAAGGAAATAAATCAATAACTGTATATGTGGAGCAATTTGTTGTAGGCACCCTTTTCTCATTATTTCAACAGCAATATGTGACTTTCAAAATTATGTGCTTTATAACATTACTAGCTTGGGGGCCCTGCAATGCTTGGGCTACTTGAGAAAGGCATAGTTTGTTTTGGGAAGTTTGGTAATATCAATGGATGCAGAGTGAACTACAACTCCCATTCAAGCAGATCATCCCCCCCCCCCCAACACCCCCAGTATGTTATGTTGGCCCAGATTATTTGAACAAGGCACTGTTTGTTTTGGAGTGTTAGGTAATATCAGTTTGCTAATTTGTAGCTCTATTTCTTAGAAAAAAGCCAGTCTTTCCTGTTGTTTTTAATGAATGCTCCCACTAGAAAATGTGAGTGAACTGCAATTTCCAAAATCGTGGGCTAATCACCCCAAACCCCACCAGATTGCCATATTGGGTCTGTGTGCCAGGTTTGGTCTAGATCCCACATCAGCTGTGATCAGTGCTCTCTGGATAAGGGTGAATTACAACTTTCAGAGCAGAGGTCATTAACCCCCAATACCCACCTGTATGCACAGTTAGCCATGTTGGATCTGTGTGCCAGGTTTGGTACAGATTCATAGTTGCCTGGGTTTAGTGATCTCTGGATAAGGGTGAACTCCAACTCCCAGAGGCAAGGACCTCCAAACCAGACCTGTATGCACAGTTGGCCATGTTGGGTCTATGTGTTAAGTTTGGTCCAGATGTGATGTCACTGGGTTCAGGGCTCTCTGGATAAGGGTGAACTACAACTCCCAGAGCCAAGGTCATTCACCCCCAAACCCTGCCTGTATGCACAGTTGGACAAGTTGGGCCTGTGTGCCAAGTTTGGTGCAAATCTGATGTTGGTTGGGTTCGGTGCTTTCTGGATAAGGGTAAACTAAAACTCCAACATCAAGGTCCATTCCCCAAACCCCTGCAGTATGTTCAGCTGGCTATTGGGCTTCTCTGTGCCAAGTTTTGTCCTCCTGCCAATCAGCCAAAGTGAGACAGACATGATCTGATTCAGTATAAAGTGGATTCCTAGTGTCACATGTGTCATTCACGTAAACCATAACCATGTCCCTAATTCTGGAAACACTATCTTGCTTTCTTGACAAGATTACGGTCTTTAAGTTGTGTTATGACATGGTTATAGTTGGTGTTGAAACTACAATGTAAGTAGTTTTCTCACATTTTAAAAGCTTCCTGGTCATGAACATGCTGCTCATATTGGTACATAAACCAGACAAAAACAAGATGAAATGTAAATATATCTTCTGAGAGAGAGGAGTGGAAATATTCATGTATAAAACACCAAGCTATCTTCATGGAATAGGTAAAGGTAAAGGTTTTCTCCTAACATTAAGTCCAGTCATGTCTGACTTTGGTGGTTGGTGCTCAACTCCATTTCTAAGCCAAAGAGCTGGCATTGTCCGTAAACACCTCCATGGTCATTTGGCCGGCATGATTGCATAGAGCGCCGTGACCTTTCCGCTGGAGCAGTACCTATTGATCTACTCACATTTGCATGTTTTCAAACTGCTAGATTAGCAGAAGCTGGGGCTAAGCTGGGGATCTTACCCCACTCCTCAGACTCAAACATGCGACCTTTCAGTCAGCAAGTGCAGCAGCTCAGCGGTTAAACCCACTGAACCACCGGGGGCTATGAATTCAAATTTAACAAGAGTTTTGCCAGCATGAAGTCTCCAAAGGAACAGAATTCATTGCTGCCAGAGATTCCATTCAATTCAGAGCAGCTGTGGAAAGATTAGCAAAATAAACAACCGTGGAGTCTTTGCCCCTGTGGTCACCCCAACACATTACAACTCTGTGCAGAGGGATAAGGGAAATATCTGTCTTCAACTATTAAATTTTCCTTCCTGACCTGATAAGCAGGTCACAGTTACCCCCGCCTTTTCAGATCATGAACCAGAAGTTATATAATTTTCAATAGCCAGACAAACTACACAGCACAAGGCGAGGAAGTTAGCATTATTATGACCCTACTATCTCACCATCTTTTTAAAAATCCTACTCCAGCCTACAGGCCTATTTATACACTAGGGACTTGGGTCTGCAGTTAGGAGACAATGGGGTCCCACATAGCCGTCACTCTGTGCTCCCTTACTGTTCAGAGGTCTTCAGCTAATGGCAGCCCATAAGGGATTTGCTTAGCCTTTGTCCTATCATTAGAAGCCTGTAGCCTCTCTGAGTGCATTCTCTTTGCATCACTGCTTTCGTCGGTACTTTAATCTTTCCTCCGCTTTTTTCATTTCAGACTCATTTATTAAGTTTGACCACATCTTGAAACCTTTATGACTAAGAGGAGAGAAGGCAACACATTAAACAAAGGCTAAAAGATAAATCTTTCACTGGGAAAAGGGTAGGATGATAACAGAGATCATATATGGGGATCAGAGTCATTGCCCCATTCCCAGTTAACACAATCAATGTGTTAATTCATTTCAATAAGCCCAACTTTTAAAACTGCATATTCACTGTATTGAGGGAATACAAGAAAGCAACTGACAGAAGGGAGAATTCAAGCAAGAGCATAGGAGCCAAGAATTCAAGCAAGAGCATAGGAGCCAAGAAATTGTGGGATGAAAACTCACAATGTATCCCAATGATAATGGCATAATCACTACTATTTTACCTATGTGCACAGATTCTTTATCTCTATGTGAAGCATTTTTCACTCATCACATTCTATGTATGTTGAGACCTCTGCTGAACCCTCCATTTGTATTGCTTGAGTTTAAAAGCAATCAGTTATGTTTCTCAGCTATATCCCCTGATGGCATTGAGATATATAAATCCACCCTATAAGAAAAATGTACATGTTCGTTTTATGCAACTATTATTCTCACAAAATTGTACTGTCACTGTCTAAAGCTGGTGTATAGAAAATAATTCCAAGATCCTTTGTATGTGTTACTATAGTATATCTGTCCTATGAAATGTCTTTTTCTGATTGCTAGGATTGACTCATTGTTGATGTTAGGATTGACTTACATAACAATTTTCACATGATGAAATCTTTTAAAAACAACTATAATACAGAATACTGTAAAACACACTCAGCTCTTGTGACACGGTTAAGTGCTGCTGCCTTTTGAAGTTAAGCTTGAAGGGTTACAACGCACAAAGGTAATACTCTCACCTCCTACACAGGGAAGTGTACCAGACAAGAAATCAACTACACAATCTTATTATTGTGTTACTATTCCTAGTGTTATTATCTTCCATGGTTGGTTGTTTTTACTGTATTTGCTTATATTGCTGTTATGTTTCAAAATTAGTATTTTTAAAGAGTGATAGTAGGTTGGCTCCAAAACCAAATAATGTGTACAATAAGAATGGATTATAATCCATGTGATTTTAGAAAGTGAGTGGAAGGATTTTTTTTGGGGGGGGGGTGAAAAAGTGAAAAAGTGTTGTAATCCCCTCCTCTGTAAGTTTTCAAGCTGGGTGACCATCTGTTTGGGGTGCTTTGATTCTGGGTTCCTCCATGGCAGGGGGATGGATTGGATGGCTTTCTTGGATGGATTCTTCCAATTCTATGATCTCCACCCAGCAGGAGATACACACACACACACACACACACACACATCCTCATGGTCCATCTCAGTCCTACTTCAAAAAACTTTTCAAATTATGCAGATGGAGGAGTTGGCTCTATGGTAATCTATAAGAAGCATTTTATCTAACTGTTTAATCATCATCAGCAGCAGCAGCAATCACTCATGTCTGAGTATAGTTGCCTTCCAAGTGCAGGGTCTTGGTGGTGGGTTCATAGGTGGCTGTAGAGACCTAGACTTGACCTCCGTGTTCTTCAGCAGTGAGGACATCGGGTTCCAGATGGAAGGCGGACCTGGTCAGCGTTGGTTTGACATGCCTTCCTCTCGACACATTTCTCCCTTTTGCCCTCCATCCATGCCTCTTTCAATTCCACAGCAGTGTTGGTAATAGTTGACTTCCAGTTAGAACACTTGAGGGGCAGAGCTTCCCAGTTCTTGGTGTCTATGTCATAGTTTTAAAGGTTGGCTTTAAGCCCATCTTTAAATCTCTTTTTCTGTCCACCAACATTCTGTTTTTTATTCTTGTTGTTGTTGTTCATTCGTTCAGTCGTCTCCGACTCTTCGTGACCTCATGGACCAGCCCACGCCAGAGCTCCCTGTCGGCCGTCACCACCCCCAGCTCCTTCAAGGTCAGTCCAGTCACTTCAAGGATGCCATCCATCCATCTTGCCCTAGGTCGACCCCTCTTCCTTTTGCCTTCCACTTTCCCCAGCATAATTGTCTTCTCTAGGCTTTCCTGTCTCCTCATGATGTGGCCAAAGTACTTCAACTTTGTCTCTAGTATCTTTCCCTCCAGTGAGCAGTCGGGCTTTATTTCCTGGAGGATGGACTGGTTGGATGGACCGGCTTATTCTTGAGTAGGAGTATAATAACTGCTTTGGGAGACGGTGATCAGGCATTCAGACAATGTGGCCAGTCCACTGAAGTCGATGGTGAAGGATCGTCACTTCAGTGCTGGTGGACTTTGCTTCTTGTTTAATATGGGTAAACGAAATGCAAAGATACAGAATGGGGGACGCCTGGCTTGAGAGCAGTACGTGTGAAAAAGATGTTGGATTCCTCATGGACAACAAGTTAAACATGAGCCAACAATGTGATGTGGCGGCAAAAAAAGCCAATGGCATTTTGGCCTGCATCAATAGGATAGTGTCAATCAATAGGATAGTGTCAGCATAGTGTCTAGATGCTGACACTATGCTGACACTATGCTGACACTAGGGAAGTAATGCTACCCCTCTATTCTGCTTGGGTTAGACCACACCTGGAATATTGAGAAGAACTTCCTCATGTTCAGATGGAATCTCCTCTCTTGTAGTCTGAAGCCATTGTTCCGCGTCCTAGACTCCAGGGAAGCAGTAAACAAGCTTGCTCCCTCCTCCCTGTGGCTTCTTCTCACATACATGGCTATCATATCTCCTCTCAGCCTTCTCTTCTTCAGGCTAAACATGCCCAGCTCCTTAAGCTGCTCCTCATAGGGCTTCTTCTCACATATTTATACATGGCTATCATATCTCCTCTCAGCCTTCTCTTCTTCAGGCTAAACATGCCCAGCTCCTTAAGCTGCTCCTCCAGACCCTTGATTATTTTAGTTGCCCTCCTCTGGACACATTCCAGCTTGTCAAGATCTCTCTTGAATTGTGGTGCCCAGAATTGGACACTTCCTGACTGTGAGAGCCATTCAGCAGTGGAACTCTCTGCCCCGGAGTGTGGTGGAGGCTCCTTCTTTGGAAGCTTTTAAACAGAGGCTGGATGGCCATCTGTCAGGGGTGATTTGAATGCAATATTCCTGCTTCTTGGCAGGGGGTTGGACTGGATGGCCCATGAGGTCTCTTCCAACTCTTTGATTCTATGATTCTATGATATCAACAGTTCTCTCTGCAACATTCCTTTTGCTTCCCAAAAAATTGTGTAAAAAGAATAACTACACTTTAGACACACTTCCAAGCCTGTTTCAAGAGACATGGCACCAAGCCATGGTATGGGATATGTAAGAAGGTACCTTCAGCACTCTCAAAAGTGCAGCTTTGAACAACTCTTTGGAAAAGCTTATACCAGCTGAATTTTTCATAATTCTGCAATTAAGTACAATTATGCTCAAAATAATGTTTTTCAAGTCCAGACCTACCACTTAGCCATGTGATACTTTCTGAAGTTTTGGGATAGATGAAAGCAGGAGCTAATATTTGAATGGTATAGCAAGACTTTTTCAAGCAAGACTAAGGGACTGAAGAATTGAGTCTCAGCTACAGGTTATAAAATATTGAGACAACTATTTTTTTGGTTTTTGGTTTTCCAAAGGTGTTCAAAATACAAGGGCATGGTGATGTTATCGGCTGTTAGTCAAATATCAACTTTTCAACTTCAAGTATGTGATACATAATTTTCAAATATTTACTTGGCATCACTTTTTCCAATGAATTTTAGAAATTGTATTTTTTTAATGCTGAGAATGTTTTCTTAGATCTCCCTTTCTACTAGTTCAGACAGAAGTAAAACAAATGTTCTCTATTTTTGTACCCATATTTTATTTAGAACTAGCTTGGGGACCCGGCGTTGCCCGGGTTATTAGAGAAAGTGGGTAATGGTGGTTCTGTATGCCAAGTTTGGTCTTTATTGGTCTTTGGATAACGGCTGCATTATTTTCAGGAAGTGAGTGAAGGTACTTGAAGTCCCATCATCCATGGCCCATCCTCCTACAAACAGCAGCAGGATATAGAGTGGGTCATGGGGGCTCTGTGTGCCAAGTTTGGTCTTTATCAGTCATTAGATGAGGGTGGCAGTGGTGTCAGTAAGTGAGTCAAGGTAGTGCAAGTCCCATCATCCAAAGTCCATCCCCTTTCAAACTGCAGCAGGATGTAGAGTGGATCATGGGGGCTCTGTGTGCCAAGTGTGGTCTTGATTGGTCATTAGAAGAGGGTTGCAGGAATCTTTGGAAAGGAGTGGAGGTACTTGTAGTCCCATCATCCATGGTCTGTCCTCCTCCAAACTGCACCAGGATGTAGAGTGGGTCATTGGAGCTCCATGTGCCAAGTGTAGTCTTGATTAGTCATTGGCGAGGGTCTCAGTGGTCTCAGGAAGTGAGCAAAGGTACTGCAAGTCCCATAATCCATCTCCAAAGTTTTCCAAACAACACCAGGACGTAATGTGGGTCATGAGAGGTCTATATGGCAAGTTTGGTCTTGATCCGTCATTGGATGAGGTTTGCAGAGGTCTCAGAATGTGAGTGAAGGTACTGGAAGTTCCATCATCCATGGTCCACCCATCTCCAAAACTGCAGCAGGATGTAGAGTGGGTCATGGGGGCTCTGTGTGCTAACTTTGGTCTTGATTGGTCATTAGATGAGTTTTGCAGCAGTCTTGGGTAGTGGAGGTACTTGAAGACCCATCATCCATGGTCTGTCGTCCTCCAAACTGCTCCAGGATGTAGAGTGGGTCATTGAAGCTCCATGTGCCAAGTTTAGTCTTGATGAGTCATTGGCGAGGGTCTCAGTGGTCTCAGGAAGTGAGTGAAGTCCCATCATCCATTGTTAAATTCTTCCAAACCACACCAGGATGTAGATTGGGTCATGCTGGGTCTCTGTGTGAATTGTGGTCCTGATCCATCATCGTTGGCAGTTGTAATGGTCTTAGGAAGGGAGTGCAGGTATTGCAAGTCCCATCGTCCATGGTGCATCCTCCTTCAAACTGCACCTGGATGTAGAGTGCGTCATGGAGACTCAGTGTGCCAAGTTTGGTATTTATTGGTAATTGGATGAGGGTTGCAGTGGTCTGAAGAATTGAGCAATGGTACTGCAAGTCCCATAATCCACGGTCCATCCCCGGCCAAACCACACCAGGACGTAAAGTGGGTCATGAGAGGTCTATGTGCGAAGTTTGGTCCTGTTCAGTCATTGGATAAGGTTAACAGCGGTCTCAGAATGTGAGTGGTGGTACTGCAAGTCCCATCATCCATGGTTCATCCTCCTCCAAACTGCAGTAGGATGTAGAGTGGGTGATGGGGGCTCTGTGTGCCTATTTCGTCTCTATTGGTAGTGTTCTGACCCAGCCCCCTTTGGCCTTTCCTTTCCTCTCTTTCTCATCTTGGAATCTTGCATTTGAGGCTGGCCAATCAGAGACCATATGCAAATTTCTTTCTGTCATGCCCCGTTTCTGCCATGAACCCTCTTCTCCACCAGGGGCTCCTATTGAAGCTGGCCAATCAGAGACCATATGCAAATAGCACCACAGCGGCAGCCAATCAGAATGCTGGCACATACACCTTCCGCCCTCCGCACCTCTGTCCTTCCCATACAAACACTCTTCTTTATTATATATACAGATTAATTCCCATTGGTTTTGGTTAACCTTTCTTTCAGTGCTAATGATCAACATATAAGTTTTAATTGTGAAAAAATATTGCCAAGCATGAAGTTTCCAGTTAAATAACCTGGAAGATATAAAGATATTGACAGTAACATAGTATTTTGAAAAACCTTTCATAAATATTTTTGGGGAAGAAATAAGGGGATGGAAAATCTGTCAATTTACCATTTTTATAATGTTGGCTAAACAGGGCAAACAAATTATTAAGCGATATAATAAATGCACACAATCAAATGCATTTTAAAAGTAGCAAGCTCATATTAAGTTTGGTTTTTTATAATATACTCAAACAGAATATGACGGTGGTTATTTATCCCACATTAATAAGGAACTTGATTGAGTAATCTAAAGGACACAATATAGGTCAGAAGTTCCCAAACTCAGGGCATTGGTGTATTTTGATTTCAGTTCCCAGAAGCCCTAGTCAGCTTGGCGAAGAATCAGGAATTCTGGGGGGATGAAGTTCCAAACACCCGGAGGACCAAAGTTTGTTAACCACTGATATAGGGCAAGCTCAATAATGTTGTTCTGAGAGGGTCAAAAGCCTTCTACAGAAGCAATGAAATACTAATTCAGAATTAGTGAAGCAGCAGATACCTTGAGAAGGGTGACCAGGCCATTACTCTGTCCATTAATACTGTCTCCCTAATCCCTGATGTATGAGGCCACCATCTCACCCTGCCTAGTGGCAGGGTCACCCCATTGTCGGAATATGTCAATAGGGTGGGAATGTGTATTCTTGCTAGATGACCTGCTTTCTTAACTTTAATTCTAGCTTAACATTAATTCTAACGTGACTTCTAATACTGAATTGTCTTAAATCCTTCTTGCAGGTATTATTGACTGTGTAGCCATCCCAAGCTGGAAAATATTGTGCTGAAAGGAGAAGTGGAAAATAAATAAATAAATAAATAAATAAATAAATAAATAAATACTATCATTATTATTTAGCTTCTATGTCTAGTGAGGCCACAGAAAAGTCTCTGAGGAGAGCAGGAAAGAATAACTCTGACACTCCTGCTCTTAAAGTGCTGCATTCTCTGGAGGGCTCTGTCCACATCATTTCATGATTTCCAGGAGCCATTTAGTCACTCACCACCTGGCTTTTAGCAATTGTGTTCCTGAATGAGGAGTTCTATCTCTACACACATCATCTGTTGTGTTAGGAACGTCTCTCACCCTTGTACCATGGGACTCTAGGAAAGGTCAGTAACATTTCAAAGTCAACCTCCACTGGCAGCTGTGTGATGGTCACTCTGGGAAATGTGCTGATTAGATTGAGCCTAGTAAACTATATTAATCAAAAAATCCCAAATTCAGATGGTTAGAACACCAAAAATGAATAATACAATGAATAAGTAAAACAAGTAAAAGTGAGTCTCCGTTTTACACTGGAGGTAAAGGTTTCACTTTTTTTTTTCCTGTTCTGTAGATGGAAAGGCACATTATTGAAAGGCGAAAGATTTATACGATCTGAAGAGAAACCAGAGGCACATTATTGAAACTGGTCAGCATATCAGTGTGTTGAGAAAAGTATTTAGATTAATTGGGACATCAACTATTTTAAAAATCTATATATTGATCACACCACATCATTTTCACTCAAGATGGTCATTATGGACATGAAGGAGAGCATTTGGCAAAGTAATACATAAACAATGAAGAGATGATAGGTGGGCACAAAGCTTACCTGTGGCCGTGGGTGCCCCGTTACCAAACACTGCAAAACAAGGGTGTCACCTTCTCGAATGGTGTACACTCGTTCACTGATGTTATCTTCCTTTACAACACATGCTTGCCCAGCATGGATGATCTGAGCCTGAGCAGGTGCTGCGAAAGAAAGAAAGAAAGAAAGAAGACAGAATTAGAGGAGCTAATGTCTTTGTCTCCAGTGCTCATTTACTTTAGCTTTCATGTAATGTCTTGGGACTTCTGAGAACCAAAGTCTAATCCATTTGGAAGGCCAATGTTCCACCAACATATTGACAGTAAGACATTTGAAATGTTGAGAGACTGCTGCAGAGAGGCAGGGTTTCAATTACAAATAAACTACAAATATTCACAAACAAGACCCTTCTCACTGGTCTGCATCTGTCTTCTCTTCTTTCCACTTCCTCCCACCCTTGTCAACATGTACACTGTTCACTAACCCTTCAAATGCTTTGCATGTTAAATGATAATAAGGACTGGTAGTAATGGTGAGTAAGGAATTATGTCTTATCTTAGTGGTAAATGACAAAAAAACAGAGTTCTGAATTATTCTGACCACATGTAGAACATTATTTTTTGCATCTACAGATTTCTTGTAGCCAGTCAACGGGAGTTAATGGCAAATACCAAGTTTTGTATTTAAGAGCCAAGGAACCTAAGTTCATTCAATTTAAAACTCAGATGTCAACCCATTACTATTTGTAAGCATCCTTTTAAAACTCATTTTTGTTTAAATCTTTTAACCTACTATTGTAGGCTAATGAAATAAACTGATGTTTGTAGTAATTCATTTGTTTAAATCTTTTGGTTAAATCATAATTCATTTGTTGCCCATCTGTGTTTCACATAGCACATGCAATATGCAATATTTGCATCAAATTTCAGGAAGTAATGAAGTTGCCCAATGAATAATATACAAAATCATTAAAACAGACCAAACATCAACCCTGGAACCTCCTGTATGGCCAAGTTATAAAATCTTTCCCTGCCCACATTCTTGTCAACAAAGAAAATTTGGGATTAATCATTTCAATGAAGCCCCTAAAAGAGTTTGATCAATTAAAGTAAGGGATGGGTAGAATGCAAAAAAGCAAGGGGGAAACAAGGACGAGTTTTTAAGGAAAATCTAATTTTCAAATTATTATTATTATTATTACTATTAGATACATAACAAGATCAGTACACAGCAAACAAGATCACTATGCTGGCTGTTGTATTTGACAACATGTCAGGCACTTCCCAAATATCTAGGACTGTGTAATGTATTGGCAAATAATGTGTGCAGATCTGAGTAGGGTGGCCTTTTGCAGCTGACAGATTGTAATTTTGTCAGCGCTGATTGTTTTTAAGTGCAGGCCAAGGTCTTTAGGCACTGCACCCAGTTTGCCGATCACCACTAGGGCCACCTTTACTGGCTTGTGCCAGAGTCTTTGCAATTCTACCATAAATCCTCATATCGTGTAAGCTTTTCCAGTTGCTTCTTGTCAATCCTACTGTCACCTGGGATTGCAACATCAACGATCCATACTTTTTTTCTCTCCCACGATCATATTGTGCTCCAAAACTCTGTTGTTATTGTTGTTATTCTTATTATTGTGTTTAATTTATTATGTTTATTTATACACCATTTCTTTCTCTCCACAAAGAGACCCAAAATGCCAACACTGCATAAGCAAGAACAAACACATTAAAGTACTGAAAAGGGGTTAATTGCAGAACATTCTGTGTAATATACAATAGCAACCATAATGAAATCAATACAGGAAGGGAAGTGGAAGCAGCCACAGCATATGCATCTACTGACTGGAAGGCCTTTTAGGGGAGTGATTTCTATCTCCAGATAGACATGTGATCTATACATTTATCATGCAGAAATCATTAGCAACACCTTCAGGAAGCAAAACACTGAGTGTATAACCATACACCCTGATTTCTGTGATTTGACAAATGAAATTAGGTTGGTATTGCATTTTAAGAAATAGTTAACTAGTTCTAATTCATGGAAATGCATGAATAACCATTCTCTGTGTAACACCTTGGCAAAGCAATTGTTACACAGAAGGCTCCCATTTCTCCTCCTGTTTCTCTTTCCAGCTGACTGATGATTTATTGGTAGGATTATTCCACAAGTACTATCCAAACAATTGTGGATTAATAGATTCACTCTGTTTACTAGAATGCCTTTACAGCAAATACACCAGAGCTCATCGAGTCCCCCTCCGTTCCTTGCATTCAACATCTGCAAAGACCTCCTGCTATTCTGCTCACAAGAAGCTCCGTTGTCATTAAAAAACAAACATGCCCAAGACAAAGTGCAAAGCTCTGTAGATACAGCTGAGCAGATGGGAGGCCTGCCCTTCCCAAGAGGACAGGGGATTAATGTTTACTAAGTATGCCTGTATTGGGAGGATGAAACATTTATATAAACTTAGAAATAGAGATTTAGAGCTTGTGAGAATAAACCACAAGACATAAAACACATACAAGCACAGAAGCACTAGGCTGTTGCTGTTGAATAGCTCCATAATTTCCCTGCCAAGATATCCTACCTCTTTCATTCTCTTTCTTGGTTAACTAATTAAAAGGCAACTTTTGTGCCAATATCTAACAAATTTCATATCATACATTCCCCACTGCTTCCTTGCTTCGATTTTATGGGCAAATTTGTAGAGGACCAGTCATGGGCAGTCACTTAGCTTATGAATCTGGCATTCTTAGTCATAAAAAAGAATTCTGATTCATAAAAATGTCAGATTCATTATAAATTTTGTTTTGGTGCCTCCATGAGGCCTGTTAGACAAGCATTCATATACAAAGGTAAGATCCCTCAGAGATTTAAAGTGACCAACACAAAAGAGCTATGCAAATAGAAATGCTCCTAATCTTTTTGTTTGGATAAAGTGTGACCTAATTTTATTGCTTTGGGCCATCTTGATAAAGTGTGACCTAATGTTATTGCTTTGGGCCATGAATTGTATGATCTACCACCACAAAACACAGTATTTTGCCTATACCACTATAATAAAGAAAAGTAAACTAAAATATGTTTTAAGCTGCCTTGGATCACAAGGTTGAGGCAGGTTCCTTTTTCTCAGAAGACACCACAAGGGTAATCCAGTCCAACTGCCATGCAGGAATACACAATTAAAACATTCCTGACTTTCAAGAAGTCAACCATAGCAGAGCACCTGATGAACTAACCTGGACACAGCATATTATTTGAGAACACAGAAATGCTGGACCACTCTAACAACCACCATGTCAGACTACAGAGAGAAGCCATTGAAATGCCCAAGCATGTGGACTATTTCAACAGAAAGGAGGAAACAATGAAAATGAACAAAACAAAGAGCAACACTAAAAAACAGGGGAATTCCAGACGAAAATCAATCAGGGCCAGTTAACACCTCCCAACAAAGGATCCCCGTGCAGCAATCAGGCAGACTTTGAAGCTACAAGGCCATTCATTGCTAATCAAGATGGCCAATTGCAACTTTCATACTTGCCTCCAGCAAACAAGAGTTCTTTCTCCCACCCTGGACATTCCGCAGATATATAAACCTCACTTGCCTAGTTTCCAACAGACCTTACAACCTCTGAGGATGCCTGCCATAGTTGGGGGTGAAACGTCAGGAGAGAATGCTTCTGGAACATAGCCATACATAGCCTTTGTTCAAAAACCTCCAGAGAAAGAGACTCTACCACTTTCTGAGGTGGTATGTCCCTGAGAAACAGCTCTTAACATCAAGAAGTTCTTCCTGATGTTTAGATGGAATCTCTTTTACTACAATGTGAATCCATTGCTAGTGTCCTAAATTCTAGAGCAGGAGCTCTTTATAATAATAATAATAATAATAATAATAATAATAATAATAATAATCTTTATTTATACCCCACCACCATCTCCCCAGAGGGGACTCGGAGCAGCTTACATGAGGCCGAGCCCAAACAACAAATTACTATAAAAATAAAACCAAAACACAACCAAAAACGCAAACAGTAAACAGCAACATCATAATAAAATAAAACATGTAAGTACATAACAATATAAAGTTACAATAGATGCAATCACAATGACAATGGGCGGGCTGCATTTAATGATTAAAAGAGAGACTAATTAAAACTAATTTAAAACTCAGGCGAGATAAAGAGAGACAGATTATTTGTGGAGGAGAGCTCATTATAGCGGGGGTTGAGGAATCAAGCTTTCCCATAGAGGGGGGACAACATATGCTCCAATGACAGAACGTTGAGGCTAAGCAGTAGTGTGGGATTGTATACCTACTCTCCAAAGACGCAGCGGAAGAGCCAGGTTTTAAGATCCTTTTTAAACGTTTCTAGGGTAGGGGCTTTCCTAATTTCTCCAGGCAGTGAGTTCCAAAGTTGGGGAGCCACAGAGGAGAAAGCTCTCTCCCTTGTGCTTACCAGGCGAGCTTGTGAAGCTGGCAGGGGTGAAAGAAGGGCTTCCCCAGATGAACGGAGGGCCCGAGATGGTAAATGGAGGGAGATACGGTCATGAAGGTAAACTGGTCCCAAACGGTTTAGGGGTTTGTAGGTGATAACCTGCACCTTGAATTGGGACCGGAAAATAAACGGCAGCCAATGGAGCTCCTTAAACAGGGGGGTTGACCGCTCCCTGTAAGTTGCCCCAGTTATTAATCTGGCTGCCGAGTGTTGGACAAGTTGTAGTTTCCTGGCCGTCTTCAAGGGTAGCCCCACGTAGAGAGCATTACAATAATCCAGTCTAGAGGTAACTAAGGCATGGACCACCATGGTCAATTCAGACTTCACGAGGTAAGGTCGCAGTTGGCGAACAAGTATTAATTGCGTGAAGGCCCTCCTGGCCACAGCTGACACCTGCGCATCAAGCGTCAGCGCTGAGTCCAGGAGGACCCCCAAACTGCGTACCTGTGATTTCAGGGGGAGTGCAACCCCATCCAGCACAGGTTGCCACCCAATACTCCGGTCAGCCGAGCGACTGACCTGGAGAACCTCTGTCTTGTCAGGATTGATCCTCAGCTTGTTCTTCCTCATCCAGGTCATCACAGCAGCCAGGCACTGGTCCAGTATCCTCGGGGCTTCCTTGGAGTCAGGTGGAAAAGAGTAGTGGAGTTGGGTGTCATCTGTGTAGAGATGGCACCATACTCCAAAACTCTGGATGACCTCACCCAGTGATTTCATGTAGATGTTAAATAGCATGGGGGACAGAATATAACCTTGTGGGATCCCACAGGTCAACAACCAGGGGTCCAAGCAAGAGTCTCCCAGCTTCACCAACTGGATGCATGTGGTGAAATACTCCCTATTCCTAGTTGTTTTCAATCTTTGGTCCACCAGGTATTTTGGACTTCATTTCCCACAATCCATAACAGCTGGAAAGATGACAGATTTCTAGAAGTTGACATCCAAAACATCTGGAGGACCAAAGGTTGAGAGCCACTGCCTATTCTCCTATTCCCAAATTTCCCTGTGCACAGAGAGATTGTAGGGACATGATTTGTATTGAGTTCAATGTATCATCAGGCCAGAGAGAGAAAAGGGGTAGAGAGGGTAAGGGAAAGGGGTGGGGTGGGGGGAGAGAGAGAGATTGAGAGGAGAGTTTACCTAGCAATTCCAACATGAAAAGAATTTTTCCCTTTCAAAAGTGATTTGTACACCTGGCCTTTAAATTTACTGCTGTGAACTAAAAAATTAATGAATGGATGATTTATGAATCAAGTTAATACTGTTGATAATAGTAATTATTCTAATGGAGAATGGTGTCTTTGAATCTTTTAATATGAAAGCTTTTATATATGTCATGCATGGTTTTTGGTACAGAGTATTTTATGTTGGTATGTGTGTGCAATATTAAAGAAAAATTGGTTGCTGTGGGAGGATTAATCCCCCTCTAGTAGATTGTCTCATGGTACAATCTTTTTGTTAATCCCTTCTCTTTGATTGTAGAAAATTCTACTTGTTTCTAACTTGTATCTCAGGCCATGTTATTATGTCAACATTTCTTTAGTTTACCATATGTCTGTTATTTGTCAACAAATGCACTCTGCCCGAGATCTGTGTTTCCTGACTAGATGTTTTGCATAAAAATCTGAATCACAAGCTGAAAATAATATCCTATTGCATGCTCAGTTTTGGTCTTCTCTATCATTAAGTCTGCTGCTTTTGAATATGGAAAACAGCATCACACATACATAAACACTTTAACCATTATTTATTACCTCTCATAGACTATAGAGTAACACCTGACTTTTAAGAATCTTTTAAGAACATACTGCACAATTAGAGTGTATGATTGCACTTTAAAGGCTAAGGAGCCTTGGAGTTTCCCCTTGGAGCGAAAAGTTTAAAACTCTCAATCAGAGAGCTCTGGCACAAGATCAAAGTACAAAGGCCAGGATGCTATAGGATGTTCATATTGCAGATAAAATGGAAACATGGTGTTATAACTGTGTAATGTGGAAGGAACCCAGAACAATTTAACTGAAATTGGCTTCAAATTCTTCTGGCAACACAGGTTCCTTCTACTTCTCCTCCTGGCCTCTCTTTGGAATTGCAATAGGAGGTAAATTCTTGCTAATTCCATTTTTTTATCTTCAATCAATCTAGTTCAGTGGTTCCCAACTTGTGGTCTGTGGACCACCAGTGAGTGGCCTGCAAGAACGAAAACATGGTTCTTGGCCTCACCATTACTACACTGTTGCCTTGAAACCACGGGGAAACTAGAGCAGCCTAGCCTAAGAAAATCAAATGAAAATTATGGGGTTGCCTACAACAGGAAGGCACACACGCAATGACCTTGGGCAACTTTTACTTTCTCAGCCTCAAAGGAGGTCAATGGCAAACACCAAGCAAATCTTACCAAGAAATTGCCGTAATAGGTTTGCCTTAGGGTCATAGTAAATCAGAAGTGAGTTAAAGAACTCTGCTCTTGGCAACCATCTGTTCATATCCATAAGAGCTGAGAACAATGTTCTGGCTGTACCCTTTATAGACGCATTATTCCTCTGACCTGTCACTACATTGCTTTTTTCTTCAAGAAAACAACATGGAAAGACACTATGGAGCTGCATTGTCTACCATACATCTTTTCTGCTTCACAAAACAGAAAGCCAGAGCCATCTTCTGGTTAATTATCTCATTCTTCTTCAATTAGTACATTGCTTTTAATTAGCACTTTCAAATTCATCAGGTGTTAAATATGTCTTCCAGTCCACATGCACCTTTAGAGACTGGTAAGAAAGGGTTCAGAAATGTCTGGAGGCTTCCAGATAAGTTATAACAAAAAGGGACTGAGCTCTATATAGTCTTCTGGCACATTACAACTTCTCTAAAAGCCAAGGGTTCTGTTTGAGAAAGATGTCCCCTGTATGCTGTATCTTCCTCTAAATCAGCCTTCTTCAATCTGGCGCCTTCCAGATAAATTGGCCATGGTGGCCAAATGCTCCAGCACATTTTCAGGGCAAAAAGTTTGGCTCTAACCACTTAGAATATGATATCAATGTTTGTTTGTTTTATTTTCAAAACAACTGCTTGTTTTCTGTTTCTCCCCTCCTATATTGGTTCATAAATATTTATCTTTCCATCTAGATCTCAGGTTTTAAAGTAATTTTTACAAAACACGAGGGTGAGAGCACCTCTCCTTCCTTTAGAGCACTTAAGAATCATTTGGGATTTGAAGACAGGCAAGGTCTGAAAGTCAAAATTCAGTTTGAGGGGGCTTTATGGGGCATATCCCAGCAGTGAGCAAGGCCAAGGGCACATAGACAAGCCAAAAGAAAGCAGGTAGGCGAGACGCCATTCTAACTAATGTGAGCAATTTATCAGCAGGTTTATAAAACTCAGTGCAGCTCAGTGTATATTTACTCAAGAGTAAGTCCCAATAAAACAGCATTCCCATGCACAATGCCCAGCTCATATCAATGAAACAACTTTCCTGCCTACAATGCTCAACCTAGTTCTACCTGGTGGTACTGAAATTTGAAACACAGTCCCTGAACTTACAGTAGACACAGGAAAACATGGATAATTGCAAACCCCATTGAAATTAACTACTTCTGCTACAAGTTACTATACAGTCACACTAAAGCAGTGGTTCCCAACCTTTTTTTTTGACCAGTGACCACTTGACCAGGGACCACTCTCCAACATTAGTATTAAAAGGGTTACAAATCATTTTTTGATCAACTTTAGATTCAGTTTGGGATTTTGATTCAGAAAATTGCATTGGATAGACCACATCAGCTCTAGTTTCTGATACAGAACATATGCCATGGTCAGCGACAGGGAAGGAGTGGCATACGGTGTGAAAAGAGTGGAAATATAATAAATTAATAAATAAAGAGGAAGGAGACTAGGGAAACAGATTTTCATCCTCACGGCCCACTGGTGGTCTGTGGCCTACACGTTAAGAACCACTGCACTAGAGGATATAGAAAAGGTATCTTTTTTAGAAATTTGCCAGGGCAACTTGCAGTGGAAGCATACCATAGAACCAATCGGAAAACCTAGAAAATTCCTAGAGAGGATACATTTTGTCAGATGCAGGTAGATGAAACTTACTCATATTGAGTATATGTGTTCTCTTCCCTCCAATCCCTCTAAGTGCAAAATAAATTACAGGCTAGATGGGCAACAGATGCAAGTTGTCTTTGTACTTCAGGTTAGAGCAGAGCTTCGTAAGCTTTTTTTGACTCACAACCCCTTTTTACCCAACAAATGTTTATATGACCCTAAGTATATAAATGGATATAAAAGTATATATATGGAGCCCCCGGTGCCACAGTGGGTTACACTGCTGAGCTGCTGAACTTGCTGAAAGGTCACAGGTTCAAATCCAGGGAGCGGTGTGAGCTCCCACTATTAGCCCCAGCTTCTGCCAACCTAGCAGTTTGAAAACATGCAAATGTGGATAGATTAATAGGTACCGCTCCTGCGGTGCTCCATACAGTCATGCTGGCCACATGACCTTGGAGGTGTCTATGAACAATGTCAGCTCTTCAGCTGAAAAATGATGGGCACCAAGCCCCAGAGTTGGACATGAATGGACTTTACCTTTACCTAAGTATATAAAGGATGGAAAGAATGGGAAAAGGGAGGGAGGGAGAGAGAGACAGAGAGAGATATGCATGGAAGAAAGAGGAAGGAAGGAAGAAAGAATGAAGCCTGAGAGACACGCATGAGAGTGGGATAGAAAGAAAGAAAGGGGAAAGCAGAAAGAGATGTGTGTAAGAGGAAGATGCTAACATGTGAGGGACTGAGACAGAGAAAGGAGAGGAGAAAAGGGAAAGCAGGGAGAGGTGTGTGAGAGACATGTGTGCATGCAGGAGAAAGAGAGGGAGGTGACCCCAAAATACAGTTATGCTGTATAGGATGCTATAGGATCCCAACCTATAGTTTAAGAAGCTCTGGGCTAGGGTTCCCTTCTCTGGGCTAAGACTTGGTTGGCTTAAGATTGGGAACATGGATAGCATGAACACCTTGGGCATTTTTGAAGGTGTCTTCCTTACATTTGGAGAAGCTTTGTCAGTGGTCTGCCTCAAAGTGGCAACCAAATGAATGCTTCTCTATTGCCACACCATCTGCTAACAACATCTTCTAGATAGGTAACAAATAAAAACAACCAGCGAACACCTAATATTAAACAACCACAGAAAGGCACACAGACAGATCATTTTATAAATAAAGCCAACCATAGCAAAACATTAATATGGTCAAACTAAAAGTGCTGAAGATCTAATGGTTATACACTGGAAGGAATAATAAAAATGATCATCAACTAAACTAATTGATAATTGGGTTAATTATTTAATTTGCATCCCATTCTTCTCCCAATATAGGACCCAGGGTAGTTTACAAGCTA
Source organism: Anolis sagrei (assembly GCF_037176765.1). NCBI lineage: Eukaryota > Metazoa > Chordata > Lepidosauria > Squamata > Anolidae > Anolis > Anolis sagrei. The sequence goes on along the minus strand of NC_090021.1, from coordinate 47,312,840 downwards.
AGTGAAAGGAATTTATAGTTAAAATAATATATATTACAAAAGTTTTAAAACTATCAAACCAGCCAATTCAAACATAAAAACAGAGCCATTTGAAACACACCAATGTTTAATAATAAAGAAAGAACAGTCCGTTTAAAAGTCTTTCTCCCTCAACTAGTTAGAAGTTGACTATCTGTTTAAATAAAAAGGTCTTTGCCTCCCAGTGAAAACTAAACCAGGAGAAGGTCAACTGAGTCTCCCTTGGAAGGAGCATAACTCAGAATGTAAATACCAAATAATCAAGGAGAGAATTCCACTCTTGTACAGTCACTGGGGAAAAGGCCTTTCCACTGATATCCACCCTGCTGTACTTCATTTGACAGAGTTGTCTTTATAGAAGCCTCTTAAGATTTAAATCCTGGGTAGTAACAAGAGAAAAAGTTGATTCTTCAAGTACTTTGTACACAAGTCATTTAGGGCTCCACGTTGACCTAAAAACTGAAAGTTGGATACTAGTGTAATGTGAACAAACCAGCGAGTTGGTAACGCTGAAGGCGTTTGTGGCTGGAATCACTGGGTTGTTGTAGGTTATTTTGGGCTGTATGGCCATGTTCTAGAAGCATTATCTCCTGACATTTTGCCTGCATCTATGGCAAGCATCCTCAGAGGTTGTGAGGTCACAACCTCTGAGCATGCTTGCCATAGATGCAGGCGAAACGTCAGGAGAGAATGCTTCTAGAACAGAGTAACGGTTAGTAATTTTGTTACTGAAAGTTTCCATACTGCTATCAAAGGCAGTGGTAGTCCAAGAGGCTACACAGAGCAGTACAGCTGGACAACACTTCTGTTAGACAAACTTAATATTAAAAATGATGGAAAAGTACTGGACTTACAAAACTGTGGATATAAACTTGTAAAATGCAATAAAGGCTTTATAGTTCCAACTATCCTGGAATGTTTCAACATTTTTCTTGTGCTATACCACCCTTGAATATGCCTGGCCCTCACGTGTACTTGACCTCTACAGTAAGGTTTCTAACAAGCCCTTCATTTGATGTATATATACATTAAAATGGAAAGAAACCCAGGACGATAAAATACATTTATGCCCTAAGCAATGTACTGTACAATACTATTATTACCATAATATGTGAGGTTTATAGGACTTCTGCTCCTGGAAAGAATGGCCATGTTCATAAAAAGCAGCAATGAGGAAAGAAGTGGGTTTTCGGCAATGAGAAAAGCAACATTTTAACAATTTTAACTCAATATTAAAACACTGAGTTCAACATAATGGCTAAAGTACATGCAATAATGTATAATTTGAATTCAACCATTTTCCAGAATAAATTAAATAGGATTAATAGTTTGGAAAGAAAGTTGTGTAGGATAAAATCCATCACCCATTAAGTACACTGTTAACATTGTGCCATGTCATGAGTACATAATGCAAGTAATGTTGCTACCTTGAAGTTCAAATCTGCCAGACACATATGGTTAAGCGTCATAATGCAGAAGGAGATATGAGAGGTGTAGAACTTTCCAGCTGTTTCATTTCTGCTCCTGTCATTCACTCCTTTCCTTTGTAGCAAGTAAGACTCCACCAGCTTGAATACCAATTGAAGGAAGATGCAAAGTAGACTGTAGTTATTGTTTCCTGTTGAACTGAGGAATTTACATATAAAGGTCCATCAGCCCTGATTAGTACTGGGAAGGGAGACCACCAGCAAATACCAGATGCTGCAGGCTATATTTCAAAGAAAGAAAATAGCAAACCACCTCTGAGTATTCCTAGTCTAAGGAAACCCCATGGGAGGTCACCATAAGTTGACAGCCAAGCCAAATTAAAGGCACATGCCTGATTTCCTAGATGCTGGACTTGAAGTCCGTTATTAAGGAGTTTCTTCTCCAAAGATCATCCTATAATATGATGAAGAACTCTGGGCTCTCTAGGAGGTGTTAGATACCAGCTCCATTGGCAATGGTCAGAAATTATATTCCAGTACCAACAAGAGGACCATAGATTTCCAGCCTAGACTGTTTATATATAGCAATCTTATTTTCCAAGTGTGGCTCCTTACATAATTGAAAGATCACCATAAACATATAAGAGGAAAATACTTTTGGACTTATCATGAGACAACATGCTTCATTGGAAAAAGACAATAATGCTCTACAAAGTAGAAGGCAATGAAGGAAAATTGAACTACATGGATTGAATCACAGAACCATAGAGTTCTATGAGACCTCATGGGCCATCCAGTCCAACCTCCTGCCTAGAAGCAAGAAAATTTCATTCAAAGCACCTATGCCAGATGGCCATCCAGCCTCTGTTTAAAAGCCTCCATAACTCAATTGAAGAAGTCATGGCTCAGAGTTTATGGGGCCTGAGCCACAAACCTTCTTGGAGGTTTCTCATTCATGGACTGGCAGGGCTTAATGGCAAATAACAACAAATTAGCAACAAGAATTAAAGACAGATGAAGATAGTGGGGGAAGCATTCTAAAAGAGAGAGTGTATGTAGAATGGTGACTCCAAAACATTTCTGGACAGCTAGAAACCAAAACAGGAGTGATTCATATTGTAATTTTTTTTTTTGCTGATCCTGCTTGATTCTTATACAACAGATTATAACTTAACTTAGTATGTTATGTTCATTCTCTCCCAACCAGCTAGAAGCCATTTCATTATATGTTCCAATAATCCCTACAGTAATAAGAACATTTTGTAATCCCTACAAGCAATGTGGCAATAATGTACAAGTACCAAGGATTCTCCCTGACAGAAGAAAACACACCTCCGAATCCATGTATGCAATGGAGATTTGATTTTGAAGGCTTATGTTGCAAAGGAAAGCACAAAATACACTCAGTGGGAATAGTCAGTTCATCATCAACAGACATGTCTTCTATTCCTCTAGCAGAGGCACAACTAAACAGGAATCAGGCAATACTTTCTCCATCAATACCTGTCTGTCGTGATTCTCCTGTAATGAATAACAAAGAACATTTTCTGTCTGTTAAACTCCAGAAACCCAAGTACAGTTTCAATTGCCTTATTCTAGGATACTGCCCATAGGTGTCAGTTCTCTTTTAGGAATCCCTTCCCTTGAAAAGAGTATTTTTATCACATTTTTATGTCTTTCAGGAAATGAGACTGGACTTGGCAAATCTGGTTGCTTCCCTGCTGGGACCAGTTCTGAGTAGATTTATTTTAAAATCACTGCCTTCTCAGTTAAGCTACTCATCTTCTCTGTAAGCTGCTATTTGTTTTAAGCTGATTATTTATTATTTCATTTTAATTTTACTATATAGATATAGCTATACACACACACACTGAATGACAAATGCCCTTATAATCACATTGTGACATTGGTCAATGACCTTTGGGTATGTGGGTTAGTACCTTGGACATAATTCTCTGTATAATGGAATCTCCTGTACAATTTGTCCTACAGCTTGTTTCTGAAAAGAACTGAGAATTACTAAGTGTAACCCCCAAGCCTCTCAGGGCCAGACTGATGTCAGATCTGTCAAGTGGTTTGCCCTTTCATAGCCGTCTTTGTTTTTTCAGAACAGCTGGTATAGTCATGTCAGTTTGGGACTACAGCATGGAAGAAACAGGAATGTTTGATCTTGCCAGGACTAGCCCAAGAAATTTTCCTGCTTGAGGTAGAACAGCAAAAGGTACCTACCTCCAACCCCAAAGTTCAGACCCTCTAAGCCAGTGATGCCAGTGCTCACAATGTAGGCATTGTGTACGCTTCTGTGGGAGAGCATTCCATAGGCAGAGTGATTCTTGCCTTGCATGGTAGAAGGCCTCGGATCTGAAGGTCTGCTTCCAAGGGTGCATCTACACTGTTGAATGGATGTATTTTAACATAACTTTAGTTACCATGGTTAATGCTATGAAATCACGGTAGTTTGGTGAGATACCAGCACTCTTTGGCAGCGAAGGCTAAAGACCTTGTAAAAATACAACTGATTCCATAGCACTGGGCCATGGCAGTTACAGCAGTGTCAAACTACATTAATTCTACAGTGTAGATGCATCTCAAATCAGCAAATACACTTGGAAAACTCTGTTAGTAAACCTTTAAAGTCTCTTAAGAAAGTATGGAGGAAAACCACATAAGTATCAAACCATATCTTAAACTGCAGTCACTCATAAGAAAGATCCAATGGATCATTTTTCATTTCTAAGCACCACAACACAGAGGATAAGGTCTGGAGAAATAAACTCTTCATACACTCCCAGCTGGTTCTTTCCCTTTCCATCCCAACTGTTGTTTACATCTGCCAGTATCCAGGTGAGTTTTTATCTCATAAACATGGGTCTGGTAAATGCTTCAGGCTAAAATATTTTCTTTTTAAATACATTTTGCTCCAGTACATAGGTTTCACTGCATGGGATATTAATATCTTTACCCAAAAGCACAGACAGCAGCAAAGGACATGTCCATGTCAAGCATCCAATTTCTGCAAGCAGTTAGGTGCAATAACTTCCAGACTGCATGATATTCACTTTAGAGATAGAGCTTGTTTACATTATGAAATCCCTCTGGAACAGTGCTAAAGTGAAATTCAGTGACTGTGCTGAAAACATCTGGTCATCAGATGTGTGTACTGACAGATGTTCCTTTTGCAATATTCAGGTTCTTCTGCTCTGGGAAGAAGCATGTGTTCGGGCTGAAAGGCACACAACTTCAATCAGTAACTAAGAATGGCAGAAAATATTATCTGCCTTAGTCCTGTACTCAGCTGTCGTGGGTGTTTTTGCTGGGTTAGCATATCAACACTCTCCCTCCCTTTCTGTTGCTTGATTTGTAAAATGAGAAGTACAGAAACAAGTGTGCTTCTGAGTGCCACAGATGTCAAGGAGAGAAAAAAAGGAAGAGGTGCCCTTGAGTTCAGCTTCTGAGTTTCTATAGGCATCTGGCTGGAATCTGTTAGAAAAAGAATGCCAGACTAGATAGAGTTAATCTTTCTGATGTCCAATTCTTAAAGAAATTAAGAACCCAACAACAACAGAATATGCAACCTAGGAAGGAGCTAGATAAGCCAAACAGACAAGCAATGCTGATGTCAATAGGGATGAGGAGAGAAACTGCACAACGTCTGGCAAAACAATTTACAAATTTCCCCATTCCAAAAAGCTGCTGCTGTGCAAACACAGCTTCTAAACTGGCAACCTTTGAAAGAATAAAGTCAGGTAAGAAAAGTAACACAAAGCCTCCCAAACCAAATGCCACAAAAGTTTGAACAGCAGGATGACCCTGGTTAGCTCTGAGAAGAAGAGGGTGAGATTGCTATCCTAGTTGTAGAGGAGCCATCTGCTCAAGCCCTCAAGATCTTGCCTGTCAGCTCTCCAGCTTCCTTGATTTGAAGCAAGAAGCAGCCAGTATCCACAAGCTTTGCACCTGGCACCAGGAAAGAAGCAAATCCCAAAGCCTGGGGGGGGGGGGGGGGTTGGCATTTTATTTTTAAATCAACTTGTTCCCCCTCATGCCCTAGCTGAGTTACTATTTTAAGCTGCTTTCAGATGTCTTGTTTATCTCATGCGAAAAGCAGTAATAAATCATCATCTGGTAGCATTCCACTAGTACCCTATGCAATGCATGTCTTGGGGATTTGGGATGTTGTTTTTTTTTTGGAAATATTAAGATGGCACATGGGATGTTTTTGCTTTTTTCCTTTCGCTATCAAAGAGATCCCTGAACCATGTTCCTATAAGACTGTTGTGAACAAACTGAAGGATTGAGAGTATATTAATAAAATCAACAATAGAAGTGATCTTGTCGCTGTTGGCTTGGTCAATAATGTGGCATGACTCACTGATCTGATGTCAGAAGTTGTGAAAGTTATTTTTTGCAGTACAACTCCCTGAATCCCTCAGCTAACATTCATCATAGGATTTTGGTAATAGGCAGGATTGTAACATTTGAAACTCCAATGTCCAACATTCCCTATCTCAATGCAGCCAGTCCTCTGTATTCACAGACTCTGTACCTATGAATTCAAACATACACTGCTTTAAAATAGCATCCTCCCCACAAAATTAAGCAAGCCTTGATTTTGTCATTTTATACAAGGCACATTACTTTATCCTGCCATTGTATTTATTGCGACTTGAGCATCCACGTATTTTGGTAACCATGGGAGGTCCGGGAACCAAATATCTGCAGATACCAAGGGCTTATTGTAAAAAAGATCTCAGCATGACATAATGGTCACTTGAGTAGAGCTTAATTGAATGGGTCAATTGATCAAATTTCAAAGGGGTCTTATTTTCTGGTGGAAGAGGATTAGGGAAGTACAAGCAGGTTCCTAAGCTGTCACCACCCAGTTTCTAGTGGTAGCCCCTGCTCCCCCATCAGCCACCAGAAAGGCTAAATTAGTCTTGAAAATTATTTCACCTGAGAGTAAATGAAAAAGGTTAAGAAGGAGCTCACAAATATAAAGAAAATAGCAGAACAGGTCACAATAGATTCAGTAGCTTGCAGACCAAACCCACAGTATATTCACTGCCCTACTACACTGGAAGGTCCAGCAACTACTGCTCTAACATATGAACCAACAATCTCACCAATTCTTCCCACTCTTTCAGTCCTTCAGTCCCTTTCATTTTATCTCCAGGCTTTTATTAAGCCTGACAGCACAGGCTGTCTCATTACTGAAATCTGTAAGCAACTTTGGTAAAGTTTTTGCTGTGGGACAGCCACTGAAAAGTAGGGTCATCACGCTTTAAAGTTAAAGGTTTAAACAAATGAAATGCACCTTGTTTGTCTTACACTGCTTGTTCTGCTAATTTATGATACCAGAAAGCCACAGTAAGCAACTGGTGAGAGAAAGGAATACTATACTGGGTTGCTGTAAGTTTTTCGGGCTGTATGGCCATGTTCCAGAAGCATTCCCTCCTGACATCTTGCCTGCATCTATGGCAGGCATCCTCAGAGATTGTGAGGTCATTCTGGCCATAAAAGCCTTCGACAACACATTGAATACTATACTCTCCCATTGCAGAGGGCAGGATATGCCCCTGGAGAAATTCCTAAGAAATCCAAACTAGCTGGGGGTCATCATCCCTCAGCATAAACTCAACCTGGCTGCTGTGCATTCTGTGTAAATGGTACCATTAGCAACTGACAAGAAAAATGTTTAACTCTGCTTAGTACAGAAATGACAAGGGCTTTCCTGGGGAAGGACAGTGCTTAGAACATTAGTCTAGGACACAGGACAGCTGTTTCCAGGAGGAGTCATCACTCAGGGGAATAGCTGTAACTCAGAGGTGAAGCATATCATATGCATGCACATCTCATTTTCAGTCTATAGAATCTTGTGCTAAAAGATATCTCAGGTAACAAAACTAAGGCGGCCCCTGGTCAGACCAGTAAATGGTTATAGCCAGTCAGATAAACAGTACTAGGCAAAACTTTAAAATACTACTTTTTAAACTGCAAATTTTTCCCCATGATAACTAGTGGATACTGGAGTTATAGCCTGAAAAAGTAACCTTCACAGTCTTTCATTCTGAGATAGTTAATTTGAAATTGTATAAATCAGCTTGGCATATTCTTATAGCCTAGGGAAATTCAAAAAATGGCAGAACCAACATTACCTGTGGAATATCAGCTAATTTCCAGGGATGAGCCAAAAGAAGAGGAGGTGGACATTTTGGCAGAACTGCATCAAATTTTGGACATTTGGACAGAACTGCATCAAAGGAAGATGGAAATATCTGCCAAATAAATAAACCATTGATTCTTTTGACCAACATCATCATCCCACAGACATGGTTTACTTGTATTAACCATTACAATGTCATTGGATACACTACATGATTTTTGACTGGCTGGTTCATTTTAAGAAACAGAGGTACAAACCGCAACTACCTGTCTTTATCTCTATTGTCCTTGTGTGGCAGATAGTAACCTCTGCAAGAATACTTACACATTTCTCCATTCACAACAACAATGAATCTTCACACATGTGGAGTCTTGGAGGGATGTGGGCAGGGGCAATACTTTCACTGTCCTGTGAAAGGATTCCTTTCCTTTGAGATAAGTTAAACCCCCAAACAGGAAATGCAAATATTTGGTGCAGCTTAATTAATTATATTATCTTGTAATTCTTGAAAAAAAATGTTGGAGGTTTGCAAAGGACTACAGAAACTTCCAAAATGAGATGAGAAGGTATGATGCTAAAATGAGTATCTGCTTGATGTCTTTCTATTGCTGGTTCTATAACTCTATGATAGCAGCTCTCTCAATCAAATATGACAATATTAAAATTGGGTTGTTGTAGGTTTTTTCGGGCTATATGGCCATGTTCTAGAGGCATTCTCTCCATATAGCCCAAAAAAACCTACAACAATCCAGTGATTTCGGCCATGAAAGCCTTCGACAATATTAAAATTATTGTTATCCTGAACCCCCAAATTTCCTTGAACTACCATATACCATTTATATGACCATAGTCAAAACTATATACACTCAAGCAGTAGGGAGAGATTTCATTGATTTCAGTAGAACCTGTTTCCAAAAATGATCCTAGATGTTTTCTTTGTCAGTTTGACATGAGCCAGCACATTGACCTCAGACAGCAAGGATAATGGGATAATAGACTGAAGCTCTTCACGGTCTACACTGTGAACTGGCTTTTTCTGTCTGCCTAGAAAGACATAGTTAATTTCTTCTAAGAAAAGTTGGTGGCTGCAAATCTAAGGAGGTCTCTTTCATTACACCCCTGGTGACATTCATTACCCTATCAAGGATGAAGGCTGGAAGCACCACTGAATTTTAAAAAACAAAAAATAAATAATCAGGTTTCTTCCCCTTCAGCGTGGAAAGCTAGGCACAATATTGACAGAGTTTTTGCAATGGGAAATTCTCTTCAGCTTGAGGCTGATTATGGAAATAATAATATGCGATCAGTGTCCATTAGCTCCATCATGAAGGGTGGGGATCGATAGTGTATTAATGGCTGGAGAAAGACCATTCTGTGCCCATCAATACAGTTAACACCACAACACAAATAGAGTAAGAAGAAACAGGAGGTACCAGGAGGCATGTAAATGACCAAAGCTGCTTATATTTTGGTACTGACATGACTATACCTGTTTATCTCCATTATGTAGTTTTAAAAATGAGTCCTGGCATTTGATATTTCTGGATTTAAGTTAAGTCAACTCAATGCATTTGTGCTCGAGCTAGGTCAAGATATGAAGGCTGAGGCAGCAGTTTATAATGAAGGCAGACAACCTGACTTTAGCATAATGTGTTAAGGGAAAAAGCCAGTGATATTTCTGGAAGGTTTCCAGACAAGTCTCTGGGTCAAACGGGGCTGTCCCAGTGCCTTACCTCATATGGTGTTTGTCTATATGAATTCATGAGGTTTCACTGTTGTGTCAAACATAGGAGTGAGGCTTAGCTTGTATCAAATATGTTTTTTGACATGTCATTCCCTTTTCTGTGCACATTCATGATGTTTCAGTATTCTGACAGAGATGGGTTCTTGATTCAGAATGGCATGGTAATGTTCAAAACTCCCAATATTTGACAGTCTCACATGGCATAGATTCCTGACATTGCCTGATGCCATGTTAACTCTGAAAAGTTGTCAAAATCTTATCAGGAGTTCCTTTTGAAATGAAGACACTGATAGACACTTTCAAAGCACCCCTCAATCCATTATTCTGAGTAGCTGTTTCCATGAAGTAGCAGACCATAAAACCAAACCCACTGAAGCTCACTGTCATGCTAGCATGAAGCTTACACATCATGCTAAGGATCTAAATACAATCTTTCTTATAAAAGCAGTTCTTTGTCAATACAAGTCCAATTAAAAAAATAAGAAAGTAGAGTATGTGAAGTACACTTCTAATTTGTGAGTTTCATTTTTGCAGACTTGATTGTCTATAGATTTGATTAAAATGCTTTATATAGTAATTCCTAGGTCCAGAGATTGACCAAAGAACCATGCATGAGTTCCTAGAAATTTCTAGAGATGTGTTCTCTTAGGTAAATTATAGCTTTGTGGTCCTTTCTACTAAGTCCAGAGCATGTGGAATGCTCACACAGCTGAAATACAAATAAATGGCACAACATAGTGGCACCAACATAGCATGACAGTGCACACATCATATTTGAATTAATCCTCACTTTCTTCATGATTCTCAATTGGAAAAACAAATGTAATATTTTCGTTTATTTATTCAGTCACTTCCGACACTTTGTGACTTCATGGACCAGCCCACGCCAGAGCTCTCTATCGGCCATCACCACCCCTAGCTCCTTCAGAGTCAAGCCAGTCATTTCAAGGATACCATCCATCCATCTTGCCCTTGGTCGGCCCCTCTTTCTTTTTCCTTCCATTTTCCCCAGCATAATTGTCTTCTCTAAGCTTTCCTTTCTTCTCATGATGTGGCCAAAGTACAGGGTTAGTCAAAATGCATAGGCCAATCTGCCATTCAATTGAATGGCTTATTGGCCTATGCATTTTGACTAACCCTGTACTTTATCTTGGCCTCTAATATACTTCCTTCCAATGAGAAGTTGGGCTTTATTTCCTGAAGTATGGATTGATTGGATCTTCTTGTGGTCCAGGGTACTCTCAGAATTTTCCTCCAGCACCACAGTTCAAAAGCGTCTATCTTCCTGCGCTGAGCCTTCCTTATGGTCCAGCTCTCACATCCATAGGTTATTTATGGGGAATACCACTGCTTTGACTATGCAGATCTTAGTGCCAGTGTGATGTCTTTACTCTTTGCTATTTTATCAAGATTGGTCATTGATCTCCTCCCAAGAAGTAAATGCCTCCTGATTTCCTGGCTGCAGTCTGCATCTGTAGTAATCTTTGCACCTAGAAATACAAATTCTGTCACTGCCTCCATGTTTTCTCCCTCTATTTGTGAGTTATCAATCAGTCTTGTTGCCATAATCTTGGAGTTTTGTTTATGTTTAACTGCAACCCAGATCTTGCACTTTCTTCTTTCATATTGGTAGGAAAGCTCCTCAGCTCCTCTTCGCATTCAGCCATCAAAGTGGTATCATCTGCATATCTAAGGTTGTTAATGTTTCTTCCAGCAATTTTAACTCCAGCCTTGGATTCGTCAAGCCCCGCACATCGCACGATGTATTCTGCATACAAGTTGAATATATTTTGGTGAGAGTGTACAACCCTGCCGTACGCTTTTCCCAATCGTGAACCAGTCTGTTGTTCCATGGTCAGTTCTTACTGTTGCTACTTATATATAATGATTATTGATATAGGTCTTAATCCTAAGCTTTATTTCTATTTCAGACTTGTTGTTTCTGGATTTTTTTAAAAGCACAGATATCATTATACAAATGTTATGAACAGGTAATAATCTGACAAAGTAAACACTCACTAGTTTCCAACAGACCTCTGAGAATGCCTGCCACAGATATGGGTGAAACATCAGGAGAGAATGCTTCTGGAATATGGCCATACAAACTGGAAAACTCACAGCAAGCCTTTAAGCTACACTTTCTCACTATGAGCTCAATTTAGGTTGTTGAACACAAGAATGACAAAAATAAACATTTTTATGTTCATACAAGGGGTTGTGGGGGAAGGCAGGGAGCAAAAGAAATAATAGAAATAGCCCAAGCTTCCACAATTGTTGTATCATCTCTCACTGCTGTTTATCCTGGTCAGAGTTGATTGAATTGCAGTTCAGTGGTATATGAAGCACCATAACTTCTCCGCCCTGAAATACAGGGGCCTATTAGGTTGCTGGCAGCAATACACGGATCTCTTTCTGTGTCTTTCTCTTACAACATCTTACTTTATAAACCCTATATAAGTAAGAAAAACTGGTGACTTCTTGGAAAAGTTCCCAAAGTTGCCAATAACCTTTGTAAGGTTATGCTTCCATCCCATATGCTTTATCATTCCATCCTTCTCATGCTTGTGTTTCAGATGAGATGATTCCCAAGGTCACCAACAGCACAATTTGTTTTACATCTCATTTTCTTTTTCTGCTGTGGCACAACAAACCACGCCTTTACTACCATAAAGATATTCCAGGAGCATGGATTCAGAAAACAGGGTACTCTGAAACTTAAGCTGCTGTTTTATTGCTGGGCCATTCCATAGAGTGCATGAAAGAGAAGCCCAGACACAAGAGCTTTTCTCCTTCAAAAAGGGTAGAAAAATGTCAATTTGCTAATCATCTGTCAACTGGATTAGTTGCAAAGGTACACACATGCATAGCCTGATCAATGAGGGACAATGAGGCCTTTCTCACACCAAAACTCATGAGGGAACAGCTGTGGCTTCTGTGTTGGAAAAGAGACACAAAAGACAAATTGAGAAGTGCCATACGGCAATCCCTGGCAGGCTGTGGAGAAAACATTCTGGACTTTACTGAATGCAAATGAAAGCCTTGTCATAAAAATTAAAAGCTAACCACCCAGATCTTCCATCTTTTGTCAGCTAAAAATATTAATGCTAAAATCCTATGCATATTTACATAAAATGTAATTTCCATTGACTTCTGAGCAAATGTGCATAGTATTGGTCTGGGAGACTTAATAGCATTGTAGTGGCTTAACAGCAGTTTAATAGCATCATAGCACAGGGAGCAATCTGATTCTAATGAATATAGTGACCAAACATAATCTATAAAGCAGGGCTAGGCAACTGGTGCACGTGTCTTCAAGTAATCTGCTGACTTATAGTGACTCCATGCACTTCACAAGGTTTTTGTAGGCAAATAATACTCAGAGGCAGTTTTGCCAGTGGTGTGATGGTGCGAGCGGCGCCATCTATGTGTAGAACTGTTAGTTGCTTAATCCTGCTTTTTTACCTTGCTTATGTATAGTTGGATTGATTGGTTATTTATAGCTGTCAATGAGTGTTGTTTGCACCAGTTGAATTGCTTTTTTAGCTTAATTGTTTGGCTCCACCTCTTCCTGGAGGAGGGGAGTGCTTCCCTTTTTTATTCCACCATCAGATTTTCTACCAGATGGATGTGAGTAAGACACCTGGTTCTAAAAGCCCCTGATTAAATTACCTCTCAGCACCAATTCTAAGGTTCTTACCCTTGATATTTTTGCTTCATGTTCAGACCAACCCGAATGACGTTGGGAAGTCTCAAGCGCCTTCAAACCAGTTCCTTTGGCACCAGAGGAAGACCCTGTGTCTTCAAACATATGTCATTTGGACTGGGGTTGTGGATTGCTCTGGCATTTACAGCCATTGAGAAAGAGGGACCTGGAAAAGCAGCTCAGCTGCAAAACTTCTTGGACCCAAGACAACCAGAGACTGTAATGTACATTTTCCTTCACCCCTTTGAAACGTCCAGCTTATTGCCTTAAAGAGATAACTCTTTGTGAACAATAAAACTTATTTTGAGTTATCTACAGTGTTTGGGTCTTTGAGAGTTCCAGTTTCCTAAAGGAGGGCAAGAAGCAATCCCCTGGGGGAATTGCCTCTTTCACTAAGAGCTATAACTCCCAGGCATGACGGCACAAGTGGCTTTCTTTGAAACAGCCTGCTAGGGGTTGGAATCCAATAACTGCTGGAGAGCCCAAGATTTCCCACCATGTTTTGGGGTGGTCTTTGGAGGAAAAACACCCTAATAATGTAAGTGTGTCCATGTGCTATCAAGTCACTTGACTTATGGAAACTCCATGAGTTTTCTTAGGCTAGGAATGCTCAGAGGTGGTTTGCTATTTCCTTCCTCTGAAATAAAGTCCAGAGCAGGGCTTTGTAAACTTTTCCACTTAGGATCCCTTTTGGCCAGATAAATGTTCAGGTGACCCTGGTTATATACCAATAACAAATCAGCCTTTTCAAAGGGTTGTTAAACAGGCGAATTTTCCTTTTTATGAAGCATAGCTGAAGCATCTTCTACAGAGTCCACTGAAAACACTGCCCAACAGATTCATGTAGATCTCTAAAACAGCTAATAGGCTATGTTTTTGTTGAGACCCCAACATTGAGCTAAGGAGACCCTATTTGAGACATTTTAAGAACCACCGACTCAGAGCACCTGGTATTTATTGGTTGTTCCCCTTCAGGACTGATCCTGCATGGTTTCCAGGATCAGACAGGATCTGGTACCTTTAGGGTTTTAGGTAGCAGTCGCCATTTTCATTTGTGGCAGGCTGCTATTGTGCATTTTGGCTGAAAATTGGTTTAAAATACAATTCGGCCAAATAAAATGCATACTTCTAGGGTATGGAGTTGGTCTGATTTTCTTTATTAAAGCCATATTAATAAAGGGATTTTTGAGCATTTTTAGTATTTTCATTCAGACGCATATAAATGTAAAAGAATGGTTATTAAGGGACCAAATGCGACCCCATGAGGTCCACTTCTGCACTCCTGTTTTCAAGTAATATGAGAATGATAAGAAAGTATTGGAAAATACAAAAGGGTGAGCTCAGCAGTTCATCTAACCACTTCAATAACTATCTGCTAACACAGGGCTAACTGACCAGAACAGTGATTAGAAAGGTTACTTTGGGAAAGTTACTCCAATGTATTGAAGTTGTTCCGTTGGCCACAGTAGGTGGGGGATTCTGGGGACTATAGTCAGACAAAAAGCAGCTTTCCCATTCTCAAACCTAGCGATGTGCAATTCACAATAATCATGGCAAGCAGGGAACTGCAAGAAAATATTTGAAGCAATCCTGTATTTCCCAGACAGGAATGAGGAATGAAAGTAACTTCCATACATATCATTAAAATTGCCCAACACTGTTCCTAGAGTAGGTTGGCTGCTTCTCATCCAATCCTCTGATGCTGGTGCCTCTGCAGATTTTCTAAGAGGGAAATGTAAGATTGCTCCCAGGGGCTTCTGCAATGATCCAGATGCCTTTCAGGTGACTTCTCATTTCTCAAAAGGAGGTACCTTATTTACTAAGCTGAAATAAAGCACAGAACACTATGCTGCTTCTGCTCCACCCATCAGTATTTCTCAAGTGAATTACAGAAGGCCACTAACCAACAAGCCAAAAAGCAATTCAGAGCATTGCTTCTGCTATAGAAGAATGTGACCCCCTTGTCCCATTAGGAGAGTGAGGTATTGCTAAGTGAGATGCAACCTTTAAAACGTTATGTAAGAGTTACCATACCCTGTAACATAAGATAGGCATTTTTGCGTTCATTAAATAGAGAGGGGAAGAGCCATAAAAATAGTCTGAACAAAGAAAACTAGCTCATGAAAATACACTCACTGATACTCCTAAGAATCTATAACTAGTCCAAAAATAAAGTGTTTGTAGAAAGAGCCTATAATTTGTATGCTTGGGAAATGGATGCTGTCTAAAATATCCTTGCACATTCAGGCTTTGTGAGAGAGATTCAATGAACAGAGTTTTCACTGCTCTTATGCTATAAAATAATTTGGCAGAAAGTCAAATTTATCCTCAATGCACTGTGAGATGGATGGAGGTAACCATTACATAGATTTGTGTATTCAAAGCAGGTTTTTTTCTGATAAGAATCTATGTTTTGTAAAGAAATAGTGTTTATGTACCGACACTTCTTACCAGATATCTGCTGAGAACCTGCTTCTTTAACAAGGCAATCCTACTTGTGGATTAAGGATGGAGCTACACTACCATATAATCCAGTTTCAGAATGCAAATTAACTGCTTTGAACTGGATTATATGGGTCTACACTGACATACAATCCAGTTCAATGTAATTAATCTACATTCAGAAACTGAATTATATGGCAGTATAGATGGGGCATAAGAGAACCCTGACATGAAAATCCCAACAAACCCATGATAGATGTGAATGAGAAGTAGAGGCCTCCTCTCTTCTTCTATTCCAACCTTGTTACTGGATCTTGGAAATGTGTCCCTTATTTCTCTAGCTTTGTGGAGGTCTCAAGAGCATAGTATGGATGGAAAGCAGAAAGGTTGGCTCTCTAGCATACTCCTTTAAAAAAACTTTTCCTGAAGCAAATGCCTCAAATATCAATGGGGTATAGGGTGTAAATATTTCCATGTAGACAGTGGGAGGAGGAATCACCAGTCAATTTTTTTTAAAATGTGGGTAGACTGCAATCACTGAAAGAGAGATACAAACAATCCCGCAGTCTTTAGGATGCCATATGGGAGACATAGGATTGCAACCCAATGCAGCTACTTGGCTGGCTTCACAACATAATGCCACCACCAGGACTGTTTTCTGGGAGCAGAAACCCAAACCACTACTCAGCATAATGGGCAGGAAAGCCCTCAAATGCAACAGGGTTTTTTTTGGGGGGGGGGGGGGGAGGGAGAGTGTCTCCTTGTAAAATCTTTGTCAATACCCTAAAATTATCTAACTACATTATTGAAACAAGCATATTCAAATGCTTCCAAGAATTAAGGCTCAAATTTTCTTGTTCTTACTGATACCTAATGTGAGCTTTGATGCCTCTTTATGGGTTTCAGAGGAACCAATGTCTTCACAACTATAAATGCAAGTATGCAAAAAAATTAGGTTAGATATAGATTGATTCCTGTAATTCCATAAAGCAGAGCAGTCTGTCTCCAATCTATAAGTAGTCATGTTTTCACAGAAAGGGGCTAACCAGCTAACACTTGCAGTCATCAAACAGTTCAGGTTTCAAATCTTTGCACTAAAGCTCCCAATATAGGCCACCACAGAGTCTCTGGAATTTCACTCTCAGAGGAACAGAAAATCCCAAGCCGCTAATAAACCACACATCAGCATTCCTTTGGCACACACAGGATAAAGGAGATTCAAGGATGCAGTAAACGGGGAGATTGCATTACAAATAATTAGAGTACAAATACTCAACTCACTTTAACTTGGAACATAGCATGGACCAAAGTGGCAATCCTTGGCCTTAATAAGTATGTTTGTATAGATATATTTGTACTTCAGCTGTGTGAGCATCCTATGATCGCTCAGGTATCAGATTCAGCCAAGGTTTTACATAAAATATGGATGTCATATTTGGAAATATATATCCTAAAGTCAAGCAGCGAGGGGATTCTAGAGGTTGTAGAGTAAAAAGCTTTTTCCACATTGTGCTTTTAACTGAAGTCATACTTAATTATTGCCCATGAGAGTATATGAACATATATACTTTTACAAATATTTGATAGCAGCATTATAAAACTTCACATCACAATAATTATGCACATATTGCATTGCCTGGACCAGGGGTCCTCAAACTTTTTAAACAGAGGGACGAGTCACAGTCCTTCAAACTGTTTGGAGGGCCGGATTATTATTATTTTTAAAACATGAACGAATTCCTACTGCACATTTCTTATTTGTAGTGCAAAACACTTCAAAATAATACAATAATTAAAATGAAGAATAATTTTAACAAATATAAACTTATTAGTATTTCAAGGGAAAGTCTGGGCCTGCTTTTGGCTGATGAGATAGATTGTTGTGGCTGTGTGCTTTCAAGTTGTTTCAGACCAAGGTTGACCCTGATTGAGGGCCGGGTAAATGACCTTGGAGGGCTGTGTCCGGCCCTTGGGCCTTAGTTTGGGGGCCCCTGGCCTAGAAAGTTATATGGCATTGAAAGAAATGAACCAAAGAGGAGATATATTTCTACTTACAGTATTTACAATGGTCTGTTGATTTTGTTACCTTTTTGTTAATTAACTCACCACAGACTAAAAACACTGGGCACAATATAGCTTAACTAAAGAAGCTTTTAAGATCTCATTGGCTTTCAGGAAAGGGTATCAATAAAGAGAGACCCTGAAACAATGAATCCAAGTAACTAGGAAGGAGATTCTGATTACTGTATAAGTATCATGTATAAATCTAGAATTTTAGTAAAAAAACCAATCCAAAACCCATGGATCAACCAGTGGGTGATGTAAGTAAACTTAACTCTTTTTAAGAAAAGAAGAACCATCCCCTTATCTGCGTAGAGGGGTGAAAAAGAAATGTACATCCCGAGAGAACCTAAAATAAATCACCCCACTTTCCTTTGCCATGGCACCACTTCTGGCCCTTTTGAATGCCTGGAAAATGGCAGTTGAGGTGGCCAGGGTTTACTGGCTCACAGATGCTTTTCCCTCTCCAGAGAATGACCCTAATCTTACCCAGGGTTCATTATTAAAAATATAATTTTGACCCTCAAACCTGGCTTCTACTTATACATAGAGTCAACTTATACTTGAATACTTACAGTAATTATTAGGAAAATGCCTTGCATGTAAGAGTGTAATAGTAGTATAAAAGGACTTTTTTGTTTAAAGTTTTTAAACAGAAGTTAGATGGTCAACTCACAGATCTCACTCTATGAACCATCAAGGAGGTTAAGATCTTCTGGGGAGGTCCTGCTCTCAGTCCCACCTGCTTCGCAAGTGCAGTTGATGGGGATGAGAGACAGGGCCTTCTCAGTGGTGGCTCCTCAGCTATGGAACTCTTTCCCCACTGAGATTAGATCAGTGTTCTCCCTCCTCGCCTTTAGAAAGAGAACAAAGACATGGTTATGGAACCAAGCTTTTGACTAGTACAGTAATGCACTACAAAAAGCAAATATGGAATATGTGCAATTGACATTTGGAATGGCCCAGTCTACATGCTTGCATCATGTGATTTTAATGTTTTTATTAGGTGTTTTAATTCTTATATTTCATGCTTTAAGTGTCCTTTTATCTTATTTTATGGTGAATTGTCTTATTGATTTTATGCTTCATTACATGGTGTTGAGTGATTTGGTTTATGTATGTAAACCATACATTTACAAACCATATGTTTATGGAGCCCCTGGTGGTGCAGTGGGTTAAACTGCTGAGCTGCTGAACTTGTTGACTGAAAGGTCACAGGTACAACCCCGGGGGGGGGGGGGGTGGCATGAGCTCCCGCTGTTAGCCCCAGCTTCTGCCAACCTAGCAGTTTGAAAACACGCAAATGTAAGTAGATCAATAGGTGGTGGGAAGGTAATGGCACTACATACAGTCATGCTGGCCAAATGACCTTGGAGGTGCTTACGGACATTGCCAGCTCTTCGGCTTAGAAATAGAGATGAGCACCAACCCCCAGAGTTGGACACGACTGGACTTAATGTCAGAGGAAAACCTTTACCTTTACCTTCCATATGTATGGCATTGAATGTTGACATTATTTCTATGTAAATGGCTTTGAGTGCCCCCCCCCCCCCCAGGAGTGAGAAAAGCAGTATATAAATACTGTAAATAAATACTGTAAATAAATAAATAGATATATAACTTGGTGAAATAAATAGATAACTGACTCAGCATTAGCTGCTGACAAAATCTCTAATATGCAAATTAGCATTGTCTTGTCATGTGAAAATGTTCAAATTCTTAACACCTCACATTTAGGTGATAGGGACGGTGATTACCTTCATCAGCTTCAGGGCTGTTTATTCCAGGCCATGCTCACAAAATGTCAAAATGTGCTTGTGGACTTTTAGATCAACAAGCAAATAAGCACTGAAGGCTGTTGGATTTCTGCTGCCTTTCTACACAGTATTGTTAAATCTAAAGGGCCAGCAGTGCCTAGCTGCTGAGGAAAACTGGCAAAGTCAAATACCCAAACCAAGCTTCATCAGCCAAGCTGTGTTCAAAATGTAGGAAAAGAAAAAGGGAGCAGAACTGCAGAGCGACTGAAGAATGCTTCCACTCAGCACCTCCAAACAGCCTGCCAGACAATTTCATCTTCACAGCATCCCTTCAAAGTCCCCACAAAGTCTCTGATGTGAACAGCTCCCATGCCTCTCTTCTCATTTGCCAATGACTAAATAATTCGGCTAGGCGGGCAGGCAAACTATTCCTTATCTTGCCAGTAAAAAGGCCTGACACTTTCCTAACCCTAGCCATCTTCATTGTTTTATTCCCTTTATGTTTATTGATCCCTTTTATGCACATAATGCAAATTGACATTTAATAATTCAGCCAAGTTAATGGTGCTTAAATATTAAAGGACTTTTCTCTTTTAATTAGCTGCAGCAAAACAGCCAACAAAGGAAAGCTAGGCAGCTATTTGCTCCAAGGGGCTGCCTCCACAATCCTGTTGTGGCTTCAGTCCAAGTCAGGGTGCAGCTGAAAGGGAAAATATACCCATCCACATAACAAAGTGCTAAATGGAATTAAGTCCTTCCATGAAGCTTTAGTCTCACTGGGTGGTTTCCATTTTGCCAGTTCTTTGGTTTGTTTTCTTAAAATCCAATAAAACACACAATACACAGAGAGCCTCTATAACTGGTAAGATAGCAGAATCTACTGGTGGTGATGGAATTAATTCTACAATACAATATTAAAATAGTGAATAGTACACCACAGTTTTGGTTTTCTTTCTCTTAGGACAGCGTTTCTCAACCTGGGGGTCGGGACCCCTGGGTGGGTCATGAGAGGGAAGGCCAAAGACCATCGGAAAACACCGTATTTTCTGTTGGTCATGGGGGTTCTATGTAGGAAGTTCGGCCTAATTCTATTGTTGGTGGGGTTCAGAATGTTCTTTGATTGTAGGTGAACTACAGCAACTACAACTCCCAAATGTCAAGGTCTATTTTCCTCAAACTCTACCAGTGTTCATACTTTGCCATATTGAGTATTCATCCCAAGTATGGTCCAGATCCATCATTGTTTGAGTCCATAGTGCTCTCTGGATGTAGGTGAACTACAACTCCAAAACTCAAGATCAATGTCCACCAAACCCTTGAAGTATGTTCTATTAGTCATGGGAGTCCTGTGTGCCAAGTTTGGTTCAATTACATCATTGATGGAGTTAAGATTGTAGGTAAACTATAAATCCCAGCAACTACAACTCCCAAATAGCAAAATCAATCCCCCCCGAACCCCACCAGTATTCAAATTTGGGCATATCAGGTATTTATGCCAAATTTCACCCAGTGAATGAAAATACATCCTGCATATCTGATATTTACATTATGATCGATTAAAGTAGCAAAATTACAATTACAAATTATCAACAAAAATAATTTTATGGTTGTGGGTCACCACAATATGAGGAACTGTATTAAGGGGTCATGGTATTAGGAATGTTGAGAACCACTGTCTTAGGGAATATACAAACTAGGGAAATTTTCTTGCTTTTTAATTTTTCAAAGGAAACTACTGGAGAATTTACACTACCTGATTCCCCACCATCACCACCATCACTACTATTATAGTTGAAACATTAATAAATCTATTGCTGAGAGGCTGGATGTACCAGTTACTTTTCAAAAGTAACTGATACATCCATAGCAGATTTGTTTTTGAGATCTTCTTTGCAATTGACACCTTTCTGTCACAATCAAATGTAAAAAGGTACAGGTTGCAAAAAATATAATCTGTTCCATTATCATGTCTTTTTGCTTTATTGAATTTGACGAATCTGTTTTTGAAAAATCACTCCCTAGCAAATCTTTTCATGTACCGACAGAAGAAAGCAGCAATAGCTTCTTTATGCTCCCTTTGTAGACCTCTGCTTATTTATGTGTTTCAGTGTGTGAACATATAATAAGTATACAGCAGGCAGCTGGGAGTCCAGGTTCCAGTACAGATTGTCCCCAGAATCCAATAAATGTTGAGCATTCACAAGCTGTCTCTCCAAAACCTCAGCTTCCAGCATCTAATACAACTAGCTGAAAAATAAACACACTGTTCCCAGAGTTTCCACCTGTTGCTCTGAGTTTCCATTTTAGTCTTATCTGAAAGCAAAAGTGGTTCCTAAGGATATATAGATCACACTAAATGGCCCCTTGAGCAGTTCACATTAACCAACACGTCCCCCAACTATATAGTCGAAGTCCTATTGAAAAGGCACTGGTGGCTGGGGACTTCCATTGTCAGTGGAGTTGTTAATCTGCCCTGTTCCAAATCTTAAAGGAGCTATGCAGGGTGCTAAACTTTATATCCACAACAGATTCAGTTCAGAAAGTTCAGACAAAAGCTTCAGTGGATTTAATACTAATGCCATTGTCAGACAATCTAGGTGAACATTCTTTCAGGCTGTTTTTCCAACTATATTAACATACAAATGATGCTTTGGTGGTGCTGATGGTGGTGAGGGAATGCTTTTTCAATACATCACTGATATGGAAGAAAGTGCAACAGATGAAGAAAAAAGTGTGTCAAATGTATGAGCGACTCAGTGATAAACTTCTATTGCTGAAGATTACTGAAGACCCTTGGCTTGTTGAAGAGACTGGCCTACACCAGGGATGAACAATGTGAGCAGGTCTAGAGGCAAACTTAATCCATCCCTGGATTGGATTAGTGACTGCATAAATCTTCACTGCATCTGTTGAAATGTGTGCATAATGGAAATATTCCTATTTGTAAACATATCTGGTAAAACAAGGCACATGGAGTCTCCACATCTTAGTTGGAGGAGAATCATGGTTCTCAGAGATGAAGACACTCCTGGTACCTAGGTGAACTTAAACAATCATCTACAATCCTGGCAACCGGTTAAAAAAGACAGGTCAAGCCTGATTATTTTTTAAAGCCCATTAATGATATCAAGATATTGTGCCAATAGGAAATTCTATAAATGGGATAGTAAAAAAGACACTCATCAAAGTGCTCATGAAGGAAGGTATTACTTGAGAACCTTAATTGATGGACACGTCTATATGCAAGAAGACAGTCACCTGGAATTCAAACACTTTGGCTTCTTTTCTTAAACAATGTAACTAACAGCCCATAATTTCAAAGGCACTTGCCAGCCTTAATCCACTGTAGACCACCTACACATCCTTGGAAATTGGGTGGTACAGTGGCAGCAAAAACCAAGAAAGAAACCAAACCAACCCATTAAAGGAAGCAGTTCCTCTTTAAAGTAAACAGGCACCACTCACCACTCTCAGCTGTTTAGTTCTTCTGGGAGTGCAGCCTTAGGTGCTGTATTCTTGAACCTGCTTATCTTGAACCTCCTTATCTTTCTAAGCAGTTTTCAGAGGCAGACCCACTTACAACACGCCGTTATAACTGAGCCAGGATGATATCAAAGCACAGATAATTTCTGCAAGATAATTCCTTTTCTCATAACTCATAAAAGCTTTGCTGAACAGCATTATGAAGATGCAACAGTAGCGATAAAATAGACAGAATTAGAGTACAGTATGACCCGCATTTCATGGGGGATATGTCCCAAGACACACCTCTATGGATACCGGAAACCCTAAATTTTGACTATACTTAGGTCAGAATCATACCATAGAATTACACTGAAGGGTTTTGAGATGCCCACAAACACTTCTGGGGGGAGGGGGGATATTTTTTGGAGTGTGGATATCAAGTCCATGGAAAAGGAGGACATATTGTATTCTCACTATCATCAACAACAACATCATTATTATCACCATCATCATTTCCACTGTGAGCTCAGAATATCCCAAGCAATCATCTTATCCCAGTTACACATTTCTCAGCCACTGTCTTGGGCAGTTCAACAGTCCACATGGAAATGACACCGATTTGCCTTGTTGTTGTTCATTCGTTCAGTCGTCTCCGACTCTTCGTGACCTCATGGACCAGCCCACGCCAGAGCTCCCTGCCAGCCGTCACCACCCCCAGCTCCTTCAAGGTCAGTCCAGTCACTTCAAGGATGCCATCCATCCATCTTGCCCTTGGTCGCCCCCTCTTCCTTTTGCCTTCCACTTTCCCCAGCATAATTGTCTTCTCTAGGCTTTGCTGTCTCCTCATGATGTGGCCAAAGTACTTCAACTTTGTCTGTAGTATCCTTCCCTCCAGTGAGCAGCCGGGCTTTATTTCCTGGAGGATGGACTGGTTGGATCTTCTCGCAGTCCAAGGCACTCTCAGAACTTTCCTCCAACACCACAGCTCAAAAGCATTGATCTTCCTTCGCTCAGCCTTCCCTAAGGTCCAGCTTTCACATCCGTAGGTTACTACAGGGAATACCATGGCTTTGACTAGGCGGATCTTTGTTACCAGGTTGTTTTCAGGACTGCTGAGAAAGCACACAAGGTGTCTTTTGCACTTGAAAGCACCATATAAAAATTCAGCATTATCAAGGTTGGAAACGAAGTACAGAGTTGCTGAGTATTTCTGTAAACAACCCCGGTTATGAGTCACCACCACTTCAGAGACTTTCTTCACACAGGGGATTCTACTATACATGTAAACACTCCCAGAAACTGCATTCAAATATTTTGCATCTATATTTCAATTTACATTTGCTGTGAAACCTGTACTGTCTTTTTCCTGAAAAATTGCGGTGATTGGTTATGTATAAAGTTAGTCACTTGAAAGCTTGTAAACCAAGTTATTTACTCTGAGCCTGTACTCACAGCAAGGAGATTACCTATTTCTTTGCACAAAGAACTGCTTCTGAAGTGGCCAATTCTGAACAGAGCTCCAGCAGAGGAGACATTTAACTCTTCCCCTACCTACTGCTATTCCCAATCTTGAACCAACTATTCCCCATCCCCCAAGGTTCTGGTTGAAATTAAGTCAAGAATGCATGCCTTGTTAATTTAGCAGCAGTTTGAATTGGAATTGCTATGTGTCTCTTTGGACTTTTTTCTTTTAGCCAAATTGTCCATTGCTAAAGTAGTATTTCCTATAAAAATGAGAGGTGTGTGTGCTGAGACCACTAGAATGCAAAATAAAAAAATGTATTGTTGAAGGCTTTCATGGTCGGAATCACAGAGAAGCCATTGAAATACACAAGCGGGTGAACAATTTCAACAGAAAGGAAGAAACCATGAAAATGAACAAGATCTGGCTACCAGTATTAAAAAACCTCTAAAATTATAACAGTAAATAAAAAACAAAACTCAAACACAGAGGAACTCCAGAGAAGAAACAATCAGGAACAATCACC
The DNA here is from genome assembly GCF_037176765.1 of Anolis sagrei. Taxonomy (NCBI): domain Eukaryota; kingdom Metazoa; phylum Chordata; class Lepidosauria; order Squamata; family Anolidae; genus Anolis; species Anolis sagrei. Next base: position 47,288,075 of record NC_090021.1, on the reverse strand, counting down.
TCTTAACAAAGAATGCCCCCAGGCAGTAACAGGGCACTCCTAAAAATTGTCAGGCCATAAAGTGCTAATCAAGGTGGCCAACTGAAGCATTCACACCTAGCTCCAACAGACTAGAGTTTATTCTCCCACCCTGGACTTTCCACAGATGTATAAACCCAATTTTCCTAGTTTCCAACAGACCTCTGGATGCCTGCCATAGATGTAGGCAAAATGTCAGGAGAGAACACTTCTAGAACATGGCCATACAGCCCAAAAAACCTACAACAACCCAAAATAAAAATGATTTTTGGTGGGCAACCAAGCCAATGTTGTTCCTCATGGCATTCAGTGTATATAATTTTAAGTTAATGTATTTTAAAAATATTTTCATCTTTGTGTTGATTTAATTGGTTATTATTTGTTCATCACCATGGAAGCTCTTGAGGGATGGGAGGCAATAGAGAAATACTGTCAATCATTAAACCAACCAACCATAAGATCTGAGTCTTTTCTAGTCCTTTAGACACACAACTTTGGGGGGGGGGGGGGGGACAAGCCTCATGCCAAGACTGAAGCTTTCAGGACATACCTCTTTCCATTTGTAATTGAAATGATCATTTCACACATATAACTCAGTCATACTGAGGAGAAAGCCTAATTTTCTGTTCACATGCCCAATGTGATGCCTATGAATGTACAATAAAAGGCTTGGCTGTGATTGACCCAGCAAAAGACAACAACACTGTTAAACTGAATGATTTTGTGTTGTTGCCATCTCAGGAGAAGTAAACAAAACCTTCCATTCCTTTTATATAGAAAATGGGTATAGAACTCTATGATTGTCTGCACTTGTTCTTAAAACCAGTTTTGCCTGTGATTTCATCTTATATAGCTTTTCTTACCTGACCAAACTGCAAATGGTAGTCATTATGCAATGGCTGGTAATCCATGTGACAGGAGTCAGTTTCAGTCCCCCCCCCCCATCTTTTTGATCTCTCCCCCCCCCCCCCCGCCCCTTCATGTAAATGAAATTGTTCAAACATGAAGAACAGTTATCTGAGCAAGCATTGCAAGAGGGAATTTCTCCTCAATAACACTAGGGCATGTGCCAAAGTTGCATTTCTGTAGTCCAGTTCTCAAGGGACTTACACAATTGTTGAGGAAAAAGGAAGATAAGGAAGATACTTGCAAACTACAGGAGTGAAAAGATCTCTGTCTCACTCTTTGTTGTTCTTCTCTGAATCCCATTTGTATCCTCATCCCTTCCTTTGTTCAGACCAGGGTGTGAACAAAGGAAGGGATGAAGCGTTTTTTCTTCATCCATTTCCCCCTGTTTTTATTTCTCCCTTGAAATATGGATAGCTTCTATCTATTTAAAAAATGTTTTTATTTATGTAATGTTTTGGCATGCATGCATTCTCCCTAATGGACTATTTCCCCCTTTCATTGGGGTGCATTTGTGGCATAGTTTTCAAATGAATACATTTTAGCAGTATGTATTCTATTGTTCAAGAACACTATTGTTCAAGAACACAAATGTGAAAAATTCCAGTGCAAGGTACATTTTGTCTCAAATTGATTCTTTTGTCAAAATTTTCAGCTCTCACCCAATGCTTCTCCATCCTTCCTGCCAATTCAACAAAATAAATACTCCCTGACCAGTGGGCCTCGTCACACTAGAGAATGAATCCCCTTTAAATCCAGTTGCTGCCTCCTGCAGAATTCCGAGGTTTGTAGTTTAGGGAGGAGCCTTCAACAGCCTCACTACACTACAGGCCCGTAGCCAGGATTTCGTTTCGGGGGGGGCTGAATTTTTTTTCAGGGGGGGTTTCGGGGGGGGGGCTGAGTTTCGGGGGGGGCTGAGTCTGAGTGAAAGAGGGTCTAGCCTAGCAAACCTTTTGTATCATTACCCTAATACCCCCATGCATATGGGATATATTGAGTATGGTGATCAGATCATGATATGAATAAACATAACAGTTTAAATAATGCACCAATAAGGCCTTTTCGCGAACCACCATGAAAATTTCGGGGGGGGCTGAAGCCCCCCGAGCCCCCCCCCTGGCTACATGCCTGCTACACTACAAATCCTAAAATTCTGTAGGAAGCAGAAACCAGATTTAAAGTGGATTCATTCTCTAGTGTGATGAAATGCAGATATGCAATACTATGGTAAATGAGTGTGTGGGGTGGGACGGGACACTGAACCACTAAATGGCAGATTGCTAGACAGATACTTAAAAGATAGGTAAACACCTATCACGTTGAGAGAATTCAGCTTAGCTGTCTCCAAAATAGTGACACACACAAGCTAGTATATTACTCATAGTAATATAAGCTAGTTAAACATCTAATTTCTAAATGGCACATCAACAAAACCGAAAATTTGAGCTGAAATTCATCCACAAACTTCTTTATCTTTGCATCACAGCACATCTGTTGCATGATCATGCAAGGAAGCAAACCAAACAACAGAACAGTTTACATGGTGGCCCATTAATAGATTTTCCATATGCTCATCCAGCTGTGCAGGACAGCTGCCATGCTGCAATAACAGTGCAGATGCTAGTCATCCTTGTATTCCTGCTTGTCAACATTCAGCCCCCAAAGAGAATGCAATGCCCTCGAGGAAAGCAGCTCTTCCAAGGGATGTCAGAAGCGATAAAGCATTTGGCCAGTTCGCTGTTCCTTAAAAGACCAATTTATCTGAATCGGTCTTTTGTAGTCATTACTGGTAGCGAAGGCTAGTGCTTCAGGAGTCACTGCCTCAGTATATACCATTAGCCATCAAAATATTGCAGGGACTCTTTTGTAACTGGAAATTGCTTTGGGCCATTGTCTGATGTGAAAGGCTTGCTCTAGACCAGATTTCCAACTGTTGCTTTCTGCAGTTCAAAAAACTCTGCCACAAAACAAACAGCAGGCAGAGTAGAGTTAGTTACATCCTGACCAACCAACAGCAATCAGAGACCCTCTGAAGACTTGACCGGCACTGACAAAAATCACATTCACAAATAATAAGATTTAAAAGAGCCAGAGAAACTACTGAGTAACAGCAAATCCATGGGAAATAACTGTCTTGTACTAAATACAAGCATAGCATGATCTGAGGGTAATGTAGACTAATCTTCTGGAAATGCATAAAAATAAGATGTGGTCCTACAGTGAGAGTAGTATCATACTTGTTTCAAGTCACAGAATCATAGAGCTGGAAGAGACCACATGAAATATTATTCCAGCCAGGTGTCTTCACCCTCTGACATGCAGGTCAAGGCACCTGGCTGGAATAATAATTCACAGGAAGATCATTATAATAAACAAGTGGCCATCCAGCCTCTGGTTAAAAGCCCCTAAAGAAGGAGCCTTCACCACATTTCAAGGCATTGAGTTCCACTGTTAAACAGCTCGCTCAACAGAAAATTCTTCCTAATGTTCAGGTGGAATCTCATTTCATGTAATTTGATCACATTGCTCCAAGTCCTAGTCTCCAGGGCAGCTGAAAACAAGCTGGCTCTCTCTTCTTTATTGCATCCTTTCAAATATTTAAACATTGTTATCATGTCTCAACTAATTTTGTTAAAAAGCTGAAAATAAGAGATTAGGAAAATTTTACATCAGCATTGGGAAGTGATATGACCCTCAAGATGACACAGAACTTCAACTCCTAGTATCCTTCACCCTTGGCTAAGTCTGTAGGGAACTTCTATTAACAAAATTTGGAGGTAGCAGTTTCCAACAGTGGGCACATTTACATTGGAGAATTAATGCATTTTGATAACACTTTGACTGCCATGGTCCAAAGCTATGGAATCACAGAACCTGAAGTTTCACAAGGTCCTTTCCCAAATAGAGCTGCTGCCTCACCAAACTAGGGGCCTTCTGGTGGTGCAGCGGGTTAAACCACTGAACTTGCTGACTGAAAGGTTGGTGGTTCGAATCCAGGGAGTGGGGTGAGCTCCCACTGTTAACACCAGCTTCTGCCAACCTAGCGGTTCGAAATCATGCAAAAATGTGAGTAGATCAATAGGTGCCACTTCTGCGGGAAGGTAATGGCACTCCCTGCTGTCATGCTAGCCACATGACCTCTTTGGCTTAGAAATGGAAATGAGCGGCGCCACCCCCAGAGTTGGACATGACTAAACTTAATGTCAGGGAAAATCTTTACCAAATCAAATCATAGAGCCAGAAGAGACAGCATGGCCCTCTGTCATGCAAGTGAAAACACTTGGCTGGAATAATATTTCACAGGGAAATCACAATCATAGACAGGTGGCCATCCAGCCATTGTTTAAAAGACTCCAAAGAAGGAGCCTCCACCACACTCTGAGGCATTGAATTCCACTGTTGAACAGCTTTTAAAGTCAGGAAGTTCTTCCTATAACTCATAGGATTCCATAACATTGTACCATAACATTGTTAAAGCATTAATTCTAAAGTGTAGATGCCCTCAGTATCTCACATGTTAGGAACTCAAAGAAGGACAGAGACATGTGTTTCATGATTAAGGTTTCACACCAAGGAACAGGAAACAGAGTCTTTCCCCACGACTCATTGTTATTGCAAAAATTGTTATCTTGATTCATATCAGAGGCTTCTGGGACTAAGGGGCACCATCAAAGCAGCACCCAAAGAATTTGACAGGTGTGCAAGGAAAGCAAGATTACTACTGGCAGCTGTAAAAAACAAATGTTCTGATGTAAGCACAGCTATTTGGGAGGAAGCATCTCGCTGTATGTGGATTCTCTCCGTAGCCTTCCTTACTAATGAAGGTAAATTGACTAAAATCATGTTTCCTCAAGAAGGAAGGAGTTGCTTCTGGGTTGCTGTGATTTAAATGTATAAAGCAATGGTGTGCAAATCTGTTGCCCTTCTCTTATAGGATTTCATTAGCTGTTCTTAAAGCTGTTTCCTTTTACACCTTTGAGACACTGATTTGCAAGACTTACACTTCTGCCAAGGTCAGTATTTTCCATTACCATTCATAGCTCAACAACAAAGAAAAATCCACAGAAAAGAGGTTTCTTGAATTTATGAACAGAGGACCAGTGTGGATGCAGTACAGAAGAAGTAGTCTTAAAGCCCTCTGAATTTTTTGCCTATCCAGCCTAGTACTGTAGAGACTGGGGTGTCTCTATTATGGAAGTGATGGGCAGGTGATCTTTCAGAATTTGTTGCTCCACAATTCGCTTAATGCCCACTCAACACAACCAATGCTCAATAATGATGGACATTAAAGTACAATATATAGATGGCCTACATATAGCTCAACCCAGGTTTTCATTGCCTACTATCTATTCTTTGGTCCTTTAACTTAGGAGCGAACAACTGTAGAGAGGGCAAAAGGTCAATTTTATTATGCCCGCCCCGGTGGACTAAACCATCATGTTTTCAGAATCCTGGAAATCATGCTACATCATTTTCACTGATTTGGAGCTCTTTTTTCATTTGAGGGCATTGGGAACTGTGAGGGAGTAGAAAAAGCAAACTCATACTTGCTGCTGGTTCTGAGCTATTATTTATTTATTTATTTATTTACCGTATTTATATACTGCCTTTCTCAGCCCGAAGGCGACTCAAGGCGGTTTACATTCAGCACAGCTCGGTGCCCCCAACAACATAAATTACCATGAAAAACAATTAACATATAATATAAAACCATATAAAACCAGTAAAAACATAAGTCCTCAGCGTCTCATTACTAAAAACATTTTCCAATTGCATCGTCCAGTCATTCCGTGGGTCTGAATTTGCCAGTTACACTGCATTTGCAAATGTTTGCTCAAAAAGCCAGGTTTTGACTTGTTTTTGAAATGTTAGGAGGGAGGGGGCTGATCTAATGTCCCTAGGAAGGGCATTCCACAGCCGAGGGGCCACCGCTGAGAAGGCCCTGTCTCTCGTGTCTGCCAAATGCATCTGCGGAGACGACGAGAGTGAGAGCAGGGCCTCCCCAGAAGATCTTAGAGTCCTAGAAGGTTCATAAGGAGAGATGCGTTCGGATAGGTAAGCTGGGCTGGAACCGTTTAAGGCTTTATAGGCTAAAATACATCAACTGTGCATCAGTGACAGTGGGGGTTACCAGGGAGTTTCAGAGGCTGAATAAGTGAGATTTTGAGTTCTTCCACAGCCATATAACCCAGAAGATCAAGGAAGAAAATCCCACAATATCATCTTTGAACTGGGTTATCTGAGTCCACACCGTCATATATTCCAGTTCAAAGTAGATAATGTAGAATTTTATTGAGCTGTGTGGAAGGGGCCTAAGAGGCACATGAAACTTAAAGCCTGCAAATTCCCCATTCTCACTTTAACTGGAGTGGAGAAACCTCTGAATAAAAAGTATGCTAATAAGCTATGATTCCTCCACACAGGCAAGCCAAAACTATTGCCTAGGACTATCAATAAGCAAACAGCTCCATAAATGAAATAATAATAAAGCCACAAGTGAACTAGTCCCATTATCCATTACTTAAATCATTAGAATGTAACTGCAAACATGCCTTGAAGCCTAAAACTATTTTGAGTACTATACAAAGTTAAAAGTTCTTTTAACACAGGCTGGAATTGGATATTTGAAATATCTGGAAACATTGATGAAGTCTAATATCCCCATCCAACCTTTGCGCACTATTATGAACAGAGCATATGCACATACAAAATCCATATGCATAGGTTCCTCTGTGTCTAATTTCCTCATAGCTGAATGTATTGGGAATTGCATTCCAACAGTCTCTCGAACAGTGGTTCTCAACCTGTGGGTCACCAGATGTTTTGGCCCTCAACTCCAAGAAATTCTAAGAGCTGGTAAAGTGGCTGGGATTTCTGGGAGTTGTAGGCCAAAAGATGTGGGGACCCACAGGTTGAGAACCACTTCTCTAGAAGAGCACAAGCTTCTCTTCCAAATGTACTGCACATCACCTCTGCTTATCTCCAATCAGACTGGCTGACAGATGGCAACAGAATATGTGGGGTATGTCTACACTGTAAAATGAATGCAGATTGACAACACTTTAACTGTCATGGTTCAATGTTATAGAATCATGGGAGTAGGAGTTTGGTGAGAAACCAGCACTCACTGGTAGAGAAGACTAAAGACCTTGTAAATGACAGCCACTATAACTCCATACCGCTAAGCCATCCATGGCAATTAACATGGTGTCAAGCTATTTATTTATTTATTTATTTATTTATTTCAATTACTTCTACCCCACTCTTCTCACCCCCGAGGGGGGACTCAGGGCGGCTTACAAGCGAAGGCACAATTCGATGCCTATATCACATTATACAAAACATACAAAACAATTTAAGCAAATTAACAGATTAAAACATCAATACAATATCAAAACATAAACAATCTCATGCTCAGTGTTTAGAGTTCCGAATGTCCATTCTGTTTCATCAATTCCTGCTCATCGTCGGGTTTTTCCTTTAGCTGCCAGAATGCCCGAAGGCTTGGTCCTACATCCAGGTCTTCAGTTTTTTCCTGAATGATAAAAGGGAGGATGCCGATCTAATCTCCCCGGGGAGTGAGTTCCACAGGTGAGGGGCCACCACCGAGAAGGCCCTGCTCCTCGTCCCCGCCAACCTCACTTGTGAGAGTGGCGGGGTCGAGAGCAGGGCCTCCCCAGAAGATCTTAAACTTCGAGGTGGGACGTAGAGGGAGATCCATTCGGACAGATACACTGGGCCGGAACCGTATATGGTTCATTAATTCTACAGTGTCGATGTACCCATAGTCAAATTCATCTAGGGCTGAGGAATGCTGCTTAATTTTTTTTTTCACAAGACAGATATTACGTCACAAGAAAACAATGATCACATGAAGGCTGAAAACAAGCACAGTGCTCATTTCCTCCCATATAAGTGGGCAAGAATTATCTGGTTGAAAGATAAAATTTAGTTGGAAATCTCCAGAATTCCATTCTCAATTATCAGGTCTTCATTTTCACCCTTGGACAAACTATTTATTTATTTATTTCCAGTATTTGTATATCGCCCATCTCAACCCCAAAGGGGACTCTGGGCGATTCACGGTGTTGACAACAATTCGATGCCATCCATAAAAAACAATATAAAACATCAAAAGTGACCCTCCTCTGATAAAACATTAAATATATTAAACACATAACATAAAATAACAACACATGTCATACAAAGACATAGCTCTTGTCCGTATTTCACTCCTCCTTTCCTCAGTTTCCCTAGGTAAGATGCAAGGAATAATAGTTCTATTCTGTTTGAGACATAAAAGATTATTGCTGAAACAGTTTTTGTTGAACATGCAAAGTGTTGTATAAATTGCTAAGTATTATTGCTGTTATTAACTTCCCCACAGGGGTATTATGCAGCTTCATAATTAATGTTTATAAAACAATCCCAGATCATCAAAATGGAATGGGCTGGAGAAGTGCAAAGGATTAAAGCACTCAGTAATCAGATGTGGGTTTTAATTCTCTGTGCAACACTTAATTGAAAATGAAAGGAGGAAAAATAAATCTAAGATGGTACCACTGTGCCCATGCACCCGCCTCCTTCAAAAAAGGAGGTAGGTTGGTTATGCTGTGCATAAGGATGGTAATGAATTAAACTGGAAACATCATACTTCAACCCCCACCCCCAAAGTCTTCACCAACCTGGCACCAGCTGTAACAAACTATAACTCCCATCATCCCTGCCTAGCATGATAATGAGATTATAAGAGTTGTGTTTCAACAAATCCAGGCTGAGGAAAACAATTGTACACAGTGCTTCAGTGCTTTAGACCACTGTTTCTTAAACATTGGATCCTGACTCCAAATGAGGTCTCCTTAGGCTCAGTGATGACATCCTGTAAAATTTGATAACAGTAAACATTTTCAGAATATCAGCTAGTGGCTCTTTTAGACATTTACACAAATTGGTTGTGCAGTATTTACCGTGGACTCTACAGAAGATACTTCAGCTGTACTTCATTAAAAATCAACCTGTTTAGCTTTACACAAATACAGAATTGTTATCACCCTCCCTGTTGAAGTTAGACAGGCGCCCTCCTTGATGGCCTTTCGTAGGAGCCTGAAAACATGGCTCTTCGAGCAGGCCTTCAATTGAGTGTATCTTGGAATGACACTGGAATGAACTAGGATTATGAATTTCGGCTATGACCCCAGGACTTGACGAAGCGGATTTTTAGTATAGGTATGTGTTATGTTGTAACCGTCTGGTTTGTATTGTCGTGATTTACTGTACACTGTCTTTCTTTGTTGCTGTTAACCGCCCCGAGTCGCCCTCGGGCTGAGAGGGGCGGTCAATAAATGCAAGAAATAAATAAATAAATAAATAAATTATCAGTAAATGTTTGAATTTATAGTTATTTTATATACCTATATACTCAAGGTCAAGTAAACATTTCTAGGGCCAAAAGGGGTCTCAAGTGGAAAGGTTCAAGAAGCCCTGCTTTAGACTACACGCAAACTGTGAGTTGGATCATATGGATCATTTTAAGTATCCCTTTGCTAGAACTAATTCTTACATTAAGAACACTAGAAAAAAATACTAAACTTCACCATATTAACATGATTCCCTATTAATTTCTGAGGAACACAAATGGGAAAATGCTATTGTTCTCATATCTTTTTTGTGATCTTCCCATTCGGTATTTAATTAGCCACTAGAGAAACAGAGCATGGTACTGGAGTGGGATTTGGTCTGATCCATTAGGACTTTTCTTCTGCTCACTGCCTGAGATTTGAAACGAGGAGCAGGAAAAGGAGGAATGACAAAGCTCATGAAATAAACAAAGACCCAAGAGATTTCTGAACAACCTGACTTTTAGCTATTCTTCAAGACCCCATTTTTAACGTAGTGAACTATGAAAGCAGAGCAGCACTAGAGGGAACAAAGGGCAACCAGGGCAGGTCTCTTGAATGATATAAACACAGTCATTCTAGAGTCCAAGAGCTCCTGTTTATTGCACTTTCTCTTTTCTTTTTTCTTTTGGAGAAGGTAAATCTGAATATAGATCAGCTAAGGAGAGATAATTGACTCAGCTGTGTTTGTGATCTGCTTTAGTTCATAGATACTGCCGTACAATTTGGGCTACGAGATTGGGCTACGAGAAGACAGTATTGCCTCTCATGGTGAAGAGTAATTGTTGTGGACCAGAGAAGCAGAAACGTAATTTTCCTCCAGTTCTGTATATACGGTGAAACCTTTGATATAAGATGAATTGGTGGATTTGATGTGTAAGACACTCTAGTTTGTTTAAATTGTGGCTTATTATGATGACCAAGAGCTTGTCTGCACTCCAGGCTCCCCTTGAATGAAAGACTAGCTGTTCTCAAGATGCACACAGACTTCTTGTCAGTATCACAAGATTATTTGCTTTAAATTGACTTTCTCTTGCTTTGAGCTAAATAAGGGGATACTTTGGAGTTTTATGGAAACAGCAGAATATCCTTTGTCTTCAAGGCAGCCTGAATAGTGGGACTGGGCTTTAGGATTTAGGAGTTTTAGTAGACAACAAGCTGAACATGAGACAACAGTGTGATTCCGCTGCTATTAAAAGTCAATGTGATTCCAAGCTCCATTCATAGAAGCATGGTGTCGATATCGTAGAAACTCATAGGTCCATTCTATTATGCATTGGTCAGACTTCACATGAAATACTGTATCAAGTTCTGGGCACCACAAGAAAGATATTGACAAGCTGGAGTATGTCAACAGAAAGGTGGACAAAATTAAAATCTCAGGAAAAGAAATTCCACCTAAACATTAGGAAGAACTTACTAATGATAACTGCTGTTCAACAGTAGAATATTCTGCCTCAGGATGTGGTGGGGTCCCCTTTTCTTAAACTATTTAGAAATTAATATCAGAATGTTGATTGAGAACGTCGGACTTCTCAGACATCTCAAAGTCATTTGTTTTCCCCCACTCCCAAGTGCCAAATAATAAGCAATTAATTATGAAATATTGCTACAAATTCCAACTGAGGTATGCCATCCAGAACAGCTATTAAGAAAGTGTTTAAAAAAAGCAAAATACGCTGTATTGTAACAGTGACATATTAGCTACTAAAGCGTGTCAACTACTGTCAGACACAGAAATAAAATATAATCAGATGTGAAATACTCTTGTCAAACTGAGCATTTCCAGAGAATATTCACCATGCTGGAGTGCAAACCTATTGCCACACTAGCTTCAGACCACATATAGTTCTAAGATACATCGTATGAAATCTGTCACATCAATCTCTAAAGCTGAAATATCAAAACCAGCCCAGGTTAATGATGCATCTAAAGCTGCCAATTTTCTGAGAATCATTCAGGATATCACACTGATGGTGACCCGAGATGGACACTTTTACATACAGACTCAACAACCATGACCACTCTTCTCAAGCACATGGACAGAAAGGCCAAAGAATAAATCAGAGACATTTCTAGAGGTGACAAATTCCTTGGCTCTGGACTAACTCCTAACAGCTGCTATGTCCAGGTTTGTCTCCATTAGACTGAGCAGAGTGACTGTTTTCCCACTACAGTACAAACATTTACAGTATGCTGCAAAAAACCAGTGTTTTATCTAGGCCACTGAAGCAGCCAATGGTGAAGAATGGGAATTGGATGGGGGCTGCTATGTTCCTAACTGCAAGGTCAGGGTGGATTTTCCTTCGCAATAACAACAATTTTATTTCTTACCCACCTCTCCTCACAGTTCAAAGTGGGTTACAACATTGCTAAAACAAACAATCAAAACACATAATTGTTTAAAACATTTTGTACACATATTAAAACATGCATCAATCCACTACACATAGTATCAGCATGGTACATAAAGATTAGAATAGTAGTGGTTACAGTTGTAAATATGGTTATTCCAAGAACATGGGTTCTGGATACAGGCATTATCCAACTTGCCTGTAGATCAATGAGCCTGGCACTCCAGGCCACTGCTGAAACCCTTGGGATGAGAAGGAAGGAACTTTATACTTTGTGGGCCTGAACCCCTGATGACAGCCTCCCCTGACACCAAGGGATTCTGTAAAGGTTTCTGACCCTGTGCCCAAGAAAGGTCAACCTCCACTGTGTATACTCTGAGTTCTGCCAGGGACCCTTTTTTCATTACAATGCCTAAGGGATACTGTTGTTCCACGTCCTCAATTCAGGATACATGCCAACCATCCCCAAAAGTTGACAATGCATAAAACCAGACATAGTCAAAACATATGTAATACAACTCCAAGCAACCTTAATACAGGGAGATTGCGTAGGACAGTACCTAGAAAGCCACTGCCTAGCATTCACCTGACCAGACTCACCACTGGTTGGCCTTTCCTGCCTCTTCCGGGAGCCAGCCAGGCACTGAAGGACCCTGGGAAGGAAATGCATACCACCAGAAGGGGAATATGGTGACTCATGGTGCTCTTGACTGCCTGACCTACAGCTTCTCTACACAGTAAGTCATGCAGTAACTTGGGACTGTTGTTGTGCTTAAGAATTTGAAGACTCTACTAGACATATATGCAGAACCTGCAAGCAAAGAATACTTTGTATTACTTCTCTCAGAAATAGAGGAAGCACTGGCCATATCAAATCACTATCACTTTGTGCTTCTTTTGTGCGTTACTTTTTGGACTACAAGTCCCAGAACTCCCCAGCTAACATGATTACTGAGATTCTGTGAATTCTAATGTCAAGATTTATGAGATTTTCATTTCAGAAGTGTAATCAACTTATTTGTGTGAAAGTAAACTTGCTTTCAGGTAGTAAGAATTTCCAAGATCTGCACATGTCTTGGACGGAACCGCAGACAGAAAACAGCAGATGTCTCATGTCAGCCATACTGGCCAACATACATTTTGGTCTCTCAAATGATAGCCATGTAGCTACTCATTTGACCTACTCATTCCAAAAATTGCACCAGTTTTCTTCTATCAGCTCTAGTTTTTGAGATACAGAACATATCCTACCAGCTGCCATCTGTTCATCCACATAAATCTATATGTATATCTAAGAAACTAAATCAGATGTGGTTGATGCAATGCAATTTTCTTTTATTTTTTAAAATTAACATTGTCAAAAAATTAAAAGTTACATTACAAGTCACAATAGTGAATTAAGAAAAGAAATACAAAATAAAAACCAAAAAAGAAGCCAAAAAAGAAACAGAATGAAAAAAGAAAGAAAAAAGCAAAAGAAAATATATATGAATCTTGATCTATCCTCAACAAGCTAAAAGAAAACAACATAGGCTTCACCCTCCAGGCCTCCCAATTTTGACTCCTTTCTCAAACACCCCCCCCCCCCCCACCCCACCAAATTATTTTTCAAAACACAAAAATTGGTGAGTCCTTCTCTTGCTAAAAGTTTTTAAAATATATTTTTATTTTAGGACATAGACATACATATACACAACATTTACAATTCCCACCACCACCACGAGGATTATTTTCTTTTACGTATTCATCCTTTTAGAGACAATCCTTCTAGATTTATGTTCTGTATAACATTTGCTCATGCAAAAAGTGAATAAAAGGTTTCCAGTCTTTCCAAAAATATTCCAATGTCCCTTTTCTAGCAAACATGTTATTTGTCAATCCCAGCCAAGTCCATCATTTTTATCATCCAATCCTCTGTTTTTGGTGTTGCCAATGCTGAGTCCTTCCATATCTACATGTAGAACAATCTGGCTGCTGTTATCATATATTGCAACAGTTTATCACAGTCATTTATATCAGTCAGACCAAGTAGAAAAGTCTCAGGTTTAACCTGGGTATTTTCCCCAAAACCTTCTGGATCACCTTATAACATCCAATGCAATTTTCTGAATCCGTGCCACAAACAATGCCAAGAATAGGTCTAACAACCTAGACACCAAGAAAAAATTATTTTTTTCGAAGGCTTTCATGGCTGAAATCACTGGGTTGTCATAGGATTTTTGGGCTACATGGCCATGTTCTAGAAGCATTCTCTCCTGATGTTTTGCATGCATCTATGGCAAGTATCCTCAGAGGTTGTAACATGGCCATAAAGCCCGAAAAAACTACAACCCAAAAATGACTTTGTGTTATAAAATGGGTTGTGTTATAAACCTGGTCACTCTCTCTCTCTCTCTCTTTCTCTCACACAAACAAACAAGATTCGAGGAAGGCAAGTAACAAGGTGGATCTTTTTCTTTGCATTCTAATGCAGAGAATGAGAAAATAACCAGGGTGCTGCAACTACGAAATGTAGAGGTAGAGTAAAATTGGAGGGACCAGAACTTTTGGGACATTAGCCACAGAGCAACAGTTGACTGAACTAGAGATAAAGAAGCAGCTCCACGTGAAATCTAAGGGGGGGGGGGAGATAAGAGAGGGAGCAGAGGGTGGTTCGAGGAAGGGAAAATTATTCTCATATGAGAGAGAAAATCACTGGCAATTCCATTAGCTGCTCAAGTACCAGCTGCCTCCCGCACACAGCAGATGCCACAAAAGCTGAACCACCTCTTTACACACACTAAACAAAATCACTACAAACACTCCCCTCTGTACTCACTAGGAAAGGAGATGATCAATGTGTCCTATCCAAGTTGTATTTCAAGAAACCACTATGCTGAATCTTAGCTATGAAGTCGCACATCAACAGGTCATCTAAATGAGGTGAAGTTCTGGAACCTGTTACAAACACAAGTTGCTTTGCAATTGCTTTCGCTTTCTTTGGTCATAATTCCTTCTGGAGCCAGCTCTCTTTGGTGATCTGCCAAGAAGACAGACATAATGCCACTGTTGCTCTTGTGCACAGAACCATTTAACCAATTAGGCTGAAAGAATGCCCTATTTACATATTCAGGAAATGAAGGGGGGTCACCTTTTTTTCCTTCGCTGAAAATGGCACCCTTTCCAATGTATTCAGACTGAACAAAACCTGCAGATGTCAGTGCCATCGTTGAAGGCTGCCTCTAGATTGGGGGAGGAGGTGTTGAGGCAGGAACCATTTTTTTGGCATATAGGTATGCAGTATATTACAGCTTTGATTTACCTTTTTTGTCATCTTAGGTGTATTTTTCAGGGGGTGAGGGTAGTAATGAAATGGGCAAAGTGAAGGCATTGCTCTCCAAATAAAAATATTCTTTCCTTCAGTCATCAAATTCCGAGCATTGTGGTGGAACATTAAGACTGAACTCTCATATTTGGTGTATTTAGAGATTACTTTCCATACATACCCCTTTTCTTATTTTAAATATGCAACTGAAGTTACTGTAATGCCAGAAATGTGTGTATATGCATGTATGTATATGCCTTCAAAATTGTCTGTGAAGACCCCATGAATTTCATAGGTTTTTGTTAAGCAAAGAATGATTTTTGAGGTGGTTTTGCTTGTTACTTCCTCTGAAATATAACCTATAGAGAAAATGCCATTGATAGTCTCCCATCCAAATACTAATCAAGACTAACCCAGCTTAGCTTCCGTGATCAGATAGGATTGGTGCCTTTAGGGCAGGGGTACTTAACAAGTCAGTGGAGAACCACAGATCTTCTGTCTGATATAACAGGCTGCATTTTTACATTTAATTTTGGTTGTTAAGTCATAATTTGTTTTTATATGTTGGGTTGCCAAATTTCATTACTATGGATGTATTGTTGTTGTATTCAAGCATTGAATGTTTGCCTTTTATGTTTGGAATCACTCTGAGTCCCTCCAGGGAGATAGAGCAGAATATAAATATTTATTTATTTATTTATTTATTTATTTATTCATTGTCATTATTATCATCCCTTCTCAGAATGTAGCAGCAAATAGTTTTATGACACTCAATATCAGCATGTCTAAAGATAAAATTTTAGGATTATTATGTCATATGAAATGAATGTACTATAATTTATTGCAAACATTCATAACTTAAGGAAATGTTAGATTTCAGTTAGGGGTCAGAGATAATAAAGATAACATACTGATTTTTTTAAAATTCAAGTTCACAGACTGAAATCTTTCTACAGGTCTCCAAGGAGTCAACGAAACCCTGGACAAGGACCTCTACTTTAGAGTATTTTGGTCAATTTTATTTTATCTAGGAGGCAATGCATTTTGAGCATCATTGTGATGTAGTGCTTTTAGAATTGCATCAGGACTCAGAAATCCCTTTTCAGCTATTGAAATCTACTGGGTAAATGATCCTCTAAATCAGTCTTGCCAAGAAAACTTTATGGGAGGACCACTATAAGCCAGAATTTACTTAAAGACACCTAAGAACAATTATTGTAAAGACAGATGTGCAGTGGTTTGAGTGTTGGATTAGGACTTCAGGAGAGCAGGTCTTAAATTTCAACTTGGCTATGGAAACACTGCTGGGTGATCTTGTGAATGTTGCATTGCCTAACCTAAGAGGGAGGCAATGGCAACCCCCTTTGAATAAATCTCACCAAGAAAACCCCATGAAGGCATGTAACAAAAACACAAGCCTCCATAGCCATACCTTTGGAGAACAGGTTGTGAAAAAGGGAAATACATCAAAGTGCTAAAATTTAAGTGAATTTGAGTAGTATCTTGGGAAATTTGGTTCCTTTTCCCTTAAAATGAATTATTGGGGTTTGGCAGTATCCAGAGAAATTGGTGGTTGCAAAAAACGTTGAGGGGTGCATGCAGCCCAGAGGATTAACTTCCCCAGCTCTGTTCCAGAGGATTACTTTCCAAAGCTAGCAAGGGATGTTTTGTTTCAACTCAAGCCAAATTCTGTGATCAACATACAAGTAATATTGTTCATAAATCCATATAAACTACCAACCTACAAAAATATTCACTGGCACATCTGTTCACAGGCAACAATGTATATCATTAAAACGACACTGACAGTCTTAAAGTGGAGGCAGAGAAGAAACCAAGTGTTTTTCACCTGTTAGAGACTTCCCTGTGTGTGGTTGCCTACAACTTTCAGACATCACAAGTGACTAGGTTAACACAAGGTTAACAATTATTCCCAATCTGAATCCAGTTACTGTCACTGAATGTATTGATACAAACATAGGGAAGAAAACTGTGTATTATACTTATTTATTTATATTCACTCCAGCAAAGGATCACCGCCTTGTCGGGGCGCTGGAGCTTGAGCACCTCAATGATGTCATGAGCGAAACCGTGAAGGGCCACCCAAGACGGGACGGTTGTGGCAGAGAGGTCAGACCAAGCGTGATCCCTGGGGAAGGCAATGGCAAACCACTCCAGTATCCTTGCCAAGAAAACTAAATGGACCAGTACAACCAGAGATATGTCGGTATGCCATTGGAAGATGGGACTCCCAGGTCAGAAGATGGCCAAAATGCTACTGGGGAGGAACAGAGGATAAGTTCAACTAGCCCCAGATGTGATGACGCAGCTAGCTCAAAGCCGAAAGGAAGGCTAGCGGCCGACGGTACTGGAGGCGAATGACGAATCCGATGTTCTAAAGATCAACACACCATAGGAACCTGGAATGTAAGATCTATGAGCCAGGGCAAATTGGATGTTGTTATTGGTGAGATGTCAAGACTAAAGATAGACATTCTTGGGGTCAGCGAACTGAAATGGACTGGAATGGGCCACTTCACATCAGATGACCACCAGATCTACTACTGCGGACAAGAGGAACATCGAAGAAATGGAGTAGCCTTCATAATTAATAAGAAATTCGCTAAAGCGGTGCTTGGATACAACCCAAAAAATGACAGAATGATCTCAATTCGAGTGCAAGGAAAGCCTTTCAACATCACAGTGATCCAAATATACGCCCCAACCACAGCTGCTGAAGAAGCAGAAGTAGATCAGTTCTATGAGGATCTGCAGGACCTACTGGATAATACACCAAAAAGAGACATTATTTTCATTACAGGAGACTGGAATGCCAAGGTGGGAAGTCAAATGACAACTGGGATCACAGGCAAGCATGGTCTGGGAGAACAAAATGAAGCGGGACGCAGGCTGATAGAATTCTGCCAGGAAAACTCGCTGTGTATAACGAATACTCTCTTCCAACAACCTAAAAGACGACTTTATACATGGACCTCACCAGATGGTCAACACCGAAATCAGATTGACTACATCCTTTGCAGCCAAAGGTGGCGGACATCCATCCAGTCGGTGAAAACAAGACCTGGGGCTGACTGTAGCTCAGATCATGAACTTCTTATTGCCCAATTTAGAATAAAACTAAAGAGATCAGGGAAAATACACAGACCAGTTAGATATGATCTCACTAACATTCCTAGCGAATATACAGTGGAAGTGAAGAACAGATTTGAAGGACTAGATTTAGTAAACAGAGTCCCAGAAGAACTATGGACAGAAGTCCGCGACATTGTTCAGGAGGCGGCAACAAAGTACGTTCCAAAGAAAAAGAAAACCAAGAAGGCAAAATGGTTGTCTGCTGAGACACTGGAAGTAGCCCAAGAAAGGAGGAAAGCAAAAGGAAACAGGGATAAGGGGAGATATGCCCAGTTAAATGCGCAATTCCAGAGGTTAGCCAGAAGAGATAAGGAACTATTTTTAAATAAGCAATGCATGGAAGTGGAAGAAGACAACAGAATAGGAAGGACAAGAGACCTCTTCCAGAAAATTAGAAACATTGGAGGTAAATTTCAGGCAAAAATTGGTATGATAAGAAACAAAGATGGCAGGGACCTAACAGAAGCTGAAGAGATCAAGAGAAGGTGGCGAGACTATACAGAAGATCTGTATAGGAAGGATAACAATATCGAGGATAGCTTTGACGGTGTGGTGAATGAATTAGAACCAGATATCCTGAGGAGTGAGGTTGAATGGGCCTTAAGAAGCATTGCTAACAACAAGGCAGCAGGAGACGACGGCATCCCAGCTGAACTGTTTAAAATCTTAAAAGATGATGCTGTCAAGGTGATGCATGCCATTTGCCAGCAAATATGGAAAACACAAGAATGGCCATCAGACTGGAAAAAATCAACTTATATCCCCATACCAAAAAAGGGAAATGCGAAAGACTGCTCAAACTTCCGTACAGTGGCCCTTATTTCTCATGCCAGTAAGGTAATGCTCAAGATCCTGCAAGGAAGACTCCAGCAATACATGGAGCGAGAGTTGCCAGATGTTCAAGCTGGGTTTAGAAAAGGCAGAGGAACGAGAGACCAGATTGCCAATATCCGCTGGATAATGGAGAAAGGCAGGGAGTTTCAGAAAAACATCTACTTCTGCTTCATTGACTATTCTAAAGCCTTTGACTGTGTGGATCATAATAAATTGTGGCAAGTCCTTGGTGGGATGGGCATCCCAAGCCACCTTGTCTCTCTCCTGAGGAATCTGTACAAGGACCAAGTAGCAACAGTCAGAACTGACCACGGAACAACAGCCTGGTTCAAGATTGGGAAAGGCGTACGGCAAGGCTGCATACTCTCACCCAACCTTTTTAACTTGTATGCAGAACACATCATGCGATGTGCGGGGCTGGATGAATGCAAAGCTGGGGTGAAAATTGCTGGAAGAAACATTAACAACCTCAGATATGCAGATGACACCACTCTGATGGCCGAAAGCGAGGAGGAGCTGAGGAGCCTTCTAATCATGGCGAAAGAAGAAAGCGCAAAAGCCGGGTTGCAGCTAAACGTCAAAAAAACCAAGATTATGGCAACAAGAATGATTGACAACTGGAAAATAGAGGGAGAAACCGTGGAGGCCGTGACAGACTTTGTACTTCTAGGTGCAAAGATTACTGCAGATGCAGACTGTAGCCAGGAAATCAGAAGACGCTTACTTCTTGGGAGGAGAGCAATGTCCAGTCTCGATAAAATAGTGAAGAGTAGAGACATCAGACTGGCAACAAAGATCCGCCTAGTCAAAGCCATGGTATTCCCTGTAGTCACCTACGGATGTGAGAGCTGGACCTTAGGGAAGGCTGAGCGAAGGAAGATCGATGCTTTTGAGCTGTGGTGTTGGAGGAAAGTGCTGAGAGTGCCTTGGACTGCGAGAAGATCCAACCAGTCCATCCTCCAGGAAATAAAGCCCGACTGCTCACTGGAGGGAAAGATACTAGAGACAAAGTTGAAGTACTTTGGCCACATCATGAGGAGACAGGAAAGCCTAGAGAAGACAATTATGCTGGGGAAAGTGGAAGGCAAAAGGAAGAGGGGCCGACCAAGGGCAAGATGGATGGATGGCATCCTTGAAGTGACTGGACTGACCTTGAGGGAGCTGGGGGTGGTAACGGCCGACAGGGAGCTCTGGCGTAGGCTGGTCCATGAGGTCACGAAGAGTCGGAGACGACTGAACGAATGAACAACAACAAATTTATATTCACTGCTTCCATTTATATGGAATCTTTCTCCCATGAAGAGGATTCAAGGCAGCTCGCAATAAAATAATACTAACACACTATAAGCATCGAAACAATAGAAAACAAGCCATCCTGTCTCCCTTAACCCATCTCCAGATAAGGAACTCCAAAGTCGGGAGCTGCCGATGAAGAGGTCCTGTCTTCTTATGTACATTAGATATGCCTCAGAAGATGAAAGGTCCAAGCAAAGAGCAACCTTCAATATTTTTCTTCTTCCATCAGTTTCTCCATTTATATATCCTTAGCATGGCACACCCCTCCTTCCTTTATAACTCTTGCAAGGTTACACTATGGAGAATCAACACTAAAACACCTGCATGCATCATAACACAATGATGCAATGATGTCTCTGTAGGTTACTACTCGTTCTGAATCCCAAGAGGCACTTGAGTTAGCTGTTCCTCTGCCACTGCCACTGGAGCTGCTGAGTCTCTTTCATTTGTTTCTTCCTCCTCCTCCTCCTCCTCCTCCTCCTCCTCCTCCTCCTAAGCCATGTGCACATTTCCTTTGCACGATGGGGAGAATGCAGGAATTGTCACTGTTCTTCCCCTCTGCTCAGGATTTAGTGAATTGCGATCTGTTTCTCCAGGTACATTTGCATGAAAATTGGAACGCTGTCAACGCTGGGCACTAACAAGCACAGTGCCTGTTATGGATAGCTTCCACATGGAGTGTGTGGTAGGAATGAGATGAGGACAAAGGAAGTTGTATCTGTCAGTACTGATTCACACTCCAGAGGCTATACGTTTACACAGCTTTCAAACCTCTGTGTAGCCTTTTCAGCAAACTCTGCTTCAAAGGCAGTTAGCCACCAGGCAGGTTCGGCCTAAATATTTATTCATTTCAAAATAAACATTTATCATTCTAAAATTATGTAAAAATTGCTCAGTGATAAAATAAATTTATGTTTGTTTATTTGTTTATTGTACTGGCTAAAGTGAAGCAATCGCCACAGCGGGCAGTTTCAGGTGTCATAACAGAGATGGAAATTTCTAGTTATTGAATATTACTCTGTTTCCATTGCTGAGGACAGAGGAAATATAAGAATGTTTGTAGTATTTTATGACTTCATGTCTTAAAATAACTTGGCTACCTTATGATACTATACCTTGACTTAGGGGGGAAAGGTTGATAAATTCAATTCTGATCCACGCAGCAAGGTATCTTTAGCCACTCCTGCCTCCGAGTACTTTTGGAGAAATGATGGGAGAGGACTCTGCATTTGATGTACACAGAAGAGATATCCTTCTCAATGGCAGTTTCCAGGCTTTGGATTTCCTTACCTTGGTGTCTGAATATGTGTGTAGGATGACTCCTTTCTCTGTTGCCCTTTCTGCTGTTGTTTTTTGGCTTCCAGTCATTTCTGACTTTTGGGCTTCCAAAAGGCATCCAGCTTTCTACAAGGATAAAAAAGATGCTGGCCCAGATGCCCACTTGATCTGAACTAGCAGAATTCTTCAGATATTTATACAGAAAAAGGGTGTTTGAAGTATCATGCAAACAATAACAACCAATACATTTGATGGAGTGGACTGGAAGTCACAAAGTTTATGTTAGTACTTTTAGAGCCTGCCTCTCCTAGACTCTCACTATTCCGGCCGGGAGATTCTGGTAAGTTTTAACTTTTTTCAAGTCATTGCTGGAAGGCAGAGAAAAAAGCAGCAGTCAATCTTTTTGTGATAAATAAAACAGATGCCTATTTGCTACAAGCAGACATCTATCACCAGAAAAAAACAAAGCGGTCTCTCTTACAAGTTGATCATCCACATTAGCTCTTATTCCTTGCTGCTTCTTGTATTCAGTCTGCAAGTACTATATTTTGGCATATTCACCATAAACCTCACCAGTAATATATCAATTAATTAAAAAGAACAACAAGCCTTTACAAAAATAACTCAATGTCTACCAAATGACCCATAAGAAAGTTAAAGTAGTGATGGTGGTGGACACAATAGCAATCTGGTTATGGGCTGGAATGACATTCAGTCTTTTGAGATAACTACTTCCCTTCAGATATTACTATACTAGCATCTGAAACAGCCACCTCAGAGTGGCTGCATAATAGTCCAGGAGAATGACAATGGAACTTAGCCCCAATTCATTTTTTAACCATTGTCGAGTTGTCTTTGACTTATGGTGACCCCATGAATGAGAGAGCTCCAAGTCACCCTATCATCATAGAATCAAACTGATCTGACCAAAACTTTAAGACTCAGGGTTGTGGCTTCTTCGATTGAATTCATCCATTTGTAATGCCATTTTCCTATGTTCCTATGTCTTCTACTTTATCAATTATCATTGTCCTCTCTAGTAAGTCATGCCTTCCCCCTATAAATGGCAGTGTCACCCATTATCACTGCTGCCATCTAGTAATTGTTTGGCACAGTCTAGCCTGCCTGGCATGGTAGACTCTACCAGCAGCTTTACATGCAATCCAATCATAATGGCAAGGCAGTACTGGCACCAGTTCCTTAACTCTGGTTCCATAGTGCTAACATTAGGGTCTAAATAAACAACTCAATTGTATACAGAAAATATAAGTTTTATGTCCCTTTTTGAAGGCTGTTTCAAGATTTGAGTGCAATGTCATAAGTCATAAGAGTGACAGCTTTATCTTTTCAATCTAAAAACTGTATGCCACCGTATTGCATTGCAGTATACAGCCTGGAAGATATATCTTGCCAGATTCCTTTCTATTCACTAGCATACTTGCTGCTATCAAATATGGCACAAATTGTTTTACCATTTCCTTGTACACGGATGATGCTGTATAAACAAAAGAAGAAGGAAGAGGAGGAGGTTATTTCCTTTCTGTTCCTGGGAATGACTGTAAAGAAGTGGATTGGCCTGCAAATAATACCGCTGCTTCATACATTAACACACTTATCAGTTACTATGGACTTGATTCATTTTGCATGAGTCTGATCCACCTGTTTATGAAGCAGGTTGAATCAACAGACAAAGAGGGGGGCACACTGTTCCTTCCCCCTCTGTTTCCAGTTCCTACATTATTCTTATGTAGATAATGAGGAAATAAGCAAGAGATCTTCCCTATTAATAAATGTTTCCTGTTCTCAGGCACTTTAAAATCAGTGTTCTCAATCACTCTATGGCAACATTCTTTGGTATCTTGAGTTTTCGTAAGTAAGCTGATAGGGGCAACCTAGCTCAGAATTACCCCTCTTTTAACTGCAAACCCTAGAATTTCATAAAATGTTGCCATAGGATTTAAAGTAGAACCACAATGTTATATTAAAAGGGGGCTCCAATTCATATGGTGATTCAACACACTTCACAAACGAGTGAGTTTATGGGTCTTGATATCTACTGAGTCTTGATATCTACTGCTTATATCACCAGTCTCTCAATGTAAAAGTATACTTCAGTTAACGAAGTAGAAGTGCTCTTGGGCTTTACTTCTTTAACAGAAACTTTGAAACAGGGAGCAGTCTACCTCCTGTTTAAGGAGCTCCATTGGCTGCTGGTCATTTTCCAGTCCCAATTCAAGGTGGAGGTTATTACCTGCAAAGCCCTGAATGGTTTGGGATTGCCTATCTTCATGACTGCATTTCCTTCTAGGAACCTGCACAATCTCTTTGATCTTCCGGGGATGCCCTCCTCTCACTCCCATCTCCATCACAAGCACAGCTTGTGGGGATGAGGGAGAGGGCCTGCTTCGTGGTGACCCCCTGGCTTTGGAACTTACTACACAGTGAGTTTAAGCAAACTCCTACCCTGGCAGCCTTTAAGAAAGACCTAAAAACCTGGCTTTTCCGGCATGCTTTTGTTGAATGAACACAAATCCCCAGACCATGTCCGTTCCAGTATAGATCTATCCTTTTGTTGCACTTTCTCTCATCCCCTAGTGAATGTTAATCCCATTGTCTCGCCCCTCCTGAGTCTCCCCTCAGACACATTTATTCATCTCCCCCAGGGTTCTATAAATTTTACCCTTTGCATTGGGCTGTCCACTGTGTTTTATTTGCGCTACATTTTTTGTATTGTTTTATTGTCTATTTTATTATTGCTTGCATTTTCCTTTGATGTTACTATTTGTATTTTACTTTGCTTTATTGTAATTCTTGGGTTGGCCTCCTGTTAGCTGCCCCAAGTTCCCTTGGGGAGATGGTGGCGGAGTATAAATAAAGTTTGTTATTTATTATTACCAGAGGTAGAAATAACATGGAGAGAACAGATATAGGTTCTTACAGTATAAAAAAAGAAGCTCAATATGTTTCAAAAAACATTTCACTCAAATCTAACATTATTCACATTCCGTTTTCAGTGGTTGCCCTGATATAATTTCATGAGAAACAAAGTCACCAGCAAGTTTCTACCAGGAAGCTACTTTTGACTGACAAGACAGTGGTGAGTGTTTTTGATGTGTGGGCACTAGATTGTAGCAGATCCAGCCCAATACAACAAGTTGACTGTGACTTCAATACATATCGAGGTACCTCATCCCTTGTGCTGGGCTAAAGAGATGCAAAAGAGGATGGGATGCCCATGCCATTAAAAGTAGCACATAAAAGGGAATTTCAGTAGATACAGCTTTTTCCAGCTCTGCCAGATAAGCTGAATTTGCCAGAATACCTTCTTCTGCAATATTACTACCCTGTCAACTTTGCCTAGACAACGTCTACTCTTGTCTTCTGTAGCCTTTCCCAGTACATTCACGCTGCTGCACAGGCAATGCAAATCTTACTTGTAAAGTAACAAAACCTGAATGGCTGTTGAGAAAGTAAACCAATGAATGAAGGCTCCTGAAACTGTCGTGATTTCTGCACCGCTGGACCACTTCAAGATTATTTAGTGTCACACTTTGAAGACAGGATGAAGTTCTTTCACTCGGCTATTATTACAGCATATTTGAGAAAGGAATTTACACAAACCACAAAGCAAAGTGCAGCTCTAACAGATGTCAGGGAGGCTATTTCTGTGTTAAAAAGAGACCCACATATTAAGTACCTGGTCGAACAGAAGCCTGAAAGAGCATTTGGACTGCAAATCCTATCTCACTAGAAGGGATTATACATGGAATAAAGGGGTGAGGGGAGACCTTGACAATATTATTCAATACAGATTATTTGTTGAGCTGTACTTGATAATAGCTTTGCTGATATGAAATGTGGGTGAGGAGAAGCAATTGAAAGCTTGTTAATAAGACTCTGGGAGGGCTCCCACTTGGAAATTCTTTTGAAATGCACTGTGCCGTAATGCAATCTTTTGCTACACAAAAGCAAAACAAAATACAGGCTATTTAGGTGCATTTTGAAGAGCCACAGGGATGCTATTTTAGTGGGGGAAATACACAGTGTAAGGAGGAGCGCTACACTGACAGCAGGCCCCTTTGCTTCTGCTTTGTTTAAGAATTCAGTGGGAGCTGCTCAGACCCTCTCAATGAGCAATTCACAAGAGATCTCTACAACTCTATGTTCCCAGACCTGCTTGGCCAGTCCTACAGAAAACCTTAAGAGACCTGCAGCAGGGACTAATTCTGTGACAGAAGAACCTCATTGACTCAGTCTGGCACACCACAGCAACTACATAGATAAGCCAATGGACTTGCTTTTCCCATAATGAAATCAGCATGCAATAGCCATTAAATGATGAGCAAGGATTTGGGACAGCCGTGTTCAAACCACCTGTTAGTTGTGAAGCTCATTGAATGGCCTTGAGCTAGTTACAGCCTCTCAACTGAACCGACTGAGGAGCCCCTGGTGGCACACCCTTGTGCTGGCAGGATTGCTGACCGAAAGGTTGATGGTTCAAATCCAGAAAGCAGGGTGAGAGCCTGTCTGTCAGCTCCAGCTTCTCATGTGGGGACATGAGAGAAGTCTCCCACAGGATGGTAAAGCATCCAGGCACCCCCTGGGCAACATCCTTGCAGACAACCAATTCTCTCACTCCCGAAGCGACTTGCAGTTTCTCAAGTCACTCCTGACATGAAAAAAAAACTGAACCTACTTTGACACAGTCACGGTGAGAATTAAAAATGGAGCTGAGAACAGTATGAGCATGCTTCAGCTCCTTGGAAGAAAGGGAGTACATGAATATGATAGACAGAATTATAGGATTTTTCCCAATCCTGTTTCATTTTTCAGAAATTTCTTTTTATCGAAAGGGATAATGTTTTTTCTCCCAGTTTACATCATTATAGTTCCCCCACTCCAAAAAATAATATCATTCGCTGCCACTAGTTTATTATTAAAGAAACCACAATTTGCATATGTAAGATATATATGTCCATGCGTAATTACCTATTTGTTACCAGAGCATTTCAGATTACATTCCTGCAAACCTGTGATTTACTCAAAGGAAAAGGATTTAAAAAAGGGGAGGAAAGGAGAATGGAAAGTCCTGCAAAGCAAATTACACTAAACTTAAGTTATCAAGATATATGTTTATCGTCAATGTCTCCATCAAAGAAATCAAGCACTTGAATGTGACTCACAAATCTGGAAAGCACAATCTGTTTCAACTGATATTGCCTTTCAGCAAAAGGGAGGGAAGGAAACAGGAGGCACAGACATCCGCAAAGGGGAGTGGGTGCTAGCAAACCACCTCAGTCATGGTGCTAAGCATCCTTTACCATGACACACAGAGGCCTCCGGGCAGGAAGCAGCCCAGGAATTCTAAGGATGAATTAAGAGCATTTGAGTGAGATTCTGCATATAATTCATGTCCCTTCTTACAGGGCTGAATTTCCATTCCTCTTCTCCCTAGAGAGTGCTGAGTGAATGTTATTGCATTCAATTCAGCGTCCCTCCTCTGCTGACTAACAGTAACTCAATATCACTGGGCCCTGCGGACCTGCGTGATGCATTGTTCTCACTGTGCAGAGATTACATTGTTTAGTGGACATGTTATCCAAACAACATAATTTTATTAGCTGCCAGCAATGATGTTGGTAGACCATCAGGTGCAAACAAGCGAGCGCGAGAAGGGGAGAGAGTGAGTTTTAAAGAGCAAGTCAATTCATCTTTCTGGAAGGGCAGCTAGAAGAGATGCCTGTGGAAGAAACTTTTACCCTCTAAAATTTCACGTATGAAAACTGGGGCACATGTGGTAAATCATCATTATTAATGAGAAAAGATACATAAGCTATGAGAGGCTGCAGCACTTTGGTTGTGCCTTACCCTTCAATGATTTTAATTTGGCAGAGACAATCTCAATTAGAACTTTGTCATCCCACTTTTTCAGCTGCTTTTAAAGTGTCCCAGGTTCCTTCTGCTCCTCCCACTTTCTTCATTTGACCTCAGGTTGCTTTACTTGATGCAAACTGGATTCAAAGTGCAAAACTAGTTTGCATTCCATTAACTGAGGGCCCTTCCACACAACCCTATATCCCAGAATATCAATGCAGAAAATCCCACATTATCTGAGTGTGGAATCAGGCTGGATCCAGGCAGGTCTTTATCTCAGGAGAATCCAAGTTTAAAAAATGCAGATTTTCCTGGGAGCCTGTCCACACCCACCCCAGAAAGTGTGCCCTTTCTGGGGTAGGTGTCCAGACTTTCTCTCAGGGCTAGCCCACGAGAATGTCTGGAGGCCCTGCCCCCCTCCCCAGAAGCCCCAAGACCTCTTAGAAAAGTAATAAAAACTTACCAGGCCTCCATAACAAGCCTCGGCCGGCTCTCCTGGTGCATAGAAATGACACACCGGGGGGGGGGGGGGGAGGGGGTAGAGAGATTTTCCTCCCTTCCCCCCTGCTCTCCTAGTGCATCATTTCTGATGTTATTATGTAATGACTTTTTATCTGTGTTTAAATGTTTTAGCTATTTCTATATTGTTATGGGCATTGAATTGTGCCGTTCTGTAAACTGCCATGAGTCACCCTTGGGCTGAGAATGGCAGTATAGAAATATAGTAAATAAATAAATAAATAAATAAATAAAGGCCCTGAGCAGGTCCTGTCCAGTGAACTCAGGCCAAAGTAACCTGCTGCAGCCTTTCCTAGTTTAGGTGTTCTTTCTTATTAATCACTTATGCCACATTGACCTGACTGATGATGTTTGATCACACTTCTTGGTTTTCATCTGTGAAATGTTGGAGAATATAGAAGATTAGGGGGGGGGGGGGGACTTGAGAATGAGATTTCACACATCACACCAAAATAGACATCTGTAAGAGAGGTGAGACCCAAAAGCCACAGAGTCCTAAAAATAATAGGCTCACGTCTGAGATGATCTGACTGGTCAGTTGGTCTCAAAGTATTTATGAATATGATGGCCTCTAAAAGTTAGCTCTGCTTGGAATAGCACAAAGAAACACAGTTTCTACTGCAACTGGATTGCTTACATATCCGTATCAAAAATGGAAATCGTGGAGGCTGGAAACATATGTAAACCAGTATGCTGTGATAAGAAGTGGGGTTGTTTACAGAGATAAAACATCTTTAATAATTAAGAATTGTGTTGATAGGTAGAGAAGGGGCAAAATGGAGAAGAAAGAAGGACATATAGAAATGGAAAGAAAACAGAATTGCTGTCAGGAGCAAGCTGAGGGCCTGTTCAGTAAGGATAAAGACTGAACCGAAGGGCTTCTTTCTGTCTATAATATCAGACTCTGCCTCAAGGTGTTTCTTTGGCTTGTGCTCATTAAAAACAAGTTTATCTTTCTAGCTTGCCTCCAAAACCTCTTGGTAACTGGAGCTGCAAACACAATAAAAGTCATGGTTCAGAGAGCAGACAAACTTGTAGTCTTCAAGCTTCATCCCCTTATGGTCAGAAATAACCCCAGGGCAAAGTGCCAGATCATCAGTCAAGAACCGCTTTGGCCTGAACGCTCCTAGCTGTCTACCATATTTTGACTGTCTCTAAGTCTGCTTTTTAGCCTTGCAAAGAAATGTAGGATACTATATAAACATGCATTATATACAGGCACATATTTTATTTTAATGAAGGCAAGAGGGTTTTCAGAGGCAACAGAGAGCCATCATTAGCATTTCCATGATTAGAAGCTCCCTGGCACCCTTATTTCAACTCAGGAATGAGGAACCTTTGCCCTCCCAGATCTTTTGCACTTCAACACCCAGGCGCTTTAGCCAACGTAGCTATGAGTAAGGAATTGTGGAAGATGTGGTCCAGAAGACCCTTAAAGACAAAGGTTGCTTAGCCCTACATGATCAACATACAAGTGGTTTTCTGTTGTTTGTGTGTATAAATAATGAAGGTCCTGTTGCAGCAACATTTCCATTCCAGAAACAAATTGTGAAAATTGCTTATACTTATGCATTTTTCACTCATTTGAAGAGATCCGTTCCATGAAGAAATTAATAGATAAGATGGGACTTAGCAATTCCTTTGGAGAGGTGGCATTTATCTAACAATTTTTATAATTATTTTTCTGCTCTGCTTCAGGCAGTAAAATATCTTGAACTATTTATTATTTATTTATTTGAAATATTTATATTCTGCTCTTCTCATCCTGCAGGGGACTCAGGGCAGAGCACAACATAGATAGGGCAAACATTCAATGCTGTGACATAAAACTATAAATATATACAAACATTAAAACCAATTGTATCTACTTTAAAATCAACTGTTTAAAATCATCTTAAGACACGATGCTGGCTCAGGTCAGCAGAGTAGGTTTCCTATTATTGCCTCACTGCACTGCTATACCTTTTTTCAATAATGGTAGCCTCCTGAAACACTGCTGGCCTTATCTGGTATTTTCAGACAATCACACAAAGTTCTCTGATTACATAAATCCAACTGTTTTGGCGAGTGGGGGGAAAGGACAATAGAACTTACTATATACAAAATAAGTGCTACTGGCCTAAATAGAATAAAGCTACAGTCATAAAGGATGATTAATATATTGCCAAAAGATGTCAAAGTGCTAAAATATCAAGACCTCAGAAGTCATAATTATTAGCTCTTTCTAGGGATTCCCACACAAGGATTCCTAGATGTATCCCATGCTCTTTTGAGATGGGGGTTTCCCCCTACATGCAACCGCTCTGAGTCCCCTTCAGGGTGAGAAGGGCAGGGTATAAATATTATTTTATTTATTATTTCAAAAATTTGTATCCCATCCGTCTCGACCCCCAAGGGGGGACTCAAGGTGGCTTACATCCGGCAGCAATTCAATGCCAATACACACAACAAAACAATATAACACAAATTGACATTAATTAAAACAGTAAGTTATAAAATATCCAATTAAAAACATTTTAACAACAAAATAAACACATCAAAGTCCAGTTCAGCATCCAGGGTTCCGGTCCAAATATAGTGAATAAATAACCAAATAAGGACATAATCTTGAATGTTATTTTGCATTTTAATTGAAAAAAAGTATATTCCCTGATCACAAAATTATTAATGAGACTCACAATCAAAACAGGAGGGGTAATGCATTTTGTCAAATAATCTGTGCCTTTGTATAGTATAGCACGTATTTTCCACATAAAAGATCATGGGCCCAATCCCTAACATGCATGTTCTGAGATAACATTTCCATTATAATACATGTGTATTTCTTTCTCAGCTGAACAAAGGATTTCCCAGCACTGTTCAAGGGAAGAACAGAGCAGCAGAAAGATCATCTATACTTTGGTATGTTGTTTATTAGGCTTTTGTTCTTTCTTTCTCCTGTGCCAAGACTCATGGGAAATCTTCCAGCAAGAGTCATTTGTGCAGACATACATGTGGTTTTTCTGTACAAAGCCTTTTTGCCCACAAAGCATTTTTGTAGTAAATAGTATATTATATAGATCAAATGTGCGTTTTGCATTAAAATAGGACACAAGCATTTCTGCATTAATTTCCCAAAAGATTTCATAAGGTGCAAATGTTGACCAAAATCCATGTAGAAATCTCCATGCTCCTCATTTTTTGCATAGAAAATAAAAATGTACAACGATTATATATCTGCAAAACCTACCAATGTAGTGTAATGGCCAGAGAACTGGGCTAAGATTTGAGAGTTCGAGATTCTGTTCTCTACTAGATCTTGAAACTGACTTAATGACCTTGAATCAATCATTATCTATCTATCATAGTTGAGATAAATGAAATGTGCTCTCTTACTTCTTTGATGACTAAGTTGTTTACCTCTTCTCTTAGGACAGGCAAAGGAGTAATGCATAGAATGCCTCTAAGTAGAGTCCTTCAGAATTCTGTTTGGATGATGTTGAGGACCCACAAATCCAAGGATAAAGGAAGCCCAATCATGGTGAAATTAAATGAGCTGTCACCAAAAGATGGAAGATATGTGAATGGGGGACATGGTGGCAGAGTGGGAGATAGCTACGGAATACAGACTGAGTATCTCTTATCCAAAATACTTGGGAGCACATGTGCTTTGGATTTCAGAGTGTTTTCCACTGAGGAATACCTGCATATGCATATAAACATATAATGTGAAATCATTTATATTTCGTATGCACCTTCTACACATAGCCTGAAGGTAATTTTATAAAGTATTTTAAATCATTTTGTATATGAAACAAAACTATGTACACCAAATCATTAGAAAGCAGAGATGTCACAATTTGCCTAACTTGTAAAAGTTTTGAAGGGAGCCAAAGATGCCATCTACCTGAATGACATTTCTAAACTGGATGGATATGTATTTAATAGTAGGTCTTCCAAAAAGTAACAGAAGAGGGCCCTTTTTCTCATGATGATTGTAAAAAGGGCTGTAGGAACACCTAATCCCAGAGGAAAATACTGTGGAAATGAGATCCAGACAGAAGAGGAAGATGAAAATCAAATTTCGTTGCCTCTGATCTCATTATGTGCATACCCTCAAGCTGATTACCTTTGGAGGAATTGAAAGGCACTGCAACATCAAATGGAAATGTGTATTGGGAGATAGGTCTGTCTGGCCAACTCTGCTTTCCATGAAGAACAGTTTCACAATTGCCTGCTCCAAATGAGATTGAACAGAGCTGGACTTTGTGATGAAAACAGACGACATGTGGAAGCTCTATTCTTGGCAGCAAAGTTAAAAGACTTAAGAGCCTCCTCCCAAAGCAGGGCTTTGATGTATGAAGCCTGGTTACAACACAACTGTGGAATAGACACAACATTATGAACCCTTCCTACACAAAGGAGAGCTTGAATGAACACAATGTTCAAGGATTTTCCTCTACAGTGTTTGAATAACAGTAAAGAGGCCATAAAATGAAGAAGCTCTGCTACAGGAGTACCAAAACCAAAGAGAAGCAGATCAGAATCAAGAATGATTGTCAAAATGCAGAATGCAGATAATATCCAAAAACCAAGTCAATCTGAGTGAAACTAACCATCTTCCCATAACAGAAAACTTCCAGAAGGCATCTAATTGGTGTTGCTGATGCATCATACATTTTTTTTAGAGTTTTGGCACTAAGCACGCTAATATGATGCCAGGGAGTGGGTGGGGCTACTGCCAAAACACTTATGTGTTTCAGAATGATGCATTGAACAGGTGCAGTTAACCTATCTGTTTGAGTCACAGAGACCATGAAGAAAAATGTCAGTTTTGGTTCTGACCATATATTACTTGATTTTGGAGAAACTGATGCTGTTCTGAAGAGTAGTACAATCTGCCAGGGTGCATTATACACATGATACACTCATGTTATCTAGCAAAATAAGCATATATTTCCATAATATCAGAAGTCTCCAGATGACATCTGAGCTTGTCAAAGACTGTGCCTCACAACATCGTAGTTTCTAGCAAAACATGGGAACCATGAAACAATAGCTGCTTTTCTTGTGTAGTGATAGACTCAGGCTTATAGGCAGGAATCACTCTATTAAGAAAACAAAAGAGCTAGTCCAGTCCTCCTCCAATGCATAGAAATAAAGGAAGTGATATTAAATGACAGCAAAATTAGAATGCAAAGAATGCTTGAAGCCTTTATTCTCTACTGAAACATATAAGTCATTCGACTTCTCGTTAAAACTTTAAGGACTGGTCATTCTCAAAGCAAGATTCTAAGAATTATTGGATCATTTATGTGGCAAGCAATGCATAAGCTTGTACTCCTGGTGGGATGTAATCAATGGCACTTACAAAGCAAGTATCAACTTGGAATTTCATTGTTCCCTGTTGCTTTGAGAATATCAAGTTTACTTTGCAGCCAAGTCAAATTCCCCAAACTCATGGAGTGAACAAAATATGAAATCTTTCCAGCTCTGATCAATCTCATTTGGAGCAGGCAATTGTGAACATACGTTCTGACTGAGCCGAGGAACTATAGTTTGAGCAATCTACTTCACCCTCTGTGTATATGTCATACGTGCGTGCGTACACACACACACACATTCACCTGTCTTCAGTGACCTGTAAAACAGCAACAATACAATCCCCAGACCTGACACTATTAAATACTTCCCTTAAATATTACAAAATGTCAGCTCTCCCACTAGTCTCCTCACATGAGCCCCTGTAGGGACCTCTGTTTGACTGTTTTAAAACCTCGTAAACTCACATACTCTTTCCAGAAGTTAGAGTTACAGCTCTCTCTGGACTAAAAGCCAGTTCCCTACAAGTTATGGCTAAGTCAAGAATATAAACCTGTGATTTAAAAAACTGAATGGTCTTGGGAGTCAATGTTCTTATTTATTTCTACTCCCCTCCTAGACAGTTGTTTCCCAAATTCTAAGTCCCTATGTCATAAAGTTCAGGGAGAATTTATGACCAGATGTACCTGTGATCAAAAATTTTGCTATTCACTTGTTCTCTCTCAACTATATTACATACCCTTCTTCCATTACTTTTTTCTCGTTTCCCATTTTCAAGACGGAAGTTTCAATAATTCAACTAGGAATGCCACCTCATATTAGGCTTGGCCCAAGACATTTTGCTGCCTCAGGTATTGCTCCTTGACATAGCTGCATATACTCACTCAGTGGTGCATAGTATAAGAAAAAAGGTGCATAGCACCTGAAATGTACCTATAGTAACCTGTGCCAGAAAATTCCACTAATATCACCCTTTAGCCCTGACTGTAAGAATACAACAATAAATTGTAACAATTTGATGTATGTTTTCATGATACAAAAAAGAAGCCTACATTCTTACAGTTCAAGATAGTACAAGCTAGTGGCTGAGAGCTCAACTTGGTGCAGCACTGAAAACTAGCCGTCAGGGATTGCATAAACTTATTGACTGTGAGAGTGGCAGCTAGCACTTCCATACCAGTAGAGCAGGGGATCCACCCAAGGTTTTAGTCCAAACTTTAGATGAATTCCCCAAAGTACTGAACTCACCCACAAACAGGCGTGGCAACTTAATAATAAATAATAATAACACTTTATTGATATTCTGCTCTAACTCTAACATAAAAGGCAAACATTCAATGCCCAAATACAACAACACTAACAACAACCTAACATATAAAAACTTGGCTAACTGTATTGTCGAAGGCTTGCATCACTGGGTTGTTGTAGGTTGTTGTAGGTTTTTTGGGGGGCTATATGGCCATGTTCTAGAGGCATTGTCTCCTGATGTTTTGCCTGCATCTAAGGCAAGCATCCTCACAACCTCTGACGATGCTTGCCATAGATGCATGCGAAACATCAGGAGACAATGCCTCTAGAACATGGCCATATAACCTGAATAAACCTACTACAACTTGGCTAACTTCTTTGCAAGTCAGGAACAGAACTGGGTTGCTGTGAGTTTTCCCGGATGTATGGCCATGTTCCAGAAGCATTTCTCCTGATGTTTCACCCACATCTATGGCAGGCATCCTCAGAGGTTGTGAGGTATATTGTAAACTAAGCAAGGGAGGTTTATATATTTGTGGAATTGTTGTAATGGAAGACACAGTCACCAGGACAGAGGTATCTGCTTACTCTTACTTTTTTCTTTAAAATATACTTCCAGTGATTATAACCTGCTATTTCTTTGTGCAGAAGAACATGTAAAATCTTGTGTCAGTCATGATCTTAGGAATAGAGTTCTAACAAACAAACATATATTTCTAGAATGTGGTTGGCTCTCAAGAATTCTAGCAGGTAATTAATACTCTTCAAGCAAGAGCTGCTGGGAGATGAGAGACAGCATGACAGTTCCTGGCCAAAAGCATCACCCCAAATATCCTGTACTATTTCTGTAGAGTGGTAGTGCATTGACGTTAATATAGCATACTAACCCAGCAGACACCCCATCTTCTATCACATCACTCCCGCAGCAGATAGTTTATATTCTAAAAAGAAATAATGGCACCTCTAAATAGGGATGGGAAAATCTGTCAATTTCACTTTCTCTTGCATTCTTTTTTAAAATCCAAATTACTTGCATCTGTAATACAAAGACATCTGGGAATTTGTTTAATTCTTTCAAAATTGTATTCTCCAATCATGCTGGATGCATTCAACAGTACATCAATTCCTCTCATTTACAGGACCATGTTGCACTTGCCTACTGCAGAGGGGTTTAAGATTAAGAGTTTTGATTTTTCCATTTTTTAAAATCTCAATATCTTTCTATCTTGAATACAAATACATTCACCTATCTCTCAAGCCTATCCTGAATATAAATTAATTTGCAGTTGTTGGATGCTGCTACATTTTTTTAGCAAAGATTAAATGAAACATCAGTATCATGCATCCTGATCTACAAGCTGTGATGTTTTTTCATCATTCTCTTGTGGAATTCCCCATGCAAGACATGGAAAATCTTGGCAGCAAGAGCTATAAAATAAAGTGACAGTGTTTGCCAAGCTGACTACTTCTGCCAGGGCACAAAAGCCCAGAGAAAGGTGTGTACCATCTGAGGCACTACTGGTTGCTACAAATGAGTGAGTTTTCTGCAGTGGCATCTCACTTGGCATCTTCAGATAGAAGGTACTGTTTTTCCTGCTGCAAGCTCAGGGCCAAGAGCTCTGATGCACTCCTTCAGATAGCTGTCTCTGGATGCAAAAGCTTGGTAATGAAGAGGGTTCAATGGAGGGTGCAAAGCTCTGAGTATTAACTGGGCTTTGTTCCACTGGTTTACCTGGCTCAGGCATGACAAGCACCACCCAGCAAACCCCCCAGCAAATGCCCTCTCCGTACATAGTGCAAATTGGAATACAAATCAGAGGAAAAAGCTTTCCTCTGTTTGAACAAATTGCTATAGATTCACCCCCGACTCAGGTCAGAGCCCCCGATGGGAAATATTTTCACTGGCTGACTGCTAATAGACTCTGGAGCAGCCATTGGATCAATAGCTGAATAAGAAAATTAGCCAAAGCACACAATCTGATTTTGCCTTGCTTTGAATTACAGCAGCTTGGTGAGCCTATTTCACTCTCTCCTCTCTTTTTCCAGCTCCCTCCTTGCTCTGTGTTCACCAATCTTTCAAACTCAGTCAGATTTGTGGGGGTATAATAAAATACTCATAGGAAGAAGTAATGCACTTTGAAAAATGTTTACATACATTAATATTTTCTGGCAAAATAGCAGAGCTGCCATATCTCCAAAGAGAAGGGAGCCTGAGTAGCCATAGGTTCCACCATCCACAGAAATGTCATCCCTTAACAGCTGGACACAAACAAAGGTACTGTAG
Organism: Anolis sagrei; assembly: GCF_037176765.1. Taxonomy (NCBI): domain Eukaryota; kingdom Metazoa; phylum Chordata; class Lepidosauria; order Squamata; family Anolidae; genus Anolis; species Anolis sagrei. Next base: position 47,251,310 of record NC_090021.1, on the reverse strand, counting down.
AAAGGCATTTATCCATATATTCAAACAGGGATTTCTCTCTTTTTCATCTGAAAATCCAAAGACATCTTACCAAATCGATATAAATAAAAATGTAATGTTTGTTTGTGGGATTAACATAACTCAAAAACCACTGGACAAATCGACACCAAATTTGGACACAATACACCTATCAGAGCAATGAGTGACCATCACTCATAAAAACACTGAAAAACACTGCAGAAGAAACATAAAACAACCCCAAAATAAATACATTACAATGCATATGCAAACACATGTATAGACACATATACACAATATATATATACACATATACACATATATACACACACAAAGCAGATATACACAGACTGGGCCACAGCAATGTGTGGAAGGGGATGGCTAGTAAATAAAAAATAAATAAAAGAGAAAAAGAGAATGAGGGAGTATTTGGAGAATTTTTAATGAACACACCCATTTTGGCATAATAGAGCCCATGTTGAAAAAAGAGTGGTAACTACAGAGTCTAAGAAAAGGAATTCCTGGTGGAAACAATAATAAATGAGATGTAAAAATACACATGATTGCACATTTCCACAAATATCAGTTTCAAAACAGATATCTCATCCTAGCCTTCTACTCTATAGATTAGAGATGTAAACTCATCAACTTACATCTTCCCTTTCCCACCTCTACATCGAGCCAAAGCCCAGGACTGTTTTAACATTCATCTTTTTTACATTAACATTCCATTATTTTTAGTGTACATGCTTTAAATTGTACTCGTTGCTTGAACATTTTATTTCCATTTTTAAAGCATGTTCATGTAGCACAGCATTTCTCAACCTGGGGGTCGGGACCCTTGCGCAGGTCACGAGAGGGTTTCAGAGGAGTCACCAAAGACCATCAGAAAACATGTATTTCTGATGGTTTTAGGAACCCTTTTAGCAGAGATGGGTGAAGATCTCTCTGCCTGTCCTTCTCTTCCTTTTTGGAAACAAACAGCAATCCTCCAGCCAAAAGCCCTCCTCTTGCTGTGATTGGCTGGCCCCTGAGCCAAGGGGAGGGCTGTTTCTGACACTCCAAGTAGGGAGGGAAGAGCAGGTGTGCTCGGCGCATGGCAACGTGGTGTACATTTGCAGACGAGGGAGAGCGTGTGAGGATGGATGGATGCTCACACCAGCAAGTCCCTGCAAGTTTGGGGGTTCTGTGTGGGACGTTAGGCCCAATTATATCATTGGTGGGATTCAGAATGCTCTGATTGTAGGTGAAATATAAATCCCAGCAACTACAACTCCCAAATGTCAAGGTCAATTTTCCCCAAACTCCACCAGCATTCACATTTGGGTATATTGAGTCTCCGTGCCAAGTTTGGTTCAGCTTCATAATTGAGTCCAATGTAGTTCACCTACATCTCTGGATTTTACATTTTCCATGTTCAAAAACTCAAGTTCAATGCCCACCAAACCCTTCCAGTAATTTCTGTTGGTCATTGGAGTTCTGTGTGCCAAGTCTAATTTAATTCCATCATTGGTGGAGATTGCAAGCAAACTATAAATCCCAGTAACTACAACTCCCAAATGACAAAATCAAGCCCTCCCAACCCCACCAATATTCAAATTTGGGCATATCAGGTATTTTTGCCAAATTTGGTACAGTGAATGAAAATACATCCTGTATATCAGATATTTACCTTATGATTCATAACAGCAGCAAAATTACAGTTATGAAGTAGCAACAAAAAAAATAATAGTTGGGGGTCACCACAACATGAGGAACTGTATTAAGGGATTGTGGCATTAGAAAGGTTGAGAAACACTGATGTAACACTACAAGCACCTTTCTTATGCACAGTTTTGCTGAAGGGAGGGAACTCTAGATTTGTCCACAGCTTTTAAAATGTGATTCTGCAACATACATTTTGTCTGTCCTGTACTCTAGACCCTGAGTGTAGACTCGGGCCCCATCTATAATCCAGTTTCTGAATACAGATTATCTGTTTTGAACTGAATTATATGGAAGCATAGACTCATATAATCCAATTCAAAGCCTATAATCTGCATTCTGAAACTGGATATGTCAGTGTAGATCCAGCCACACTGAGGTCTGAAAAAACAAATGATTACACATCTTTATGTATATCAGATTACAGGTAGTTGTTTTTCTCACACCAGAAAGCTGTCAGGTTCTGAGAGGCAGAGGTATGTGGTAAGATTGTTCTCCCTGATCACAATGCCTCACTTTTTAATTGAGGTATGAAATAGATTTAAACATCCCATTAAAGTTTAACTTTCTGCCATTTTGTATAATTTAATTTGGTTTAAATAGCACAGCGTTGCCATTTCAAAATCCTGAGCCAAAAAAATCTGGCAGTCACTCTGAAATTCGCCATGGCTTTGATGAATCCGCTTATGAGTCATGCTTACACGAATGAGCATTATGTATCTGCATTCTATTGATATTTTCAATTCTTTGCACCAAACCATCTCTACCCTGGCAATGTTTAACTCTCTAACATCAGCCGTGAAACAAGACTTATCATGTCTTGTAATGAATAAAACTAATATTTATCCTCACAAGCAAAACAAACAGTGCTTTAAGAAATCTTATAGCCACACAACAGTATGACTATAAATAAAACATCTACGCAGGGCCAGTCCTACCATTAGGCAGAATAAGACCATACATTCTAGGTGACACCAGTGGTATTATCTTCTCTTGATGCTGCACAATCTGTCCTACACCTAAACCATTGGTTTCCTTGAAGTCGGGATAGAAGTGATTATCCCATTAGCAGTGTTGAAGGTGCATCTGCTAAGTCAAATGGGCTTATGTACATGACCTAGAGGTGCCACAATCTTGACATTTACTTCAGACAGCCAAATGCTTTGGAACCAGCTTGTTTGCATGAATGCATGAGGGGACCACTCTGCATCTTTAACTGAAGCAAGCAGTTGATATTCCTACATCTAGCATGGACCCATGGCAGTTAAAATCTGGTCAGACTGCATTAATTGTACATTGTAGGTGTTCCCTTGCTTCTAAAATAGGTTCAGCATCTTGGATTGAACATTTAAAGTTTAACCAAATACTGCTACACTGACATGGAAGCATGGAAGCTACTAGCTGTCATTGCTAAGGGCTGAAGCAAAACATGCAAGAAGCTGTGACTGAGATGACCAAAGGCAGATCCTTACCAGAAATGGCACATGAAGGAGAGGTGTAAGTACTAAGATGGGTCTCAATACCTGATAGTCCACTTTGGTCTCTATGGAAACGGGTCCTTACCCCTAGCAGATTTACAGCATTATAGATTCTGTTCAAGTAGCATCCCTTCAACATATGAATTGGTCCTAAGTGCTGCGTTCTTATTAGGTGGAGCATAGGGGTGTGAAAAAATGGCAGAAATCTGTTTTGAATTTCATTTTAAAATTTGGATGGCCTGTTTTTTTGTTTCTAAAATATTTTGAAAACTTGGGGGGGGGGGGTCATTTCAAATCCAAATTTCTGAAGTTTTGTTATTGTTTTGTAAGTTTTGATCCATTGGTGGCAATGTGGGAAATTTAGAGGTTTGTTTCTCCATCATTTTTATGGCTATTGGGATGAAACCTGGGACATTTGTAGGACACATTTATGACTGTAAGCCTGCCAAGTTTCAAAATGTTTCACTCATCTATTGATTTTTTGGAAAATTTTAAATTAACATTAAAAAAAAAACCATGAGGGATTCCCTGGAATTTCTGGGCAACATTTAGGACATAATTCCTCCCAAGTTTCAAAATGTTTCATTCACCAATTTCTTTGGATTTTTTTAAATCTCTCCTACTGCGAGAGGAGGAAACAGCTTGCAGGGGGGGGAAAGAGATGCAGCTGTAATTCAGCAGGGATTTCTAGGACTTGTAGTCCAGGAGAATGGAGAAGAAAACCAGCCTGTGATTGGCTGAAGAAGATGATGTCATGCAGCAAATATGGCTGCACTCAGTGCCATCACCCCGATGGAGAGATAATGCCTGCTTCACTTGGAAATGAACTTTTCCTGAAAATTTGGCGGGGGGGGGGGGGCTGTTTTGTTCTGTTTGGGTTCGGGGAGGAGGGGGCTTCCAGCATTTTATTTTGGTAGTTTGTATCTATAAATCACAGAATTTGGCCGAATTCCAAATCACCAGAATTTTGTACACCACTAGTGGAGTACCAATTTATGCTAGACACCTTTTGGAACTGACTGGCCAATTTAGTGTGCCCTTACTAATTATTATGATTTACCAGTTTTTTAAAGTAAAGTACAGTTTTGGTGCTAAGAAAGGACACAAGAAATGTCTTCACGTTGTAAAAGACACAGTTCACATTTTAATAATGCCACTCTTCCTGAACTTTGGGTTTTCACAAGTGGGACCTGCAACAAAAAAGTTGCAGCACGGCATTATCTAGTTCAGGTTCCCAGCCAAAGAAGCCATACCTCCTTGCCAATATTCTCCTCCTTCCCATAGGAGGCAGGGCAACCACATACATTCTGTTTTCTATCCCTTCCCCGTTATTTCTCTAATAAAAAGTGTCACTATTCCACAGGGGTAGTATTTCCAAAGTATTTATTACACTTTCTGGTAGCACAAGTGTCTCAAAGGCCATAGTGATATGCAGATCCAGATTAACCAAGAAAGATTAATTCCCTTACAGATTTTCAACACATCAATTTTATATCAATAGCAATTATAATGACAGATCCCAATCTGTCATGTGTTACTAGAAGATCCATGTGGGCTGAAACAGTTATGATATACAGGGTGGTTTTATGGCACAATATCACACAGCAATCCATCGTAAATTCACATGTTAAATTATAAAAATTTGGAAGATGCAATGTAGAAAATAAAGATGAACACAGCTTTTCAGGGAGGTATGGGTCAGCAGAGGATCATTTCATAAGATACAGGGGCTGATCCAAGACATTTTCCAGTCTATGCACCTCCAACCCTAATCAAAATGCATTTATTATTGCAATTATTATTATTATTATTATTATTATTATTATTATTTCAAATACATACATCTATATAAATAAAAACACAAATACATATACATCTATATAAATAAACACAAATACATATACATATACATCTATATAAATAAAATGTAATGCTAGTTTGTGGGATTAACATAACTCAAAAACCACTGGATGAACTGACACCAAATTTGGACACAATACACCTATCAGGGCAACAAGTGACCATCACTCATAAAAACATTGAAAAACACAGCGGAAGGGCCTTAAAAACTGAAAAAAGCAAAAAGATGCTACAGCGCATGTTTAAAAATGACTCTCCTTGGTAAACAAAACACACAATAGCATATCCACACTCTCTTCTGGACTACAGCTCCCAGCATTTCCTAGACCAGGCCCTTTAGGAGAAGGGGATGATCCAAATGCACTGCTTCCAAGCTACAAGCTGTCTTCTCCTTGGATTTCTTTGAGAGCATCCCAATCTCTGCATATTTCCAATTTCCTATTTCTGGATTGCAATTCCCAGCAATCCTCCAGATAGATAAAATTGATTAGATAGAGATACATAGTAGGTAGATAGATAGATCGATCAGGACTGCTAGGAGTTGCAGTCCAAGAATAGGTAAAGAAGGAAGAAAGGGGAGAAAGAAGAAGGGAAAGAAAAGGTGGGGGGAGGAAGGGAAGAAGAAGAGAAGGAAGGAATGAATGAAGGAAGGAGAGAAAGAAAGAAAAAAGAAAGGAAGGAAGGAAGGAATGAAAGAGGGCGGGAAGGAAGGAGAGAAAGAAAGAAAGAAGAAAAAGAGGGAGGAAAGGTTGGTCAAAGCAATGCATGGTGGGCACAGCTAGTAAATACATAAAATACATAATCAACAAAAAGTCATAAGCCAATTTAAAGAAATAACACGATTTGAGTGCACCATATACAACAAATTAATAACTTACAACAAATACCATTTTAAAAATCCCTAACCTCAGGCTACTCGGGTTATGTGTAAGTTATACAAACTCCTGAGATACTCAATTTCCATAAGAAGATGTCACAGTTGGGTTGTTGTAGGTTTTTCGGGCTATATGGCCATGTTCTAGAAGCATTCGCTCCTGATGTTTCGCCTGCATCTATGGCAAGCATCCTCAGAGGTTGTGAGGTCTGACAACCTCACAACCTCTGAGGATGCTTGCCATAGGTGCAGGTGAAACATCAGTGCGAATGCTTCTGATGGCCATATAGCCTGAAAAACCTACAACATCCCAGTGATTCCAGCCATGAAAGCCTTCGACGATGTCACAGTTGCCATTCAGGGGTAAATATTACCAGCAGCTATCTGGCAGTGCCTATTTTCCTTCATCTGAGAAGGCCTGGCTCCACAATAAGGTTTTAATTTCTGATCAAAAGGCCATGAAGAAGGGGGCTGATCATACCTCTCTAGGAAAGGAGTTCCAGAGTCACAGGGCCACCATCAAAAAGGCCCTCTACCTCATTCCTACCAACCGCACTTGTGATAGTGGTGGGACCAAGAGAAAGGCCTCTCCTCATGATCTCAGGGCTTGAGTGGGTTGGTAGAAGGAGATGCGGTCCCTCAAGTAGGTTAGGGCCAAACTTTTTAGGGCTTTATAGGCGAAAGCCAGCACCATGAATTCCACCGAGAAACAAACTGGAAGCCAGTGTAGCTGCTTCAGGAGTGAAGTAGTTCTTATTTTATATCCATATCATGTTTCTTTGGCAACTGGGTCAAAATCCTACAAGTTCTCTTTTTCTCTCCCTGACAGTGAACATGCAACACCAACAAAATTAACAAACAGGTAAAAGATTTGTTACTCTTTTAAGACATACAAAACCAATGGCATTCCAAAGGAAACATTGTAATATTTCAGTTTTGAATAAAGTTTCAAATATTTGCAGTGCTTCATGGTCTAGAAATGCCTTCTATTAAATGAATGCTGTCTTTGTAGGTAGATTTTCTATCTCAGTCTGGACAAGGTACAAAATATCTTGTCTCTAGTACCTACATCACTTCTGGCAGACAGACTGACCCCAGTGGCAACACTGGTGTTTTCCCATCTCCATAGAATGACCCTTGACTTATTCACAGGTAATATTAAAATCCAGAATTTTGGTACCAAAACGTGCCCTCAACTTGTAGACTATGGTCTTTGGTTCCATGAAGATGGACTTTAAGCCAGTGGTGGTATACACAGCACATTAGATTTCTGGGCCGTTTTTTTCTAAGAGGTTCACAAATGTGATAAGAAAGGATTTAAACTGAGTTATGTGGAACAGTATTCTTGTGGGCAGGGGTTCATTAACAGCTGGAGATAATAGTCCAAATATATACTTGGCAAATTATAATAAACATTATGAATTTGGACATTAACAAGCAAATATAATGGGCATAACTGAAACCTGATGAAATGGTTCATAGAATCATACAATTGAACAGATCACACAAGCCATCGAGTTCTACTATACAGGAAAAGTACAATCAAAACATCCCTGACAGATGGACATCCAGCATCTGTTTAAAAGCCTTCTAAGAAAGAGCCTTCACCACACTCTGAGACAGTGACTGGATTGTAGTAAGAAAACAGTATAGCATATTTCAGAGGCATCGATGAAACAGGAAAGCAGGAGAATGAGTAACATTATGTTGTGTTTTTGCATGGTAAGGGGTTATGTGTTCTCACATGACAGAGGGCAGCATGCTTGTGATAAATCTTCCAAGCTTTATACAGCATATATCTAGCAGAAGTAGGGCACACCTATCATCAGAAATGGCTTGGGACCTTTACAGTGGAATATCAATAGTAGATTCGAAAGTGACTTCAAATCTTGTTTGTGCTTTCTCTGCAAAGGAAGACATACATGTGTTCCTCTAGAGATGCATAGACTGCATCTTTATGTCAAACTCATGGATTAAACTGCTACAGAAATGCTCAGGTTTCCTCCTTGGGATATTACATACCAAAAGTGTAACCAGATGGAGAATGGTTGAGAATGCAATACAGTATTATGTGAGCTGAGTGGGCCTCACACCAAAGTAAGTGGCTATAGGATTACTGTATAGCCTGGGAGTTAAACCACATTCTACATTATATGCACTGCAAGCAATTCAAGAGCATTCTCTTCTTTGCGCATCATGCCAACACATACAGCCCAATATGGACTGAAGCCATCAGTTGGGTTCAGAAAGCTCCTTGCCCCTAAGGTTTGAATTTAGGTATAATTTTAAAATCATTCCTCCACTTCCATGTTGGTATTTTTAAAGGGTATGGGGGATGTTGGGGGCATGGGACCACAATTCCTTGAATAACAGCATTTATTTATTTCACATATTTGTATCCTATCCTTCTCACTCCCGGAGGGGAACTCAGGGCAGCTTCACAACAGGCATTCATTCAATGCCAACAGTAGTCATAAATAATAACAGCAATTAAAACCATTTATTAAGAAATTAAATACTAAAACATCTGTTTAAAATCACATAGGTTTAAAATTATAGTCCGGGTAAGTCCACTGTCATTCACAAAAATTGGGTCTCATTCTTGATTGCTGCCTCTACTGTTCAAATGCTTGGCTTGCATCAGTAGGAGCATAGTGTCTAGATCCAGGGAAGTCATGGTACCCATCTATTCTGCCTTGGTTGGACCACACCTGGAATATTGTGTCCAATTCTGGGCACCACAACTGAAGGGAGATGTTGACAAACTGGAATGTGTCCAGAGGAGGGCAACTAAAAAGATCAAGAGTCTGGAGAACAAGCTCTATGAGGAGCGGCTGAAGAGCTGGGCATGTTTAGCCTGAAGAAGAGAAGGCTCAGAGGAGACATGATAGCCATCTATAAATATGTGAGAGGAAGTCATAGGGAGGAGGGAGCAAACTTTTTTTTCTGCTGACCTGGAGACTAGGACGCAGAACAATGGCTTCAAACTACAAGAAAGAGATTCCACCTGAACATTAGGAAGAACTTCCTGACTGTGAGAGCTGTTCAGCAATGGAACTCTCTGCCCCAGAGTGTGGTGAAGGCTCCTTCTTTGGAGGCTTTTAACCAGAGGCTGGATGGCCATCTGTAGGGGGTGCTTTGAATGCAATTTTCCCTCTTCTTGCCAGGGGGCTGGACTGGATGGCCCATGAGGTCTCTTCCAACTCTATGATTCTATGATTCTATAACCAGGTTTTTAGTTTCTTTCTAAAGGACAGGAGGGAGGGAGAAAGTCTGATGTCACTGGGAAGAGAGTAGCACAGGCGAGGGGCCACCACTGAGAAAGCCCTGTCGCTTACCCTGCCAGTTGTGTTTGCCAGGATGGTGGGACTGAGAGCATGGCCTCCTCCACCGATCTTAAACTTTGCAGTGGTTCGTAGCGGGAGATACGTTCAGACAGGTAAGCTGGGCCAGAACTGTTCAGGGCTTTATAGGCTAAAGCCAGCACTTTGAATTGTGCCTGGTAGCAGATTGGCAGTCAGTGGAGCTGGCATAGCAGAGGGGTTGTATGCAGAACTGCAGCCAAGGGGAGGCGGGGTTAACCCCCCCTCCCGAAATGTTTCAGGTTCAAAAAAATGGTTTACTCATGAATTTTAACTGCTAAGTCTATAAGAAGCAAAAATTAAACAAGTCCCTCCAGAATGGCAAGCACTATATCAAGCAAATTTTGACAATTTATTCACAGTCATTACTTGCAGCAATAGCTGATATAGTGGAAGCAACTAAATTGGCCCACCCACAACTGATAGGCAAAGCCTAACGCATGGGAGGGCAGCCCCTCATGAAGGAGGCATGAAAATTGATTTAATTAAGTCTATATAAAATATAGATTAAGTCATACTATTTAAATTATTTTTTGTTATGGAACTACTTCTCATGATTCGCTAAAAAAAATAATCGACTCGCCCCCCCCCCCCCCCCGATTTTTTTTCCTCGCTACTGTCCTGATTGTATGCCAGCAACCTAACTCCAGTGAGTTATGGCCTAAAAATAACTTTCCCAAGTTTTGGAGGGGCTGTAAATACTTCTGTAACTTAAATCACCCACTCCATATTTTACATAGCGTGTAGCTTAGCCTTAAGTCACTCAGTATTTTTATGCAACATCCACTACTGGTTTGGGTCTTACTTGTTAACTTTAGCTATCCTACAGTTATAGTCCAACCTACCTGAATTCACAGCTAACCCACTTCTTTTTCAATCTACATCAAATGTCAAAGGAATATACTGTTGCCTTCAAGAGTTTGCAACTAATGAGTTAGTTATTCTCTAAAGGTGTCACAGAATTCCTTTTCTCTCATCTGATTGGAGACAACATTGCTGTGCTTTTGGAATCTGTCCTTGGGTGTTCTTTTTTTTAATAACCTTCATTTGTTTTTTAAAAAGCAAGGGGGGATCTGATCTGTATGCCTAACCATATTCCCTGCCCCTGCCCATCACTGCTCATCACATAAGCTGCTTTCCGTGAAAATGGCCAATCCAACACAATGCTGATCTTACCTATAGCTTATTTCAGCTTCTGCAAATCTAATTAGATTTTATTTTAAAAAACAAAACCTTGTTTGTGTCAGTTAAAGTGAGCAGGTGCAACTTAAAGACTTGCAAGTAGCAAGCCATTATATCTTGGGAAATCCAATAAGTCAAATATGCCTTGCAAACTAATTAGAGTAACCTTAATTGGATCAGAACACAAGTGAGCAGGGTAAGACAAGTTAGCACAGTAAGTGGGTTGCGATCTATAGTCAATGCACTCTTCTTATTCTCTGAGCTCAGATGCCTCACCCTGCCGTATCTAAGCAAAGGCGCTTGTAGCTTGCAAGTTTTGAAACTCAGCCACATAACAGTACAGCTGGATAAAACACACTAGTCTTGCACCTAGCCTTCACAGTCCTCATATATACCATATTCCTCTCATGCCATTTTTTAGGTTATAGATGTATCAGTATGGAAGGCTGAAATTGTTTTGGTGCAATATTCCTGCCAAGCAGGATGCTTGCTGCTCTGCTGCTTAATTTTCAAATTCATTTGCCACCATAACACTGCCATGGATATCGCCACTCAGCTCATAAAGAGGATAAACATCCCCACTTGGTAATTACACTATTGCCATCAATTCCTTCTTTATTTTTCCAGGCCGCTGTCTAATGACAACGGCTAGATGATATTCCTTCATCATTTTGCAATTTACCTCTCGAGATGTGCTTTTGGCCCAAGTGCTTGTCTTATAACCCTTTCTCCTAGAGGCTTCCTGCCCAGAAATTTATTAGTTTGATCTAAATGAAACAGTAACAAGAAACCACTGTACATTTTTGTACTCTTCTGCTTTTCCCATGTTTTACTAAATATGCTTTGCATTCATCCCTTTGCCTCTGCCCATAAATACACTTACATTTCAGAAGAAACACAGGAGCCACTAGATTTAGCATCTTGTAAACCACAGCATTGTGAAGTAGGTTGTGCGCTGGACTATAACTCTGGAGGACAGGGTCTGAATCCCTGCTTGGCCAAAGAAAAACACTGGGTGACCTTGAGCACACCAAACTCAAACTCTCAAACTCAGATGAAGGGAAAGGGAAAACTCCCTGTGAACAAATATTGCAAAGAAAACCACATGGTTTGTCTTAGGACTGAAAGCACACAAAAAGCCATGGCCAGCAAGAAGCACCACTCATAACTATAGTCCATGATTCTGGGGACATATAACCACTGATGATGGTATCAAATCCCATCCCCAGAAGTCAATGTTCAGCAGTAATGATACAGTTCTTATTCTCTGTTTGTGAGAATAATGGGGCACTTTAATAAAGAGCCTTCCCATGCCTTTTGCTTGCATGGCTCCATCTATTCTTATTCCATAATGGCACAGTGGGCTTTTATACACATCAGGGGAGGAAGTTAGCAACCTTCCAGATGTTTGGAGACCACAATTCCCATATTTCCTTCCTACTAGTTATGCCACATAGGTCTGAAGGGAATTGCAATCTCAAAACATCTGGAGGATTGCACATTGGCAGTGACTAATATAGATTATATTGAAACACCTGTAACAATGGAATAAACACTGTATTATCTCCAGGCAAGAATATGATAGGTGTGTATATGAATAAATCCTTACATGTCTGATTCTTGCAGTGTTCAGCATTAAGCCATGTGATCCAGGTCAATGAAGGTCAGATAGCCAACGGCATGTTCCCCCCCCCCCCCCGCTATAATCTATCTCACAAGTGCTAGCTTTATTTCTTTCTGATATGAAGGAATGTCAGTCATTCACTTAGAGAGAGGGGGGGAGCATGGTGTAGTGTTTTGAGCCTTGGATAATGACATTAGAGACCAGGGTACAAATCCTACTCAGCCATGGGTGTTCTGGGACAAGTCTTATACTCCCTTGTCCTCAAAAAAAAGCAAAGGCAAATCAAGAAAACAAGGACATGATAGGCTCCCCAAACTCAGTAAAGAATTGAAGGTACATAACAAACAAATGTGAAGGCATATACAAACCTTGCCCTTTTGTGGCTCTATTTTATAGAAGGAAAACATGCTTGCCATTTCTCAGCCCATCTGTTCCTGATTGTAACTAGTTTGGGTTATCTCACAGAATTCAGTAAAAAGCTACTCACCAGGAAACTGAGCATAGTTCTGCTTTCTACATAGTTAACAGGAACTACATCAGGAATGGCTTTTCTGATGTTGTTGGATTGTAATCCATCCCTGCATATACTGGTTAAAGCTGCTGGAAGCAGCAGTTCAGCAACAATATCTCTAGGACCATAAAATTATTTCCTAGATCTAATGCAATCTCAGTTCTCTCCATGGGTCCAATTTCCTGAGCAACAAAACATCGAGAACTGCATTAATCAAATGGAAAGATGAGCATATAAATATTTCCCATCACAGAATTTGGATTTGATGTTATTGTTGATCACAGAGCATGGGGGCTTTCAGCTCAGAATTGAAGAACCGCTGCCAAAAGTCTGCAAAATAACTATATGCAGGGAGGTTTACTAGAGCATGTACAGCCTAATGCCTATGCTCCACTTTCTCTCTGGAGCTGTCACTTTTGCATGCATTTCTGTAGTCCTATGCTAAGGAAAGATAAGCAACTGGTATAGTTATGTTTCTGTTATCCTAAGTAATCTCTTAACTGACAGTATAGTCTGCAATGCCTCAATGGCATGAATGGCTCAAGGGTTGGCATATAAGTATGTATTAATGCTGGCCACCTGGAGTAAGCACAGGAAAAAAATATTAGAAGTACATATTAGTAGATTTCATTGCAAAATCAGTATATCCTCAGTGATAATGCATTTCATTAACTACTATTGAGTTCACATTGACTCATTTCTCTGCCATTATTACTTCAAATATCTAGCCATCCAAACCAAGCTCAGCATGGGCTCATAATTGCTAGTCTATGATCAGGTGACCACCATTTGGTGTACAGGATATTTTATGTAAGATCTTGATAGCCATGGCAGAAGTGGGGAACATCAGGTTGGTCAAAACAAAGTGAGTTGAGTCTAATAGGGGTCTTACTAATTTAGATGTTTTTCTGAGAAGCATAAAATCTCATTTCAATTCTATGGCCTTATTAGTTGGGAACAAATCTCACTGCAACCGCATTCAATAATGCAAAGCAAAGCTGAATTCTACATACACCTACTCAGTATTAAATCTGAGCGCAAACTATGGGGACAGTTCTATGCAATAATTTCTCAGGGAGCAAAGCAGCCTATAGGGAAGAATAATATAAAGTTTGTAATCATTATACACTGTGATTTGTCTAAAATCTGACATGACATATTGAAACTCAGTAAAATATTAGTTTCTGTCTTTCTCTATGAAGCAATAGTGTGAAAATATCTCTCCTGATTCTATCTCTAGTTGCCCATTTCCTCTTCCGAACTGTATGATGAGCAAAATACTATCTGTCACCTGGCATTAAAGCAGAATTACACTAACATAACAACCAGGATTAGCATTTGATGGACTCCTCCACTTGCCCTTGTCCAATTTGAAGTTGATCTGTTAAGAGCAGATTAATTAACATGCACTGTTCAGCTAAAATTAATTGTGTGTTTAATAAATGGATCTGTTCTAGGCTAGTGAAATGTACAGAACCAAATACATTCTGAGAAATACCAGAGCTTTTGGGACTACAACTCTTAGGATCTCTCAGGCCAGATCATGCTGGGGGAAGTCAAAGAATTCACCATCAAATTTTCTGAACACTGCAAATGATAACTAGGAATATAATGAGTTCAAAACGTCATCAATGTGCAAGGTTTCTCCTAGCACACATTTCCCACTAACGCCTCAAAATAACTTATTCTTTTTCACTGCACTTTATTGTCATTCCTTCCCCAGTCCCTTCTATTTCTCCCAAATATTGAGGTTCCATAGATTTCAGGGGAGAGCCAGGAGGAACCTTAATGTTTCCATCTCTTAAGTAATGAGGCACATCCAGTGATCTGGCTCTCTCCCCTAGGTCCTCCCACCCACCTTTGCAGGTCACACAACATGGAAGAAGGAAGGGGACAACCAAGCATCAGGTAGGGAACTATCTCACTGCTGAAGCCAATAGAAACACAGGGTGAATGGGGCGGCAGATGGGTTCCTGACTAGCATCACCAACTGGGTTCAACATGACTGGGCAGTGATCAGAGAATCTCTGCTGCCACCAAGGCAATTTAGGGAGTCACTGGCCGGCTAATTTGGTGCCTGAGACCTCTAAATGACTCTGCTTTATTTGTCTGTGTAGAACCACCCAAAGAGAGCTGTATTCCAAATGTGTTGTATTTCTTTTGCTGAAGTGAAACTCTAGTACAGTAGTGGATAAGAGTCTCACTTATCCAACCTTCACTCATCCAACATTTTGTATTATCCAACGCAGTCTGCCTCCTGCTTGGATCCACAGCTGTTTCAATACATTGTGATGTTTTGGTGCTACATTCTTAAGTACAGTAATTATTACAAAATGTTACAGTGTATTGAACTGCTTTTTCTGTCGATTTGTTGTAAAACATGATGTTTTGGTGCTTAATTTGTATAATCATAACATAATTTGATGTTTAATAAGCTTTTCCTTGATTCCTTCTTATTATCCAACATTTTTGTTTATCCAACGTTTTGCTGACCCATTTATGTTGGATAAGTGAAACTACTGTACCTGTACTTTTTGCCTCACTCACTCATTCTTCGTACAAATCAGTTCCATTTCAAGCTGAGAAAAATCTGATTCAGGAAACTTAGTTGAACACAGTCAACTTGCCATGTTTTGTCTTGACTATGTGTACTTGTGAATGATTGAAAGGCAAGACATTTTTAAAAAGAGAAATATGCAAAAGCATAACAGTTTGTTGATTTATTTAGTCTATGCCTCTGCGCAATAGGGTTTGCCAATGATTATCTCCTTAGACAAATAACTTAAAACTGCTATACTAAATTTAGCCCATGTAAAATGATTGATTACAGTACCACCACCCAGGCAATCATGGATAAGAAAAAGGAGGGGTAAAGAAAGATTAAATGGGGAAATATACCACCAGAATATTTTCCATATCCACCACAAACTGGCTCCTCCTGCTAATGGGGATCCTGGTTTGTACTGGTCAGGCATTGCACACAACTTTTTAAGCCATAGAGTTTTGCATCAAACAAAAATCCATTTTGCTTTAGCCCACAGACAGGCCTTGCTTGGATCCCCAGAAATTATTCTTTCTCCTGCTCTTGTTCAAACAAGTTTTGGTACCTGACCTTGTCCTATACCTCTTGTACATCACATCTCAATAACACTTGTTCTGTTTGCTTTTGAATTTTTGTCCTTCTTTCTCATTTAAAGCTTTAGCATCTCAAGTGGTTCTCTTTCCACTTACGAAGTTGGCTCTTCATACAAGAACTCAGCAGGCCTGATATGGTTTGGATCAACGGCAAAAGCATTAACATTGCCTTTGTGTGTATTGGACTAGACGCTACCCTGCTGAGCAGTATTTACTTTTCTTGGAATTAATGTTCAGAAAACCAGCATATGCTGCATTGGTTTACAATCTCAGGTAAAACAGATTTGCTTGTTTTTATTACAAAGGAAATCTTAAAAGATTTGCAACACTAGTTCCAACCCCCCCCCCCAACCCCCCCAAAAAAACCAAGTATGTATCAGTTTGCCAAACTAGTTTGGTCCAACCCAGTTCCTTCTCATGCTCTAGAAAGTTACAATAGCTATCTAGCAGAAAGTTCTAAGTATCACTGTCTCACTAAACCAGGCATGGGCTGCATGGTGGGCTAGAGTGGGGTGAGTGAGCCAGGAGGCTCTCTGCCCTTTTTTCTCCTTCCTCTTCTCTTTTGGAGGCAGAAATTGAAGGAAAGATAGGAAACATTTGGATATCAAACGTTTGTCTTGGTCAGAATGAGATGGTGGACAGGAGAAGAAAAGTGTATCTATTAGACCCTGTATTGCCTACTCCTAATAAGGAATCTTTGAATACTAGAGTTGGAAGACACCCCAAAGGCCATGCAGTCCAACTCCCTGCCATGCAGGAAGGCACAATCAAAGCACTCCCAATAGACAGCCTCTGCGGAAAAGCCCCCAGAGAAGGAGACTCCACCACACCCCAAGGGAACCTATGCCAGTCTCCAGAAAGTTCTTCCTATTTTTTTCAGTTGAATTTCTTTCCCTGCCATTTGAAACCATTGTTCCCTTGTGTCCAGCAGAAAATCAGTTTTTCTCCTCCTTCTCCTCAATGGGACACCCTTTTAAATCTTGAAACATGGTTCTCATGTTCTCTCTCCACCTTCTCTTCCCCCAGCTAAACATCCCCTAAGAGGAAAGGAGGAAGGAAAAAGAGAATGAAGGAAGGGAGGGAGGGAGGAAGAGAAGGAAGGAAGGGTGGAAGAGAATAGAGGGAGGCAGGGAGGGAGGGAGGGAGGAAAGAGAGAAGGAAGGAAGGAAGGAAGGAAGGAAGGAAGGAAGGAAGGAGAAAGAGGGAGGGAGGGAGGGAGAAAAGAAGGAAAGAAGGACAAAAGGAAAGGAAGGAGAAAGGGGGAGAGAGGGAATTAGGGAGGAAAAAGGCAAGGAAAGAAGGACAAAAGGGTAGAAGGGAAGGAAAGAGGGAGGAAAGAGAGAAGGCAGGAAGGATGAAAGGGTGGAAGGGAAGGAAGGATGGAAAGAGGAAGAGGGAGGGAAAGAGGCAGGAAAGCGAGAAGGAAGATGGGATGGTGAGATAAAGGAGGGGCTGAGAAAAGAGCCCAGGGGGCCGCATCCAGCTCCTGGGCCTGGGTTTTGCCCATACCTGCACTAAACTATACATGCCAAGATCTTTAAAACAGAACTTTTTAATTATCACACTGCTTGCACCTTTCTTTTACTCAGAGCAACTGAAAGAAGTGGAAGCTGAAACAACTCACAACCTCTGAGGATGCTTGCCACAGATGCAGGCGAAACATCAGGAGAGAATGCTTCAAGAACATGGCCATACAGCCCAAAAAACCTACAACAACCCAGTGATTCTGGCCATGAAAGTCTTCGACAATACAGCTGAAACAACTATTTGCATATTTCTGTTTTGTTAGTCACTCTAACATACATGAGTGAAACACACACACAAACAGTTCCCTTACACCTGCCATGCTACTTTATTTAACAGCTCAAGTTCGCATTTAGGCTTATTAAAATAGGCAAGCTCCAAATAAACCTTCTGCCTTTAGCTAAAAGTTATCAGTGCTCAAACATTCTCATTTGCCTGAGGTAAATGCAATTTAAGAAGGCAAGCTCTATTCTAAAGCTTGTGATTTCATCAGTTAAAATGTATGTACTGCTTTACAAAAATGCAGGGATGGCTTGTGGATCAAGCTAGGAGAGACACCCACCTCCTATTGAAATGCTAAGGAGGGGGCCCTCCCCAGGTATATCAGCCACCCATGAATAAAAGAACAACCCACCCACCCCTCTAATTTAACTTCTATGACTACTTTAAATACAAGCAATGACAAACAAACATTCTTCTCCCTTTCTTTCTGAAACAAAAGTGATATAGAATGTCTGGACAGTCTTAAGATATGTGTATGAGTATATAAACACACAGGAATACCTATATAAAAATGCTAACTAATATACAAATATATAAATAAATAATATTTATTTATTTATTAGCCATAATTGTATCCCGCCTTTCTCTACCCTGTAGGGGACTCAAGGCGGCCTTACAAAGGCAACAATTCAATGCCACATGTACACATATATTGATGAATAAACAAAAACATTAAAACAACAATTAAAATCACATAATTCAGGTCATGTTCCAGGGCCAGTGCGGGTCGTCATTAAGTTAATTTATAGTCTCTTATTGCACTGCTCCCATCATTGACCAAAAGCTTGATCCCAGAGCCATGCTTTCAGGTTTTTTTCTGAAGGCCAGGAAGGAGGGATCCGATTTAATTTCACTGAGGAGGGAGTTTCATAGATGAGGGGCCACCACTGAGGAGGTCCTGTCTCTCATCCCCACCAGTCGCGCTTGCGAGGGGAGTGGGAATGAGAGCAGGGCCTCCCCTGATGTTCTTAGCCTCTGAGGTGGATCACAGAGTGAGATATGTTCGGACAGGTCAGGTGGGTCTGAACCATTTATTGGAAAGAATAAGGTTTATTTCAACCCCACAGAAGTTAGCAATCTCACTCAACAACTGTAAAGACATACTTATTGCATGTCATTCATTAAGATCATCACAGAAATCTAATAGGCGTCTCTTTTGTGATTCTCTGACTTTTTTTTTCTTTCTTGCAAAGGAAAAAAATACTTAGAATGAATGTTAAGGAAAAAATGAAATTGTGTTTTAAATGCAAGCCTTTTTTTTTTTTAACTGTTCAGTGAACTCATGGCTATCCTGGAAACAGTTTTGCTTTACATTTCCTCAGCAGTGCCAAAAAGTGATGTCCAATTCTCCAGTCCAGATTTACCTTGTTAAGTCAATTTCTGCCAATTAGTAAAGGTCCATTTCCTTCTGTAACAATGATCAGTGAAAGCAAACTGCTACGTTTGCATTCTGCCTTCATCTGCAAACATCCAAAAACCTTTATCTTGCATCTTCTTGATGATAATTTCCAATACTATATCAATTTCTGTGAAGGTAACATCAGCAACTTGTCTTTTCTGAAATTGAAAACCACAGTTGCTGGGACAGTTTCTATATTTCCAAATGGAACAGCTACAAGGAGATCTGGCTATAAACAATATATTTCATATCCTAATTTAAGAATGTATGGCTTTATGTGACTTTTTTAAAACAACGAGGTGGTATTATATTGTACTTAATTTGAGGTAAAACAAACCATTGTGCTTACAAGAAGTGTCTTTTATAGCATTCATTTGAACTTAACATGAGTTCTGGGATTATCTATTCTCTGTGAAATTTGCATCCCAATCACTATGTCAGGAGTGGGTGCATATGCCCCCATCACAACCATTTTTCATGGTTCACACTATCCATAGGTGTTACTGCCACCAACAAACACATCACTAAAATCTGAGGGTGAAGTCACTACAGAAAATGTGGGAATAGCTACCCTTCTTCTCTCACCTTCTAAAGGGATGCGGATGCTCCGCCTTGCAAACTGCCAGGCCTATATGGTGCTGAAAACATGTTCTAACAACCCACTGTGTCATACAAAGCTGTTGCAGTTGGCACCAAACTGCAGAAGAATGGCAAAATCAGACCTGTGCAGACCTCTGTGAATTCCAGGGAGTCCAATGGCTTCCTTCAAATCCCACACCTAATCTATGTAAACCTTTGTTCCTACATAACCTGGAATACTAACACCAGGGAATAAGAGCTAGACAAAGGGCAAATAAACAGACATGTATATAATCATGCATAAATCAAGAATTTTAGTCATAAAATTGACCTAAAAACGGGTTGACGTATTCACGGATCAATGTCAACACAATAACTTATCTTTTATCAGAAAAGGAACCATTCTTTTCTCTGAGGAGGCTGGTGAAATGTGAGAGCTTAGTCCATGCTAGGAGAACCTAAAGAAGCACCAAATGCCCCTATTTTCTCCATTGTGGGACCACTTTGGGCCTTTTTGAATGTCTTGGGGAAGGAAAGGTGGTGGTGAAGAGCAACTGGCCCCTTAAGTGATAATAGAGCTTTTCCCTCTGTTGAATAAGCATTGATTTAACTACAAGTCATATCTAAATCCATAATGTTACCTTACATATGAGGTCAACCTATACACGAGAATATGTGCAGGTTGTCCTTCAAGGCCTCCTGAAATTTCATGCTGGCAAAATGAGCGGAGGAAATAGAAGTATAACTTTGCCATTCTTTCTCCTTATGCTAATTGGAAAATCTCTAATGAGGTTTTGTATATGTGTTAATGTATGTATTCATTTTTACCATGGAATAGCCTGCATATTTAGAAATGTGATATATATATATATATATATCCCACCCCATCTTCCATTTGTTTTGACCCTGCAGTGATGCCGTATTCTGGGTTTTGTTTGTTGGTTTGTGCACTTTGATCTAGGAAATGCTCACACGTGGTCTGTACTTTTGCACCAGAAACAAAAAAGAGAAATCACTGGATTTATCATGTCAGGATAAAATGAGTTTCTTAATATTCTTTTGATGTTTTAGGAGGTTTGTATTTTGGGACATAAGACAAAAAGGGTTGTTTCCAATCTTAGTTGTATACTAATGCAGGGATGGCAAACATGTATCCCATGGGATGCATGTGGCCTCCCAAAGCACATTGCCCTTTAATCTCTCTGCCTGGATCTTGCAGCCTCTAAATCCATAATGATGATAATAATAATAATAATTATTATTATTATTTATTTATACCCCGCTACCATCTTCCCAAGGGATTCAGTGCGGCTTACATGAGGCCGAGCCCATAGAATAACAATAATAAAAGCAATAACAAAACATCAGTACAAAACAATCAAAATAAATCTCATAAACAAAAAATAAACAATAAACAGTAACAGTAACAACAAGCATTTAGAAACCTATGGCTGGGCCAAATGTGATACTTAAAAATTTAAAAATAATGCTGGGCATGAACAAGGTAATATACTGGGATAGAATTTTCGGTGAGAGATGGGGCGAGCAAACAATCCTAAATCAATGATAAAGTGCATTTAGAGGACCTATTGCTGAGAGTATTTCCTTATTCTGGGAAGGCACACTGGAACAACCACGTTTTTCTCCTAATGTTGCAAGAAGAGCCAACCAGTCCGTACTTTGGTAAATAAAGTCCGACTGCTCATTGGAGGGAAAGATATTAGAGGCAAAGATGAAGTACTTTGGCCACATCATGTGAAGACAGGAAAGCTTAGAGAAGACAATTATGCTGGTGAAAATGGAAGGAAAAAAGAAGTGGGGCCGACCAAAGTCAAGATGGATGGATGGTGGCCTTGAAGTGACTGGCTTGACTCTGAGGTGGTGATGGCTGACAGGGAGCTCTGGCATGGGCTGGTCCATGAGGTCACAAAGAGTCGGAAGTGACTGAATGAATAAACAACAAATGCTGCAAATCAAGTCATTGGCCAGAATCCTGTGGGTGCATCTACATGTAGAATGAATACAATTTGACCCCACTTAAAAAGCCATGGCTCAAGGCTATGGGATCATGGCAGTTGTCATTTTACAAAATCTTTAACCTTCTCTACCAAAGAAATATAATTACATTGACCCATGGCAATTAAAGTTTTGTCAAACTGTTCTGAAAAAGGCATCAATGTTCAGACCTCTGGTAGAATATTATTTTCTTGTGCATTTAGCTACAGAAATGCTAGCAGCATGCATCCAGGTGTATATGGGGAGTTTACCTGGTGGAGCTTTCTGGTCTATCATACTAATGCAGGTTCTCTGCTATTGTTAATTTATTTCATTCATCTACCCATTTTTTCTAGTAACACTTCTAAAAAGTAGTGTTGAAAAGACACAGACAATCTGTAAATGGAAAACAGTGACCTTTAGACCCACTCTCTTCCTACAAAATAAATCTGCTAAGAGAGCAGCACAATTGTCTTGAAGTACCAATGGAGCCTTGTCTACATTTACTGTGTTTTACCCCTTACATGGCACTGGGGTTCATTTGCTCTTCCAGCTCTGAAACACATGGAAAAGGTGACAAATTGGGAGCAAAGGTTAATATATTATTAACTAGAATGTTTGAAGTTCTTTAACAGATTTTAATGACTTGGTTTGAGTGTGTTTTTTATTTCCCTAGCAGTAGCATGTTTTCAAATACACATAAAGAACTACATGAAAATCAGACCAGCTTAAATAAAATATTTATAATTCCCTAATATCAGTGCCATCAAATCGTAGAATGTAACAGTGTCTTCAAAATGACCAAGCTGTTCTGAGCAGTTGTAGCTCACCAAATGTTTTTTTTTTCAGACTCAGGCCTGTAGCCAGGATTTCGATTCGGGGGGGGGGGGGGGGGCTGAGTCTCAGTGAAAGAGGGTCTACCCTAGCAAACCTTTTGTATTGTTACCCCAATACCCCCATGCATAAGGGATATATTGAGTATGAGATCATGATATGAATAAACATAACAGTTTAAATAATGCACCAGTAAGACCTTTTTGTGAACTACCATGAAAATTTCAAGGGGGGGAGGGCTGAAGGCCCTCACCCCCCCCCCTCCCCCCTGGCTACATGCCTGTTTAGACTGCAGAAGACATCATCTTCTTTGAGAAAAGGAACCAAATAATAACACAGGCTTGAGTGCCCATGATAACAACCACATTTTGATCACATTTTAATAAGGGTACAATGGGGGTATCAGCAACAGCAGTTCAAAAATCTGACCTTTCAAAATGATAATACTCAAACACATAATGTAAGAGGCCCACAAGCCATATCAGTCTGCTGGCATGCCTGGCCTAGTACTACCTTTTCTGATGATCTAAGATTCCCCAATAATCCAACCAGAATTATTGCCTAGTTGTGCAGCCTAAAAAGGTTATCTATCAGCAACAGGAAATGTGTATTTTTCATGATGCTACACATGTGAACTCCTTGCTATTCCCATTCACTGGCCGTGATAAGTAGGACTAATAGAAGTGGTTGTATAACATCTGCATATATTCTCTTCTGTTATAACGGATGAGGCTTGGGATCTTCTAAATGTGGATCAGATGAAGCTAATCTGCTCTGTTCTTCAGGACCTCAGGTAAAAGTTTTCTTGCTATTTGAGATCTTGTTTGTCTACAGATGTTTGGGAAGCTTGTGCTCTGTCCCAGAGCTATGACCCTTTCAGAGGTATAGACCACTTAGGTCCTCTAGGAGAGGGGGGCTACTCCAGCAGCCAGAACCTGACTGGTGACCATCACCCAGAGGATCTTTTCATCAGCCGCATCAAGACTGTGGAACAACCTGATGAAAGAGCTCTGATAGCTAAATGAGCTGTCGGAATTTAAAGTGCATCTGAAGACCTATCTCTTCTGGCAGGCGTACCCAACCTATTTTAATCATGAATTTTAAACTTGCATCCTGTGTTTTAATCCTTGTTCTGCGTATTTTAATATGTATTTTATAAAAAATATGTTTTGATACATATGATTTGTAGAATGTTTACAATGGTTATGTGTTTTAACTATGTTGGAACCCACCTTGAGCGATGAGATGTGGATAAGAAATATAAGAAATATAATTATTACTATTACAATTATTATGTGCTGACCAATTGAGCCATATTCTCTCAGCACAGAATACTCAAGTACTTTATGTGGACCCAGAGGATGCCCTTCTCTCCTGAGTCTTAAGCCCCAACACCCTCTTTCTAAGCTATATGAACCAAAAATAAGATAAGGTGAAAACAACATGTGCTTTCAAGTAATGGGCTTATGAGCAACCACCTTGAACTTTTCCCTTCAGTGTTATAATGCCACTATAAATTTTGCTTAGGTCCAGAATCCTCTCCCCATGATCACAGAGAATACTGGATTAAGTCATACATATCTGATAAGTAGTGAACAAGAATCTGGTTGATACAATCCAAAAAATGTTTTATTTAATCCAATCATAAGATAATACTGACATATGCTTCACCTTCATCCACTGATGTGGGTTTTCTGGGTAAACAAAGTCATTTGATATGGCACATTTAAATGTTATATTCAAATCTTTATGTGGCAATTGTAGATATATTTCACTTAACAATGTGTAAATGTGTTCCTGGGCATTTTTTTCTTTAACAGAAAAATTGGTATTAGAGACAGAAATAACATGGAAAGAATAGGGATAGGTTCCTTAACCACAAAAAAGAGAAGTTCAACTTATTTTGCAACTTTTAATTCTAAACAAACAATATATACACATGAGATTAAACTAACAGATCAGACTTGCATAAGGAAGCAAAATCATTTTGAGCTTCCCAGTGACCATTTGAAGGCTCCTTCCCAAAGAAATCTAAGGGTGACATTTTCTTCCACCAATCTCCACCTTCCTTGTCATTTCTCCTTTGATGGTCAAACTGTACATCTATACATTCATAATGTGTTAGAGGCAGCTGGTTAGTCAGGCTTCCCCTTTCTCTCTGTTTTGTTATTCAGGCATGCCAAATAAAAATTGTAGATGTAGCTACTGTTTAGCTTGCCTTTTGCAGGTGGATACACATTGCTACAGAAAGATTTGCTAGAGTACAAGCACATTCTTCCTCAGCACAAGCTTTAGTGCACGTTTTCCTGCAATCTTCACCATCCTCCCAAAGCCAACAAGGAAACAAAACTGTTACCCACATAAAGGATGAGGAAGAAAACACATTTTACAATGCCTTTGTAAAGTGGGTTTATTGTCAAGTGTCTTGCAAGACCAGTGTTCAAAATGTAACTGAACTGAACACAGTTTTGGGGTTAGGCAAGAGAAGTGAAATGGAAAAAGTATGATTGCTATACAACAGCCCATAGAATTATACATGCTATATTATGGAAAAATTATTTATTTTGTATCAAAGGCATTGCATAAATTAGTATAAAACTGATAAAAATAGAAGGAGCGCAGGCTGCTAAATATCTTTTGAGAAAAATCAAGCAACAGCAATGGCCTTGTCTGTAGTCTCCAGTAATTCTTCCTCTGTACATGAGGCAGTGGACAAACATACAGATGGGTGACATGGAAAGCGCCTCCTCAAAGACTGAGTAAATATAGTCGGGCATCCCCCGGGCAACATTTCTTGTAAACGGCTAACCTTTCCAAACCCAAAAGCATTGCTTTTAAACATTATAGAAATTCTGCCTAATAATAATCATCATCATCATCATCATCATCATCATCAAACTTTATTTGAATCCCACCCTATCTCCACAATGGGGACTCAGGGCGGTTAACAACATACATATAGCAGCAAACATTCAATATCAAAATTTCAAATCCCACCCCCTGATTTTTCACCCTTTATTTTTGCCTCCTCTTCGGTTCATTGTCATTGCACTATATAATGGCATAACCACTCTATCAAACGATATATTACACTAACTCTATAAACTGCCTCTGTTTTTTCTCCATTCAACACAAACCCTCATGTTATTCCACAAAGTCCTTTTTCTCCTCTTTGTTAGAGTGTCTTCTTCTCAATATTCTAAGTCTACAAATTGGATATACATTCAGTTAAAGCAAACTGATAGAATTTTAACTTTCATAGCTCTATTATATGAAATTCTGGGATCTGTAATTTGGCGAGCTATTTAGACTCCTGTGCTAGATAACTCTGACTCATAGAACTAGAGCCTAACTTCCAAAAATTATAGGTTTTTGCCAAACTATAGATCCCAGGAGTCCATAAGATACAGCCATGGCAGTCAAGTGGTATCACCCTGCTTTAAACATTGAACTGATACACTCTCACTGTTTTTCCCCAAGGTCTAAAACCATATCTTTCTCCACCATTCCTACTTCTGCTCCTCTTCCCAACTGTTCCCATCACATGCAACCCCAGACATATATCTCCACATTTCTGCGAAACTTCTATTCTAATTAATCTCCATTGCATGGCTACCTAATATAGTTCCTTCATAATCCTCCGTTTTCATACAGCTAGGTATATTGATTTTACAGTTATGTTGTTTGAGTCCCCTAAAACCGATTTCTCAGATTCTGGTCAGGAATGAGCAGAAAAGGAGAAGAAAAGAGGTCTTTAGATATAGAGTGATGGGATATAGATATAGGGCCCTTCTACGCAGTCATATAATCCAGAACATCAAGGCAGAAAATCCTACAATATCTGCTTTGAACTGGGTTATCTGAGTCCACGCTGCCACATATTCCAGTTCAATGCAGATAATGTGGGATTTTATTCAGATGTGGAAGGGGCCACAGTGTATTCATTAAAATAATAAAATAGATAAATAACGGGATAACTTGGTCACACAGCAGTTGCAATTTTCTCACAAGAGAAACCTATTCTGATTTTCTGTTCATTTTTTAATATTGCATGGTCAACAACTACCATGGTATTTCACTAGTTACAATTTGTTTAAATAACTACCTATAGAGATCATACCCACACATACTTGCATAAGCTCTTAGCTGCACAAATTTAATGTATAAGACTGAAAATCAAGATCGATGTGAATACAGACAGTACCCAAGTTACAAATAAGATAGTTTCTGTAGGTTTGTTCTTAAGTTGAATTTGTATGTAAGCTGGAACAGTGTAACTCCAGCCATATAGATTTATATCTTTGGATAGCATAGGGAAGGGTTATACCCCTGTGGTATTTGTTTTGCTGTCTGTGTCTTTGTTCAGAAGATTTCACCTAACTTTCTATCTTTCTATGTGATAGCCAGATTTTGAAAATTTCGGCTTGTTGTAGAAACAAGGATTGGTGATAAAGCTCCAGGTGAGACACCTTTTCCGCATGATAAGTCCTTCAGGAGTGGACTTCACTTTCAAGGGGTTGATTACCCACACTTCCTGTTGTCTCACTTTCATTTGTAAGTATGTAAGCCGGGTGTGTGTAACTCGGGGACTGCCTGTAGAACAAAAGACAACAATACTATGCTGGTACGGTTTATTTATTGGAGGAGATAGTTTTGGTGAGTCAGGGAACTTTAATTGGCTTCTGGAATATATTAAAACAGTACTATGAAAAATAATCTGGACACACACTCCCCCTACTGGTCACAGCAGGGTCAGCATCACCTACTTCATGTCCACATGTGCTTACCTACCTGTGTAGGTAGCACATGTGGGCAGCAAAAAAATCTTGAAACCATAACAAGCCAGTCTAATCAGCAAAACATCTTGAAAATGTAATAGGTTACTCTAATCAGTCAAACCCGATTCTCAAGAGACTTGTGAAGGAAAACTGCAGAACACACCCTGAAACTTTGTGGTACATAATCATATAAAGGATGCTACTGACAGATGATTCAAATAACAGAAGGTGAAGCATAAGACACACTTTCAATGCAGTGTCAAGGACGACAATGCAACTGGGCCTTGTAAGATTGCAGCACTGTTATAGTGCTGTGTTAACCTGAAACTCATGCATGTAATATGTAGGCTAAGGTAGAGCACATATATTATGTACTGCAAATGAATATATTGTCTACAGGAGTTCCACGTTTAATTCCTAGCATCTCCAAGTAGGGTCAGAAAAACATCTCTCTAAAACTTTGGGGTGATCACTGTCAGGCAGAATTGACTGTACTGAACTTAATGCAACATTTCTTTTCTCCATATTACTATAAAATGGAAATTGGTCTTTTTTCTATTATCTAGTATGGTTGTTTCAGATTGCAGCCATACAAGAGAAATGCTGGCCTGAGTCTAGGTTTGTTTGTTTTTTATCGTGTCAGAAGCGACTTGAGAAACTGCAAGTTGCTTCTGGCCGTGTGCAGAGGTGCTGCCCAGGGGACGCCCGGATGTTTTACCATCCTGTGGGAGGCTTCTCTCATATCCCTGGATAGGAAGCTGGAGCTGACAGACAGGAGCTCACCCCATCTCACAGATTTGAATTGCCAACCTTCAGGTCTGCAGTTCATCCAGCACAAGGGTTTAAACCCATTGCACCAATGCGGCTCTAGGAGAAGGCTGCACTAGAATCCTTCTTTCTGGCATGTAGTTTTCGTATGTGTCAATTTTGTTGATTTTCTTATTTGGACAGTGTTATTATTTGTTAAGGAAATTCAATCATGTGGAGTTGCCATATCTGCATTCTGAAATGGTGGAGCTTAGCCAAAGATCCATGAGGTATCCCAAGCTATTACCTCCCTAGAAACTTGCTTTCCATAACTTAAACTGTAATTAGACTAGCTTTGGCTTCTGCCCTGGGTTCCTCCCTCCTCTGTTCCAGGTATTGATTCCTTTCATAATTCATTTCAAATGTGATTTTGACATCATCTCTACAGAACAACACATGCAATAACTAAAATGAAACCTTTGCTACCCTAATTTTCTACTTGAAAGAACCATAAACCTCAGAGAATCCTCAATAAAAAGGAGGATTACAATCATTATTATTTTTTTTTAAAAAAAACAAGCAAACATGTAAGCTTAATTGTTACTTAATAATACATTCAAATTGAATTTTACTAAATCTGTGTACCGTCAGCCCTCCACATTCACTGGGGTTAGGGTCACAGGACACCAATGAAAGTTAAAAAAAAATGAAAAAAGTGAAAACACTTTTACAGGAATTTTAGGTCCTCTTGCATGACTCCATGGACATTTCTGCTGGAAGTTGAACAGAGAATTTACTGGAGGACATGGAGACCCATAGATAGGGATTATTGCACTGGAAGATAGAGAGGTCCTTGGGAGAACACTTTAATCAAATTTGTGAAAAATAATACCCACAAATGTGGAAGCCCAACTTTACATATATGTGTATTTATTTGTGATTGTGTTGATTTAGCTGAGATTCTGTTGAGTGTCTGGCATAACTATAGTAGTGGATGCTGCATAACTGCTGCAGTAGCCTAACTATGGTATGAAATATGGGAGCACAAATGTGGAGTTGGAGCCAGAAACTAGATTAGATTAGTAGTTTTGGGAGGTGCCCGCACTCTTTAGCAGAGAAGGCTAAAGACTTTATGAAATGACCAGTCCCAGAATTCCATAGTACTGAGCCATACCAGTTAAAGTAGTGCCAAACTGCATTAATTCTACAGTATAGATATGTCTAGAGTTCATAGAAATGTATCAACACCAGTTTCAAAATAATAATGAATAATATTGGCTTGTTTCACATTTATTTTCCTAGGTATTTAAGTTTATTTTTTCAAGAATTTTAATTAAATATATTTGGTGTTCTATCAAGTTAAGTGGTCTGATGATTCACAAGACGGTGACGAAACACCTTGTGCTACCAGTTTACTATAGTAAATTTGCTTTTGCTATATAACACACATTCGCCATTTGTGAAGGAGTGGATATCAGAGTTGGACATTAGAAAAAAGAGGAGTTGGAGTCAAAGGTTTGGCATATTGATTCCTCAGCCTTGGATATATCAATGTGTCTTTATAATTTCCATCAGGAAGGTTGCTATTCCTATTATGTTATTTCTTTAGTGCAGCCCATCTGGGAGGTATGTGTGCAAAATGGATGTGGGACTGGTGGCCTACAAAATTATTTATCTTGTAAGTCTGGCATTTTTGCAAACCAACCTTGCTTTGACCGTGTTCACTTTATAGATGGACACAAACTCCTTGCTAGAAGACTGCCATATTCCTTTCTTTATAGGGTTGAGAAACCTGGCTGAAAATCGATCCTGTGTGGTCTAGTGGTTTGACCACAGGACAACAACTGTGGAGATCTGGGTTCAAAACCTAATGATAGTCCTTGGGCAAGTCACACACTTTTAGCCTCTGAACAAACTCTACCAATACAACCCATGATTGCCTTAGGATTATCCTAAATCAGAAATTAATTAAGGCAATCAACAACAAAAAATGCATCACAATAAAATAATAGTCATGCATAGTGAACTAACAGTATTCCAGCTTATACACACACACACACACACACACAATTGTGCATTTAATCTGTCCAGGAACATAGAGGACTTTGCCGGATATGTGAATGGCTGCAGGATATCTATTCCCAGCATGATTAGTTACATCCAAGAGAACAGACAAAGTTTTGATCCCATCACCATGTGCAACCATTTCAAAGATTCCTTGAGTAAAACATGACCTACCAACCAGTTACATACCACCAAACAAATGTTCAATACAGACATGCATTCCTCAGATAGACAGATCCCTATGTCTGCTTTTTAAAATAAGCAGCAATAGAGCTGTGATGCCTTGAACTTAAAAAGAGAATTTTCCAAACAGATTTTTGATTGGAGCCATGGCACAAAGGAAGATGGGGAGGAGGGATGGCCTAGGTGAGGGGAAAATGAAACAAAAATGATAAAGGCTGAACACTACTTTTTGATGTTATATTCTAAGCCACATGGCTCTGGCATGCAGAATACAGCAAAGACAACTGGAGTTTAGTTAGTGGGGCATTAGTTACAGCAAGAAGCCCTCTTTATTCTCAAACTACTTTGGCATGGGAAACAGACCTGTATTGTTCAAGGAGTGTAGTGGTTACTACTAGTGTGCTTGGCTTGAAAGAATGGTTATAGGAATTTTAATATGATGTGGCAGGACATGTAATAATAACTTTATTCTTACATCCCGCCACCATATCCCCGAAGGGACTTGAGGCGGCTTACAGACGGCACAAGGTGCCTAAAAACAAATATAAAAGTGAACACAATATAAAATACAATAAAATAAAACACATGCACATATAAAAACATCAGTTCAGACTCAATCAAGCTGTGGTCTTCTAACCGTGGTGGTAAATGACCTTAACAAAGGCTGGGCTGTAAACATTAGGAATAAAATAAGTGCCAGCTGCAGTAATGGAGAGAGGGCATGGAATAAAGTGCAGGATGTGCAACTACTACACAGGACAACGAGGGGCTAAATATATGTATGTGATCTGAAAAGCCTCAGTAAACATTACTTGGGAATTGGTGCTGTGTGCACTTGGTACTGCATACCAGAATATCTCTTTAATCTGCTCATTTCTTGATAACGCAAATTGGAGCTGCCATAATTAGAAGGAAAGTATGTCCATGTTTGCCCTTGCTGGAGACATGAGCTGAAAGGTGTCACTGAATTCTATTGGAAACTGTCTTATATTACCTACTTTTGCTGCCAGACGGGATTTTATACTTTTACAGAGATTGTTGTAGCTGTAATCCAAGGTCTTTTTTTTTTTACTGGAAAAGCTAGGGCCTGACGGAATGTGCTCTTCCACTGAACTACAATTGCTTAAGGATGGGGATCCATAAAATATAAACTCCCTTCATACAGTATTTGTCCATTCCACATTAAT
The DNA here is from genome assembly GCF_037176765.1 of Anolis sagrei. Lineage (NCBI taxonomy): Eukaryota > Metazoa > Chordata > Lepidosauria > Squamata > Anolidae > Anolis > Anolis sagrei. The sequence continues at coordinate 47,220,011 of NC_090021.1, read as the reverse complement.
CCTGTGAAAAGGATGAGGGTGTCACAAAATCTACCCTGTCCCAACATGGTTGTAACTACTTTCCTGGCATCACCACAAATCTTGATGTATTGAGAAGTCTGAAGCAGGAGACAGCTTTATTCATGCCACCTCCTTTTCATGTCATAGGCTACCAAAATACATGGCAAGAGCCTAATCTTCATACTTTCTTTTAAGATATTAAGTTAAGAAACAGAGTTAGACAAGCACATACCTTGAAGACAATGCCTGGGTGTTTTCTGGGTACATGTATACAATCAAAAAAGCATATTTTCCATGTTCTGTGTTTGCAGGTATAATGTTGGGGCAGGGCCAACAGTTTGGCCCTACTACCCTTAATCAAATATAATCTCTTCATGTAAATGATGTTAGAATAGTAGCTTACTTTTAATATAATTTTGCATGTCTAATAGCTGAGTTTGTTTCTCTTGCTTGTATCCTTCCATATGGAGCATGCTAGAAATGTTGTTGTACTACTTTATTCATTTATATCCTACCTTTCTCCCAACAACTAGACTCAAACCATCTTAGAACTTTAAAAACAACACAGATATGAAAACATTAATTAAAAGTAAATATAAAAATGTTAACGTACTGGTGGAAGGAGAGCAAAGAGCTCTCGCTAGCAAGAGAACTTTAATGTCTGAGAGCAGCCATTGTGTAGCTTTTGAGGACAACAGAATTTTCTGTGCACTTTTCAAAGGTAATGCCACATGCAGTGCATTACAATAATTCAAATGGGATGTAATTACTGTGGCCAAATCTGACTTCTCCAGAAATGCATCCAGTTGGCACACTAGCTTCAACTGTGCAAATGCACTCCTGCTCATTGCTGGAATCTGGGACTCTATGCTTTGGGCTGAATCCAGAAGTGCCCCAAACGATTAACCTGTGTTTTCAGGGGGAGTGTAACCCATCTAGTCTAGGCTGAATCACTATTTTCACTACCCTCTAGGGTTCTCAGATTGATGGTTTTGTAGAAGAAGGAATTTCAATTCATATTGCTTGTCATGCAAACAGGTAACAAGTAGAACTTACTGGAATTCCTTCTTCTAGATCAGTGGTTCCCAACCTGTGGTCCATGGACCACAAGTGGTCCACAAGAATGAAAATGTGGTCTGCAGCCTCACCATTACTACACCGTTGCCTCAAAACCACACAGCAACGAGAGTGACTGGTCTCACGAAACCCTCTTATAGTGCCAAGGCAATGGGGATATCGGGAGGGGAGAGGCTGACTACCCACGAAAGATTACTACTACCACATCAGCTCTAGATTATTAAATATGGTTTTCTGTGGGTGAGCAGATGATGACTACTGCATGGCATATGTTCTGTATCAGAAACTAGAGCTGATATGCTCTATCCAATGCAATTTTCTGAATTAGCACCCCAAATAACCTAACTGAATCCAAAGTTGACCAAAAACTGATTCATAACCTTTTTGGTACTAATGTTGGAGAGTGGTCCCTGGTCAAAGTAGTTCCTGTTCAAGTGGTCCCTGATCCAGTGATTACTGGTCAAAGTGCTCCCTGGTCAAAAAAAGGTTGAGAATCACTGTTCTGGATAATCATGAAACAGGCTCCTTCTTTTGTTCTTACTCTGGGAGTCCAACTGCCATCCTAAATCATTCTGTGTCACCAGGTTATCTGATCATTTCACTGTTCATCCCTGATTTTCAGGCATTTATGAAAAAAGATATAAAGCAACAGTCCCAATACAGACCTGCGGCTCACAGACTTTATAAGAACAAATCATTTATTTCTCCTTCTCTCTTCATGTACTTTTTCTAATATATAAGAGGACTTGTCCTCTTCTCCCATGTTTGATAACTTTGCTCAGACATCTTCAATTTGAACTTTCTCAGAAGGTATTGTTGAGGTCGCCTGCATCTATGGCAGGCAATCTCTGAGGATTGCAGGAGAAACGTCAGGAGAGAATGCTTCTAGAACATGACCATACAGCCCAAAAAAACTACAACCCAGTGTCTCAGAAGGGTTTGACAGGGTGAAACAGTGGCAGCAGGCACTCTCATGTCTGTGGGGCCCTTAATGCATTTCAAATTCAAGGCAGGGTTTTAGAACCACTATAAAACAGTTCCTATAAAGAGGAAAGGGCAGCATGAAAACAAATCATAAAGTAAAGTAAATAATAAACACAAACAGTGCCAGGAAACATGACACTGGTAAAGGCATTCAGAAATCATTACAAATCTGTAGTGGGAGATATAGGTTTGACATCCCTCTCCTTCTCTATATCTCCTTTTATACCACCATGAGATGATCAGTATTTTAGCCATAGCTTGGTATTACCTCTGAACCCTAAACTGTGATTAATCTGTATTGTGATTGGTGTTGCATAGACCACAGTTTTTCCTTGTTCAGACAAACTGCAGTTAATCTAAACCAGAAGAAAGAACTTCTGAGCTCTTCCTTAGCAAGGGGTGAGAGGAGGGCACATGAGTGAGGGATGGGAGACTACACTCATTTCTACCAAAATGAATATTTGTTAATTCTGACGTACAAAACGATGGACGGTTTTATCTCCAAGCAAAGATAAGGTCACTGAGAAAAGCCAGCTGTTCACAATAAATTCTTTAGTGAATCAACCATGGATGCTTTTTTCACAGTGAAGTCATTCATGAATCAGCCATGGATGCATCTACACTGTAGAATTAAGGCACTTTAACTTCCATGGGTTATTGCCATGGAATCATGGAAGTTAAAGTTTTATATGATCTTTGGGCTTTTCTTTTATAGTCTTCATCAGGACCTATGTGTGAATTCTAGCTTTCCACCATGATCTGATTTAGAAAATGGCACATATGATTCTGGCACATTCTGTCGGTGCTGGCTAGGGATAGTCAGAGTTGTAACTGAGCACATTGAAGAGTATAAGGCTAGGAAAGGCTGTCCTGCAGGGTGGTCACCGCTAACCTATTGAATTGCAGCCTCATCTGCTACACAGCAAACTGCTTCCTAGGGGTTACTTTGCACAAACAGTTCTCTTTTCAAAAACCACTCCTGAACAGACTTCAGTCTCCTATTTGCTTATACAGCAGAGCAAGGCGTTAAAGGCTGAAAGAGGAATCAACAGCCTCTGCATAATTATGTGCTTTTGCCTTTGCTTTTCTCTCAGGATAAATGATCATATAAACACTAGCATGAACATTGATGTTAACCACGCAGGTAGAACAGACAAATACTCAATGCACGACCACAATGATCTGAGAGTGAATTGAAACAGTAAGCGGGAGGTCACGGGTAAGATGCCGAGGGACATCCTACAATGCCAGCTAGATTTGCTGGCTCAGGATAATAGTTCTGAAGGAACCTCGGCAATCTACTGCTGTCTAAACAAATCTTAATTCCAGATGGGAAAGTTACATATATGACTAGTTCGGAGGAGAATTGTTCAAATTGTTAAATCTGGATGCCTCCCCCATCAACCCTCGCTATGACTGTTGTATCCTCTCTCTCCCTCTCAGTTTCTCTTTCACTCATTCACACACCCTCACTCAACTCTGTCTTTTTAAGTTGTCTGAAATATGTATTTCCTCAAAAATCTGACAAAAACCCTGACATGGTGATAATTTTCCAAGCTACGTTTCTCATGTCAAATTATTCAACATCTGTCTTCATGTTCCCACAGAAATTAGCATAAGATAGTGGTTCCTGATGACACCTCTAGTGAAATATTTTGACTTCTACCAGTAAGTTGCAAACAACCTGTCAGGTGGATAATGTCAGTTTCCAAGTAGTGCATATTAAGATAGTGCTGCGGGTTGTTTGGAGTATATTTTTACTGACCTAGTGCGGGTTTGGGGCTTTGTTAAGGTCAGGGACAATAAGGCTAGACGAGAACAAACAGGGCACACTAGTAATTCACAGGAATACTACAAAGGCTAAAATCCATGTTTTGATGCTAGGCATGTTTGGCTCACAGAAAATGAAAATCTGATAGAAGTAGGGAGAAAAGATCTTGGGGAAAATTATACATTTATGCTGTGCTGATGCTCACATGGAGCTTTTTCTGCTGTATGATAAGGCTGGCATCCAGTGAAGATGCATGGCCAATATTAAACAGACAAGGAAGGCTGACTGAGCACAGGAAAAATGTAAGTTATATATTACCATAAGGAACATTATGTTTATTTGACTACAGAGTAGATTCCAAAACCTAGCCATGAGGTTTCTCCAAATTAAAAAATAAAATGTACACAGTATTTCAACTAAGATGAAGATCGAAGCAACTTAAATTAAAGAAGCTTTAGAGACACAATGTATTGTCAAAGGCTTTCATGGCCAGAATCACTGGGTTGTTGTAAGGTTTTTCGGGCTGCATGGCCATGTTCCAAAACCATTCTCTCCTGATGTTTCACCTGCATCTATGGCAGGTATCCTTAGAGGTTGTTGAGGATGCCCACAATAGGTGCAGGTGAAACATCAGGAGAGAATGCTTCTGGAACATGGCCATACAGCCCAAAAACTTAATCAAGTTAATCAAGTTAATGTGCATTTGGGTGCAGGAGAATCTTTACAATAAAGTGCTGAAAAAGGGAGCACAACAAATGGATAAATATGCAAGTAAATCCTTATTTTACTCCCTATCATTGACTGTATGCTTTAAGTTAAAGGAGTCCTGATTTTTTCCCACTGATGCAAACTTTTTCAATATTTTTCAATAGGACATTTCAAATCCAACCTGAGAAAAGTGCTAAGAAAAAAATTTAGAGGTACAGACTTTAAGTGGTGTTGGACTTGAACTCCCATCGGCACTGGTGAACAAGGGTTTTATTATCAAAAGCTTTGCATAAATTAGTATAAAAACTGATAAAAATACAAGGAACACAAGTGGCTAAATATCTTTTGACCAAAAATGGGCAACAGCAACTGCATTGTCTGTAGCTTTAAACAATCCTTCCTCTGTTCATGAGGCAGGGCATTGAGGGCAAGCATACAGATGTTGAGTTATTTGTTCTGCTCCACAGTCACACAAGGTGGAGGATTCTTCTAGTTAGTGTCATTTTGACAGATTGTCTTTTGATCTGCCCACTCTACTTCTGAGTCTGTTCGGGGACATCCAAGTTGCCCATTCTTTGGGCTATAACTGATGTCCAACAACAAGAACAGAAAGACCACACATTCCCCATCCCTTAACAAAATGGTGTGTATCTGTATCTGGTAATGTATATTTCTGGTAGTAGCTCTACAGATGAAGAGCCACTTAGTCATGGAAACTCACTGAGAAAGTCACAGACTCACAGATTCAAAGGAAGACCAAGGCAATCCCCCTCTGAACAAATCTTGATAAGAGAACATCAGAATAGGTTTACATAGAGTTGCCAAAAGTTGGAAAGAATGTGAAGGCAAACAACAACCACCAGAGGCGGCTCAACCCATTACGCAAAGTAAGCATTTGCAGTATAGTTGCCCAGGGGCGCTCTTGAGGCGTTCTTGGGGGGAAATAGACCTTGACATATGCGAGTTGTAGTTACTGGGATATATAGTTCACCTACAATCAAAGAGCATTCTGAACTCCACCAATGATGGAATTGAACCAAATATGGCACACAGAACTCCCACAACAAACAAATATATATATGTGATTGGTTGGGGGGGGGGGGGGCGCCAAAATACTGTTTGCTTACCGTTGAAAATTACCTAGGGCCGCCTCTGACAACAACAACAACATATTGGTGATGGAAAAAAGGTGAGATGGGCTACTAGGTCAATTCACCAGGTGTTCACAGATGTGGAAACAACATACATTTTCTGTCCTTTTCCCAAAGTTTAATAAATTACACTGTGCTTTTAAGATACAAAGGTTATCTCCAGTTAGAGTAGATCTGTTAACCTCTATGAAAAAACCTGGCTTTCTTTGCTCTTTTCCCTTTATCATCAGCTTCTTACATAGAAATAAGAAATTTTCACAACATGGAGTGATGCGTGTTTTCACCTACTAATGCCTGCACATATAAGCTCTATTTGCTAATTGTCCTTGCATATGAGTTCTGCATGTGAGGACACACTCTTGATTTCCTCACCCTTGAAAGTGAATCTCTCCATATGAGGGTCACTGTCTTCAGACAACACCTCTATACATACATGTCAGCATACTGATTTATTTTTTATGGAACACCATAGACAGTTTCCATGTGCCGGAAGTGACATGAAAACTGAGGAAGAAGAACAAACCTAGCAAGTTCATCCTTCCACGCACAACTTAGATATGAGGAAATGGCCAGAATAGGGTTCAAGGTGCTGTTAGAGTGAATCTATTAAAAAGACAAACACATATAGTTGTGAAGACAATGTTAAAAAAGAAGAGGGTCTCAAACCTGAAGGCATAAAAACAAACCTAACATCTCTTCCCATCATCATCTGAGTTAATATGACACCAAGGGCCCTGCCATACTACATAATCACAGGCATACCTCAGTTAACAATTCTCTAACCATGAAGTTCTCTTTTTGCAAAGTTTTCCTACAAAAAGCCAGCTGTCCTCTTTCTTCCTCTAGTCAAACAGCAGGTTAGACTCGATGGCCCTGTAGTCTCCTCCAACTCTATGATTCATTCTATTTAATACTTTTTAGCAGCATGAGCATTGGGACCATGATAGAAGGGACATGAAAAAACACAGATATGTGGGTGTCAGGTTGCAGCAGTCAAAATACACAACTCAATAAATCTTCAGCTGGGAAAAGTTGTCTAGCCAGTAACTTTGTAAAACTGAGAGAAAAGGGGAGACAAAGCAGGCCTGTTTCCTCTGCTACCCTCAGCATGTTAAAAATACATAGATCAATACGTTTGGTCATCAAAATGCAAATCATAAGAAAAGTGGAGGCTGATAAAAGAAAAAGTCATCCATGGATGCATTTTGAAAATAAAGCCCTCAAGTGATCTCTAGAAAGTTGTTTTTGTCTATTTAGCTGATCTGGGTATTCTGGGTGAGTTCTGGGGAAAATGTTGCTAAAATATGTTGAAATGCCCTTCTTTTCTCTTTCTTTTTATCTTTGTGGTATAGGAACCTATCCTTGTGATTTCCACATTAATTTCCCCTCATGTAGAAGTAACGTTATACTTAACTACTGGGGTATATACTGTACAGTGCTATGGCATCCGATAGAATCCTAGAATTGGTAATTTGGTGCAACACTAGAGCTCTCTGACTAAAAAAATCCTTTTTAAAAACCCTTCCCAAAACTACAGATTCCAGCAGGAATAATGATCGCTACACTGGAGTTGCAGAATTACAACTGTAAAGTAAGAAACAGAACTAAAATACTGTCAGTTCAACAGTATGTTTGTCAGCTTCAGAAATAAAGAGTTACCATCACGTTTTTAGAAATGGAGTTGTTCAACTGATTTTTTAATTTATTTACAGTGGGTCCTTGGTATCTGCTAGGATTTTGGTTCCAAGACTCCCCATGGATAATAAGGTAAAGGTTTCCCCTGACATGAAATCTAGTTGTATCTGACTCTGGGGAGTGATGCTCATCTCCATTTCTAAGCCAAAGAGCCAGTACTGTCCATAGACACCTCCAAGGTCATGTGGCCAGCAGGGCAGCATGGAGTACCTTTACCTTCCCACAGAAGTGGTACCTATTGATTTACTCACATTTGCATGTTTTCGAACTGCTAGATTGGCAGAAGCTGGGACTAACAGCAGGAGCTCACCCCACTCCCCAGATTTGAACTGCCAACCTTTTGGTCAGCAAGTTCAGCAGCACAGTGGTTTAATCCGCTGCGCCACCAGGGGGCCCTTCCCCATGTATAGCAAAAATATATATCCAAGTCCCATTATACATAGTGGAAAAAATGGTAAATAATGTCTCCTATATAAAATGGCAAAACCTTTTTTGAAAGGTTATTTTTGTTGTAGTAGTTAAATATTTTCAAGCTGTTGCTCACTGAATCCATGGATTTAAAAGTCCATAAATATGGAAAGTCGACTGTACTTTTTTTGTGTGGTAGTGACAGAAGCATTGCTCCTTGCACTATTTTTGCAGTGATGGAGATTTCCCCTTGCAAGATTTCCATCTGACTGCACAGGGTGGGTATTTTCCCCGATATTCAGTCTACAAGCTCTTCTGGGGCTCCTCACTTCACCTTCCATCTTCCACAATGGGATATTCCTTGAAGGTGTTGATTTGTTTTCTGCAAGCGGCAGACAATGATGAGGTGGGGGCGGGAGGGAAGGCTGCCAGCTCACAGCCTTTTCCCCAGCATGAGCAGAGAAAGTTGGGCTGTCAGGTGCTCCATGTTAGCAATAAAACACTCCTATCAAGGCTTGTTAAATCCTGTTTCTCAAGTAAACAAAGCAGCAGCCCAGAATCCACAGCTCAAGACAAAGCTTCAAAAAGCCTGCTCTCAAAAGATTTAGGACTCCATAAGGTGGGCTTTAAAATCAGTAATAGGAAAGAAAAGAAAATCCCTGTTTCTTTCTCCATGCACATAAATACTCTGAAATAATTGAGAGAGAAAATACAGCTGCAGCTAACTATTACTGAAAGAAAAGACAACATCCCCTTCTCTCAATATTTTTCAGAGGTGTGACAGTCTTTTACTTAACATTTTATTTAAAAACAACACACAGTATGACCCTAGTACCCCAAGGGATATGTTCCAAGAACTCTCTCGCCCCCCCCCCCCCGACACGCACACACATCTGAAACTGAATAGTAATGAAGTCTATATTTTAACTGTCCTTGAGCTGGATTCATACCACAGAATTGCACTGGATGACCTAGAGAGGCCCACAGATATTTCCAGGAGGGATATTTTTGGAGCGCAGGAAAGCAAAACCATCAATATTGAATCCATGGAGAAGGTGGTCATAATATATACATTAGCCAATTCCTTTGAAGCTTTTAAATAAACACTTTCTAGAGAAGCATATTCTGTAGAATTCCTGCAGCTTGGCATTGTATTAACTGTCATGGCTTTTTGTGTGTGTGTCAGGAGTGACTTAAGAAACTGCAAGTCACTTCTGGTGTGAGAGAATTGGCCATCTGCAAGGACGTTTGTTGCCCAGGGGATGTCCAGATGTTCTGATGTTTTACCATCCTTGCGGGAGGCTTGTCATTTCCCTGCATGGGGAGCTGGAGCTGACAATGGGAGCTCATCCACGTTCTCCTCGGATTCAAACCTCCAACCTCGGTCTTCAGTCCTGCTGACACAACGGTTTAACCCATTGTGCGACTGGGGGGCCCCACTGTCATGACTCTAAGCTATGGAATCCTGGGCATCATAGTTTGGTGAGACCTCGGCACCTTTTGGCAGAGAAAACTAAAGACCTTGAAAAACATTAACTCCTAGGCTTCCAAAGCATTGAGCCATGGCAGTTAAAGTGGTGTCAAATTGCAGTATTCTACAGTGTAGATGCACTCATAAACTCAAACTTTGGTTACATTTACATCAACAAAAAGCATACAGCAGGAAAAATGCCCCTCTTCCTGATCTCAGCCTATTAATGTACAAGAGTAAAACCCTACCAATTTGGGTTGGCAATCATCTGTTCTTTAATTTGTCCAGGCAGCACTACCATATTTTGGTATTATCCGGTTATAAAATCCAATAAATGTCTGAGACAGCACAGACAAGATTCTCCCTCCTCCACACTGTCTTTATCTTGAAATTGCCAAGCTTTTTTTCTAAGCTCCCTGTTGCTTTCATGGGGAAAGGTAAGGAGTACACAAGAAGCTGACTGATATAGTCAGATCACTGGTCAATCTAGCCCAGTATTGTTGACACAGATGAGCAGTGGCTCTCCAGGGTTCCGGACACAAGTCTTTCTCAGCCTTACTTGGATATAACAGGGATTGAATCTGAAATGTTCTGCATACAAAGATATAGAACACAGCCCTAACAAATCCTACTCATTGAAGGCATTCTTAAATTCCCCATCCTACTTTTTTAAACAGAAATTATGGTGAAGAAATAAGATTTTATGATTGCTTTGTAAACAAGGAAGGCCAACATTTTCTTATTTTCTTCTGCTCGCCAGCTTTCCTCTCTACAACCACCACCCAGGGTCAGCTCAACCCATATGACTTTCTAAGGAGGAATAGCAAATGGCCCAAAGTAAACTGGCTTGTTTCCAGGAGCAAATCAAAATATTGGTCATGACCTATAAAGCCCTATTTGGCTTAGATCCAGGGTCTCTGGAACCTGAAATCACCAAAAGCGGTCCTTCTTTCACTCTGTCCATCTTCATGGGTATGGTTGGTGGTTACACAAAACTGAGCCTTTTCATTGGCTCTTGAATTTTTTCACTAAGGGTTCTTCCAGACAGGCCCTCTATCCCAGGATCTGATCCCATGTTTCCTACTTTAAACTTGATCATATATGTCCCCACTACCAGATAATCTGAGATAAATGGAAAACCTGGGGTCAGATCCTGGGATATAGGGCCTGTCTGGAAGGGCCCTAGGTTGTCCTTCTGTCAGTTGACATTTTTTTATTATTCTACAGGCTTTTAGAATTGAAGCTTTTTAAAGAATAGGACTTTTAAGACACCTCTAAGAGAAATCTGTAAGAAAAGCAAGATGATGAGGCTGATGATGTTACTGTACTTTGTTGCCATCCAAAATCAGGGTTCTAAGTCTCCATAATGATCTCTGTGTGTATATGTATTCAAAGGACCTGCTCTCTTATGGTGACTCATGAATTACATGGGATTTTTAAAGCAAGGAATACTCCAGATGGTTTGTTGCTTTCTTTCTCTGAAATGTGGTCTACACCACTTGGCAATCATTGGTGGCCTTCCATCCAAGTAGTAATCAGGGCTGACCTTGCTTAACTTCTGGTTTCTTTAGAGTATTTAGGCCCCTCTCTAATGGCATGGCCCCGATTACACTATGCAACACAATTCTTGCTCCTGGATTATAGATGTTATTTCCTAATTGGTTTTGTCATAAAAAATGGAAAAAGTGGATTAAACTACAAAAACCTTTGTTTTTGCAGAACACCCTGCAGCACATTTTGCTATAGTTTGCCAGTGAATATCTCATTGATTTTCAACTAATTCAACATAGTGTGTGGCAGCCACAAGAACAAAATTTCTGGAGTGTAACAACAACTTTCAAAGTAAGTTGTAATTAAACCGGAAATAACACTTTCAAATGAGGAACAGCATGTTTTTCAAATTTTGTTACATAGTGTTATTGTGCCATTTATATCTGTTCACATAGGAACCATTATGAAAGAACAAGTCATTCATTCAGAGCAACCTGCTCTGTGGCTGGTAATTTTTTTTTCTATACCAGAATTTTTCTTCTTCTGGGAAATGGTCACGTCCACTGCTTCTCATGGACTAATATTAATTGGCCTCTACAAAATGTAAACCTGCCCATGGTGACAAAGAGTGGGAGTTTTGTTTGTGCGTGGGAGATCTGTTAAGGCGAAATGTGACCCACTTTATATTTACCATGTGAACATGGCGGGAGTAGGCAAAGGGATCACTAAGAGTCCAGCAAGACTTCACTTTTAAACAGCTACATTGCTTCTTTTGACAGCTGGGTGTGTGCAGGGAGGGGAGGATTGGCAGTGGCGAGCTTAAGCATGGCTTTTCAGTAAACAGGGCAGAATGGATGGAATCAGATAATGCAAGAAGGGAAGATTATTGGGCCTCAGACGCTGCTCCGTCATTGTATCAAACACCAATTTGTCTAACAAGCCTTTTCAAGTAGCAGGCATGAGAGAAGCACATTGACTCCCAATTAATGTGAGCCCAGTCCCAATGTTTCCTTTTAACATATGTTTGATTTATTCTGTCCATCTCCAGAAATCAAGGCAAAGCCCTTTTATGTAAGTCCATATGGGTTATTATTTTAAAAGGTATGTCATCTAGTTTAATCTGGTTTAATCTCACTAGATTTAGATTGGTAAAATGTATTTATAACCCCTATGCCTCTGTGTGTGTGTGTGTGTGTGTGTGTGTGTATCCCTCCCGCTGCCTCTCTCCCGCTGCCTCCTGTCCTTGCTACTCTAATATTTAAAAGAAAAGAGGGGGGAAAGGAGTGGGATGAGACACAACATTTGAATTCCCAACATTTCCACATTAAGCACAGCAAGAGACAAAGATTCAAAACATGAAATACTCCTACTATATATAGCTTGGGGCTACAGCTCAAGATGAACATTTGGGGTAAAAGGAAAGAAAGAATCAAGGCTGGGAGTGGAGGGGACTCTCTAGTTTGGATTTAAATTGTCTTGCTACAATGTGGCAAAAGCCATTAACAATTCTTGTTCCGCCTTCTAAAACAAACAGCTCTGACTGGTGTCCTTTGGGGAATTGAAAGGATAGACAAATGCAGCAAATGGAAAGTTTGTAGAGTATAGATACCTGGTAGCTGGAACCAGACACAGAAAAATGGTTCCATATAAACACCTGTTATTCTTTCTGTAGATCATTGGTTCTCAACCTTCCTAATGCTATGACCATTTAATACAGTTCCTCAGACCCCCATCCATAACATTATTTTCGTTGCTACTTCACACCTGTAAATTTTCTAATGTTATGAATCGTAATGTAAATATCTGATATACAGGATGTATTTTCATTCACTGGACCAAATTTGGCACAAATACCCGATAGGTCCAAATTTGAATACTGGTGGGGATGGGGTGGGGATGTTGATTTGTCATTTGGGAATTGTGGTTGCTGGGGTTTATAGTTCACCTATAATCAAAGAGCATTCCGAACTCCACCAATGATGGAATTGAACCAAACTTGGCATACAGAACTCCCAGAAAATACTGAAAGGGTTTGGTGGGCACTGACCTTGAGTTTTGGTGTTGTAGTTCACTTACATCCAGAGAGAACTGTGGACTCAAACAATGATGAATCTGGACCAAACTTGGCACAGACACTCAATATTCCCAAATGTGAACACTGGTGGAGTTTGGGGGAAATAGACCTTGACATTTGGGAGTTGTAGTTGCTGGGATTTGTAGTTCACCTATAGTCAAAGAGCATTCTGAACCCCACTAACGATAGAATTGGGCCAAACTTCCCACATAGAACCCCAATGACCAACAGAAAATACTGTGGTTTCTGATGATCTTTGGTGACCCCGCCCCCCACCCCCCTGAGGTCCCGACACACAGGATGAGAAATGCTGCTGTAGGTGACTGATAAAAAATGTGTAGAAAAAGCAGATGTACTTTGTTTGCACAACTGCAGAAATAAATAAAAAAAACATTTCAAGTTAAAACAGGGAATTTGTACTGTGCATACTTTTAAAAACATCTTGTTTCTTTTTCTAAATGGCCCTTTCCTATTTTTCCTTCTGAAAAACTATTGGGATGTTATTATAAACATCTAGTGGTCAGAAAATAAGGAAGGAAGGAAGAATCAATGAACAGGAAAAAGAGGGAGAAAGGAGAAAACACCAAGGTCTAAGGATTAAAAGGAGCCAAGGGGTTAAGGAGATTGACAATCTTATGAGGGCCTGAAGAGGCCTTTGAAAACAAACTCTCCACTAGTTCTGCTTGGACTGCAGCAGTCAGGCTAATTAAAAGTAAAAAGTGTGCCTAGGAGCATATAAAATACCCATGGGGATGTAAAAACCTGCGCACACAATGTTTCTCATGCCACAAAGACATTACACATCCCATCTCACTGCTCTTGGGTACTTCTTCTAATTTCCCTTCAGACTTTAAATCCCTTATCCTTTCTCTCCCACCCCCTCACAGACACCAGAATGAAAGCGGAGAGTATATGCACGCAAAAAATGAAAGGGTATCCATTCAAAGCTGTTGGGTTGTGTTATTTAAAAAAAAATAACAGGAAAATGAAGGTGAACTCAACTTTTAAAATTCTGGCCCACCTAGAGGAAGATAAATTATCCCCCCCCCCCTTTTTTTTTTAAATCAAACTAAAGTGATCTAAAAAGGATTCCATTTCAGGGGAAACCAAAGTGAACTAAACTGAGCACTGCTGGAATTTACAGCCATTTTTTTAAAAAAAAAATGCTTTAATGCTGCTTCACTTGTAATCACTTTGAGATCTCTTGCTTCTAGTTCCTCATTCATACGGTGGCACAGGGTTGGGTATGAGAACAGGTGAGCTAGAGACTCACTCAGAACACCAAGAGCAGCACTTCTCAACCTGAGGATCAGGACCCCGGGGGGGTCACGAGGGAGGTGTCAGAGGGGTCGCTAAAAACCATCAGAAAATACAGAATTTTCTGTTGGTCATGAAGGTTCTGTGTGGGAAGTTTGACCCAATTCTACCGTTGGTGGAGTTCAGATGCTCTTTGATTGTAGGTGAACTATAAATCCCAGCAACTACAACTCCCAAATGTCAAGGTCTATTTTTCCCAAACTCCACCAGTGTTAACATTTTGGCAATATTGAGTGTTTGTGCCAAGTTTGGTCCAGATCCATCATGATTTCAGTCCATGGTGCTCTTTGGATGTAAGTGAACTACAACTCCAAAACTCAAGGTCAATGCCCACCAAACCCTTCCAGTATTTCCTGTTGGTCATGGAAGTTCTGTGTGCCAGGTTTGGTTCAATTCCATCATTGGTGAACTTCAAAATGCTCTCTGATCATAGGTTAACTATAAATCCCAGCAACTATAAATATCAAAATCAATTCTTCCTCCCTCCCCCCACTTACCAAACCCCACTAGTATTCAGATTTGGGCGTATTGGGTATTTGTGCCAAATTTGGTCCAGTGAATGAAAATACATCCTGCATATCAGATATTTACATTCACAATAGCAGCAAAATTAGTTATGAAGTAGCAACAAAAATAATTTTATGGTTGGGGGTCACCACAACATGAGGAACTGTATTAAGGGGTCGTGGTATTAGGAAGATTGAGAAACACTGACCAAGAGGAAGGCAGCACCTAAAGGCTGGTGGCTCAGTGTTTGCTGCTTATACTATAAGCAGTGAGGTACAACAAAACTATACTAAAGGCAGTGGATCCTGCCAGATCTTGGAAACTAAGTGAAGTTACCTCTGCTTCATGCTTAGATGGGGGACCATCAATAAATACCACATGCTGTAGGCTATACTTCAGAGGAAGGGACTAGCAAAGCTACCTTTGAGTATTCCTTTTCTAGGAAAAGCCTACAAACTTCATTGGCTTGCCATAGATTGACACACAGAACAACATAGACACACAGCAACAACAGTTAGCATCTTTCAATATTCACCCTCTCTTGCCCAAAAAAGTTCTACCTAAAATAAACCTCCAGCAAAACCCAATTCCCATCCATTGCTTTATTCTTTTTGAGTTCCCAGCTCTGATGGCAGCTGTAATCTAAATAAAGAGTCACTAAACAGAGCCTTATAGTATTGTGAGGCAGCATCCCTGCACCCTGGAAGCACTACAGATGTTATAAACAGCACAAGCACCATTTGGCAACCCTGCAAAATAGTGTGTGTTAAAAGTGCTCCTTGCTCAGGGCACTTTTTTTCCTGGATGGAAGAGCCATGTTTTCAGAATGAACTTATGAGCGATGCATAAAGATGGTATTTAGGGTAGGAGAGCAAAGTTGGGTTCTTATAATTTGGTTGGTTTTTCAAATACAACAAATAATGGGCTTGAAAGGCTCCCAAAGCAAAATTGTCAACTATCGTGTGCTCATGGCTTTGCTTCATGCTTCTCAGAGGGTAAACATTCCATCTGGCAGAACTTCTGGAGAACCTTCTCACAAGGGATGTGCTGATGGGTCTATGCTGCCTTATAAGGCCATCTGAACTGCATGACATGGTCAGTGCGGACCCATATAAGGCTGTTTAATGCTCCCTCTATATGGGTCTTTACAACGAACATATCATGCAGTTAAAATTATATAGGTCTACAGCAGGCACTGACAAACTTTCTAATTTGGAGACTGTATGGTGGGCTGGAGTGGGGTGGGCGGGCCGGGAGAGAGAGGGTTCTCCCCAACTTCCCTTCCTGCCCTTTCCTCCCCTTGCTCTTCTTTTTGGAGGCAGAAAATGAAGGAAAGATTGGAAACAAATGGATCTTGAAAGGGTTGGTTTTGGTCAGGATGAGATAGTGGGCAGGAGAGAAAAAGTGGATCTATTAGACCCCATATTGTCTACTCCTGATATAAAATCCTAGAAGCCTAAAGTTGGAAGAGAGACTCCAAAGGCCATTCAATCCAACCCCCTGACATGCAGGAAGGCACAATCAAAACACGCCCAATAAGCCTCTACAGAAAAGCCTCCAGAGATGGAGACTCCACCACACTCCGAGGCAGCCTATGCCACTCTCCAGGAAGTTCCTCCTGATCTTTTCAGTTGAATCTCTTTCCCTGCCATTGGAAACTATTGCTCCCTTGTGCTTTGGTTTCTAGAGCAACAGGAAGTCAGTTTTCCCCCTCCTCCTCAATGGGACACCCTTTGAAATCTTGAAACATGGTTCTCGTGTTCTCTCTCTACCCTCTCTTCTCCCAGCTAAACATCCTCCAGGAGGAAAGAATGAAGGAAAAAGAGAAGATATGAAGAAAGGAAGGGAAGGATAGATGGCTGGATGGCTGGGTGGCTGGAAGGGAATGGGGAGAGTGAAGTGGAGGGAGGGAGGAATGAGAGAAAGAAGGAAAGGCAAAAGGGAAGGAAGGATGAAAGGGTGTAAGGGAGTGGAGGCAGGAGGAAAGAGGGAGGGAGGAAAGCGAGAAGGAAGGAAAGACAAAGAGGAAGGAAGGAAAGAAAGAAAAAGAGGGAGCAAGCAAAGGAGGGAAGAAAAAGGGAAGGAGGAAAGGTTGGAAGGGAAGGAAGGAGGGAAGAGGGAGATAAGGAAGGGAGGGCGTGAGGGAGGGAGGGAAGGAGGAAGGAAAGAGAGAAGGAAGGAAGGAAGGGAGGAAGAGTAGGATGGAAGGAAGGGTGGAAGGGTGGAAGAGAATGGAGGGAGGGAGAAGGGGAGGGAGAAAAGAGAGATGGAAGGAAAGACCAAAAGGAGGGAAAGAAGGAAGTAGAAAGAGAGAGAGGGAAAGAAGGAAGGAAGGAGGAAAGGGTGGAAGGGAAGGAAGGAGGGAGGAAAGAGAGAAGGAAGGAAGAGTAGAATGGAAGGAAGGTTGGAAGGGTAGAAGAGAATGGAGGGAGGGAGGAAAGAGAGAAGGAAGGAAAGGCCAAAGGGAGGGAAAGAAGGAAGTAGAAAGAGAGGGAGGGCAAGAGGGAAGAAAGGGACGAAAGGGTGGAAGGGAAGGAAGGAGGGAGGAAAGGAGAAAGAGAGAGTTGTGGGAGGGAGGGAAAGAGGAAGGAAAGAGAGAAGGAAGGATAGGACGGTGAGAGAGAGGAGGGCCCGAGAAAAGAGCCCAAGGGACCGCATCCGCCCCTCACTTCGGGCCTAAGTTTACCCATACCTGGTGTGGACCCATATAATGTTGTTCAATGCAGCTCAAACGCCACTATCATGCAGCTGACATTATATAGGTCTGCAGGGACCATGTAATACCTTAAACTGGGAGGAGAGACACATGCAGTTCAAACTCCTCTATATGGGTCAACAATGAACACATAATAGAGGCATGGGCAAACTTGGACCCTCCAGGTGTTTTGGACTCCAATTCCCACCATTCCTAACAGCTTAAGCGGCTGAGGGGGGGGGGGGGAAGCAAGGGGCCTGAGGCTGTTAGGAATGGTGCGAGTTGGAGTCCAAAACGCCTGGAGGGCCCAAGTTTGCCCATTCCTGGTCCACAATGACCATATGATGCAGTTCGAACTATACTATATGCCAGGCAAGAAGCAGCTTGTGTGGACGACGGCGAGGTACCAACAACCCGCGGGCAGATTTGGTGACATCTCGGGGAAAGCCCCGAGATGTCACCAAATCTGCCCGCTGGTTGTTGGTACCCAGAGTGGCCTCGCTCTCATTGGTCCAAAGGGGGAAAGTCTTTGCCCGATGGGCTCTTGAAAGGAGCCCTTCTCTCACTTCCCAAGAAACACGGGTGCTTTTGAAATGGAGGGGCTCCTTCCTTCCTTCCTTCCTGTGGATGTGTCCACATATCTGTGCTTCCCAGCCGACCTGTCCAGCTCAGCCTCCTCCCCGCCTCCCTTCCTAAAAAGCCCTCCCTTCCCTTCCCTTCCTGCTCCCCAGGCCTCCCGAGAAAGGGACCCAAGTGGGCATGCGCGGTGCCACTTTGCGGAGCTCGCTCGCCCGCCTCCCGCTTCATTTCAAAATCTCCCGAGTCCGCGGACAGGCGGCGCGGGGACTGACGAGTTTGCGGGGAAGGAGAAAAGGGGGTCGGCCTTCCTTATCTGCTCTCCGTGCCCAGTCATTATAACAATAATACAGTGCGACCCGTATGCGAAGAAATCCCTCCGGTGCCTTTCCCGCCAGCATGACCAGATGTTCTGATGAGAGCGGGTTGCTTTGAAGGCCATTTCCCGCGCCTCGGGGTGGTTTGTCCAAGGTTAGCTTTTAAGGATCTGCCGCTCGCCATCAGTCCCGAAAACATCCAAAGGAACCGAGGATGAAATAGCAACAAGTCAGCCTCCGGGCTGCTATGAGTTTTCTGGGCTGCATGGCTATGTTCCAGAAGCATTCTCCCCTGACGTTTCGCCCCCGCATCTATGGCAGGCATCCTCAGAGGTTGTGAGGTCTGTTGGAAACTAGGCAAGTGGGGTTTATATATTTGTGGAATGTCCAGAGTGAGAGAAAGAACTCTCTTCTGTTTGAGGAAAGTGTGAATGTTGCAATTGGCCGCCTAGATTAGCACTGAATGGCCTTGCAGCTTCAAAGCCTGGCTGATTGCTGGGGGATCCTTTGTTGGGAGGTGTTAGCTGGCCCTGATTTATTCTTGTCTGGAATTCCCCTGTTTTTTGAGTGCTGCTCTTTGTTTACTATCCTGATTTTAGAGTGTTTTTTAAATACAGATAGTCGGATTTTGTTCATTTTCATGGTTTATTCCTTTCTGTTGAAACTGTCCACATGCTTTTGCATTTCTTACCATACATTATTAAGTGAACTACTGACCGCATCCGGAAACTGATGAAGAAACACAACCTACAAACTATCTACAGACCCACTAAGAATATCCAACAAATGCTCGTTCAGCAAAGGTCAAGAGGGATCCTCTCACCTCTGCAGGAGTCTATCTGTATACCATGTGGACAAGTCTACAATGGGTTTATGTATTTGTTGAATGTCCAGGGTGGGTGAAAGAACTGTTGTCTGTTGGAGGCAGGTGTGAATGTTGCGATTGGCTACCTTGATCGGTATTTAATGGCCGAGTAATTTCAAACTCTGGCTTCTTACTGCCTGGGGGAATCCTTTGTTGGACACAGCATATGAATGTTGCAGTTGGCCACCTTGATTGGCATTTAATGGCCTTGCAGCTTCAAAGTCTGGCTGCTTCCTGCCTCTTTCCAAGAATCATAGAATCATAGGGTTGGAAGAGACCTCATGGGCCATCCAGTCCAACTCCCTTCCAAGAAGCAGGAAAATTGCATTCAAAGCACCCCCGACAGATGGCCATCCAGCCTCTGTTTAAAAGCTTCCAAAGAAGGAGCCTCCACCACACTCCGGGGCAGAGAGTTCCACTGCTGAACGGCTCTCACAGTCAGGAAGTTCTTCCTAATGTACAGATGGAATTTCTTTTCCTGTAGTTTGAAGCCATTGTTCCGTCTCCTAGTCTCCAGGGCAGCAGAAACAAGCTTGCTCCCTCCTCCCTATGACTTCCTCTCACGTATTTATACATGGGATACAAGCGATGAAAATACTCCAAACCACCGCCGCCGAGTCGAGCAGCATTGCCAGGAGTCCACGCTGCGCATTGAATGGCCTTGCAGCTTCAAAGTCTGGCTGCTTCCTACCTCTTTCCAAGGGATGAAAAAACCCCCAAACCACCGCCGCCGCCGAGTGGAGCAGCATAGACAGGAGTCAACGCTGCGCATTGAATGGTCTTGCAGCTTCAAAGTCTGGCTGCTTCCTGCCTCTTTCCAAAGGATGATAAAAACTCTAGACCACCGCCGCCGAGTGGAGCAGCATAGACATGAGTCCCCGCTGCCCATTGAGCACAGTGGTGACGGGGCCCCAAAGCTCCCCGGGAAGCCTACAGGAAACGCGCCGCCTGCCTTCCGCGGAGTTTCCCCAGCAGACAGCTCTCCTCCTCGCTCCGCCGCCCAAACACACACACACACAGGCCAGCCAACCCGGCCGTTCTCGGCGCGCAGCTTCGCAAACAACCGGTTGATTTATTCTCCCGCAGCTGAGCCCCGAGGCACCCACTGCTCTCAGGAAGCGCGAGGGAGGGAAGGAGGGAAGGAGGGCTCCAAAGTCCAGGCGATGAAAGGGTTACAATGCTGGCTCTCTCTCGGGGACCTTTCTGTGCAGGGACAGAGAGACGAGCCCAGCAGGAAGAGCTCCCTCCTAGGACTGTGTCCGCTCCCCATCCCCGCTGCAGGTGCTCTCCCAAAAACTTTGCTCCGATGGTGGCTTTAAGCGCCTCTCTTCCTGCCTGTGTTTCCCCCCGGAAAGCAAGCCCTTCTTCCCTCCCTCCTTCCCTCCCTCCTTTCCTTCCCCGCCGCCCTCTTACCGTAGACCCCTTGGCCCTTGGCGCACGCCGGGACCAGAGAGAGAAGCAACACCCAGAGAGTCTCCATCTTCAAGGCGAGAGCTTCATCGCCGGCGGAAGAGGACGGAGGAGGACGGAGCAGCCAATCCACCAGGAATAAATCAATGTTAGGGAGGTATTTGCAGCGAGGAAGGGGCCAAGGAAGGCGGCTCCGATCCCCAAATATGCCTCGAGGAGCGCGCCTCCGGAGGAGAGCCCAGCGAAGAGGGAAGCGGACCGAAGGGAGCCTCTCAGCTTGGAAAGAGAGCTTGGCAGCCTCGGAGGTCAGTCCCTCTCCAAACGGGGAGCGGAGGAAGGAAGGAAGGCAAGCCAAGCCAAGCCGAGGGTCTCGTCGCCCCTTGCCCGCCTTCTTTGGCGCTTGGCAGGCGCCTCTCCGGGAAGAAAACAAACCAGCCCAGGCAGGGAGAAAGCACGCACGTCGCGGCCGAGGAAACCGATGTGGAAACGAGGAGGAGACCCCAAAACGGAGACACACACAGAGAGAGAGAGGAGGACGGAGAAGCGACCCAATCGAGGCAGAAACTTCCGCGCCTTCTGCTCCCGCCGCCTTTCAAGAAAGGAGGCTCGCCTCGGCTCCGAAGGCTCGCCTGGAGTCTCCCGCTTCCCAAACTGCCCAACTTGAGAGAAACGCCACGGTGTGAGAGAGCGAGCGAGCGAGAGAGCAAGCCCTTGGCCTTCGCGGCTGCTAATGAGCCTCTGGCTGCAACCCCAGGAGTCAGGAGAGAGAGAGAGAGAGAGAGAGAGAGAAAGGGGGAGAGCCTGTGGATGAGGGCGAAGCGAAGGCGGAGAGGCAGCGAGAGGGGCTTCTCGCCCAGGGCTCCTTCCCAAAGGTTTCGGAAAGGAAGGAGGGGTTTCGAGGGGCAGCAGCCGGTCTCTTCCCCGCCGATCTCCGCTTCCCTTGCTCTCCTTCGCCTCTCAATTCCACCTTCTTCTCCCCCAAAGTTGGAGCCAGGAAAGACGTCTCTGCCCCGCCCCAGTCCTTTAGAAGAGTGGGTTTCCCCCTCAAACCAACAGGCGCTGCCTCCCCAACTTCGAATAGAAGGAGAGCGAGGCGGTGAGAGGAAAGGCGCTTTTAACTTGAAAAGCAAACGACGGTCCTGGCGGGGGGCGGAGCCAGGCTAAGCCCCGCCTTTCCTCGAGGAAGGTCTCCTCCCCCTCGGGGCCTCCCCCTCCCCTCTTCTCTGCCCCTTGAGTGGCGGAGTCAGAACCTCCTCGACCCTCGCGGAAGCTTTTCGGCCCGACAGGAATTCGCCTTTTTTCCCTGCCTCGCATTCAACTTTCTCCCTCTGTGGTCCTTCCTTCCAATTGAGAGCCAGATTCTTTCTCCCTGAGTTAAAGCCCCCAAAGTTCACACTTACCTCTAGCAGAGAAGAATTCTTTCGCCCACCCTGAACATTCCACAGATATATAAACCAGGCAGTAAGAAGCCAGAACTTGAAACTGCAAGGCCATTAAATGCAAATAAAAGTGGCCAGTTGAAAGATTCACACCTCCCTCAAACAGACTAGAGTTCTTTCTACCACCCTGGACATTTCTCAGATGTATAAACCAGGCAATAAGAAGCCAGACCTTGAAATTGCAAGGCCATTAAATGCTAATCAAGGTGGCCAGTTGAAACATTCACACTTGCCTCAAACAGACAAGAATTCTTTCTCCCACCCTGGACATGCCAAAGATATATAAACCTCACTTACTTAGTTTTCAACAGACCTCACAACCCTCAGTTCTTGTGGGTTTTTTCGGGCTATATGGCCATGTTCTAGAGGCATTTCTCCTGACGTTTCGCCTGCATCTATGGCAAGCATCCTCAGAGGTGAGGACCTCACCTCTGAGGATGCTTGCCATAGATGCAGGCGAAACGTCTGGAGAAATGCCTCTAGAACATGGCCATATAGCCCGAAAAAACCCACAAGAACGGAGTGATTCTGGCCATGAAAGCCTTCGACAAGACCTCACAACCTCTGAGGATGCCTGCCACAGATGTGGGTGAAACGTCAGGAGAGAATGTTTCTGGAACATAGCCATACAGGCCAGAAAACTCACAGTAATCCCCAAAGTTCATGCTGCCTGAGCCCACACTTTTCCCTTCAGCTTCTCTCTCTTAGCCCTGGTTTGAATCTCAGCTGGGGTTTTAGGGTGGGTGGTTTTTTTTAAAAAAAAGGAGCCAATGGGTGGGCTCTGGACAGGAGGCCTGCCTCCCCTCGGGGACCAGTTCGAGGAAGCAAAAGCATAGAATCATATAGATTGAAGAGACTTCGTGGGCCATCCAGTCCAACCTCCTACAAAGAAGCAGGAAAATCACAAAGCATCCCCGACAGATGGCCATCCAGCCTCTGCTTTTGTGTGTGTGTCAGGATTGTCTTGCTTTCAAGTTGCTTCTGGTGTGAGAGAATTGGCTGTCTGCAAGGATGCTGCCCAGGGGACACCCAGATGTTTTGATCTTTTACTACCACTGTGGAAGGCTTATCTCATGTCCCCAAATGGGAAACTGGAGCTGACAGAGGGAGCTCATCCATGCTTTTCTCGAATTCGAATCTCCCACCTGCTGGTCTTCAGTCCTGCCAGCACATTGCACTACTGGGGGCTCCAGGTTCTGCTTAAAAGCCTCCAAAGAGTGAGCCTCCACCACATTCTGGGGCAGAGAGTTCCACTGCTGAACAGCTCTCACAGTCTGGAGGTTCTTCCTCGTGTTCAGATGGAATCTCTTTTCCTGGGACCATCAAACGCAACATTTCCCAAACATGAATCAAGGAACAAGAAAGGCACTGCAGGGTAACTCAACCAGAGAAGTCAGCCATAGCAGAGCACTTGATGAACCAACCTGGACACAGCATATTATTTGAGAACACAGAAATGCTGGACCACTCTAATGAATAATAACAAACCAAATGAGTGGCAAGATGTCAGTAAGAGCGATCACCATTTACAACCGTCAGGCTACACAGAGAAGCCTTTGAAACCCACAAGCATGTGGGCAATTTCAACAGAAAGGAAGAAACCATGAAAATGAACAAAATCTGGCTACCAGTGTTAAAAAACTAAAACCATAACAGTAAATAAAGAAACAGGGGAATTCCAGACAAGAAACAATCTCAACCTCTCAATAAAGGATTCCCCAAGGCAGTATGAAGCCAGACCTTGAAACTGCTAGGCCATTCAATGCTAATCAAGGCGGCCAATTGCAACATTCACACCTGTCTCAAACAGACAAGAGTTCTTTCTCCCACCCTGAACGTGCCACAGATAGATCAACCCATTTTCAGTTTACAACAGACCTCACAAGCTCTGAGGATGCCTGCCATAGATGCAGGCGAAACGTCAGGAGAGACTGCTTCTGGAACATAGCCATACAGGCCGGAAAACTGACAACAACCAAGTCCTTTCCTGTAGTTCCGCCTCCTAGTTTCCAGGGCAGCAGAAAACAAACCTGCTCCTTCCTCCCTATGATTTTCCTCAAATATTGACACTTGGCCCTCATCATGTCTCCTCCCAGCGTGCCCTTCTGTAGGCTAAGCAGGCCGGGCTCTGTCTTCCTTCTGTCTCGGTGGCTTCTCCTTCCTTTGCTTTGCGCGGCGCAAGAAGGGAAGCGCCTACCCGGAGGAGATGCTCCGCACCTGCGCGTGCCTGTGTGGACGCACTCACGCGCGCGCCCTGCCTTTTCGGGCCTCGACGCCACGCTTTTGCAGCATCGGGGGGTATCTTCAAGCACGCGCTCGCGGTGGAAAGGCAAACATCCGGCGCCTGCTTTGCCTTATTTTCCTTTTTGCTTCAGCTCTTGCTCCGGAGGCCAAAGCCGAGGACGCGATGGTGGGGGAAATCCCCACGTCCAGCCCACAGAAGAAGAAGAAGCGAGGCAGCCTAGGTCTCCGTGGGAGGGACCTACATGGTTTATTGTCCTCTGTGTCCTAATTCTGGGCTGTTCGTTTGCTTTGGGAGCTTGGAAAAGATCCTCTCCTGGACTGCAACTCTCTGGATCTGCCAGCCATCAGAACTACAGCACTGGTCATGCTGGCTGAGGATCAGAGAAACTATAGACCAACCATGAACTTTCCCAAGATGCTTTAGAGCAGGTAGGGGGAAACTTGGGCCCTGCAGGTGTTTGGACTTCAACTCCCACAATCCCGAACAGCCTCAGGCCCTTTCCTTTCCCCCCTCAGCCGCTTAAGTGGCTGAGGGGGGAAAGGAAGGGACCTGAGGCTGTTCGGGATTGTGGGAGTTGAAGTCCAAACACCTGCAGGGCCCAAGTTCCCCATGCCTGATTTAGATGTTAATCCTTAAGATATGGATGCTGGGTTGTTTCTGAGTTGTTGTGAGTTTTCCGGGTTGTATGGCCATGTTCCAGAAGCATTTTCTCCTGGCATTTCGCCTGCATCTATGGCAGGCATGCTCAAAGATTGAGAGGTCTGTTGAAAACAAGGAAAATTGGGTTTATATATCTGTGGCGAAAGAACTCTTGTCTGTTGGAAGTAGGTGTGAATGTTTCAGTTGGCCATCCTGATTAGCATTGAATGGCCTAGCAGTTTCAAGGTCTGGCTTCTTAACTGACTGGGGGAATCTTTTGTTGGGAAGTGATCAGCTGACCTTGATTGTTTCTGGTCTGGAATTACCCAGTTTTTAGTGTTGTTCTTTATTTACTGTTATGATTTTAGTTTTTTTTTAAAAAAATACTAGATAAAGGTAAAGGTTTCCCCCTGACATTAAGTCAAGTCGTGTCCGACTCTGGGGGGTAGTGCTCATCTCCATTTCTAAGCCAAAGAGCCGGCGTTGTCCATAGACACCTCCAACGTCATTAGCCAGCATGACTGCATGGAGCACCATTACCCTCCTGTCAGAGTGGTAACTATTGATTTACTCTCATTTGCATCTTTTCGAAATGCTAGGTAGGCAGAAACTGAGGCTAACAGCGGGAGCTCACCCCATTCCCCAGATTCAAACCTGCAACCTTTCAGTAAGCAAGCTGAGCAGCTTAGGAGTTTAACCCACCTCACCACTGAGGGCTCCTTTTTAATACTGGTAGCCAAATTTTGTTCATTTTCATGATTTCTTCCTTTCTGTTGCAATTATCTACATGTTTGTGGATTTCAATAGTTTCTCTGTGTAGTGTGACATGGCAGTTGTTAGAGTGGTCCAGCATTTCTGTGTTCTCAAATAATATTCTGTATCCAACAAAGGATTCCCCCAGGCAGAAATAAGCCAGACATTGAAACTGCTAGGCCATTAAATGCTAATCGAGGTGACCCATTGAAGCATTCACACTCCCTCAAACAGACAAGGGTTCTTTCTCCCACCCTGGATATTCCACAGATCTATAAACCTCATTTTCCTAGTTTCCAACAGGTCTCACAACCTCTGAGGATGCCTGCCATAGAAGCAGCCAAAATGTCAGGAGAGAATGCTTCTGGAACATGGTCATACAGCCCGTAAAACTCTCAACAGCCCAGTGATTCTGGCCATGAAAGCCTTCGAAAATACGGGTTGTTTTTGTTTGTTTATTTTTGTGTATGCCTCTGCCGTGCTGAGTGGAAGCATCCTCCTACCTAGCAATCCCTCAGATCTCCTTCTGTTTGTTTTCCACAGATCAAGAGAACGCATTTTCCTTGGACAACTCTCTTTTTCTCTTCCTACGCACTCACATTTCCTATTCCACATTCGACTTGGAGGAGGAAGTCATATTCAATCAGAAACCAATGCTTAATTTTCGCATTTGCACTGAGATTTTCATAAAGCCCCCTTTTTTATAAAAAGCAAGAAAGGGCAAAGATATGCAGACAATGTAACCAAGGCTGTTAAAATATTAATCAAGACGTGCCTTACCTTACAGAAACCGATGAAGCAGAATAGTTCCGTTAAGTTTCCACTCTCCCTACCCAACCCAAATACATTTCCTGAAATAATTGAACTCCCATCAGCCAGTCCCTGTCTTAAAATAGCGCACTAAAACATTTTTTTTCTCCCAGTGCATGAAACGGATTCGAGCTACCTGGAGGTAATGGGGAATATATATATTTCAACGGCACGGGAACCGGGTGGTGGGAAATGAGTCTGTTATTAGGAGTGTTTATTCTTTGCGCTGAAGTCTTAGCATTGAAGGAATTGATTGCTGTTTTGATCACTGTACAGCTGAGTCGCTGGGGGTGTTATAGGCAGAATTTTCCTTATTTGAGAAGAAAAAAATGTAGTTCTACTACAAGCTGCAGTTCATCTTCCTTTCTGCACAAAGTCACAAACCAAGGGATGTTTGAGGTCAGATTAGAGCCTGTATTAACCCACTTGGACTCTTCCTGCATATCATGATGACATGAAGGCAACAGTCTTGGATAGCAATGGCTCCCAAATTGACCCATTTAAGGTGGAATCAGGTGTCAAACAGGGATGTGTTATTGCACCAACCTCATTTTCCATCTTCATCGCTATGATACTTCATCTTGTTGATGGGAAGCTTCCCACTGGAGTGGAAATCATCTATTTAACCTCAGCAGACTGAAAGCCAAAACCAAGGTTACAACATCTGTTATAGAACTTCAATATGCTGATGATAACATCATCTGTGTACATTCAGAAGAAGACCTACAAGCCACTCAAACACCTTTGCAGAACATAAGAGAAGCTTGGTCTGCCATTGAACATCAAGGAAACAAAAGTGCTCTTCCAGCAGTCACCAGCCAATCCCTCTCCAATACCAGAAATACAGTTTAATGGTGTAACATTAGAAAATGTTGACCATTTCTGCTACCTTGGCAATAATCTCTCCACAAAAGTCAACATTGACACTGAAATTCAACACCGCCTGAGCTCTGCGAGTGCAGCATTTTTCCGAATGAAGCAGAGAGTGTTCGAGGACCAGGACATCCATAGGGATACCAAGGTGCTTGTATATAAAGCTATTGTCCTCCCAACCCTGTGATACGCCTGCGAGACGTGGACTGTCTACAGATGGCACATGCAACTCCTGGAATGATTCCATCAGCGCTGCCTCCAAAAAGTCCTGAAAATCTCTTAGGAAGACAGGGGGACAAATGTCAGCATGCTGGAAGAAGCAAAGACTACCAGCACTGAAGTGATGGTCCTCTGCCGTAAACTCTGCTGGACTGGCCACGTTGTCCGAATGCCCGACCACATTCTCCCCAAGCAGTTGCTCTACTCCAAACTCAAGAATAGGAAACAGAATGCTGGAGGACAGGAAAAGAGATTTAAACATGGGCTCAAACCAACCTTAAAAACTCTGGCATAGACACTGAGAACTGGGAAGCCCTGGCCCTTGAGCGCTCCAACTGGAGGTCAGAGGTGACCAGCCGTGCTGTAGAATTTGAAGAGGCATGAGTGGAGAGCAAAAGAGAGAAACGTGCCAAGAGGAAGGCACACCAAGCCAACTCCGACCAGGACTACCTTCCACCTGGAAACTGATGCCCTCACTGTGGGAGACCATGCAGATCAAGAATAGGGCTCCACAGTCACCTACAGACTCACCGCCAGCATCCTGACCTTGGGGGACAATCTTACTTGGACAACGAGGGATCGCCTAATAATGATGAATTATGAATGATAAATGTGAGAGGTTTATTTTCCCCGGCAATGAGATCCTTACAAAGAGGAAGGTCTCCTCTTAAAGGGCACATTGGCAGGGATGAGTGTTCCTGAGGCCAACCTCTGCCTGTTTCTGCCTGAAGTAGACAAAATGCCCCAAGCTTCTCCACATATAGAACAGGACTAGAGTGAGAATTACATCTTATCGCACTGCCGATGGAAGACTGTGCCATATCTGGACACATCTTAGCAAAGGCAAGGGTAGAGCATTAGCATTCATAGCTTTTTTATTACATTGCCTCCCTTTCCCTAATGGTAGAAATAGCCTCTAGCCTGGTCTTTTGCAGCATTTAGACAGTGTTGGTGGGAATCATATCTTCTTTTTAGTCACACCTTCATAATTATCATTTCATCAGGAGAGAGGTCAGCTATCCAGATGCCATTAAAAAGTAAACATGAGTAGCTGTAATCTTTTGGTAGAGACTTTGTTTTGGGTTTCATCCCTGGACTGCACAAGTCCCTTGTGTCATCAACTCTCCAGTCCTCAATGAGTAGCTAGACTAGAGATAGAATTAGAGTGAGGGATTCCTCCCCCCACATGTTTATCCCAGAAGGGACTCTGTCTTTACTCTTCTTGCTTACCACAGTCTCCTCTCCCTTTGAAGATGTAGCAATGGACTCTCAGTCAGGTATGAGCAACTTCCTTTTTAAATGTATTTTTATTGCCCTGGGTTTTGACCATGTTGCCATTTTCCAACTCCCTCTTCCTGCATTTGTTTCCCCTCCAGTGAGGATGCATTTTGCCATTCTCCAGGCAAAATGTAAAAGCATGGATATTTTGACTTTTAATCCCCACCTTTCTTAGAATATGAGCTTAGTAAGTATGTTAGCTCCCAGACCTTTTCTATCTAGAATAGATTTCTTTTTAACTTCAATAAATATTTTGAACCTAAAGTTTTGACTCTGCAATCCTGTACCATCCTGTCAAATGGAAGCTTATCCTGGCTCACCACAAGTAAGTTTCTGCTGGTTATGAAGTTTGCTTCTAGCACTCTGCTATATTTGTGGTGGAATCACCCCAAGTGATGGTTATTTTTGAGCCTAACAGGTCTGATTCCCAACACTTCGGAGTCAATATAAATAAATATAAATAAGCTTTATTTATACCCCACCACCATCTCCCGGAGGGGCCTGGGATGGCTCACAAAGTACTCAAAGGTGCAAACACACAAAACACAAAAAAATACATAAACAATAGCATAACAATAACGACCAACACAAAAACCCCTGGTAAAATAAATAAAATACAGCAATAGCTGCAGGTATAAACAACAGTAATGATTCTTAGTCATGTAAAGTGCTTGGTGAAATCTATGGATCCTCATGTATATTCATTAAAATAAAAGAAACTAAATAAGGTCAAAGGCTTGTTGGGGAAAAAAAAAACATGTCTTCAATTGTGTACTGAAGACTTGGAGAGTTGGAGTTACTAGTTCTCCAGAGTGGCAGGCACTCCTTGGTCCTACCAGGGGACTGAGTGAAATGATTATGTCATACATTGGTTACTGAGTGTCATTCAAGGGCATCAAATGGTTATGTGCCAAATGGCTCTTAAGCGGGGAAATCATCTCGATTTTCTGCCTTGAATGTCAAAATCATTTGAGCTGGCCTTGCAGGGTGATAATGGATATTAGTTTGCAGGGGATATTTGCTTTCAGTGACGCTGCACCAAAAGTCCCTATTAGTGTGGGGGAGAAATAAAAGGCACAATAGATTGAAGAGACATAGGCTTTTAAAAATAGTGTTTCTAGGACTTCAAAATTATTTCTACTTTCTATTTATTTACTTCATTTTTACCCCATCTTTCTCACCCTTCATGGAACTCAAGGCAACTTGCAACTCTGTCAAGAATTCAATGCCGGTAAAATCCCCTCAGTTAAAACCAATTAACACTTAGTATAAAACACATAAAAGCAGTATACAAATTAACATATAAAGTGGATAGTTCCATTCATCCAAAATCCTTGCACATAATCCTTATTTAGACCAGTGTTGGAACCCATAGTAATTTATTTTTTGATTGTTTTTGTGCCAAGCCAGGTCTCTGGTATTTTTAAAAACTAAAAGGGTGTCACAGGGGAGGGAGTTCCACAGCAGAGGAGCCACCACTGAGAAGGCCCTGTCTCTTGTCTCCACTAATTGCGCTTGTGAAGAAGGTGGGATAGAGAGCAGGGCCTCCAGACAATCTTAAAGTTCTAGTAGGCTCATAAGAGGAGGTGTGTTCCAACAGGTAAATTAGACCAGAACCTTTCTTTTGTAGCAGGCTCCAGAGAATTTACAGACTGAACTGTGTGGCTTATGGTTTAAGCACAGAAGACCTCCCTCCAAAATGGCAGTGCCAAAACTGCCAGCATTGATAAAAAGTCAGGAAGGTGAATGTGGTAAACCTCTCAAATATTTGGAGTGGGCAGCAAGGGAGCTTCCTGGCTGATACTCCTGGATGCCACTGCTGTTCTCTGCTACACACCTTTTTGTGGCTTTCCCAAATGGAAGCTTGATGCTCCATTTGTACTGCTGTGTGCTGGCATCAGTACTGAAGTGAGGCAAAAGTACCAATCCAGCAGATTTAAATGCATGGAACAGGGAAGGCCTGACATCTTGACTTCCTGTGTGTGTATGTGTAGAAGTTACTTCTGGATTGACATTATTCTGTATGTGTGTGTGTGTGTGGGGGGGGGGGGGGGGGGAGACTTCCCTAGTCTAAATCCAGGTGGGTGAGTGTCCATCTTCACCCTCCTAAAGCAGGGGTGGGCAAATGTCAAGAATTACAGTGCTGCATTACTTCCCAGGAACCTCACCTCTGCAAAAAAAAAAAAAAAAAAAAAAAAAGGAAAATAAAAATAAAATATACCCCAAAAGACCTCTAGTAGATGTCTTGGCAATTTATTATATATTCCACTCCAGGATGCTTTAGGACCAGGAGAGTTTGCTTTTGCAATAGGAAGTTAGTGGGAGCCAACCTCTTGTCCATTTCTTGTTAGAAAAAAAGTTCCTTGCACCACAACAGCCTGGAAGAGTAAGTAAATCAACTTTTAAAATATGTTTTAGATGGTGAAATTTCCCTCGTGTCCTCCAGGGGGCATTGGGCAGCAAAAATGTACATACTATCTTTTTTGTTTATCTACTTACTTATCTATAAAAGGGGCCTCGAGGGCTATACCTACCATTGCCCAGAACCTAGAGAATTTCACGGATGCAGTTGGTCAATTTTTGACAGAGGAATTGGAGACAGAGAGAGCTAGCCTCCCAGACATCATGCTCTCAGAAGTTGCCCATCTCTGTCACCTACATGTTACAGTCCTTGTCTTATTCTCATTGTCATCCATTTAGAAGAAGACATTACACAATTTTTATAGGCCAGCTAGTGACTTAATTGGCTGTCTCTTGATCGCTATTACAACACATTGTCTTTTGAGTTATAGCAACAATAGAAGAAAATATTTTATTGGACTATATCTCCCATAAACCCCCGTGAGCATGAAAATCTCTAACCCAGAAAAGTAACTTTTGCTAGATCTTACTTTATAGAACTATGAAACGACATGTTGGAGTACAATTTGCTATAAGACTTTACTCCATGCTGTTTATTGGATAATTGCTGTATCGCCTTTTTCTTAGTCACATACATATAGCAGCAGCAGCTGCGTTATATAGTTATCAGCAATTTTCTAAAAGGCATTGCACTATGTCATTAAAGAATGTAACTGCCTTAACAATCACACCCATTAATACATCATAGTACACAATGGACCACCTGCTATGAGGTGTCACCACCATCCGTCTCCCTGCTTCATCTCACTGGAATCAGAAAGCGCACTGCAAAGGCGATACGATATCCAGGGGAGGGAGAAATGTATTTGTAAAGGGTAGGCTGGCAGGTATTGATCTACTATATGAACAAGAATCATTTCCAGAGTTGTGAAGAGTTATAACCCAACAAAGGGCTGGTTACTAATTCATGCTCTAACAAATAAGCAGTTAACAGATATAGCAGCTAATTAGTAAGCAGTTATTTCTATTATAAATGGCATTCAGCCATGGAAAAGAGCAGTTAGCTTACATCAGCAGCTGGGGGGGAAGCAGGAGCTGACAGAACAGCTTTCTCAAAATGACCAATTTCCCATCAGTGTAGGAGGTAGAGCAGAGGGAGCTTGAAATTGGGCTCCTATCCTTTTATAAACAAAGCTGTCGGAGGGCCGAAACAAGTCACACCAATACAAAATCGCCTTAAGATATTTAATGTATTAAACGTGTAGGTATTTTTCAATAAAAGATAGTGATATTTTCATTGAGGAGGGATGATCATGAATTTGAATGAACCCATAAAAATTAGGGCAAGCACTAACATTAGGCGGAATGTGGTGACTGCTGCAAGCAGCAGATTTTGGGTATTATGAAGAGACAGCAAATTATTTAATTTGTTATCATGCTTTTACTGCCAGGGAGAATTGCTTGTAGGATTTTCTACCTCATGTGCCAAATTGACTTGGTTGGCATTAGATACAGTGCCCCTTGTTGGCAAGGGAGGCTACTTACACACTTATTGGTCCTACCTTAAACAGACTTCTACAGCAAAATATCCTTCCAACTCAATGCAATGATGATAATTCTGAAGTAAGACATGTAGGTTTCAGTGGGATTTAACTTTTCTATTATTTTAGCCTCATTGTCACAAAATGGGACACTATTATGTCTGCCTTCACTGGCAATAAATCAACATATTTTGTGACACACTAGCCTAGCAGGAGATACAGTACAAACTAGCTCAGAGCCCTGTTGGCGCAATGGGTTAAACCCTTGTGCTGGCAGGACTGCTGACCAAAATGTTGGCAGTGCGAATCTAGGGAAACTGGGTGAGCTCCCATCTGTTAGCTCCAGATTCCCATGTAGGGACATGAAAGAACCCTCCCACAGAATAGTAAAACATCCAGATGTCCCCTGGGCAATGTCCTTGCAGATGGGCAATTCTCTCACACCAGAAGTGACTTGCAGTTTCTCAAGTCACTCCTGACATGAAAAAAAACCTCAATAAAAGTGGGTAGCAAGTGAGTCTTGGCCTGGAGTCCAAATTAGAGACTGCCCCAGGGCATTTGCTGCCTGAGGCTAAGAACTCATCTCCTCTGTCCACACCAGAAACTGACTGGATTGGCACTTGAATTTTATTTCAACATCCTGCATCAATTTAGGAGTTGAAGGACAGGTTGCATGGCATAAAGTGTTCTGACCCCCAGCAGCCAGAAAGAGTTGGTAAGTTCAGGAGTAACATCCAAAAGTCTGCCCCCACCCCCAGCAACCCAGCATCAGATGCCTGAGGCACATGCCTCACTCTACCTAATAGTAGAATCAGCCCTTCCATGCCCACATGATACTCAAAAATCAGGACAGCCATATGCTAAATACAAGAAAAAGGAAGGAAAAAAAATGAATATATTCACAGAGCTATGTAAAACCCAGTGAAGTCCGAAAAGGGAATATGACACAATGCATTAGAATTTTTTATGTTGAAACATATCTTTTCTATCTTTAAAAATGGTATTTTGGATAAAGAGAGCATGACTTGATAAATCTGGATGCTATTAATAACATAGGAACTATTTTAATGTTTCAATGGAATAAATTACAACATTTTAAAACTCTGTTTAAAGTATTGTCTTTGCTCTTTTCCTTATAATTCCTATCTACAGCCCTGTTGCTTTGGATAAGGTTCGGGCTGTAGTACAGCTGGTAAATTATCAGCAGCAATAGATCACTGCTGACCGAAATGTTGCCAGTTTGAAAACCAGGTCAAGATGAGCACCTGACTGTCATCCCAGTTTACTGTCCACCTAAGCAGTTTGAAAACAACTTGAGAGCCGTAAGTAGAGAAATAAGGTATTGCTTAAAGCAGGGGAGGTATGCTACGGCACTATAAAAAGAAATACCAGAAATGCCAGTGACCAAAAGGAAGGAGGAAGTCTGTGATGGCTCTTCATCATAGAAGATGGAAAGGCAGCGCCCCCCCCCCCCCCCCCGTGGGTGGAATTGGGCAACTTCCAAGGTGCCGAAGATGGATGCCAACATAACATACCTCTGTCTGTTTGGCCTGTCTGTTTCAACAACACTGAATGTTTGCCGTGTATGTGTTCTGTGATCTGCCCTGAGTCCTCTTGAGGAGATAGGGTGGAATATAAATAAAGTATATTAAAAGTTATGGACCTGCGTGAATTATGCAAAAGGCGTAAATAAACAAATGTTAATTGAGATATTTTAAAAATACCTGTATTTATTCGAGTCTAATGTGTCATTGAATCTAATGTCCAATTTCCAAAACCCTGAAACCAGAAAAAAAAAACTATTTGCTAGCAAATGTAATATGTAGCAGCAAAAAGTCAGTTCTGTCATTTAGCCAAAAAAGGTACACATTACAATTATATGCTTATAATTCCTTCTTTAAAAACAAAAGTGTTAGAACACCAAAGCTTCTGTCTTCCACTGTTAAAAGCCTTGGGGTTGTGTTGGACTCATCGCTGACAATGGAGGCCCAGATCACTGCCATAAGTAAGCAGGCCATTTTTCATCTTCGCCAGGCAAAGAAATTGGCATCCTACCTTTCGGTAGAAGAAGCATTGGCAACAGTAATCCACGCAACAGTCATCACGAGGTTGGACTATTGCAACGCCTTATATGCTGGCCTTCCGAAGTCAACAACCCAGAAGATTCGGATGGTCCAAAATGCGGCGGCCAGGCTGCTATCGGGATCATCTATAAGATCCCATATTACACCAATTCTGCAACAACTGCATTGGCTACCAATAGAACATCGGATCTCTTACAAGATACTGATCCTGACATTTAGAGCTCAAAATGGCCAAGGACCGTTACATCTTAGGGACCGCCTCATTCCTTTTCTCCATCAGTGGTCACCTCGATCCACCCAGGAAAATCTCCTATATATACACCGGGCCCTAGGGAGAAACACCTGGAAGCTACAAGGTGTAGAGCTTTTTCGACCTATACTCCAATTCTGTGGAACTCATTGCCTCCATACATTAGAGCAATGTCGGAGTTGCAACCTTTTGTAAAGGCACTCAAGACTTGGCTGTTTGGTTGTGCATTTAAGTAATCAGATCTAATTTGCCAAATAGTCACTGTTGAATGTTTTTATATTGAATGTTTTTATATTGTGTAAATGCTATTTTAGACTGTAAGTCGCTCGGAGCACCTTGGTGGAGAGCGACTAATTAAGAAATAAAGTGAAGTGAAGAAGTGAACAATGAAAAGGAAAACTTTGGGATGTATTGATGCTGTAGAATGAATCCACTTTAACTGCCCTGACTCAATGCTATGGGGTTATGGAACCTCTAGTCACAGAGATGCCAAAGAATGTGATGCCTCACCAAACTACAAATCCCAGAATTGCATAGCTTTGAGCCATTGCAATTAAATTAGAGATGACTTCCCTCAAATAGGAACTCCATGTGCTCTTTAAAGTAGCTTCCCCTTTTGCTTTGGTTGAGCATAAAAATCTATTATGCAAATCTAATGTGCACCCTGATTTTGGGATGGTAATTTAGCCCAAAAAAGGTGAGCATTAAAGTAAATATGATAATTTGTTTTGGAAGCTTCTGTATGTCACTTCATCAATATTTTGTTTTGGTCTCAAGGACAAAAATGACAATGGAAAAGGAATTTAAAGGCCATAGACAACTGGAGCAACCAAACCTTTATATTAAATCACATGAATATTTGAGCCAGAGGTATCTGTGTAATCACCTTGAAGGAAATAGAAATATCATGTGGACATGATTCTTTATGACTGCACAATGTCTCCTAAAAATCACATAGAGTGCACTGTTCATAATACCTGTACATTTTCTCCAAACAGTAATGAAATAATAAAAATGTACAAGGCACCGGTCTGTTTGCAGATATTTGGAGAGATGTAAAAATGACTCCATTTGCTAGTAAGTAAGCTATGAATTATTTGCTCGGGTCTATCACTTTGTAGCACTTGTTAAATACTATCTGTGTGTTCCTGTTTCAAATGAGACATTTCGTATAAATTTCCCTGCATCATTTTCTGACACATATATAGTTTAAAGAAATCATTATTCTCCTGCTTTCACAGGCTGTAAACTAAAAAAAGAGGTTACATTCTCTCCTGTCGCTAATTTGTATATAAAAATACACATCCTACCCAGCCTTCCCATTGGAAATCAGTGCTTATATCTGTTTGGTTAAAATATACCTCATACACACACACACACACACACACATTCTTATACGAACAGTCTCTGGAACAGATGTTCTTGGGGGGGGGGGGGACCATTCATACACACATACACACAATATTATATATAAATATATTCTTTCCACATTGTCACCAAGTAAAAGACAACTGATGAACAGGAGGGTGCCAAGGTCTGGTTACTATACTATTAATTTTCTTGTGCTGATGTTTCCAAGCTATAACCTGAGGCACTCCATCATTCTCTTCCTTTCTCAGTGACAGTTGAATGAAGCTGTTATCTGTGTGCCCAAGCCATCTCTTCATCTGACATTTCCGTCACCTGTCTCTGGTATAGTCCCCTCTCAGCATAATTCCCAAGATTCTATCAGGTGGCTCCTAAGTCTGATAGCCTTTGTCTTCTTTTGCATTCTTCATATGGGTGCAAACCCAAAACACAGTTCAAATGAATGAGGAACATTTAACACCAAAGTGGAAGCTGAGGAAGGGGAAGGGTGTTTACATGCTGTGGATTCATACAAGTATTTATAGTGTGGCAGTACAACTATGAGCTGACATGACAGTAAGGTGTGAGCCATCTCTGAGATTGAGATCTTCTGGGGAGGCCCTGCTCTTGGTCCCACCCTTTCACAGGCATGACTGGTGGGAACGAGAGACAAGGCCTTCTCATCAGCAGCAGCCTCATGGCTCTGGAACTCTCTCCCCAGTGAAATTAGATCAGCACCCTCCCTCTTGGCCTTCAGAAAAAATGTAAAGACATGGCTATGGGACCAAACCTTTGGGCATTTAAGTAATGAACAGGACATAAGTGCAATTGACAATAGGAATGACTTTGGATTGCAATTCTTGGTTTTGTGATTTTAATGCTATATTAAAATGCTTTAAATTCTATATTTTAATTTTAAATGTCTGTTATTGTTGTTGTTCATTCGTTCAGTCGTCTCCGATTCTTCGTGACCTCATGGACCAGCCCACGCCAGAGCTCCCTGTCGACCGTCACCACCCCCAGCTCCTTCAAGGTCAGTCCAGTCACTTCAAGGATGCCATCTATCCATCTTGCCCTTGATCGGCCCCTCTTCCTTTTACCTTCCACCTTCCCCAGCATAATTGTCTTCTCCAAGCTTTGCTGACTCCTCATGATGTGGCCAAAGTACTTCAACTTTGTTTCTAGTATCCTTCCCTCCAATGAGCAGTCAGGCTTTATTTTCTGGAGGATGGACTGGTTGGATCTTCTCGCAGTCCAAGGCACTCTCAGCACTTTCCTCCAGCACCACAGCTCAAAAGCATCGATCTTCCTTCTCTCAGCCTTCCCTAAGGTCCAGCTCTCACATCCGTAGGTTACTACAGGGAATACCATGGCTTTGACTTTGTTGCCAGTGTGATGTCTCTACTCTTTACTATTTTATCGAGATTGGACATTGCTTTCCTCCCAAAAAGTAAGTGTCTTCTGATTTCCTGGCCACAGTCTGCATCTGTTATGTCTGTTATGGTTTATGTTTAATATGATTTTAAGGTTTAATTTATAGTTACATGTTATCATTTTAGTTATTATTCTTTGGTTTGTATATATGTTAGCATTGAATTTTGCCATTACTTGTGCACTGCTTTGGGTCACCCCAGGGGTGAGAAAAGTGGTATATAAATGCAGTAAATAACTAAATAACTAAATAAGAAGCATAACAAAATTGCACAATTGGATGTAAGGAATAGAAGCCAAAGTCAATACAGTAGTCTCTCATTTGTCCAATCTTTGCTCATCCAACATTGTGTATTATTCAATGCAGTCTGCCTTCCACCTGGATCTATGGCTGTTTCAATACATTAGTGCTAAAGTCGTAAATACTGTAATTACTATATAACGTTACCATGCATTGAACTGCTTTTTCTGTCGATTTGTTGTAAAACATGATGTTTTGGTGCTTAATTTGGAAAATCATAACGTAATTTGACATTTAATAGGCTTTTACTTAATTCCTCCTTATTATCCAACATTTTTGCTTATCCAATGTTCTGCTGGCCCATTTATATTGGATAAGCAAGACTCTACTGTATTAAATTACTAGGGCCACCTCTAGTTTGGTAAAGTCAGGGCTCTAAATCAAGCAACAGATCTTGGATACTATAAAAAAGCAGAACACCTTCAGTTTCTTTATTTTCTAGGTTGCATTTTAATGCCAGGAATAGAGAGAAGTGCTTGCACAAATGTTATATGCTTCATGTGCCAAAGTAAATTGTATGTTAGTTGGGGAGAGAACAGGTAGGAGTAATATTGAATGTTATAATGCAACTAGACCTAAAGGATGTTCAGCTGCTTTCCTAATCAGAGGTGATTAGGAAAGCCTAGTGCTCAACAATGCATGCAACAGGTGTAGCTGGAGAGTATGAACCAATATGAGCTATCCTTAAAATGGCAGATTTCTAAATCAAGCCACTATACTGGACTTTAGAACGCTTGCAAAAATGATTTGACATGCCCAATCTTCACATCTTTGAATGTTGCTCAATTTGCTTTGAATGTTGCTCAATTTCAATGGTTTCCAATTCACCATGGAAACATTTGTTATCAGAAAACAAAAAGTCCATCCTAAGGTTGATGCTCCTACTTGCACATTTGAGAACAGATTATGCACATTGGCACTTTAGTTCATTTATTGATGACAGCTAGCTTTATCTGCAGTACTTCTGTGTTTTATAAATTTTACAATTTTATTATTTTGTGATGTTATGTGCATTTGTTGTGGTTGTTGCTATAATCTTATGTTATTGTTTTTATGCTTATGTATTGTATGCACTCTGAAATGCTTTTGTGAGCCGCCCTGAGTCCCTTTGGGGAGATAGTGGCAGGGTATAAATAAAATGTATTATTATTATCCAAGGGCAAGACGGATGGATTGTATCCTTGAAGTGACTGGCTTGACTCTGAAGGAGGTGGCGGTGGTGGTGGCCAACAGGGAGCTCTGGCGTGGGCTGGTCCATGAGGTCACAAAGAGTCGTAAGTGACTGAATGAATAAGCAACATTGTTGTTGTTGTTGTGAAAATACATCAACATCCTGCAACAATAAATGCATGGCCAGAAAGAGCCTCCATTACTTCCACCTTGACAATAAACTAAATGATAGAAAGAGACTTCAGAAGTTAGAGCTTTTGTGAAAGAAGAAGTAGAATAATGGTACCGTGATACCAAATATATTTCACAAGTTAAACCTGCCGAGCACCAAAATAATAATAATAAAAAACAAAGCTTACTTGTGCTTACTCCCAGGTTACTGTGCATGGGATTGTGGTCATGTTCTGTAAATTTGATTATCAGTTTTTATTACTAGGTTGTTTGGGATGTCTGTGATTTTATGATGACATTTTGAAGCAGCATTTTAGAAAAGTAAGATAAAAAAACCCCACAATTCCAGCTATAGAACTTCACACTTATTAAGAAGTGCCACCAAATCTTCTTGTTCTCACTGTTAGGATACTTGTGTGATGTTAAAAAATAATATTGCCCCTACTTTAACTCTGTGTGTTGCTTAGAAACTGAGCAACTGTTTTTCACTCTGCTTTTGCTCAGAGATTACTACCGTGACTTAATCAAATATAATTTAGTCAGTTTCCTATTGTTAGACATTCTTTTGAATGAAGCAGAAACGAAGCAGTCAAAGCTTAATGCCAATAAGGTTAAAGTGTTCCCCTATAGGCTTTTCTGTGGATTCTTTCTTAATGTCAAATTTATGTCCTTTTATTATTCCCTCGAGTCAGAACTGACCAGTTTGTCCTATGTTCGTATATTTAAAAAGCGAATTGCAAGCTGATAAGAACAGAATACCACTCATAAGTACAGAAAGCACTGTCTGTTGCCAAAGAAATATATTTGCTAGGCTGACTTTCAGATTCTTTTTTCCATGAAATGACTTCACACAGTACTAGAATATCTTGCTCTTTGAAAACCAGGTTGGCTGTTGGCTATTCTCTTTTCTACATGCTGATCTTAGTGAAGGGTGGTGATGGAGTATATAACTAAGAGCAAGGCAACTCCCACAAGTTCCCACCTTGCTGTCTTGGAAGAACACATGGCATTGTTTTTCTTCCTTTCTAAATGCATATTACAACATCTGTAGTTCCTAGGCATCTCATCTATACTTTCTTTCCCTTTGATTAATTCCCTTTATCAAACTGTGTTCATTATTAAAATGAACCAAGGACCTATTTTGGGTTTCCACCCAAGTTATTTACTCATTCTCATGCTGAAAGGAGCTTAGCTTCCAGGGTTGGGTGTTTCTGCTTTCAACTGGAATATATTTCTTCACTAAGTTGGCATTGTTTTTGAAGATAGCAATGAGTAATTACAGCAATTTTCTTGCTACTATAAACAGACCTTTGAAAACCATACAGTTTTCTGTGCAAAAACAACCTTATGTGTTTTTTTCACAAAAACCCGTAAATTGCAAATAACCTTTGAAAACCATGCAAATTTTGGAAGTTATTTGCAATTCAGGGCTTATTCTGTGCAAAATTCACATAAGATTGTTTTTGCACAAGAAAAACATTTTCTCTGGAAAATAATATTTTATTAAAGGTAAAGGTAAAGGTTTCCCCTTGACATTAAGTCTAGTCATGCCCGATTCTGGGCAGGGTGGTGGTGGTACTCATCTTCATTTCTAAGCCAGAGAGCCGGCTTTGTACATAGATGCCTCCTAGGTCATGTGGCCAGCATGACTGCATGGAGCACAGTTACATTAATATTTCATTACAGAGCTATTAATTGCTTTGCAAAAACAAGCTGTAATTGGGGATTTGTTCTGAAAATAATTCACATATGTTTGTTTAGAAATAAAACTTATTCTGCACGAGAAACAGTATCTTCTGCATGGGAAATAGTATTTCAATGCAGAAATATTAAGTCCTATGTAGAAAATGCTGCTTTCCGAGCACAGAATACTGTCTTGCATGCAGATCGATCCTTTCAGTGTAAAAATCAGCATTTGCTCCACAGCTACACTGAAGTACCTTTTCTTTGCAGAAAATGCTGCTTCCTACATAGAAAATACTGTTTTCAGCAAAAAGCAACCAGGAGCAAATTTAGCCCTGAATTGCAAAGATTCTCATCAATTCAGTATTTTTTTCATTGGAGGTTCTTAACACTTGATAAAGATTTTTTTTTTACCAGTTTTGGATTTTTTTCAATTATGCTTTTCATCCCTACCATCAACTAAAGGCTTTTTGTTCACCTAGTCATGAAATGAAATGAAACTTTATTTATACCCCGCCCTATTTCCCCGAAGGAACTCAGGGCGGTTCACAACAAAATACACAATGGCAAACATTCAATGCCAACAGTAATATATAAGCAAATCAATAATCAAATCAAGAACTACTCAATACATTATAAACCAACATGAATGAACCATACATAAAGTAATCCACATAATTACTAACATATTAAATCCTTAAAATATCATTTAAAATCTCTAAAATCAGGCTAAAATTGTTGGGGGAGAGATGGAAAACAGCCATTCAATTGAAGGCTTAGCTTTGAGTTACCTCTGGTTTGAATTAACTACTTTTAATTTAGATCATTTTATATTTTTTAATTATTGCTTTTATTGTATCTGTTTTCACTGTAAGCTCCTTTGATTTTTTTAAACATGAAAAACAGGATTAAATTGTCCTTCAAAACATTATAAGTATCTGTTACTACTCATGATCACATGGAACTGAGACTTCAGCATGGCAGGAAAGGAATCATATGGCCTTTTGTATTCTTTTTACCATATGCTGTGCATCAGAGATTTCATTTACTATCAGTGTCACTATTAGTTGGTCAAATAGGACTGGCCATGTGGGTGCTGTGACATCAGCATATTTACCATATAATATGTCATGATTCAGTGCACAAATACTTCTGGAACATCATTTACTCTGTAACAAAAAATTGCATTTCCATCTCCTTTGGTCAAGAAAGCTGACAAAAGGATTGATATATCCTTGACATAAGTGAAAGAAGGCATTGGGCCACAGTTAGCATATGGGCATTTTCTTACCTGATACAAACAATGGGATCTATGTTTCATTCCATATACAGACATCCAATGGACTAACAACTGAATTTTATTTCAACAATTGAAATAGTATTGGGTCCTTCACCAATTGCCTGAAGTATCAGGATAGTTTGGGGTGAAGGACAGACTGGGGCATACATGTGGAATGGCAAAGAGCTACTATTGTAATGTCTTTGCCAGCAACTGACATTAAAAGCAGTTGTCTCACTCTGCTTACTAGTTAGATCAGACCCATCATCATCATCATCATCATCATCATCATCATCATCACAACACCAGTGCCAACAACAACTTTATTATATCCTGCCCTATCTCCCCTGAAGGGACTCAGGAAAGCTTACAGCTCGGGCGGCTTACAACATGTTCTCTCCAATGGCAACTCTTATACTGATCAGGTCTTACAACATTTAGTATAGCACTAATTTAACTCTCATTCCCTTCCACTACTCTATTTCTAATATGGTCTTTTTTATTTATAATCTGAGGGTAAATTGTAGTCATTTTCTGCCAACTGAGATATTTTTATCATGACACCTGGAAGTAAGCCTTCCCAGTCGGCATCCTTGATCCATATGGAACTTGATGCTTTGCTACTTACCCAGCTCCACTACAGAGTCAGCAGATGGCCTGTTTGCCGTAATGCTGCTGGATGTTCAGAGGCCCCAGCTTGCTGCCTTGTTGGAGAGAGGACAACAAAGCTGCCTCCTGAAATAGATGGCTTCAGCCCAAGTTATGAGCTCTGATACCAGCGTCACTGTAAGGAAGCTGCACTGTTGGGCTTGCTTGTGGTAAAGCATTCTAAATCTACCTCACAATGGGAAAGTGGTTGGCATGAATGAGCCCAAAATGTAACCAATCTTCCAGTGGTGACCAGCATGATGCAGACTTTAGCGGCCCAGCCTAATAAAGGAGTATCTCAAGGTTCAATACTGTAAAGTTAGTTTTCAAAGGAGGAGACTGAGAACAAGTTTCAGAAAATTCAAGTTGTGCACATTTGGTAATTTTGTACTGAATTGCAAACAGAGCAAACTTCTAACACATCGCTGTTCTCACACGGAGATATTTTCTTTTGCAACTTGCTCCTTTTAAATGGAATTTCAAAGTCCTGAATGGGGAGCTTTCTGCAGAAGGAGGGTGTGCTCCACCACTGTCTTCCATATGTTGGAAGCATTCACCCTGTACTCCCTTCAGGCACATCAGCTCATAAGACTCATCTGCTAGACAAGCAGCTCAAGATGCCAATAGTGCCTCCTTTTCATTCCTCATAGTTGTAGCATCTGTGGTTCCCTGCTCCTGCCATCCCCCTTCATTTCAATGCTTTTGGGGCTATTGTTTCTATAGCATGGACTTGTTTTCCTAGTTGCATAATTGCCTTAGGAACACAAAGAAGCTTGGGTGGTAGTCCTGGGAGACATGGTACACATTATTTAACAACATGTATAAAGCATTCCTGATAGAAGAGTAGATTCTTTTAAAATGCAGTCTCTTGATGGGAAAGTAGTCTATGTATTATTATTTTCCATGTGGATGATCACATACTTTTAATCTGAACGTTCCCCTCTGAACATCTTTAGTGGCTTAAATCTTTTAAATGACATCCCTTCTCCCATTAAACCACTAAGCCTGACTTCTGTACATTTTAATGCTATTGCCCTGCTATGGCCTAAGGGGAAGCAAAACCTTTGAACGCAGGAATAGTTCTTATTAAAGCATTCAGATAGATTCTCATACAACATTCTTCCCAGCTTCACCTCATCTACTCTTTTTCCACATAATTTAAATGCTTTTGATTGACCAGAAACATAACAATCTGTCAGACCGCAAATAACACTCAGGTACTTAATAAACACTAATTAGTAGTATCAAGGGATA
Organism: Anolis sagrei; assembly: GCF_037176765.1. Lineage (NCBI taxonomy): Eukaryota > Metazoa > Chordata > Lepidosauria > Squamata > Anolidae > Anolis > Anolis sagrei. The sequence goes on along the minus strand of NC_090021.1, from coordinate 47,175,718 downwards.
AGGCAAATTCACACTTCCAACATAATATCCCAATTATGCACAGCAAGTAAAGTCATGCATAATTTCGTTTCAAGAACACAACATCCTCTATTCTAAAAGAACAACATTCATCACAGGATGTGTGCAAGTTAGGTTGTGACTCAAAGTACAAGTAAGTGGGCCCTAAGAAAGTTAGAGGTTTACAAGTAAGCAGCAGCAGCTTGGACTCAGAGAAAAATCAAAAACCTGCCAAGTTGTTTCAACACCAGAATTATGTGGTGTATAAAGTATACAACAGACAAAAGCATAGCCAGCACATTTTATACCAGCTGTAGTTTTGAAACATTTTCTAACCAGACTGAGGATTTGGATGATGCCTTCCTGAAACAGAGAAGTGAGATATACAGATGAAATGGGATATTTCACCTATTCTGATCTTACAACACTGGAAGTTGGAAGTTAGCACATTCTTTACATGGCTTGCAGACAATTTCACTGTCCAGAAGATGGAAGAGGCAACAAGGGATTGATTATTCTAGATCTGATCCTAAATAGTAATAATGATCTGGTTTATGGAATAGAAGTGGCAGGACCCTTTAATGGGACTGACCAGATTCTCCTGGATTTTGTTACAGTATATTGTGCAAAGGAGGAGTAAAGGCATGCATTCTAGACTTTATGTAACTTAATTTCAATAAATTTAGGGAAATGCTGGATATGAGCCTATAGTCAGGGATACTAAATAGAGAAATAATTTCCTGATAGATGGGAGTTCTTAAAAGTGAGATACTGAAGGCACAAGCCCCAAGTGTTCCAGTCAGGAGGCAAAATGGGAAGTGGCTAAAGTAACTAGAGCTGGCATGGGCAAACTTTGACCCTCCAGGTGTTTTGGATTTCAACTTGCACAATTCATAACAGCCTCAGGTCTCTTCCTTTTCCCCCTTAGCCATTTAAGTGGCTGAGGGGTAAAAGGAAAGGGACTGAAGCTGTTATGAATTGTGGGATTTGAAGTCCAAAACACCCAGAGGACTGAAGTTTGCCCATGCCTGAACTAGAGTGAACCACAACATTCCCCAGTCAGCTTGACATCAATACCGAAAAAGATACTAAATAAGCATTAAATAGACAGTCTCTAAGTAATTAGAAAGCAATACTAGCTCATTAATGTCAACATGGGTTTCTCAAAAACAAATCATGCCAGATTAATTTTTCCTTTTTTTTAAAAAAAAGTGTGAAGGGAATGCTGTAGATATAGCATATCTTGAGTTTAGTGTAGCATAGAATTAATACAGCTTGACACCACTTTAACTGCCATTGCTCATGCTCAACATTATGGAATCATCAAAGCTTTACAAAGTTTCTAGGCTTCTCTGCCAAAGAGCGCTGTTGCCTCATGTGGAATACTATGTCCAACTTTGGGCACACCAAAAAAAGTTTGTTGGATCCCTGGTGCAAGAACCACCTCACTAAGGTAGAGATACAATGACACATAATCCAAAAGTGAGAAAAGGCACTCTTGGCCATCTGCTCATCCAGGAGCAGCAGCCCTGGACCCAAGAGGATATCTTGGCTTTTCACTGAGCACAGGCCAGCCTATTCAAATTGTATTGCTAGTTTCAGGCTTGCCTACTGACCAGAAGGATCAATTATTAATCCCTACTGCACTCTCCAAATGTTCAATGATATCCTTTGTATTAGATGAATAAGAGAGATTGGGAAAGGCTCAATATCATCAGAATATTGCCCCATTCTCCCAAAAGTATTCTGTATGAATTCTCTCAGCTTCAGAAATTTTTTATGGAGAAAAATTCTAGCATTCATAACCCTAGTGGGAACTTTCAGACAAATGGGGTTAGAATCACAGAATCATGATGCTTGTATGAATATGATGGCTTTCCAAGTTTTCTTGGAAGATGCCTGCATTGGTGCACAGCCGATCATAACACAATCTTCACAGAGTGAGGGTCTCAACCAGTGGCATGGTTAATGCACCACTGATTGAGTGAATTGTGTGACTTCTCAATCTGTTGCAGCCTTCATCCACCTTCACAGCCATTGTAATTCTTACCTTTTCATAGTGAGGGGGCTTACATGTTCCAATGAACCTGTGGGTGTAACCACTGGAGGAGCCGCAAGGGAGGATCCAGACCAAGTACAACCAAGTACAAGTGAAATTTATGATTAACATAACCAGTATGGTATAATGGTTTGAGCAATAGATTATGACTCTGAAGAGCATTATTTGAATTCCTACTTGACCATGAAAACCTAGTAGGTGCTCTATTCTTAGCCTCAAAACAAAACAAAACAAAACATCCTGTCATGGCATTAGAGTTTCCATAATTCAGAAAAGACTTGAAAGTATACAACAATAAAAAAACCTTATAGATCTAAGAAGAACCAGGATGCCTTCCTCCAATATATGAGAATGTAGATAGTATACTCCATGCAGCCCCCAAAGTTGTTTTGTGATCTGTTGAAGCTATCTGTTTCGCTGTGTGTGGTGGGAATCTTCCAAGACTTTCTCAAAAAATGAAGATTATAAACTCTCATAATTGCTACTACTGCTTTTTTTTGTTAATCCAACACTACAGTATTTTTAAAAAGATGAATGAACCTGAACTGAACACCGTTATTTTAAATACTGAGGCACTGTAGAATGATAGAATAGCCTTATCATGATTCCATTTTATTTGACAGCTTCTAGTAAACCTAACATAGTGTTTCCCTTATTCTCCACTGTAGCATGCTAAATGGACATTTCTGAATAATAATTATATCCAATTTAAACCAAGCTGGGGCTTGTATGAAAAATTAGCAGGGGTTTTCTTTTTTCTCCAAACAGTTTTGTCCCAACTGTGAATTTCATGTAACATTTTGTTACCTGCAGTGTATCCTGCTACATACATCTTTCCAGAAGTAAGCCCTATTGACTCCCTCCCAGTTAATTGTGCATATGTTTGTAGTCCTACTAGCTTAGTGTAAAAGTCATAATTTGGTTCCCTCTTTCAGTTGATCCCTTCACTGTTAATGCTGACTCCTGATCACAAATGAATGAATATAATCAGTATTTGGCACCAATTCAGATCTTTGGAAGATCCTGGTGTTTTTTCTTTCTTTCTGTGAACAAACAGTTTTCTTACCTCCAAGCCTCAGTTTTTTCAGTCTTAACTGGTTTCCAAAGACAGAGTGTGCCAATGACAATATGTAGCAGCTGTTCCAGACCTGATAAAACTGTACATTTGGCTATGCTGGGTTTGAACAGATTTGCATAAGAGACAACAAGGTGCACACATTACTGTATTGACTCATTGTGAATTCAGACAACAAATACAGGCAACAGTGATTTGAACACTTGCCCTGCGATAATGGGGACCATGTGGGGAAAGAGTAATCTGTAGTAGGCTTGTGCATTTCAGGTGAATTGTTATCTGTTTCTTCTTGCCGAATACTGGAAGCACCCCATATGTGTTTTCTTGCGCCTCCCAAAACAGATGCGCTGCCAAATGGACGTTTTCATTCCACATATGAAAAAAGCAGCTTTTTTCAACCCATTGGTGGCAATGGGGAGCTTAAAAAGCTCCCCCTTTCCCCAGGAGCCTTTCCTTTCTCCTCTTCAAGGGAGCCTAGGTGTCAGCAACAGGGTTAAGAAAGCACCCTATCCAGCCCATTATGGGGGGTGGGAGGGGACTTCCCACAGGTTCCCCTTCCATATTCTTCACTAAGACCTGCATTTTAAAAAGCATCAGAGTTAAGATATGTACCACTTTTTCTGGATTGTTTACCTTCTGTTTGTAGAGAAAACTGGATGTTAATGCTACTTAAAGCTGTTTCTACCCTAGAGGAGAGGCAGGGGCATGCACTTTTTCTCAACAACACCAGCACCACATCACACAGCTTTCCAAGGCATTTTAAGGAGGCCCAAAGAAGGACGAGTGATGATCTGTAGCTCAGTGGAGAAGCTATCCTCCCTGGACTACCTTAAAAATCCCTTCTGTTTTCCCTACTGCCTTCAATCTCCTTTCCATTTGCTGGTTTTGCTTCCTTAAAGCTGTTTCTTCCTTCTACTCTAGAGGAGAGGTAGGCTTCTCTTTTTGTTTACTGAGATTACTATTAATAAGAACAATAATAATCTTTTAGAAAGAGAAGGGAAGGAGAAAAATAAGCTAAAAGGGTGACTTTCCTTCTCTAAGCCCCCAACGCACGCACACCCCACCCACCATTCTTCAGGTCCCCAACTCCCAGTTAGTCCCACTAAATAAAAAGAATCATGAGAATAAGGGAAGATCAGAAATATTCAACTGTGATGCCGTATAAGGGAGAAGGAGCCATGATCGGCTGCCACTTGATCCCTTTTTGGATGGGAATTTGTGACGGCTGACCCCTTGCCGTTTTGAGCATCCGAACAAAACAGAAAAGGCAAATGGCTAAAGGACCGGCTAAAAATGGATCCATGCACATGTCTTGAAAATACATAGTTATAGTCAGCATGGCCTACAGTAATGGTTCTCAACCTGGGGTCTCCAGATGTTTTTGGCCTTCAACTCCCAGAAATCCTAACAGCTGGTAAACTGACTGGGATTTCTGGGAGTTGTAGGCCAAAAACATCTGGGGACCCCAGGTTGAGAACCACTGGCCTACAGATAGAGTCTTTGTAAGCAGTAGGCCCCCTTGATAAGAGGAGATAGATTAAGTTCTTTCCAAAGTTCAGTTGTAATTCAATGGTAAGAGTAATAGGTAATCAGATAAATAGAATTGTCTGTAACAGTTGAGATATAATGCCAGACGTTTGAGGGTGAGAGAGAAACAGAATCCATGTGGTCAGTCTTTCCATTCATTTCCTACGTATTATTTTGAAGGCTGTATAGTAAAGAATTTAGATTGTGTATGTGTTACAGTTTGTTTTTACTGGACAGATAAGAAAGGCACCAAAAGATATCCGACATTTTCCCAACACTTTGAAACAGAGACTATTAAAATCATTTTAATTTCAAAACATGCCAGTGCAATTTATTCAAAAAGTAGCAAGAAATGTTCTATTGTCAATGAGATTCAACAAGCAAGATGTTTATGTGAGGCAGAATTTTAAACAGCAAGGTTTGTTTTCCTTTTGCTTTTTTCCCCTTTCCTTTAAAAAAAATAGAATACTGGAAAAAAAATAAGCTGAAAAGGTTTTTTCCTGTAAATTATCCAGATAGGGTGCATCCGAACAGGCTTTTGTTAGTCAATTGCATTTATTTCTGGAATGCTATGTGAGTTTATAGGTGTCCAACTAAAATTATCTTTTCTTTGTAATTCTCCCAAGGTTGCAACAATTTGTTCTAGTCTTTTTCTTCAATCAACAATATTTTTTAACATTACAAATCTGTAAAAAACAGGAGGTAATTTGCACTGAGTAAGGTTTTGTATGTATGGTATATCCTATATGTGGCTCGTGAAACTATGAAATAATATATGTGTTTGGAGGGTTTTTATATTAAGGGAGCATACATTTTTTTTTTCTAAATCATAAGCAGTATGAGTTACCCACAGTTTCTTAATACATTTCCATGGTTGCGCTATGATTCCGACCCTCATCATTTGGAGTACTAGACCCTGTCCACATGGGGCACATCTAGACTGGCCACTTAGGTCAGTGTGACCATCAATCAGTCCATAGTGGCTAAATATTTTGGAGGAAAGCTCCTTAACGCTGTGTTTGCTATCGGGGTGCTAATGGAGCAAATGCAGCATCTATATGAATTCAGAATATAAAGGGGAAATGAGGTGTCTTTTTCAGGTATAGACAGGCCCCTAGTTTAGTATTCTAACCACTACAGTTTGATACCTCTAAAAAAAATTTGCACTTCAGAAATTTATTAGTTGGAAAGTTCCTATGCAAACTTGCCTCAGAAAGTGGGGCAGTGGGGGCAGACTAGCCATGGTCGAAAAGTTCTGCGCACTGTTCTTATTTTCCTTGGGCCTTATTTCTTTTGTGTAATCCATCCTGGGAATTTCTATTGAAGGGTGGCACAAAATAATGCCTAAAATATAGAAACTAGCAAGGAGCAAGCCCTGAGCTTTATATTTGCAAAGATAAGGAGAGGTTGGGAAGTTTTGGGAAAGCATTATATGATTTTGGAGTCTTGTGATCAATATTATACGCTAAATGTTTAAATTGTATTTTATAATTTAATTGTAAAATATTGTCAAATGTGTCTTGTCCTGTTGTAAACTATTTGTATGGTTTTTCTTTTGGCATTGAATGTTGACCATATTTGTTGGAAACTACCCTGAGTCCCTTCGGGGAGATAGGGCGGTCTATAAATAAAGATTATTATTATTATTATTATTATTATTATTATTATTATTTCCTTTGTTTCATATTTCATTTCTGCTGATGGAATAAAAGTTCTTTCTTTGGAACATTGGCACTATATAATCGGTAGATACTGAGTAGTCAAGGCAAGTTTGCTGTCAGGACAGACCTGGACCAACAGAGTAGCAGTGGAATCACGTCCAGAATGAAGATTCTCCATGAACTCTAGCCATGCCATTGGGGACTGGGGCTTTGAGTATCAAGGATTGAAAGGGTTGTTCAGTCTCTTCCAGGCAAGAGCTGTTTTTATCATGTTTAAGTATTGTATTTGTTTTGTTAACTGCTCTGAGTTGCCCTAAGGGCTGAGAAGAGTGGTATACAAATATAGTAAATAAAATAAAATAAAATAAAATAAATAAATCCCTGAATCAAAGCAGGTTGCTTCCCCCACCTGACTTGGAAGGATAGTTCCCAGTTTCAGAGTGAGGTGCTCGGATCCCTTGACACTTTCTATCTATGTGCATATCCTTATCACATTTTTCCCTTGTCTGGGGGGAAACAGATAACCCATTCTGATGAACAATTGACAGAATGATGTGTAGATGAAAATACAGTTGGATAAATTATGGCTAATCGGGTTTTACATGTGCAACAAACCCCACATTACCTACAATGGAATATAGAAAAAAAATGACAATCAGAATATATTTTCATACCATGGTTACCTGGTGAATCCCCTTGAATGCAGAATTGTTGTAGTACTGCACCCAAATTCCTCTTGAAAGCAAGAATTCATCTGTATTCTTGTCAGTATTATCTGTGTTAGTACTATTATACACACATGCATACATGATCTATATTTAACAGTATGTTTTGTTCCGCTTGGCTGGCAGAAAATACTATCATAAGAGTTGTTGCATGAAAGTAAAAACTAATGGGGTAGTTGCGCCTCTGGGCATGTTTGTACAAAATGTAATCTCCGCTAATCTGAAAAATACTGGAAAAGGTCAGGAGGCATCACTGCGAATTGTATTTATCCCATAATAGCCAATCATAGAAACATATTTGCAAAACCACAGAATATATTTGTACATTTTAAGCAAGTACATTGTTTTGTAAGAACGGAAATTCCTGAGAGTGATCTAATTCAATCCATTGCAACCCTCATCCTGGGGGATGAACTGTTGACTAAAAAGAAATACACTACGCAACTTCAAAGGCTTGTTTGTTGTTCATTCGTTCAGTTGCTTCTGACTCTTCATGACCTTTTGGACCAGCCCATTCCAGAGCTCCCTGTCGGCCATCACCACCCCCAACTCCTTCAATGTCAAGCCAGTCACTTCAAGGATACTATCCATCCATCTTGCCCTTGGTCATCTCCTCTTCCTTTTTCCTTCCTTTTTCCCCAGCATCATTGTCTTCTCTAAGCTTTCCTGACTTCTCATTCAAAGGCTTGCTTCATTTAAAAATGACTTTCTTTTCTTTTCTTTTTTGCCCTGCACACCAATAATATCTAAGATAACAGTAGTACCTCTATGGATCAACTTTTAACATTTCCTATGCAAAATAAGAAATTCACACCCATGGATTGCCCTTCATGGAATAAATCAGATTCCAGAGCTTTTGGGGAAGAGGAAGGCAGAGGTGTGTTTTTGTGGAATTATAGCTGTACTCGATCTAGATTTGCTAAAAATAAAGCCATGTTCAGAAAATAAAGCCAGGGCATTTTTTTGAAATGGCCAAGGGAAATAAACAAGCTCTGGGCCCTGATTTGAGAGAAACAGATGGCAGTGTATGGAGAAGACACAGCACAATTCTCCAGTGCCATTGTTATGTCCTTTACTGCCATAAAGTGCTGCAACTTGACTTCTCTGTGTCCCTCTGCCATTGCTTCCTTGTCCCCTATCTAACAGCAGGGGCACGGTAAGCTAGAAGCAATGAGTCACTTTCACATGCATTGTTTTGGTGTCTCTGGAGAAACTCCATGACTGCTTTTATTATATCACATTGAGTTCAAAAGGAGCACAGGCAGCCTCCATGCCATTTCCCACCTTTGATTGAAGCGATCCACTGCTATCCCTCACATCTTTAAAGAACATGAATTGCTGCAAGAAGTATATCCAGCAGCTTGGGAAATGTCTTGTTGCCATATGAAGTACCTTTCCTTGGGCATCCTGCAGCCTTCCAAATGTTGTCAGACTTCAAATCCTTTCAGCCCCATATCTGGAGGACCAGAGACTAGTCACATCCATTCCAACACATCATTTTAATTAATAGAAATAAGTCTTTGGCAGCAACAACTTGCTTAAATCTTTCTCTCCCAAACTTGTGTATGCAAAGTGGCTTATAAAAATTGAAACATAGACATAAATTTACACTACTGAAAGCATACAAAAAGTTAAATTGTACTTGAAACATCAACAGAATTGAAAGTAATTTAATCGTATGTCCATTAAAAAGTAACACGTAAACAATGCATCCCCAGAATCAGTCTAGCACTCTAAACATTACTTTCATGCAACAACTCACATGATACTATTTTTGCCAGCCAAGCAGAACAAAATATACTGTTAAATATAGATGATGTATGCATGTGTAATAGATACCAAATGAGTACACTTGCATGGATAGGGACTAAAGAAAAAGTGTTTGATATCTGAGCTAAAGTTCTGAGTTAAGTGGTTGAGTAGCAAGAAGGACCGTTTGAGGGGCATGCAGGACATGCTGTTTCCTTTAGGGAAAATGAAACTTACCTTGCAGGTAAGATTCATTTTGCAGGTCAGTTCAGTTGTCTTTTTGCTCAATCTTAAACTTTTCCATGTTAAACTTTTATATTTGCAAACAAACAACCAGCACCAAATCCCCCATGTTCCAGGAATGCTTTCTTTTTCCCAGAAAGAAATTGATCATGTAACAGTGTGTTCTCAAACTTCTGAATGGTAAGGAGAATTGTGAGTGCAAACATGGCAATGGTCAACAGACCAGAGAGTTGCTGAAGACATCAGTAGGACAATAGTAGACTGAAGGAAACAAAGCACTAAAATATATTTCCTACAAGCTGCAGTCTGAAAAAAACATTTGAACCAATATTTGAACCTGATATTTCTTGAGATTTGGGGCCAAACAAAGGACCTCATCAGATGAAGGCCCAGAAGCCAGGGGACAGCGGGGGAAACTGTGGGGCAGTGCCCAGCTTTGCCCCCTTACCATGGGCTGCCATCCCATGATGTTTCCTGGCTGTCCTGGCTACCTCTCATGCTGTCTCTGGCTTCTTCAATGAGGCTACAGGTAGTCACCCATATAGAATCATGGAGCTGGAAGAGACCTTGTGGACCATCCAGTCCAACCCCCTGCCAAGAAGCAGTAAAATCGCATTCAAAACATTCCCTCGGGGCTCCCTCTTAGCACGCTGCCAGAATGGGCTATGGCTGACTCCATCATGGCAGCATGCCGGCAGCTTGCTAGGTTAGGGAAAAATCCCCACCTGATGAGGTCATAAATGTGCATAACTCTTGGGTGTTTTTTCCCCCTAAACAGGTGCTAAAAAGGTGTGCAATTCGGAGACAAAGAGATTAGTCTCCCTCTCCCAAGCCATAGTTCTTATGTCATAATTCTGCTATGGCTCCACTTTGAAACCAAAGTCCAGACTCCTCCAGATCCAGGGGCTCAGCAAATGACAGCTATCCAGAGAAAGCTTATTAGGATAGTAGCAAACAAGTCTGTCATTATCATTTGTACTAGCATTATCTCTTAATCACATATCCAAATAAACAGTACTATATATGCTTGAGTATAAGCCTAGTTTTTCAGCCCCCTTTATAGGCTGAAAAAGCCCCCCTCAGCTTATACTCGGTGAGGGCCCTGGTGGGAAGGCATGGGGCTGAAAGAAGGGTTTCTTTCAGCCCCACAAATTCCAGCCAGGACTCTCACTTCTCCGCACAGCAACCCAGCTCTCCTTCCTCTCCTCCTCTCTCGGCACCAGTCTTTCCCACTTTTCCTTATGTATATACACACAGCATTTTCCCCAAATTGTATAGCTAAAATAAACTGTGGTGTTTATTGGAAGGATGCATAAGCACATTTACATTGAAGAGGGTTAGAATAATGATTTTATCAGAGTTATTTATGTAAATATTCAACAAACATTTAACCTGCTGATGCCCCAATTAATGTAATTTTATTTGTATCTCTTTTTATTTTGACATTTATCCATAGCTGTTGCACTTTCCACCCTCAGCTTATACTCGAGTCAATAACTTTTCCCAGTTTTTTGTGGTAAAATTAGGTGCCTTGGCTTATATTTGGGTTGGCTTATACTTGAATATATATGGTATATTTGAATACTATAGACTGCATGCTTCAGAGCATCTTTTCAGTGAAGCATGGGAGTATGATGCACCCTTGGTATTTGTGGGGGGTTGGTTCAAGGACACATGCACACTCCGGATATTAAAAATGCATATGATGAAGTTTGTCAAAAGTTGTTTAAGGGCAGCTGTGGAGATGGTAGCAAGCTTGGGCCACCAGCCATATTGCATTCTTCAGGCTCTTCTGTCTCCAGCTGTTGTGTTTTCTGGAGGTGAGAGAGCCCAATGTAAGTATGCCTGGTGGCTGGGGCTTGTCCTCATTTTTTCTGCTGCCCTTCACCATTTTTAATAGTGGCTTATCAGCTGCATCTCATGATGCTTGTAGAAAGATTGAGAAGCCTTGCAAAAACGGCAGCAATAGAGGCAGCAGAAAGCTCTACTAGCCTCCCACTTCTGCCTTGTGAAGGAAGCCTTGAAGGCAGAAATGGGAGGGTGGTATACTCCCTACTGCAGGTTCAAATGTACTGTGTTGGATCTATTAATAATAATAAACTTTATTTATATTCCACCCTCTCTCCCTGAGTGGACTATGGTTTCTGAATTCAAAATCGTGACCTCACAAATACAATGGGCCTACAGATAATTGTATATTTGTTGTCATATGTACCCCATAGGTCCCTATACTGTCTCTTCTCTTTTTCCTTCATGGCTGCTGCTACTGCTGTTTCTCTTTCCTTTATATTCTCATTTGATATTAAAAATAAGCAACAATAAAATAGGGACAGAAGTAGAATAAAAAGACCTTACATAAGTTAAGATAATCTGTCAAATTCAAAGTGCTTGTGATGACAATTAAAGCACTAAGCAGTTTGGGATTTGGATATTTGAGTGAGTGCCTTTCCTCATATGTGCCTGCCTGAAGACTAAGTTTTGCTGGGAAGCATTCCTCTGTGTCCCATCAGTGAGGGCAGTACAATACATGAGGATGTGGGAAAGGACCTTCTCAGCTGTGACATCTCAATTGTGGAAAGACCTTCCTTGGGGGCCGACAATAGTGTTTTCTGTATTGTCAAAGGCTTTGATGGCCAGAATCAATGGGTTGTTGCAGGTTTTTTTGAGCTATATGGCCATGTTCTAGAGGCATTCTCTCCTGACATTTTGCCTGCATCTATGGCAAGCATCCTCAGAGCTAGTGAGGTCACTACCTCTGAGGATGCTTGCCATAGATGCAGGTGAAATGTCAGGAGAGAATGCCTCTAGAACATGGCCATATACAGCAGTGTTCACAAATTTAGCCTTCTTGTAATTGATGTTGTGTGTCATTAAGGCATTTCCAAATTATGGTGATCCTATCTTCTGAAGCCAAGAGAGTGTGACTTGCCCAAGGTCACCAAGTGGCTCTCAATAGATGAGCAAGGATCTGAAGCCTGCTCTCCAGAGATATACTCAACACTCAGACTACTACACCATGCTGGCTGCTGGAGACATGTCACAAAACCATAAGCACAATATGGCAGATATTCCTCAATGGGTTTCACTGGAATATACTCCTTTCCAGAAGGGAAAGGGATTTGAGCCAAATCCCATATTACTGATCTTAGTGGACATGATGAATCAGGAAGCACAAAGGTTTTTCTGCATCAACAAGGCAATAGCGTGCATTGTGTAAATAAACTTCGCTGTTCTTCTTTGAAGTATTTGGGAAGGCTTTGAAAATGTGCTGCAGCTGTTCCCAATAATCTCAACTTTCTGCTCTATTTCTCTGGTTAACCTTGCTGACTCAAAACAAAAACAAAAACGAGGAAGAATATAGCCCGGAGGAAACAGTGCTAGCTGCTTTCTCAACTTTCAAGTAGCTTTTTTTCCTGGAGATTTTTTAAAAAGACCTTTGATGTCCATTGCTTGCTCGCTCTCTGCAAGGATTCCTAAAGAAGAATATCTCTTACAATAAGTTTCCACATGTAGGTCTGGCTTCTTTCCCTGTATTCATGCCAACAGGGATGCAATAGCAAGGGGCTACTCATTGAGCAACAGCATGTGGAATCAAGAGTTACCTTTTCCTTATACGAGGTGAGTAGACTCATTAGTATTACTTGCTATGCCATTATTTATAACATTATCAGTGCAATCCAGTGTGGTAGGCAGGTTTGATTAGAAGGCCTGGAGACCTGAATTTGAATCCTTAGTCAGCCATGGAAGTCTTGAGGAAAGTATATGCTCTTTCACAGGGGGAGGTAATGGCAAACCTCCTTGGAATATGTTTTGCCCAAAAAAAACCCAAAGCAAAACTCCAAACTCTAGGAAAGGGTTGCCATAAGTAATTTACTTTGGAGGCATATACAGTAGAGTCTCACATATCCAACATAAATGAGCCAGCAGAACATCGGATAAGCGAAAATGTTGGATAATAAGGAGGGATTAAAGAGAAGCCTATTAAACATCAAATTATGTTATGATTACATTATGATTTTACAAATTAAGCACCAAAACATCATATTTTACAACAAATCAACAGAAAAAGCAGTTCAAGACATGGTAACATCATGTAGTAATTACTGTATTTAGGAATTTAGCACCAAAACAGACAAGGGTTCTTTCTCCCACCCTGGACTGCGTTGGATAATACAGAATGCTGGATAAGTGGAGGTTGGATAAGCAAGACTCAACTGTACCAACAACATATCCATTGTGTTCAGTAAGATTTATTCCCATATAAATATGTAAAGGATTACAGTCTAATATAGTACAGAATAAGCACAGTACAAAAAACAAAGGACAGAAGAAGCAACTCTAAATAAAAAGGTTACTGTAGGAGTGCATTTAAGATATCACTAGAGGAAGTATCAATCTGCTAATTACAATGATTAAGAAAGCAGAAGCCATTTGTATTTCCTTTCTGTAGCTCTAGGTTTGTTGTGTTAGATTACTTTGATGTGTTTGTTGTGTGCTATTTATATAATGTATTTGTATTTTGTTCTTTTCCCTACATATTGCTTTAACTATATACATTTTGTGTTTATATATGTGTGAGTGAGAGTGTGTGTGTGTTTTAAAATAGAGAGGATATTGAATATCAGTAAGCTTACTTTTTATATTGTTCCTTTTGAATATTCAGGGGAAATCCTGATTTGTAAATGGGAAAAAAATGAACCCCAGTATTTTCACTTTGTATTTGTACTGCAGGAATCTGAGTAGTCAAATTGCAGTCTGGAATTCACTTAGACAGTTACAAATGAAGACTACTGTGGTTGTATAACTACATAGTGTCTTCTGCTTTGACCACGCTGCCATTTCCCAATCCCCTTTTACTGGTCAGCAACCACTGTGATTGATGGAGGTCGGTTGCTCTGTTGATTGAGAAGCAACTAACTGATGTTCCCCACCTCTCCTGTGAATGAATTCCAGTTTGAGAGCCAGAAGCAGGATCTCAGTCTCAGTCTCTCCTTGCACTAGATATTGCTCATACGAAACAAGAGGGAGAACATCAGTGAGTTGCTTCTTGATCAACAGAACAGACCTCCCTATTTAAAGCAGTGGCTAATGACTGGTAAGCAAAGTTTGGAAGACTTTCATTGTCCCAACACATCCTCTAAATTTGAAAATACATAGGGTTCATGAATACAAAACAGAAATGAATATGTTACTCTAGGTCACACATCCGTGACTGCCTTAGTGAATACCAGCCACAAATTTTCCATCTCTGCATCATCTGCAAAATTATGTGCATGTTCACCTCTCTCAGTTCTAATCACTGCTTCAGCTTTTCCTCTATGTCTAATCTCAGTTTCAATATATTCTATCACTAGATTCCTTTGTCAACCCAACATAGTAGTTGAGTCATTGGAAAGCACTTTATTACTTTTGCCTGGAATAATAATGCTAGTAGCAATTGGGATAAAACTTACATCTGCATGGTAAGGTCATATTGCATAATTTCAAGATATGGAAATATATAACAGAACTTTCATAGTCTAGTTGTTTAAGTGTGGGACTAAAACTTTGAGAGGCCAGGGATCAAATCTCCATCAGTTACTGAAACGCACTGGGCTACCTTGAACAAGTCACTTCCTCTTATACCAGTGGTTCTCAACCTTCCTATTGCCACGACTCCTTAACACAGTTCCTTATATTGTGGTGACCCCCAAACATAAAATTATTTTTGTTGCTACTCCACAACTGTAATTTTGCTACTGTTATGGATTGTAATGTAAGTATCTGATATGCAGGACCAATTTTGGCACAAATACCCAGTACGTCCAAATTTGAATACTAGTGGGGTTGGGGGGATTGATTCTGTCATTTGGGAGTTGTAGTTGCTGGGATTTATAGTTAACCTACAATCAAAGAGCATCCTGAACTCTACCATCAATGGAATTTAACCAAACCTGGCACACAGAATTCCCATGACCAAGAGAAAATACTGGAAGGGTTTGGTGGGCATTGACCTTGAGTTTGGGAGTTGTAGTTCTACATCCAGCGAGCACTGTGAACTCAAACAATGATAGATCTGGACCAAACTTGGCACGAATACTCAATATGTCAAAATGTGAACACTGGTGGAGTTTAGGGAAAATGGACCTTGACATTTGGGAATTGTAGTTGCTGGGATTTATAGTTCACCTACACTCAAAGAGCATTCTGAACCCCACCAATGATAGAATGATAGATAGAGGTGGTGGAGCTATCCTGGCACTCCGCATTCCATCTTGCCAGCTTCTAACGCTTCCCCATCACACATGGGGAAGCATCAGCAGGCAGCTTCCCCCTCGGTAGCCCTGTTGTTCCAAATGGAGCATGAGGAGGTTCCCATGTTGGTGGCGCAGCATCCTAGGATGATTCTGCCCCAGTTGAGCCACAAAGCCCTGCAAGAAGTGAGGCTATGTCATATGATAGGGAGCATGGGGCTCTGTGGCTCAACTGGGGCAGAAGCATGTACAAGAAGCATGGTATGGGATTATAGGAGTTGTAGTCCAAAGCATTTAAAGGATAAAAGGTTCAATCATATAACAATTGAATATTATTCCTTTTTTAGCATCCTTTAAAATCATTTCATGCCATTTTCCTTTATCTTTGTGGTGAAGTTATCTATATTCATAGATTTCCTAAAGCAATAATACCTGATGAAGCAAGAGATGAAGGGATATATTCAAGCCTAGACTCCTGCAAGGTAATGTTAAACAAAAGATATGGCTGTGTGTATATGCACGCTTGGATGCATGGCAGGAAAATGTTACAAGGCCTGAGGGGTTTTTTTTGTAGTAGACCATATCTACTTTCTCTCATCCCAACAGTTTTGTAATACTTTCCTAGAGACTAAAGCTTGACTAGACTCACCTAGTTCCACTTTGATATTTGTCCAAGGATAATCTTCCAGTTCTTTGAATCCATGAAAAAGGGTTCTTGTCATATATTTGGATCGGAACTTATAAAATTTGGGGGTTTTTTTTTGTTACAATTGCTAGAACTCACTAGCTAGCATCACCAATTTAAAAAAGCAGAAAGCCTACTTGGTTTCTTCTCCTTTGGCAGTCAGCACAGCAATTGGCCATTTCCTCTCTTTAAAAGTATACTCTTATGGAAAGATAGATTCAAAAGAAAGAAAGAGCTGGAAGGTTTCCATGCTGACATCTGTTGGTTGAAATAATCAATAGAGCAAGGGAATGGTTTTAAAAAGAACATTAAGTAGTTTAATAAATGTATGAGTATTAAATTTGAGCTGCTCATTTTCATGCAACAGGTTTCGGGAATTTTGAAAATGCACTTTCATCATCCCTAGTCCTAATACAGTGTTCCCTCACTTATCGTGGGTGTTACGTGTGAGGACCACCTGCGAAAAGTGAAAATCGGCCCAGTAGGGAAACTATATATGTATATCGCATTCTGAGGGCGAGGCAGAAGTGAGGAGAGATTTAAAAACACCATGCACATTTTTTTGTGCTAGCTATAAGGAAAGGGCTATAAGGCCGTGATTTACATATTACTTTGTATCTCCTCTCTCTCTTGATTGGCTGCCTCTCTCCCGAGTGGGATGGTGAAACCCCCTTCCACACTCCATTGTTGCGAGGAGACGGGATTAGAACACTGCTCTGGGCAACGGCAACCATTCATAAACTGGGAGGCAAAAACCCATGAAACAGCGAATCTGCAAAAGGTGAACTACGAAGTAGCAAGGGAACACTGTAAAGGCATTGCTAGCCAGTGTATTTTGTTTTACTCTTGGAGTGCATCTAGCTATGAATTCCTCATAAGTTCTGTTTTATATGATCCTTTTGTCAGAATTACAGGAGGAGGAAAGGATGTTCTCAGTAGTAGCACCAAACTCCTGGTTGTTGTTTAGGGAGTGGACATATGGTTGAATTGTTCTGTTGCAGTTTTGGAATATATAATGCTCTGATCTTGAATCATACTTATTTGGTGCTCTCTAAGGTTTCGAAAGGACATAATTTTTGTGGAGTACTCTGCCACAGGCAACAGCAGCACATCATTGGCAGGAGGAAAGGGGGAGCAAGAGTTAGGGTGGCATGAAAATGTGAAGAAGATCGTCATTTTTGGAATAGGAACTTATTTCTTCAGTAGATGATTTGCAAGTGGGCTTTTGCAGGGAAGGTTGGGATGAAAAATCCACAGTCACTAAGGTTAGTGTCACTCCCATGGACCTCCTCTCAGACCAGATCAGACCAGACCACAATACTGTAGCTAAAGTACCAGAAAAGATGACAAAATTAGTGACTAGAAAATGTTATTGACAATGAAGCACATGCATACAAAACCATGTGTTTCAAAGCATCATTACAATTGGGTAGCTCTGGCTGAGGTGCATGTGGATTAGGTGTGACTGGTGAGGACAAGAGACAGGGCCCTCAACTATGGAACTCCCTCCCCGGGGAAGTTAGATCAGCTCCCTCCCTTCAGACCTTCAGGCAGAAAGTGAAGACATGGTTGTGGGACCAACCGTTTGCACAATGATTCCCAGTGCAACAATGACCTCTCAGTGCAATAATGAACAATGCAAATGACAATTGAAATGGCCCCTGGAATATGCTTTTGGATTCTGAGATTTTAAGTAATTGTTTTAAGTGATATGTTTTAATTATATGATTTTAAAGTATAGATTGTTTTATTTTTATATGTATTCAAGGCATAGGATTGTGCCTTTCTTGTGAGCCGCCCTGAGTTCCCTTCAGGGTGAGAAGGGCAGGATATAAATGTGGTAAATAAATAAATAATAAATAATTTAGAATGTTCAAAAACCAAATATTTATTTATTTATTTACTTCATTTATACCCCACCTTTGTCATCACAGATACCGTACATGCAAGCTAGGCTTATTAACCTAACTGCCACATTAAATCCAGACTGCTCATTGTGAAACAAAGGAAGAACTATTTCCAGGGTGTAATATAACATAATTAGTAGCATGGCACACACAAAAAGAACAAGAATGAAAGAATGAGTCGTCTTTGGGGAATAAATTTGTTTCAGGGATTAATATCCTGGCTTGGGAGTAATCAACAGGGACTTTAAACACAGACTGCAATACTGTATCCATCGCGAGCATGTAAATTTTAGAAATTCAAAAAATGTTCAGAGGTCAGATTTAATTGTAAGTGCCACCTTCTGATGTGAAAGCTCTTTCCTTACTCCTCTGTGCATGCAAACACTCTATAGCAAAGGCGGAAAGTGCACAGGTTGTATGTGACCTCAAAAATATCATCTCTGTATCTTTGCCCTCCCAAACTTCCCCTGTGCTGACTATATTTCCATGGCTTTTGCTTAAAGTAGTTTGGCAGTCCCCTCCCCGCTCAATATATTCTCTCAAAGAATTTCCAAATTAAAAGCAGAGGGTCAGACACTTCCATTTGCAATTTTTTTCTGTGTTCCTCCCCCCCCCCCCCCCCCACTCCTTTGTAACCAGTCATTGATAAAGATGAGTCTTGCATTTCCTCCTGGATACATTCATACACTCCTGGGTTGAATGTAAACACTTATCAGAGCTGAGAGTTTGTGACCATTAGTGCAAATTAACTTTTATCTGAGAAGAAGCCCTACTGAATTCAGGAAGCTTACTTCCAAAGACTTTTATTAGATGAAGAGACAATGCAGGCTTATCACACAATATTATGCACACCATTGCTAGCTTGACACCTCCATATGATAAACCCATCTTCTGCTATTGAATGGAAAATGGTGAAGGGCAAATGTTAAACTCCACTGTAGGCTTTGTTTTTCCTTTGTGTATTTTGATATGTATTTTATTGAGGTATGTTTTGATGTGTATTTTACAGAGTGTTTTAGAATTATTACATGTTTGTTTATGTTTTAGAAAGGCTATAACACGCTTCGAGCCATGAGGAGAGGCGGGCAAGAAATAAAACTATTATTATTATTATTATTATTATTATTATTATTATTATCTGATACATAGCAAGATTAGTACAAAACAATTTGATCACATGTTGAACACTTCCCATGAGTCTAGGACTGTGTAATGTATTGGCAAACAATGTGTGCAGATCCAAGTAGGTTGGCCTTTTGCAGCTGACAAATGGTAATATTGTTGGGTTGTTGTTGTAGGTTTTTCAAGCTATATGGCCATGTTCTAGAAGCATTCTCTCCTGACATTTCACATGTGACTTCTGTGGGATTGTGGCTTCATGTGATAAAATCCTGAGTAAACCTGCTACTTTGAGCTATTAGACAAAATACTGAGTGTTTATTTAATGCTTATTATTATTATTATTATTTAATGTTTATTATTAGGCCATAATAAATAATAAACTTTATTTATACCTCACCACTATCTCTCCGAAGGGACTCGGGACGGCTCACAAAAGCACTTCAAGGTGCCGCACATTATATAAACAATACATAAGCATATAAACAATGACAACATAAATTTACAACAGCGAACACACATAGGTCTTTCACATACAGAACAAACACATAAATACAAAAAAAAAAAACCCAGATTATTAAATACAATATGAAATACACTATTAAAATACTACATAAACAATTAAAAGGCTACATAAATCAATCTGCTCATGTCCAAAATTCTGTGACCAAGCAATCTACTAAATGCACAATTTCCATAGGATTCTTGTTTCAGCTGGTGCACCTTCACGAGGCCAACACATTTAGAGCATCTCTATATGTAGCATTCACAAGGGTCTCAGAAGAAAAGTGCATTGCACCAAGAAGAGAACAAATCCAAAATACATTACAAGTGGAAAATGACAGAACAACTTCGATATGAAGGACTCTTGTCTTCTCTTGACCTAAACAGAATGGGAGACAAAGACAAATGTTGTATCACTAGCCCTGTTTAAAGGGAGTTCAGAGTTCAAGAAGGCATAGTTGTGCCTTGAAGAGACCTCGGGACTATGAAAGGAAGGGCAGCTTCTCCAAAGAGAAATGAAATATATTCATTCCTGTCCTGTTCCCCCCCCCCCCCCTCTATTAGTTTATTTTGTTTTCCCTGGTGTGGGATCCAAGACAGCTTACAACAAGGTTAAACAAGACAGAACAACAATAATAATAATTACAGTGTTAAAACATAATGAAACAAGTTATCATATTCGAACACCATTATTTTAAAAGAAATAAAATCATTCAAAAAGAATATAAACACACATACAAATATAGCACATCCCTCATAAAATAGCCTTTCTAAAACTAATCAATAAATGCCTATTTAAATTAAAAGGTCTTTACCTGAATCTGGGGAGAGCGCAGATGAGCTCCCTTTGTCAGCTCCAGCTTCCCATGCGGGAACATGAGAGAAGCCTCCCACAAGGATGGTAAAACATCAAAACATCTGGGCATCCAGAAGTGACTTGCAGTTTCTCAAGTCACTCCTGACACACACACACACACACACACACACAACTTCTCAAGAAACCATCCTTCCACCAGTCACTTCCCATAAAGAGACTGGGTCATTTACCTGCAATTTTCTTTTAAAAATATGGCTGACATGGTTTGGCCAGCACTCCAAACAATATGAACATCAGTTATTCTTTAACTTTTCATTTTAAATATTACTTTTTATCCTTTATTGAGTCCTAATATAAAGGATAAGTGGGCCGAAGGGCGCTCCCAGACAGGCCCTCTATCCCAAGATCTGATCTTAGGTTTTCTGTTTATTCCAGATTATATGGCAGTGGGAACTCATACAGTATAATCCAGTTTAAAGAAAAAAACAAAACACCCCCCCCCCCAAAAAAAACAACAACAACCTGGGATCAGATCCTGGGATATAAGGCTTGTCTGGAAGGGCCCTAAGACTGTAGCTATACTGTTGGAACATGCAAGGAATCAGTGTGTGTGTGTGTGTGTCAATTGTAAAATAAGATACATGAAGGTGATTGGTTTTGCTACTCCTGGGGAGATGGCTGAACCTGGGACTTTTGGTTACAGTTACATTTTTTTGTTCCAGTTTGAGCTATGCATGTGCAGAGAAAGAAAAGAGAGAAGCACAGAGAAAGACAGAGTTTGGAGTGTGCTCTCGCTTCATGAGCTGCTAAAGAAGTTTATCCATATGGACAAAGAAACCCCATTTTAAATCTCCCATAAAAGGACATTCTGTGGGTTGATGCAACTGATCACATTGTACATATGTTGTTCTGAACTACAAAGTGTAAAGTACTTGTTCTTTACTGTTCATCTGCATGGCATATTTTCTTTCTTTGGCAAGGCAGTGTGTAGGCTGATCAAACGTGAACTACACGTGGTTTATTTTATATTATGCCACATCTACAACCAAAATGTTATTTATGTTTTACTCCAACACAAGTCTCATCACAAGTACTGAGCAGGACTCACTTCTAGGTAACTGTGCACAAGTTTGCTGCCCTGTTCCCAAAGAAAAGCAAAAATCTAAAGTGCATTTATAGTGTTGAGTTAATGCAGTTTGATACCATTTTCACTTCCAAGATTCAATGCTATGGAATCATTCGAGTTGTAATTTGATGAGGCACCATCACTCTTAGGCAAAGAAGGACAAAAACCTTTTAAAACTAGAACTCTCAGGATTCCATAGCACTGAGTCATAGCAGTTTAAGTAGTGCCATACTGCGCAGCATGAATGTGGCATTAAAAGGGTTGTTTATAGCCCCATGCATTTTTAAAACGTGCAGATAATGAGGTGGGCAATTTAGCTAGGGCAACATGTGGGAAGATTTTCCTTCTCTGCTACAGTCCCCAAGGAATCTGACTTTATATTCTTTACACCTGTTTTTCTGCTTCCCAAGTGCTGAAGGCAAAAAATGAAATATAGACATAATCTTGACAGAATCCAGGAGTGTACCTACAGGGATAGTGTGGGGGCAAAATAAGGGCATTGAGCTCTCAAATAAGAAGTCTGCCTCTCCCATGAAATGTTCCTCCACTCTTCAAATTTCTAAGTTTAAGCATCCAAAGAAAGAAGCAGGCAAAGTGACCAAGGGAATGTGAACACAGCCAAAAAATAAGAGCTCTAAGTGTGAATAATTGTCAGCATCAATTTCAATGGTATAAGTTTGGCGATCGAAGAAATATTTCATGGGGAAGGACAGAATTTTTATTTGGATGGGCAATGCCATTATTTTAGCATCTCTCAGCTATATTCCCGGCCCAATTTTAACATAAAATCTGGGGCATTAAATTACCATTAGAATCACAATGAAAGTTAGAGAGCGCACCTGACTAACCATTTGGACGCTCTTCCACAGTAGATCAATTTACATTTCAAAGGCCTGTCTTCAAAAATGTTTAGCCAGCCAGATGAAGGGCAACAGAGCAGGAGTCAACTACAGTTTCAGAACTATCATCTACTATACTCTGAGTGTTTTTATAAAATACAAAAGTTCAGGCTTTTGAGCTAGCCTAGAGTGCATCTACACCGTAAACTTAATGCAGATGAACAATACTTGGAATGCTTTTGCTCAATGCTAGGTAATCCTGGGAGCGACTGTGAAGATCTATTGTGGAACCACATGGTCTTTCACATTTAGGGCATAGATTTCCAGATGGAAGGTAGTCACGACAAGCATTTGCTTGACATGCATTCTTTTTGGCACATTTCTTCCATTATATATGTGCACACGCAGACATACAGAGAGAGAGGGAAAGACCCAATAAATATTTATTTATTCATTCAATACATATTCTACTGTTCCTTCACCAAAGAAGCCAAGGTGGCTTACTAAATTCAAAATATAAGTTTTCTAAATTTTACATTATAAAGGTACAAATAAAAACAGCTTAAAATAAATTTCAAACATGACAAAGGAGCTGGATAAAAATACATATGAGGATAAAAATACATATAAGGATAAAAATACATACCAGGATAAACACTATCAGCTATTTCTCCATATTATCTCAACATAGTTAAATGACTGTCTATATAACAAGGTCATTAACCTACTGGTCGAAAGACGACCGGAAGAAGGATAATTAGACTTCCTGTGGAAAGACGTTCCTCAGGCTGGAAACATATGTACTCTAAGAAGGTAGTGCCCCATGTCCTCATCAAGTAAGTGTGGGATGGTGAGAGGGCTCTCCTCAAATATCTTAGAACTTGGGCCATCTCATACACATTTGTTGTTAACTGCTATTGAGTTGACTTCAACTTATGGCAACCCTACAAATGAGAAACCTCCCATGTGAAACTATGACCAGTAGCTCTGCTCAGGTCCTGCATATCCTGCGTGATGGTGTCCCTGATTGAATCTATTCAAATCTGTGATGTGATCTTCCTTTTCCCCCTATTATTTTCTATCTTACCAAGCATTATTGCCTCTTCTAGTGAGACATGTCTTCTAATGATATGACCAAAGTATAGTAATGAGTACTATAAGCTCTCAACACATTTGTCCTACCCGGAAGAGCCTGAGGACAATACATAAAGGAAATAAGCAAGAATCTGTAGGAGCTGTGTTTTTAATTTAAAAATGCTTTCCTTGGCTCCCTGCTTTTCATTTCGGATTTTTATTTTTCCAGATTGTGATCTTTAATGATGTTTCATTAAGCATTATATCTTAATCTGAAAGTATCATACAATTTCCATCAGGACAAAAGGAACTGCTACATTGTTTCGGGATGAGGTGGAGAAAAAGTGGGACAATTTGTGGGAAATATGTTGGGAATCAAAAGAAAGAACGGTGCAAACAACACTTTCTACAGCATTTGTTGAATGAAAACATCATTTGAGTTGTCTTTGTAATGGACTGGGGCTGGGCACCAAGCTTATTCAACAGATAAAGATGAGTAACTACATAATGAGGTTAAAATATTCATTAAGCTAATTGCATGTTAATTAAGTAAAGTATGCTATTAGGGACCCATTGAGCTCCATCTGTGTGTGCAAACAGGAGTGAGAATCATCACACCAGAAACCAAAAGAGAGACACTACAAAAGGGCTTCCTTCCTTCTCTTTCTCATTCCCTTTCTCCTTGCATTTATGAGGAGGACATAAATGCAAGGAGAAAGGGAATGAGAAAGAGAAGGAGGAGGATGGGAATACAATGGACCCTTGATATCTATTGAGATCCTCTATGACCGTGGGTTCCAGGATCCCCTATGACTGTGGTTCTCAACCTGTGGGTATTTTAGTATTTTGGCCTACAACTCCCAGAAATTCCAGCCAGTTTACCAGCTGTTAGGATTTCTGGGAGTGGAAGGCCAAAACATCTGAAGACTCACAGGTTGAGAACCACTGCTCTATGAAGAATACCCAAGTCTGTTAATGCACAAGTTTGACTAAATACAATGACATAGTAAGATGATGTCTCTGGTTTAAAATGGCAAAATCAAGGTTTGCTTTTTTGGAGCTAAAATGTTTTCAAGTCATGGATAGACACACCTGTGAAAACAGAATCCATAGATATGGAGGGCTGCTTGTAGTTGGAGAAGATAGATACAGTCAAGAGAATTAGGGACTAAGGAGGAAATAGGCAGTGAAAAAGAAGGGGAATTAAAGAAGGAGAGATGATACATATACCATTAGGACTTACAGGGAGGAGGAGAACCATAAAGCAGCACTCTTCTTCAGAACTCTAACAAAACAAAATGTCTTCCAAATATTAGCAACCCTTCCTAAATTGAAAAGAAAACACATGGAAACAGGGGCAGCCTTTCCCATCAAACTTGCCTGGATGATAATTGTGGTTTTGTAGTCCTACTTCAAAACCTATTGCAACCATTGAGTATAGGGTGGCAGCCCCCACAATCTCTGGGTGCAGATATTTGCAGTTCTATGCAGCCTCACCAGACTTCATTTGCTGGACTTTTTGAGTCACCTGTCCTATTCTCCTGGCTTTCATTGTTCTTCTATTTTCCCCAATGCATTTTTCCCTTTGGGATCCATCAAAGTGCATTTCAGAAGAGTAAACAAGTGGTTACCAAAGCCTAATTATAAAGTTAAAGGTAGGGCAAGTACAAGAGTCAGTTTCAAATATAAAAAGAACTCAATCTGAAAGAAGACGAATAACTGATCCATTCACGTTTACTTAAAAAACAGCTCCTATGGGCTTAGAAGGGCTTTGCTCCCATGTAAATGTATATACAATTGCAGTTTCAAACATCTAATGTCAGAGGCACAGAGGACAAATTTGCTAATAAATACCTCTTTGAAAAAAGAAGGAGAAAATTTGATCTGACATAATTATAACCAAGACTCCAAAAGGCAGTACAGAGGAAGAGCCTAAATTTTTCATGATAAAATTCATTAATAATGGAACATAAGAACTAAATTACATAACTGCCACCTTAAGTTAAATAATATTTTTTCCATAGAGGGAGAGGCAGATGGGCTGAGTCTAACAACCAACACTTCCCTTAATATATGTGTTAGAAAATACTTCCTAACAGAGCATTCTCTTTAACCCCCTCATCCATTTGCTATTAGAGCAATGAGGCTTGGGACAATAAGTGTTTCCTGTGTGCCTCTATCCCATACATGCAGCCTCTAAAACGTTTCTCATCTGCTGTGTCACTCATTGTAAGAATATATCAAACGGACCACACCATGTGACCAGAAAACGTTCTAGGTATGTTGGCAAGCACAAAAAAAAATATATTCCTGACTCTGTTTCTCTCTCTTTTGTTTCCCCCTCAAGATAGTGAGTGCAGGATATGCTAAGCTGCTCCTCTTCTTGCAGTTTGCCAGGGCATAGGCAGTGTATGTATACATTTTAATGTACCTTTAAATGTAATCATTAATGTTTTGAGCAATGAAACTTGCATGCTGCCTTCCTTTGCTAAAACTAGTCTGAGAGATCCAAGAGAGTCAGTGCTTCCGCTTGGGAACCTTGTCAAAGAAGGCCCCATCTACATAGACTCATTGAGTTGGAAGAGATCTTGTGGACCATAATAATGCATAAATTTAACATTTAATCAACTACCAAACTCACAAATTTTGTACTTTGTCTGTTTGTTTGCTTTGTTCTGTTAGAAATGTAATATCATTTGACTGGTTGCCCTGCCACAACAAATAAATAAAATAATAATGCATGAAAATGTGGTCCAGGCTTCCAAACAACACCTCATGATAATGCAGATTAACCTGGAATAAACTTGGAAATCCAGGTTTATCCTGGGTTTTTTAAAAAAAAACCTCCAGGACTTTTACTAAGGTTCTCATCTTTGGAGGTGTAGGACCTGTGGAGGCTGCTGCTGAGATCACCATTCCTGATCTCAGTAGCAGTCTCCACAGTGATCCCACCTCTGCTCAAGTACCCCACAGATGAGGGATGGCAATGCCACCCCTCCCTTGCCCTATTTCCTGCTATAAAGGGATAAAAAGACTGCTTACCAATTGCGAAGGCTTCTAAGGTCATTGTTTTTCCTTCTAAAGGATGTATGGAGTTCGGGAAGGCAATTTTCCCCTCTTTTCCCCAAACTTTGAGGATTTTAGATGGAAAATAAAGCTCTAAGAAGACACCATCCTTGGTAAATAGCCCTTTTAACCCTTTACAGCCAGAAGAAGGAGCAAGGGAAGGTGAGGGAGTGGTAACCATACCCCTGCCCCATGCCAACAGTGGTTAAGCATGGGAGGAAATGTAACCACATCCTCGCCAAAAAGTCAAGTCTTTACAGCCCTGTGTGGGCACCAAATGCACAGGGAACCAGAATTTTAATTTTCAGTTCTCTGTGGATTTTCTGCTGTGTAGAAGGGCCTGGAGACTGAATATTAATTGAACCAGTATTCATCTCAATCTAATCCAAAGAATATACATAATATCCAAAAATTGAAATACAGTATAGGGTTTTCAGAATGGACGAGGAATGATGAACAAGAAGGAGAAAGAGCTTGATTTTGACACTGGAGTTCTCTTGATATCATTTTTGCTTACATATGATTAGAAGAAACATACACCTCAATGGAATGGGGAAACTTTTGCCTTCATGATGTTTTTGTACTGAAGCTCTCACCAGTCTTGACCAGCAGTGACAATAATTTCACATGTTAGCAGGAGGTCACCTCACCTTCATAGTTTTTTTCCTCTAGAAGACCCACTGAAATGAGTAAGAATTGCATTGGAAAGTTAGGTTGTTTATATTCAACAAAGAATACACATTTGTTTTTGTTGGTTTCTTTTTATAGGCGGCATTTCATCTGCTTTAATTATAGCTCTTCACAATTGACCTGGCCTTTTACAAAGAGCAGTAACCTACTGATGGATTTCCAAACAATTCAAGTGTCATACCGTAAACGTCCAGTTCCTGAAATCTGGGTCAAATCTTTCAACAAGCTCATAATCAAAGCTACTTGAGATGTTTTTAAAGCTGGGTAATTTGAGCTTGTTGTCCTGAGTTAACCTCTCTCACAATTAATTTACATGAATGAAACCTCTTAGGAAAGATCTCTCCAGTATTCCAATGTGGAAGCTCATTCTGAGCCTGTATTTCAAAAACATTAATTCTGAGTTGGGTAATTCAACTACAGTCCAATGACAACTGGAGTGCCAAACTTTATCCATTCTTCTCTATTCCAATGCATATTTTAGGCAAAGGAAGTATAGTTGACTTCTGTGAGAAGTCTGAGAAAAAAGTGCCTTAATAGAAAGTAAGAAGAGTCTTGCTGGATCAGGCCAAAGACCAATCTACTCCAGCATTTTGTTCACACTATGGCCAAATGGTTGCTCATGAAACATGCTTCAGTAGGATATAAATGTGTGTTGTGTGTTGTGTTCCCAGGAACTATATCAGAGGCATACTATATCTGCTTCTGCTTATGTCACAGGTTGGGAAACTTTCAGTTCCTAAAAGCCTCACCAATCATGGTCATGATGAGAGATTATGGGAACTGCAGTTTTAGAATATACAAAGACCAAAGATGTTCAAACCAAAATTTAGGCAACAAGAAGCTAGCATCCAGGAGCTCACTTTTTCACTTTTTTTTAAATAAAAGGGCTACTTTATAGGAGGTCAAATTATTTCTCTATCTTGCCTAGCATTTTCTTGGGTGAGTAACAAGAGTTAAACTTTGCAGTCTCAGCATTCCATCTTACAACTAGGTAAGTGCATGTATATTATGCCAACTAAATACCATAAGTTGATTGTAAGCCATGAAACTTTAAGCTAAAACACCAAAACCTTTCCCTCCTTTTGTATCTTCTTTTTCATAGAACCATAAAATCCTTGAGTTGGAAGAGACCTTGTGGGCCATCCAGTCCAACCCCCTGCCAAGAAGCAGGAAAATCGCATTCAAAGGTTATATTGCAACTCATCGACACAGGTTTTTCAAGGATTTGGGAGGCTATATTTCACATCAAGAAGGCATTAGACTTGTCCATGTGGCAACAAGTCCTTCCAAAAGAACAGTGGGTAAAATATGAAGAGGATAAACCACTGCTACTTTGGGCAGACACCGGGAAGAGATGAGAGGGATTATGTGCTTTTAATAGCCATATAAAACAGGAATTACAGTAATTGTCATTTGCCCTGCAACTATCTGCTGAAATTTCTTCTTCCTTGTAACTACTAAAGGTATAAGTGCGCTGCCCAGCCTTGATACTTCAAACTTAATAATCAGTGTGTGTATGTGTATATGCACATGCATGCACGCGCACACATGAGACCTTAATTCACTTACTACATAATTCATAAACTACATAAAGGGGAAGCCTTATGTGATAGACTGAAATGCATCAGCAAAAAATACAGAAGGAAAAGCAACAACACTATATAGTTATGGAACTCACTGCCTCAAATACAGAGGATGCTTCACTTAAAAATCCTAACAAGATCAATTATGGACCTCATAATACAACCTCTCTCATATACCATGCAAAATCCTTGGGGACCAAGAGACTTGGTGCTGTTATTACTGATGTGAGTGCCTAAAACCAAAAAATATATAATAAAAATTTTAAAAGTTCCAATTTAAAGAAAAATTGGAAAAATGTACTTGTGTAGAGTTTTTGAACATATAGATAAATGGTTAAACATTCTAAAGTTAATCACAAGAATAAGATTAAAAGTAAATGCAGGACCAACATTATCTCAAAAAGAAAAAAAACTTCTAAGGTGAAGGTGGAGGGGGAAATTGCTTCAGAGAAATCCCGAGGTGCATTGCCTATGGGGGGAACAACTTTTCATTATTCATGGTTTGTAGGTCTTACATGTTAAATTTTTGAAGAGGCGCCTACAGAATGTGCATGGAGACATAAATGTACATGAAAACATGGATGAAATGTCTGTTATGTGTTTTAATAGATTCAGTGAACTCTGATAAACACAAAGAAAGGTTTGTAAATGATAAGAATCGATAGCATAATCGATTGAGGGTAATATGGCCTGATCACAACAGTAATACTATATCTTGGAAGTTGCCATGCAATCCAGTGTTTTCTAACCAAGGATTAGGATTGTTGGAAATTCACTTCATGGTCAACCTGTCTAAACATGTAGTTTCAAGGAGTTTGGGCAGTTTGTAAATAGTTGTGAATGTCATGCAGACTAGTGGATAAGATGTGGCTAATATATCAGAATTAAAGACTTTGGGTGATTTGAAATGCCTCAGTTAATGTCAGAGGGGTAGGAATAGTAATGAAAAGTAGATGAATTCTGTCTGTTAAAGATAAAGTTCCTGAAATAATTTTCTTGGAGGAAACTTCATTGTGATTTTGAAAACATAAGTAATTTTAAACAAAAATATATTGGAGAATAATTCTTAAAAGCCAAGGGAGTTGCCATTCTTGTTGTACCCAAAGTTATAATGCTCTATCTTACATTGCCCTCTATCTCTACTGTTGCCATGTGAGTTACACACTTTATCCATCAGCCCTATTGTCACAATTGATTTGCACCAGTCCGCTCACCCATGCCCAGAAATTGATCATTATTGCAGATTCATTGGTTGTTGGTTTGATACTTGCTCTTTTGTTATAATGTTGTTTTTTTTAATTCTGTTGCTTATGTATTTTAATGTGTTATATTTTAACTATGTTGATTGGGCTTGTCCCCATGTAAGCCTCCTTGAGTCCCTTCGGGGAGATGGAGACTGGGTACAAAAAGTTGTTCTTGTTCTTGTTGTTGTTGTTGTTGTTATTTTAAACACAAAAAGATTAGTACAAAGCAAACAAGATCACGATGCTGGCTGTTGTATTGGATCACACATTGGACACCTCCCAAGTGTCTAGGACTCTGTGATGTATCGGCGAATAATGTGTGCAGATCCCAGTAGGGTGGCCTTTTGCAGCTGACTGATGGTAATTTTGTCAGCACCGATTTTGTTTAAGTGCAGGCCAAGGTCTTTAGGCACTGCATCCAGTGTGCCCATCACCACTGGGGCCACCTTGACTGGCTTGTGCCAGAGTCTTTGCAGTTCAGTCTTTAAATCCTCATATCGTGTCAGCTTTTCCAGTTCTTCAATCCTGCTGTTGCCTGGTATCGCAACATCAACAAATCCATACTTGGTTTTTTAACATCATCATCATCATCATCATTATTATTATTATTTCTGTGCCATTCATAACAAAAGATGTTTTCCCAGACCCAGGTCACAGATTTGTTTTTGTCAGACAAACGTTAAAAGGCACAATGTACCCTTCTGGATCTTTGTATTCTCCTAATAAGGCGAGCATATGTTTTGTGGATACAAAGCTAGAAAAGTTCCAGAAAGGGATAGTGATAATTGATTGTGGCTGTTAATATTATAATAGCTCTAAAGCTTGATAAACAATGATTTTGGAACAAAGTTATTAAAAGACCATTGCTAACTTTTTCAGACCTTCTCACAAAACTTAAATTGGTAGACTCCAGGGATTCACTGGTTCAAGAACATAAGACTGCACCCATTATTTGGCTAGACATCAAACGTATAAACAAATTGATTATTTTTGATCTCATCAGTTTGCGCCTCCATTGCAGGAAAAGCCAATATATACACCCAAACAAACTTAGATCATAGAGCAACATTTCTTCAACTTAAATTGCAAAATGAAATACAAGCCATCGATGCCTGGAGGTTAAATCCATTCCTCCTACAAAATGTTCTTCGCATAGATAAAACCAAGAAAGAAATTACGCAGTACGTTCAGTTCAATGAGACACTTGATTTTTCATGTGCTGTGATATGGCGTGACATGAAAGCTGCAAAAAGAGAAGCAAGTATAAATGAGCATTTAATGTTTTTAAAAGGACAATAAGATTTGCAAAAATCCCCATTGTCAGTAATTGTTCAGTTTAAAACGTTGCACAAAATACAGGGAAAACTAGAGTGTATTACAAGCTTTTACAGAAGAGAACAAATTTAAGGCTTTAATGGTAAATAATGAACATGAAACAAAAATATTATCAATTTGGAACTAAAAATTGAAAGATTCTTACAAATGCTCTGAGGAAACATAAATATTAAATGTAAACCCTTAATTAAAGATAGCTGCTGAAATCTGATTTGGAGTACAAAGAAAATACTGGAAATATTTAATAAATACTATGCTCTCTGTAGGATAAATAAATATTGATGAAATACAGTTAGAACAGACAACTGAATTACAAAGTAAATCACTTAATGCACAAATTACTGAGGAAGAGGTGCTAGTTGCCATTAATAAACTTAAAATGAATCAGGAACTAATGGCCTAACTATAACATTTAGTTAGAAAATTCAGGATCTTTTGTTATATGTATTCAGTGACATTTTTGGAAGGGGGGGGGGGATTCCAGTGTCATGGTACATAAACCAGATAAAAACCCATAACATTTAGATTTCCATCAAACTATATCTCTCATATATCTATATCTTGAAGGAGCCGGGGGTGGTGACGGCCGACAGGGAGCTCTGGCATGGGCTGGTTCATGAAGTCACGAAGAGTCGGAGACGACTGAACGAATGAACAACAATATCTCTCATAAACCCGAGTGCCAAACTGCTGAACTAAGGCCCATTCTACACTGCCCTGTATTCCAGGATCTGAACCCATATTATCTGCTTATATAATCCTGTTCAAAGCAGATAATCTGGGATCACGTCCTCCATAGAATCATAGAGTTGAAAGAGACCTCATAGGCCATCCAGTCCAACCCCCTCCAAGAAGCAGGAATATTGCATTCAAAGCACCCCTGACAGGTGGCCATCTAGCCTCTGTTTAAAAACCTCCAAAGAAGGAGCCTCCACCACACTCTGGGGCAGAGAGTTCCACTGCTGAACGGCTCTCACAGTCAGGAAGTTCTTCCTCATGTTCAGATGGAATCTCCTCTCTTGTAGTTTGAAGCTGTTGTTCTGCATCCTAGTCTCCAGGGAAGCAGAAAACAAGCTTGCTCCTTCCTCCCTGTGACTTCTTCTCACATATTTATATATGGCTATCATATCTCCTCTCAGCCTTCTCTTCTTCAGGCTAAACATGCCCATCTCCTTAAGCCGCTCCTCATAGGGCTTGTTCTCCAGACCCTTGATCATTTTAGTTGCCCTCCTCTGGACACATTCCAGCTTGACAACATCTCTCTTCAATTGTGGTGCCCAGAATTGGACACAATATTTCAGGTGTGGTCTAACCAAGGTGGAATAGAGGGGTAGCATTACTTCCCTAGATCTAGACACTATACTCCTATTGATGCAGCCCAAAATCCCATGGCTTTTTTGGCCATCACATCACATTGTTGGCTCATGTTTAACTTGTTGTCCATGAGGATTCCAAGATCTTTTTCACACATACTGCTCTCGAGCCAGGCATTGTTCCCTATTCTGTATTTTTGCATTTCGTTTTTCCTGCCAAAGTGGAGTATCTTGCATTTGTCCCTGTTGAACTTCATTTTGTTAGTTTTGGCCCATCTCTCTAATCTGTCAAGATCGTTTTGAATCCTGTTCCTGTCCTCTGGAGTATTAGCTATCCCTCCCAATTTGGTGTCGTCTGCAAACTTGACGATCATGCCTTCTAACCCTTCATCTAAGTCATTAAGTCAGATGTTGAACATTAGGTGTCATTCAGGAAATATTTATTATTGCCACATTTTCAAGACCTTAACATTGAGCCAAAGGAACTCCATTGGAGCTGGGACACACTTTAACAAGCAGTTTTAGATCTTCTTACCTGGGAACAGAACTAACATCTGGGACATCATCATTTTTCTTTTCCTATATGAGTTTTAACATCTTTGGCTGATGAAGCTTTGATGATCTTCCACAATGAAGCACTAAAAGCTTGCATGACATAAATTTATGTTAATAATAATATTACTAAATATTATTTTATTTACCCCATTTGGTTCAAATGTTATATTTAAACTCATTAACATTTTATGTAAACATTAATTCCTGGAACATTTCGAAAAGAGAGCAGAATATACATCCCTTCTATTTAATAGTAATGACTATATTGGAAAGAATACTATCTTTATTGGATGCATACCTCAAGAGAGCAGTACTTGACATATCTTTAAACCAACAGTTCAATTTTCTTTAGCTAAGGTATAATTGTATGACCTTCAGCTTTATTCATTCACTCTCTCATGAGTTATCAGTTCCATTTAAAGTTGAGAAATATCTGATTCCATATATTGTTTCACAACAGGATGGGTGTGAGTCTGTGAACTGAGGCAAACTACCACATTTTCTCTTTTCAAGACATGCCCCCAACAATGGAATACAAGGAATATTCCTATTTTATTTTGTTCACATTTTAATTTGGCAGAGATGAGCATCAAGCAAAATTCATTGCCAAGTTATTGGAGGAGCTCATTGCACAGTGTGTACAGGGATATATGAGTTGTTTCCAAATCCATTTGGAGGAAAATTTGTTGCTTACAGAAATAGCAGTGTGAATGCAAGCGAAATAAATTTGTTTACAAATTAAAACAATTATTCATGAAAAGTTATTTTGCTGTATTAGCCCAGCTGTACAGATAGTGCAGGGAACAAGAAAAGAATCTATTAATAGCTCTATAAGGGAAATGACAGCTGTGGCATTTTCGTTGGGTTCTCTATAGCCACGGGTAAATCCCAGATCACTTGGGCTTTGAGGCTCATCTTCAGAGGGATGGAGCATGCTCAACCACATGCCTCTAAAAAGTTTTGGGATTGAATATGTTTTATCCACTTTTTAAAGATAAAATAGCTTAAAATAAATCACCACCATAATCATGATAACACACATTTCATAACAAGGACAAGTTGAACTAATAGAAACAGTTGAAATTAATACAATTACTTTCATACAATACAAGAAAGGGTGAGACAAAACAACCTGCATGAAAAACAAGAGACACGGGAAGCCCAGCACAATAAATTAGATTTTGCAACTCATAAACTCATTGAGTTGGAAGAGACCTCATGGGTCATCCAGTCCAACCCCCTGCCAAGAAGCGGAAAATTCGCATTTCAAAGCATCCCCAACAGATAACTAATAATAATAATAATAATAATAATAATAATAACTATCCAGCCTCTGTTTAAAAGCCTCCAGAAAAGGAGCGTCCACCACACTCCAGGGCAGAGAGTTCCACTGCTAAACAGCTCTCACAGTTAGGAAGTTCTTCCTAACTCACCTGTCATTTAAATGAGAGAAGGCCAAATCAAACCCCAGCTGGCCTTCCATTCCAGCTGCTTCTGAGGATGCTGCCATTCAAAGCGGTTCTGTGATAGCAAACACAGTGCATGATAGGGGAGGTAACAATTCTTCAAATGTTCCAATTGAAAATCATTTGGGTCTTTCCAGGTAAAACCTACTTATAAATCACAGGAGTTCCGTGAACCAAACAACAACTCACACAGAATATAGGATAAATCGGAATGCGCAACTACATGGAAGCCAGGGGCTATATACTCTCTGTTGGCTGCATCTACCTAGAGCAGTGGTTTTCAACCCATGAGTGGCAAATGGGTTGCAAACGGTTTTCCATGGGGTCGCCGGGCGGTGGTGAGCTATGAAATTTTAAAAAGGGAAAACCAAAAAATCATGTCATTGTGTCCTACACAGATATTTGTTTGTGCAAATGTGTTATGTTTCATTTGTAAGGTTAGCTTATTGTGAGGTCAAGATTCATGCGCTGTTTGGTAATTGGCACTCTGGAATGCAGGAGCTGTTCAGCTTATGAATGATCAATTCTTAGTGTTACATGTGCACTGAGTGCCTAGCCTTGTTTCTTGCAGGCATTTTTTTTCTTCAACATTAGCTAATTCTGCAAAAAATTGCAGAATACACACACACACACACACACACACACACACATACAGTATTTATATTCTGCCCTTCTCACCCTGAAGGGGATTCAGGGCAGATCACAATGCACACATACACTGCAAACATTCAATGCCATTTTTAGATCAAGATATTTCAACATTTTCCCCCAACTTCGGTGCCTGGAGGTTATGGTTGATTCCAGCCACGGGGGGGGGGGGGGGGGGGGTGCTGTCGCTTCATCCACTATGACACCAAGCCCTTTTGATCATATTTCCTCCTTGTTCTTTGATTGCTGGCATTTTTATGTTGTCGTAAAATACCTTCCTGCTTTAAGTGGTGCCTAAATTCTCTACTCATCGCTCAGCTGTTTTTGAACTGCTTAGGTGGACAGCAAACTAGGGTTAACAGTCATGTGCTCAATCCAACATGGGCTTCAAACTTGCCACCTTCTGGTTGGCAGTGATTTATTACTGCTGGCGATTAACCAGCTGTGCTTCAGCCCGGCTGAATATATAATAAATTTTATGTCAACACAAATAAAATCATCCTGCTTCCAGGGATCTGATGCCCAACACATTGTGTTATTTCCCTTCTTTGGCCAACCAAGTATCCAGCCAAGAGCAATCAACCATGAGTCATGCAGTGCTGTAAGGTCCAAATACCACAGTCATCACAGTACCAGCATCGACCGCTCTAATTTTTAATCTAACGGGGTTGAGGGTCACCTTTTTAATGTATTGGGGTTGTGGGTCAATTTACCTTTATAAAATGGGGTCACATTTCTAGAAGATTTGGGCATCACAGACCTAGAGTAAGCCCAAATACCTTTATTTCCCTCTGCACTCTCTCTCAGAATGGTGATAAGGAAGTAACATTGCAACATTTCCTTTCAATGATCTGAGAGGGACTGCAAACACTACAGAAGAATTTTAGAGATAGTATAGTAATCTGAGATATTGTGGAGATGGAATGCTTTCACATATCTTAGGAGCTTTTCCTATGACTTCTTAATTTCTGTGTTCTGAATGGAGCTTGAAAGGGGGTTTTTTAAGAGGGGGAGGAGGGTTATAAGCCCTTGAAAACTGGCAGCAGAATGCCCACTGGCTAAGATGGCTAGGAAATTTGTAGTCCAAAAGGTAGTGTTTTAAAGCTCTGATTTTGAGGTGGCGGTTCACCCTCTGGGCACTCTCCTTTTCATGTGTGGAAAGACTCCTTAATATAAAGTTGGTGCCATCTGTCACAGCAGCCTCAGAAGTATGCGGAACAGTTAAGTGCCTCATATTTCAAACAAATATATACACATATATTAAATTCATGTCACATATGCTTAGATATTAAATACATGTCATATACCAAATTCCACGTGGAAATGTAATATGGTCTGGAATTACAGCATTTAAAATTTTAAATATTTTCTCCTCTTATGTGTTGACTGAAACTATAAAAAAAACATCTCATAAGATCAAAAGCTGGTCAGAAAAGAGAAAGTCAGACAAAACAGCTTTGAGGGGAAGAACAGACATACATCCTGCCAAATGATAATCTCTCATTTTCAATGAGCTGTCTGGTAAAGAAAACACTAAGGTGGTTTGATGCAGAACATTTTACTGATGGTTCTAACATGAAATCAGGTGCAGTAATCTTATCAAAACTCTCCAGAGTCAGTGCCTGTAAAACTGGTTGTGTGGAGCCACTAAAGTTATATTGTCATTAACTTTAGCTCCTATGTCTTTTTGCTCATTTGCTAGATTTGCCCAATTTGAATTCCCTTAGTAACCGATCATAGGCCATTTGTTTTGACCTTTAAACCCCTACATGGTTTGGGTCCAGGTTATCCACAGGATCACCTTCTCCTGTACAATTTGTCTCAGGTGATCATCACCCAGGGGAACTTTTCATCAATATAATTATATTATTATTATAATAAAATATAATAATAATAATAATAATAATAATAATAATAAAAACTTTATACCCCGCCACCATCTCCCCAAGGGGACTCAGGGCGGCTTACATGAGGCCAAGCCCAACAACACATCACTAAAAACAAGCAAGAAAAATAAAACAGTACAATTAATATAACTCACATATAAACAATAACACCCATAATTTAAAACCTTATGGCCGGGCCAGATGTAATAAATTATTATTTTTTAAACAAACACTGGGCATGAACAGAGGTAGGATGTATCTAAGCAGGAAGGTTTTAAAAGATAATGTAGGGAGACCAACCCAATGGGTAGTAAAGTGCTTCTGAGGACAATTGCAGAGAATCAACTGCCCCAAGACTGTGGAACGACCTGCAGGAAGAGCTCCAACAGGTAAGTGAGCTGTCAGAATTTAAAACACATCTGACGACCTATCTCTTCCAGGAGGCCTAACCAGCCAGTTTTCATCATGAATTCTAAACGTGTGTCCTGTGTTTTAATCTCTGGTCTGTGTATTTTAATATGTGTATTTGTAGAATTTTTACAATGTTTATGTGTTTTATATATGCTGTAACCCGCTTCAAGCCATGAAGAGAGGCAGGTAAGAAATAAAATGATTATTATTATTTGATACATAACAAGATAAATACACAGCAAACACAATCACTGTTCTGGCTTTTGTATTTGATCACACATTGGACACTTCCCAAGTGCCTAGGACTGTGTGATGTATCAGCAACTAATGAGTGCAGATCTGAGGAGGGTGGCCTTTTGCAGCTTACAGATGGTAATTTTGTCATCGCCAATTGTTTTTAAGTGCAGGCCACTTAAAGGTCTTTAGGCACTACACCAGTGTGCCGATCACCACTGGGGCCACCTTTACTGGCTTGTGGCAGAGTCTTTGCGTTTCTATCTTTAAATCCTCATATCACGTAAGCTTTTCCAGTTGCTTCTCATCAATTCTGCTGTCACCTGGGGTTGCAACATCGACAATCCATACTATGTTTTTTCCATGATCTTGAGGTTAGGATCCAAAACTCTATCAGTCTGAATTCAGAAGTCCCAGAGTAGTTTGATGTGTTCATTTTGTGCAACTTTTTCAGTCTTGTGACCCCACTATTATTTTGTCGCAGGTGGTGGTGGTTGTTGTTGTTATCATCATCACTGAAACAGCTCTAGTGGGGAACTGGGTGGTTTTTGAATGTAAATTGAGTTACCTTCTCTGTATCCTTCCATTAATTTCTCACCCACTCTCTTGTTAAACAGTTTCCTTTCATAGGCACTCAAAATCAGGTACTGGTGGTAGGTATTTCTCTCTGCCTTACAGATGGGGTGGCACCATGTGGTCCTATTACTACCAAGAATGAGATGTATTGAAAGTGAGGAGACAAGAGAGAGAACATTTAGGAGTAGCAACGTGAGAAAAGATATCTCTATCCTTCTGTTATTGTACCAACTTGATGGGCAGAGCTCTTCTGTAGCACAGCTGAAACAGAGTCAGTGAAGGATTTAGGGTGACTTTGGGTCACTGAAGGACTTAGAGTGCCAGAATACTTGCCTTGTACTAAATACAAGCATTACATCTGAGAGATATATTCTAGATTAAAGCAGTGTGATCTTCATCAGTGTCACTAAAGAAAAGTTTTCTCTCTGGCTAAGATATCAGGGGGTTCATGGCAATGACAGCTGTTTGCTCTGATGCTAGTGGAGCAGTGAATATAGCTGAAGCTTTAATCTAAGTATGAAGGGAATATACAGAGTGCTGAATTCCATCCCCTAAATAGTCTCAGCACCTTGGATAGCTTCTTCAAGTAGCAATGCACTCAGGTGGACACAACAGACTGACAATTAGATTCAGTAGAGAGAACTACCTTCTGTTAAGATATTTTCAAGCCATTTTCATGTTTCTATCATGTCTTTCCTTTTATTTTAGTTGAAATACATCTCACTTTTCTATCATTATCTTAGGGGTGCAGTGATGAGGTGATGGTGGCATTGCTCCCCCAATTAAAAATGCCCACCCCTCCATTAAATGTTCCCTCACTCTCCAAATTTCTAGCATCCAGCCAAGCATTCATAAATACATTTTATGTTTCTAAAGAAATTGATATAGTAAAATCCTGTCAAATCCAAAATTCAAAATGAATTTACTGAAGTGTTTCTGTGTGCTTTCAAGTCACTTCCAATTTATGGCAGTGACTTGGCCAGAGGTAAAAGGGGTTTTGCCTTCCTCTGAGGTTGAGATGGTATGGCTTGTCCAAAGTCAGGCAGTGAGTTTCCATGGCTAGGTGGACATCCAGAGTTCCATGTTGGCTCTCATTAAATTATTGTACATGGACAATAAAAGCTTTGTCAAGCATATAGACTTTGAATCCTTTAGGACACAAGGTTGGTCCATCTATAGCTGGTTGTGAATATTCATTCTGTTTTGACACATGTGCTGACGCCATCCAGGCATTCAATGCTTCATCAAAGAAGAACAAGTTTAGTCATCTTGGTTTTTGAAAATAATGTATTTGAAGGACTTTCAAGTAGACAAATTCTTTGCAAGTTTGCAGAGAAATCACAGCTCGTTAGACTTTATTAACAGTTCAGGTAATCATAGCAGAGTGATTTGAACAAGATTCAGTTATTTCCTGCTCTCTGTTTTCGAATTTACACAAGCATTTTACATGTGGAAAATAATGCATTTTAAATTGATTTCCCCCCTAGAAGCTGGCTAAAGGCATGAAGCCCAACATGAGGTCTGAACAAAATGGAGATCTCTTAATATACTGGCAAATGCTGAACATAAGACCTAGAACAAGATGGAAAATGGGAGGGGATGGAGCATGGAGGGAAAGGCCTACTGCCCCATTAGGAACCTGCCTCCTACCTCAAGATGACGCAAAGAGCACAGCAGGGAATGGTGCAGCCTTAAATAGACTACAGCTATCAACCATCCCTGTCAACCGTCCCTGCCAAGACTGGTCTTCTTCAATTCCCCCCCCCCCCCCCCACCATGCCTTAGGCTTTGCCTGGCTGGGCCAACTTCGTTGTTTCCACTATATTGGCTATTGCTGCAAGTAATGACAGTGTGAATAAATTGTCAAAATTTGGTTGAGATAGCGCTTGCTGTTCTGGAGGGACTTGTTTAATTTTTGCATCTCATAGATGTAGCATGGGGATTTGGTTAACCAGTTAAAATTCATAAGTAAACCAGTTGAACCCCTACCCCCCCCCCCCCTTTGGCTAGAGGCCTGTCCTGGTCACAGTACTTAGAATGGCTAACAACACACACATACATATAACTCTATACAATTCTTTCATAGAGAAATTAACAATGCAATCAAACAGGGAAAATAAGGAAACACGAGCAAAAGCATACAGCTAAAAACAATCAATCTGTTAAAAGATCCCTGTCTGCTCTCTATCATATAATTTCCTGTAACCTGGTGAATTGTTATAATGTTGTGTGTTAATTATGACCATTAGTAAACTGTTGCTACCATGTGCATCTGCCCCAGCCTAATATTTTGATTCAGGCAATGTTTATGGGGACCAACACAAGCTGTGACTGCACTTGACCCAATGGTGTGCATATACTGGGATGACACTGGAAAGAATAAAGTTGTAGAAGAGAATTAGATCAGCATTATTATAGTATTCCAAATAGTAGCAGTGAGGGATTATAATTAAAATTATTTGGGTGAGTTTAGGATGAAAGTGAAAGTTATTTTAAGAGGCTTATGCACAAGTTGGGCTAATACATCTTTTCGTTTCCAAAGTCTCTCAACCTATCCATAGTTTACTATTAAAGAATCAGATGCAAATTTAATTAAGTATTTAACATTTTCCTTCCTGTAGCTCTCCGCCTCATCAACTCTTCATTTCATTTCAAATCTCAGCTGACTATCTCTTTTCTCTCTGACTCATGTTTCACTCCCCCTGTGCTATTATCCACGTAATTGTATGATTTAATTCTCTAAAATGTTTTGGGTTTTCTTTTTATGTGAGAGACGGAAGACAAAATAAAGTTGTAATGCCACAGATTAGCCTTGTTAATGCTTGGCTTTTAGCTGGTACACTAGACAAATCCACACCGGGCCTTTTGACTTCAGAAACCTTAATTCAAATCATCTTCACATTAGGACAACAATGAAAATGAGTGTGATCTTCTTATACTTACTCCCGTATTATAATGAAAGGAAATAACATTTTAGAGCCAGGTATAATTTATCCACATGGATCCCTAACACAGAGTGCTTCAGCTAAATGGCTGGGGAGTAGAGAATTATATCTAACTCAAATTCATAGCTGCGGTCACATATGGACAATTCTGGGCAGCTTCCTAGAACAGTTTTGATACAGTAAGGTATAGAAAGGGCAGATTCTTCCAGATGGAGCAGGTATGCTGGAAGACTGCTACATTTTTGCTGTAGTTCATTGTGTTGGTGGAAATGCTGAAAATTCAAACAATGGCTATGACCTTTCAATCCCTACATGGATTGGGTGCACACTCTCTGAAGGAACCTATCTGCTAATATGAGTCTGTCCAAGTTTTAAGATCTTCAGGGAATTCCTTCTCTTTATCCTACTGTCATCACATATACGTTTGGTGAAGACTCAAAAATTCCCTGGTAGGTTGAGTTTGTGCCCTCTTGTCAGAAGCCTTGACCCCCAAATACCAGCAGAGGGTTAATCAACTGTTCGAAGTCAAACTGACAGACTAACAAAAATGCCAACATTAGAAGGATCATACAATAGAGAAGCTGAATGTCCATTCCAGGGTTGTACACTGAATACTAGAGTGTCCAGAGTACAAGTCTGATAAGCCAGTCCATAAGCCAAGGTCCAAAGGTAAATTCTGAGTTCAGGAACACAAGATGGCAAGAGTCCAAGTTCATAGCTTTTAGAACTGACATTGTAGCTAGAGACAGGGTGCTACCCTTGAGCTCCTAAAATCCTAATTCACAGGTGTTACATGTTGCTAACTCACTTCTCAGCTAATCTCGAGGACATGCACAGCTGTACCCTGTTTTCTTAAAGGCTTGTAAGTGACTTTGGATGCTGTACATAGATATACAAAAATATATAGTCAACTAGCCCATTGCTTGCATGGCATATTGCTTGCTTTGCATTGCATAATATGGCATAGAGAATACCACATAACTTACAGTGCCATCAAGTTCTTATAGTACCAGGGGTCCTCAATTTTTTTTACAAGACAGCCAGTTTACAGTCCTTCAGACTGTTGTTGGGGGGTGGGGTGGGGGCAGATTATAGTTTGAAAAAAACATAAACAAATTCCTATGCACACTGCACATATCTTATTTGTAGTTATATATATGTGTGTGTGTGATAAAGAACAATACAATATTTAAAAGAACAACGTTAACAAACATAAACTTACCAGTATTTCAATGGTGAGTATGGGCTTACTTTTGGCTGATGAGATAGTCAAATTAATTAGGATTGTTGGAGCCATGGTGCAATGGGTTAAACCCTTGTGCTGGATGAACTGCTGATCTGAAGGTTGACAGTTTGAATCTGCGAGATGGGGGAGCTCCCATCTGTCAGCTTCAGCTTCTCATGAGAGGACATGAGAGAAGCCTTTCACAGGACGGTAAAATATCCGGGTGTTCCCTGGTCAATGTCTCTGCAGATGACCAATTCTCTCACACCAGATGCAACTTGCAGTTCCTCAAGTTGCTTCTGACACAATAAAAAATAGGATTGTTGTTATATGCCTTCGAGTTGTTTCTGACTTAGGGTGACCCTAAATCTAAAGTTTAAATCTAAAGTGGTGACTGGGTTAGGGTTAGTGGGCCACATCCAGCCTACAGGCCTTAGTTTGGGGACTCCTGCATTATACAGACATGCTAAAAGGACTTTAACCTGTACAAAATCATCTCTCTTGTATTATATCCATAACTATCTATCCTCCAAGGATAGATATGTTGAGGCACTAAATATCTCTGAAGTGGCATCTAAAGTGTCAACATCCTTGAGCATTGTTATATCCTAGACTTTTGTTGTCCTGGGCAATTCCTGGC
This sequence comes from Anolis sagrei, assembly GCF_037176765.1. Lineage (NCBI taxonomy): Eukaryota > Metazoa > Chordata > Lepidosauria > Squamata > Anolidae > Anolis > Anolis sagrei. The sequence goes on along the minus strand of NC_090021.1, from coordinate 47,132,561 downwards.
ATCAGCCGCAACCTTTTATTTCTACTCTCAAATGGGTTTCATAATAAAAGTATCCCTTTCTTAACCTTCTCTCTTTCTTTGTCTTTTTGTTTAGAATTATAGTGCTATAGTGCATCAGTGAAATGTCACTGTTACATTATAAAACTTAGGAAAATGTTTAAAAACAGTTCAGAAATGATATTTTCCCTTCAAATTACAGGATTGTCTAAGTAAAGCATGCCCCAGGTTTGTTTGTTTGTTTGCCTGCCTCCCTCCCTCCCTCTCTCCCTCCCTCCTTCTTTTCTTCCCCCTTGGATGAGCCCTAGTGCAGGTCCACATTGCAAACAGTCCTAACAGATGGAGAGGGTGAAGAATTGACACAACTGGCAAATCCTAGCCAAACCCAACGATCTATAACACAACGTTCATGCTTGTTTGGACTAATGTCAAAGAGACTTTCCTCCACTTTTACAGCCAGAGGTTGTACTAATAAAATATTGGAGGACTTTGGATGGGAGACAATGGATAAACTGGTTTCTGAAACGGAACCATCTCTTTTGCAGATACATGCTGAAATTGTGCTTTTCAATATATCTGGAGAGAATGGGGAAGAAGACCAATAATGTGAATATCAATATCCAGCCTATGCTACTAGTTGCCAATTAGTTTACAGGCAAAGTACAAAGTGTTGGTTATGACCTTTAAAATCCTACATGGCTGGGGTTCAGGTTTCCTATAGGACCCATAATAATCGGTCCCATACTCTCAGATACTCTGGGGATGCTTACTTCAACCAGCCAGAACCCGCCTGGCAAAAGTCTCCCAGAGGACCTTTTCATTGGCCACCCCAAGGCTGTGGAATGACCTTCCAGAAGAGATTTGACAGCTAAATGAATTGTCAGAATTTAAAAAAGAATTAAAGACCCATTTCTTCTGGCCAGCCTACCAATTCAATTTTAAGCTATACGTTTTAAATGTACATTTTATTGCTATGCATTATTTTAATATGTTTTAATTTTGATGGTTGGAGCCCCCGGTAGTGCAATGGGTTAAACCCTCGAGCCAGCAGGACTGCTGACCGAAAGGTTGGCAGTTTGAATCTGGGGAGTGGGATGAGCTCCCTCTGTCAACCACAGCTTCTCATGCGGGGACATGAGAGAAGGCTCCCACAGGATGGTAAAACATCCAGATATCCCCTAGGCAATGTCCTTGCAGACAGCCAATTCTCTCACATCACACCAGAAGTTATATGCAGTTTCTCAAATCACTTCTGACATGAAAAAAAACCTCTATGGTTTTTTGAAATATATGTATTTTAATGCTCATATGTTTTATCTATGTACTTTTAACATGTGGCAGCCCACCTTAAGCTGTAAGGTGGATAACAAATAAAAGTGACTAATTTTTTTTCTTGCAGTATCTGGGATGCCCATTCATGGTTATATAGAGCAACTTGGAGAGCAGAATTCCAAGGCATCTCCCAACGTCAAGTCATCCCCCACCCTGAGTGATGGCATCCACTGAGGAAAATTACTGGCTCTCTTTGCTTTGGCTAGTGAAAGGGCTTATAAAAGAGCATTTTAATTTTACTGTTCTTAGATTACTGCCTTTTAAGGATGATGAAAACATGTAAGTGTAAACAACTATAGATACTGTGCTCCTTTACTTTGGGAGGGTCTAGTTGAGAAGTTTACTTTTTTTCAATTTCAAATTAAAAGTTACACCTTGACTCTATTGGTTGAAGCTTAGTTTTGATTAAAGCGCAGTGCATTTTAGTGGGATACAGTCCAAAATAAGTAACATTTGAATTTGCTGGTGCATGCTCTGAGGTAGCTAGACTTAGAAAAGCAGTAGTGCCTCATCAACATAACTGTGATATGTTACTACTGGTTTATTTATTTTGGATGTCTGTGTTTTATAATAGCATCTCTAACTGGAGTGCCAGCTCATCTGAGTATAAATAATAGAACAGCTGAACATCTGTAGCCCTCTTTAGGCATTTTGATCACATGTAATTCTACATGTGAGGAAATGGATGGAGATGAATGTACTAGCTCTGCTGCATCCCATGTCAATGTCTATCACTATTTACATGCCAAAGGAGAACCTCTTTCATGTGTGAACTCTCTCTCTCTGAGATTTTAGGCTGTTATTTTTCCAGCAAGTACAATCTCCACAGTGTAGAGGCTGTCAATTATTCCTATATTTTCTGGGAACATGACCATGGATTCTCTTTGAGGAGTATTTTTAGGACATGGCATGGCTATTGGGTAGAATGGCTATGGAGACACCATGATGAGTAATGTACAAGCAGTCCCCAAGTTACAAACAAGATAGGTTCTGTAGGTTTGTTCTTAAGTTGAATTAAGTTGGAACAGGTACATTATTAAGTGTAACTCCAGATACACATACACATACACATATGTATGCTTTGGATAGCATAGGGAAGGGTTAACACCCCTGTGCACCTGTTTGCAAGATTTCACCTCACTTTCTGTCCCTGTGAGAATTGGATTTTGAAAAATTTGGCTTGTTGTGGAAACAAGGATTGGTGAGAAAGCTTCAGTGGAGACACCTTTTTCCCATGATAACTTTTTCAGGAGTGAATTTTCCTTCCTACAGGTTGTTTTCTCTCACTTTCTGTTGTCTCACCTTAACTCATTTATACATCAGTCATTTATACATCAGATGTTTGTAACTTGGGAACTGCCTGTACCACAAAACACTGGAGGAGGAGCCCACTGCAAGGATTTTGATTTTAAAAAATCAATATAAGTGAGGGAGCAATAGGCACCTCAATAGTCTCTGTTATTTTCTTCCTTGCATTTTCTTGAACCTATGTACTTAGAATCATAGAATCATGGTATTGGAAGAGACTACAAGGGCGATCCAGTCCATCCACTATCGAATACTCGTACCATCAGGCTGTTCATCTTAAAGCTTAATTGGGATTTTTTTTTCTGGCAGTTTGAATCTACTCTTTAGTGTTCTAGTCTCTGAAGCAGCAGAAAACAAGCTTGCTCCCTCCTCAATATGACATCCTTTCAATTATTTAAACGTGGCTTTCAAGTCACCTCTTAACCTTCTCTTCTTCAGACTAAACACACCCAGAACCTTAAGCTGTTACTTATAGTGCTTGGCTTCCAGACATTTTACCATTTTGCTCATCCTCCGTGGGATACATTCCAGGTTCTCAATATCCTTCTGAACTACAGAGCCAAGGATTGAACAGAGTATTCCACGTTAGTTCTGATCAAAGCAGAATAGGATGGCACTATTACTTCCCTATACAGTGGGTCCTTGATATCTACTGGGATTTGTTTAAAAGGCTCCCTGTGGATACCAATATATTTGGATGCTGAAATGCCATATACCATGGCACAATAATATGATGCCCTATATATAAAATGGCGAAATCAACATTTGATTTTTGGATTATTTTTAATGATTTCAAGCGTAGTACCTTACAATTCTCGCTGTTGAAATTCATTTTGTTAGATTTGGTCTGGCTCTCTAATCTATTAAGGATATTTTGGATATTTGGGAAATTTCCTAACCATTTGTTGTCATCTACAAATTTGATAAGCATGCCTTCTATGTCATCATCCAAGTCACTGACAAAGATGTTGAATAGCACTGGTCCCAGAACAGAGCCCTGTGGCACCTATTTCCACATCATTGTGAAAGAATAAGGGAAGGTGAAAATGTTTCCCAAGATGCATCATTCACAAACAAAATGCTCTGATAAAACTTCTGCAAACAAATGTAATGTGAACATTCATTTGGCTTATTTTGTGGTGGTCCTATGAGTAAGAATTCTAAGTTTCAGGTGGAAGTGACAGAGAAGATTTCAACACTTCATGAGTTATTTGTATTTCAAGGGCTCTTAAGAGACAAGCAGGCCCAAAGAATTTTTACAGCTCAAGCATTCAGTGAGATATATATTCCCCCTTCTGTGTTGCAAATAATATGCTGGCTAAGGAATTATGGGAGGCACAGTCCAAAAAAGTAACTTTCCCAAGCTCTGGGGTGGAGAAGCTAATAGCAGGCAGCAAACAATTCCTCCACATGGACATTCTACAACTTTACAAACAGAAAATCAGATGACATTTCTTTTGGCTCCTTGCAGTTTTAGATGCTCTAAAAAGCATAATTTGTTGTGCCAAACAAGCATTTGGAAATGTGTCTTCTTGCAGAAATTCTTGTCAGATGAATGGCACAGCCTGCAACTCCCTGCTGAGCATGCACCTGGTGGTAATGTGGGATTGTCATTGTTCAACATGTGATTTGATGTTTGCTAACATTACATGTGAACATGCATGTGAAGCAAATGGAAACAAAATAGGGGGTGGTGGTCTATTTCTGTCTACTGTACTTCCCACATAGTTTTGGCAGCATGCAGGTGATGGAAGATGCCCTGATATCAAAGCAGCAACAGGAAAAATCCAAGAAAGAATCCAGGAGCAAAGCAAAACTAAGTGTATAATTATATGGTACTTGGGGTAATTTTCCTTTTCCTCTGAAAATGCACATTGGCTCTGATTTTCCTATCTGCAAACTGTAAGCTCATAATTAGCTGCAAATTACTTACACAAGTGACAATTTTTGTGCTTTCAAGTAAACAGACAAAATACCCACAGTTTTCAAATTGCCTCTTGGTGCAGCAGGCACCTGGCTCTTTTTGGTTTCATGCAGCCAGCATGTTGGAAAAAGCGAAGAGAAAACAAGGGGAAGGGAGCCTAGATGGAGCTATGCTTCCTTCAAGGACATTAGAGAAGAGCAGTATGAGCTGGTGATCCTCATGCTGATGGAGAAGTGATTCCATCCAACTCTTGGATAGCTTCAAGGAACTCTCCATAGTGCTGAACCTGTTTTGCGGCAAGGGTTGTGCACCTTAGAAAGCTTATTTAAAGCCTAGATTGTAACCTGCATTCACTGCCCCAGTAACATGGGGAGACCAGTTGCCACTGGAGAAGTGTGGTGTCTTCTAACCTCAAGTGTATCTTCTGATCTAGAGAGCTTGTCTTCTCTGAGAATCCAGGGTCACAAGGTATCTATGGAAAAAAGAAAGATAGACTAAAATTCCATCTGATTCAAAGAGATGGAAGGGCTAAAGAAACAAAGCTTATCTGGAAAGGATGAGAGAAAGGAGAAAGAGGTGGAAAGACATTATGGTGGGGAAGTTAATCAAAGAATTCAGAAAAAGAGCAACGTCACAGTTCTGCAAAACAAAAACAGACTTCAGACAGCAGCTGGACTAACAGGACATCTCCAGTGTTCCACTGCTCTTGTGTGGTTAGCTAAACTCACCTGTTCTCAGTCAACTTCATAAATGTGATGAATTTGTTGGTAAACATTCCTAGTAGGTTGAACATGCTTCTTGACACATTGGAACCTGGAGCAGTAGCTGAGAAGAAAAGAGGTCTCAGTCTACAGGCAGAAGAAAAGGGAATACAAAGCAGGACCTGCCATATATATTTTGCTGTCGGAGGCAGATTTGCAAATGAAGTTAAAAAAAAGGCTCAGTACCGATCAGACAAGAGTTTCCAGCACAGCTAGCTGACAATGTCTAATACTTTATCTCATCTCTAGCAGGAAGAAAACAATCACAGTATGAGCAAACAGAATAATCATAAGTTTTCTGCCCTTCTTGATATCCAGTGTTGCTGACTGATGTATCTACTTCACTGTACACTAAGGGCTGGCCAGATTTGACACTGAGTACTATCTTGCAAAGGTAAGTTATTGTGTCATCTTTCACATGTTCTCCATGATGCCTAATCTTTGTTTGTCCAGTTGTTTTGGCCTTCAATTCTCCCAAAATCCAGTCAGGTTGGTCAGTGGTCAGGAATTCTGTGATCTGAAGTCCAAAACATCCAGAGGACCAAGGTTTTTGGGAACCACTTCTTTCACCAGCCAACTGCTTATTAGTACTATTGCCTTTTAGTGCCAGTTTTACATTTTGGAGTTTTTTTGGAGTTTTTTTGGGGGTGGGGTGGGGGTGGGGTAAGGACATATTAAAACTTTTTAAACTCTTCCTTGTTAGAGCAAAAAAAAAAATCCACCCCTGAATAATTAGTGTTGTTCATCTCCTTACTAATTGATGGCCATTTCCTTTAAAGTAGTTTCTTTCATGCTACATTACTTTTTTAGTTCTTTTTTCCTTTATTTTTAAAAAGCAATAAAATACCACCAAATAATTTGAAAATGACTCATGCCATGTTTGAAAGTAGCAAGCAAATACGACTTGTTAAAGCAAACATTTAGCAAATTACTTGCATGTTATAGAGTGGCAGATTGTTATTACACCTTTGTTACAAAAATAACATGTCAGCAATGTCACTGTTATTTGTTACAAGTGTATCTCTAAACTCTGGATCAGACGATTCTCTTACATGAAATTCACAGTTTAAGAATATGAAGTTAAAAGTAATGTAGTTATTAGGTGTGTGCATTTTTTTCTTTAATTGTCATAAGTAGTATCAAATTTGTTAAATTCATACTCATGTTGCAATATCTGATGTGTGGACATGGCCCACTCCAAAAACTTAAGAATTAAAAGTTACCCAATATGTTTTGTTTACATTTTGTAAATCTTGGAAGCCTCCCAAAATTAGTTTCATCTTCAAGGAAGCAAAGCAAAGCCAAAAAGGCTACCTTTATAAATTAATGGCCTCTCACCATGAGGAAAGTGAAACAGCTGGGAGAAAGCAGAGTTCTGGGGGGGGGGCGGGCACGGAATTCTGGGAAATGTAGTTTGGGAAGGTGAGGAACCCTATGTCAGAGAATTCAAAATGCCCTGCCCTGAACTACATTTCCCAGAATTCTGCTCTGCATTAGAAAGCCCCAATAGGGGAGAAATTTGTCCCTCCATAGCAGCAGCCAATAAATTGTTGAATTTGCAAATAGAAAGACGGACTGATACCTCAGTAATAATAATAATAAGTAAATCTGTGCTGTGCTGGGAAAAAATCCCTAAATCGAAGTTCTGTTGGTTAATGAGAAACATTCAATGAGATAGCTGTTGTGGCTTTTTAAAAAAACAATTTGTCAAAACTTTTTTAAAAATCCCTAAAATCAGTAGATGTATAAATATTTCTGAAAGTTGGAAGGAATGATTCCCTGTTATCTTGTGTCATTGGATAGAAAATTCAAGGAGATAGCTCTTGTAGTTTTTTTAAAAATGTTGCTTATTAAAAAATCCCCAAAAATCTATAGATAAGTGAAATGTTCTGAAATGTGTTCTACCATTGTAGCAAGCTTCACCCCAACAGATGTTAAAATGAGGGAGAACAGACCCCCTGAAAATTCCCTACTTGCACAATTACTATAATGAATAAGTAATGAAAATTTGTTACTCTCATTCTGTGATCTGTATATGCAAACTGGCTATTCTGACAAAGGCTACTGGGAATTGCAGTCCAGCAATATTTGAAGGTCCATACATGACCATTCTTGAGATGGTCCCCTGCTCAGCTGTGCCTTTTTGCCATAACAAGATATATTCAAGCAGAGACTGGGTTAGTTTGCTGAGAGAAGCACCACTCAGTCTCAGCCATGTGCCAAGCCGGCCTGCTGTGCAAACAAAGCATACCATGTGTGATGCACTGCTATAGTTTTAGTGTCACTGGAAATTCCAGGAATAAGCTCCTAATCTGTTTGGCAACGGGAGATGCATATTTGAAAGAGAAGAAATCAAGATTAGGTGCAGATGGTCTGGCACTATCATCATTTGCTTTACGTAATATTAATATGTATGGCAAGTTTGCAATGGGAAAAACAGGATGAAACAATCAGACTGAGCATCCAGCCAAAGAAAAGCAACAATAATAGCAATCTGCAGGCAATTCAATCACATTGCCTTCCACTACCTAACTGATAAAGTGACGTTTTCACATCGCTTTGCATATTCCTTTTCTGACCCACACTTTATTTCTTAATTTGCATAATTATAATGCAGAAGAGTTTTCCAGGTTGTGGCTCATGGATCACATTTGACCCAATAAGGGTCCTGTTGTACCTCCAAGACATCTATCTTTTCCCTTTCCCTTCTTGCAATACCAATTACAATAATATATGTGGATTTATGTCACCTGCATAATGCAACTACAGGGTTAGGATGGAAAACTGAAAACCAGTCATAGTGACTTTCTGTATCTGGCATATTTGGCTGTCATACTTAATGGATCTCTAATTGGTTAACTGGACATATTTCAGCTTCTGATACAAATTTGGACTGAAATTTTTAAAAAGCTATGCTCTGGCGGTATGATTGCATTTCCAATAAAGGTATTGCAAATCTATTACATTATTCTGTTGTTGAATTCTAGTATTTATGATTTAAGAATGTTAAATTATTATGACTTAGAATGATAGATTCATCAAGTATGAAGGGACCACAAAGTCCAGCTTCCTGCTGTGCAGGAGAATATGATAAAAGCACTTCCAACAGATGGCCATCTAGCCTCTGTTTAAAAACCGCCAAAGAAGATGACTCTATCAGTCTCTAAGGCAGCATATTCTACTATCAAACAGCTCTTATTGTTGGGACGTTACCACAAATGTTTAGTTGGGATTTTTTTTCATGTAGTTTGAATCCACTGCTCAATGTCCTAGTTTCTGAAGCAGCTCTCTGTTAAATCTGTTTGAGGAGCATTACTAGAATAGGCTATGTATTCATCCATCCTTATTCTTTAGAAGTCTTCATGCTGTGTGTTCAATATGTGCCATTAACTTTGGCCTCGGAGAGAAGTTTACTTGCAGATATCAATGGGTGTGGAGAACATGCATTGATCATATTAATTCACGTTTTGATTTAGTTCTTCCTAATGGATGTGTTTCTTTTGTTATAATTTTAATCCAGGTGGTTACTGGACAGCATTCATTTCTAATAGAACAGATAGAATTGCTTGCTTTCCAAGTGGTGTTCCGGTGGTTGTGATTAGGATTCACAAAGAGTCTTGATGGTAATAAGAAATAATAACATAATAATAATAAAACTTTTTTTATATCCCACACCTATCTCCCTGAGGGAACTTAGGGTAGTTTCCTAAGAATCTTGTCCACTTTGAGAGTGAGGTTGCCTGTTTCACTCCTGGAGGCTGGTGAGTGCCACACAGATGTTCACAGTGAGGTTGAAATTCACTACATTATGAGCCTATGTGTGGCTCTTGTCAACTTCCAGGAGTGAAGTAAGCCAAACTGGATGGTCACTGATCAACATGGCTTGATCGACAATTGTATCCGTGCCCTATATAGCACCGATCTCTACCAAAGCTGTAACCAAAAAATCCACTGCTACTTTTAAATCATTTTCAGATACGTTCTTCTATCTGTGTGTTTATAGTTCTCCATTCAACAACCAGCATTGCTATGATTATAATCACTGAGAGAGAGAAAACAATTAAGATTGTTGTGCCAAAGTGGGTGGCCCAGTGGACTCCTAAACAAGCAAACTGCCAAGAGGAATGGAAAATAGGAACAAAATAGAGAGCAACTTTAAAACATTATATTCCTTTTTGTTGAATCTGTGTTGTATTCCCATATGGTGGAGTTGCTTAGCTGCTGCTTTCTTTGCTTCACACAAAATATATTAGAACTATGGCTCTAGAGACAGTTGACAAAAATTATTAAAGACATGAAAAGGCTATTGTGCAAGGGGAGAGTGAAATGCTGGAGCCATTTGCTTCACAAAGGAGATGAATGAAATTGAACGTGATGAAGGAGTACAATTAATGGTATAGAAAAGTAAACCAAGAGCTTCTAGTTATCTTCTTTGGTAATCCAAGCACGAAAAGACATCCAGTGAATTGGAAAGAGCTCTGATCAAAGGAAATCCTCTTTTTACACAATAGATAATTAACCCTTGGGACTCCTTGTCACAAGATATCATTGAAATGAGAAACATAGTAGAACAACTAGATTTTTAAAAATAGATATTTAAATTACCTTTGTTCCGGAGACAGAAAACATACAAAGAAATCTAAAATGTTATGGCAGACAATGTAAGCAAGTCACAAAGTACAAAATAAAACAAATTTCCTCAGAGAAAAGGGGTTGGGATTTACATTTAAGTGTGTTTGATTCCTATTTACTTCAAAGGGAAAGTGAAACATGGTAATCAACATCCACTGAAACTCGAATACCTGGAGATCAACTGCAACCTGGTCTCTGATTGGTTGGCCACATTAAAGTTCTCTATCTGAAGATCTTCCAGAGGATAGTTCATTGTTTTGTGATGCCATATATATATATATATATATATATATATATATATATATATACATACACACACACACATACATACATAAATAGGGATTTTAAAGATCAAGAAGCTGATTGTCTTTGCACTTGGTCGGCACACTGGGTACAGTGCCTAAAGACCTTGGCCTGTACTTAAACACAATCAGTGCTGACAAAATTACCATCTGCCAGCTGCAAAAGGCCACCTTACTGGGATCTACACACATTATTCGCTGATACATCACACAGTCCAGCAGAGTGATCTTGTTTCCTGTGGACTCATCTTGTTGTGTTTCAAATAATAATTTACTGAATATTAAAGTAAGGATTGACCATGCCATCATTATGTCATATTGATGTTTAATTGTTGTTATGCTATTGCTTTTAAATGTTCCAATGATTTTGTAATGTTTGTATTGAAACTGTTGTTGTTAACCGCTTTGAGTCGCCTAAGGGCTGAGAAAAGCGGTATATAAATGAAGTAAATAAATAAATAAATAAATCTTTATGTATGGTTGTAAAAGCTGGACAGTGAAGAAAGCTGATAGGAAGGAAATCAACTCATGTGATTTGTGGTGTTGGAGAGGTCTTTGAAAGATACCATGGATTGCTAGAAAGACAAATTAATGGGTCTTAGGGCGAAGCAGGCCTGAAATCTCTTTAGAAACCGAGATGATTAAACTGAAGTGATCAGGCTTTGGTCATATGACAGGAAAACATGACTCAGTAGATAAGACAATGCTTGGAAAGGTAGAATGGAGTAGGAAAAGATCATAGAATCATAGAGTTAGAAGAGACCTCATGGGCCATCCAGTCTAACTCCCTGCCAAGGGGCAGGAAAATCACATTCAAATCACCCCCAAATATGACTAGAATCCATCCAGATTCCAGATGGCTAGAGTCAAAATGAAGCCATGGCCCTAATTCTGCAAGATCTGAGCAGACCTGTTGATGACAAGATGATTTGGAGGTTTCCCATTCACAGTTTGTAACAACAGGCATATAAGTGCACATGTTAATTTCACAGAATCATAAAGTTGGAAAAGACCACAAAGGCTATCCAGTCCAACCCCCTGCTATGCAGAAGATCACAATCAAAACACTTCTGATAGATGGCCATCCACCCTCTATTTGAAAACCTTCAGAGAAAGAGACTCCACTATACTTTGAAGCTTGATATTTCATTTTAAATAGCTATAACCATCAGGAATGATTTCCTAATGTTTAGATGGAATCTTTTTCCTTGCAGTTTGAATCCATTGTTATGTGCCTTCATCTTTAGAGCCGTAGAAAACAAGCTTTGAAAATCTTAAGTCACTCCAGGAATTTTACTGTTCCATGGTCTGCTCTGTCCCTCTGCACTGTGTTTGGCCAGTGCCCTTATATGAATTACATCTTCTTGTTTACAGTTCAGCAGTAAGAGCCAAACTAGATTTATTATTTTATTTTTATTTATGACTTGCATGTTTAAGGTGCCCACAAATCAGGTTCTTTAGGTATCATGTAGTAAAATATATAAAAGTGCAATGCCAAAATTCAAAACATGATTTTAAAACCAACAGTGATAAAAAAATCAAACCAAACAAAACAGTGATGTGATAAAAATATAACACAAAGCCAATTTGAGCTTCATTTTAAAAAGAAATTAAATCACTCCCTTTCTGATAAAATGGGTGGACAACTGTAGGAGGATGGAGCTCACAATAGGTCCCTAGAAAACATCGAATACTCTGAATACATGGAATGATCTCTTGGGAAGATTTTCAGTGGGTTTTCAGGTCACCAGAACCAGTTAAGCATGTTTTCTAACCATCTGGAGCTGTTTTAGACCCAGCAATTTGTCTAGACTTTATTATACAGTGGAAAAGGAGAGGCAAGTATAGTCAGGCATACATTTTAGACTTTAGGAAAGCTAACTTGAGTAAATGTCAGAAAAAAATTGAACATGATCCCATGGTCAGGAATACTAAAAGGGAAAGGATTTCATGATGGATGAGAGTGTCTGAAAAGCGAGATATTTGAGGCACAGTTTCCAACAATTCCAATAAGAAGGAAAAATAGGAAATGTCCAAAAACAGAATGGATGTCTAATGAACTTTCAATCAAGCTAATATTTAAAAGGGGTGTATACAAGAAATTGAAAGCCAAGTCCTATGAGAAATTGCTTAGGGAGTTGGGTATGTTTAGCTTGGGAAAAATAATGCTGAGAGGGGGCATGATAGCCATGTTCAATTATTTGAAAGGCTGTCACGTGGGAGGTAGGTTGTTTTCTGATGCTCTAGAGACCAGGACACAAAGCAATGGATTCAAATCACAGGGAAAAGATTCCATATAAACATTAGGAAGAACTTCCTGGAGGTAAGAGCTGTTTAACAGTGGAATATGCTCCCTGGGAGTGTGATGGAGTCTCCTTCTCTAGAGGTTTTTAATCAGAGCATGGATGGTCATCTGTCAGGCCTGCTTTGATTGTGTGTTTCTGCATGGGTGGGGAAGGGACTGGAGGGCCCTTGTGGTTTCTTCCCATTTGAGGATTCTGCAATTCTGTGATTCTGTCACTGGATATTTAAATAAAGATTATTCATGGCATCATACTTCCAATTTCCTATATAGCTGTAAAAGCTGAATAGCAAAATAAACATTCAGAAAAAGAATCCAATAATCTGAATTGCCTGGAGAAAAGTTCTTCTAAATACTAGAGGTGTGCATTTTTTCATTAGTCCTCGTAATTTGGATCAAATTCGTTAAAGTTCTACTTAAAAGGCAATATCCGATACATAGCTGTGGCCTGCGCCAAAAATTAAAAAATCGAAACTTATCCCATACTTTTTCATTTTATTTTGGTAAATCTCGGAAGGCTCCCAAAAGCAGTTTCATATTCAATGCATGGAAGCAAAGCTGAAAAGCAAAGCCAAAAGGTGCACTATGTTAGGACTTTGCCTTTCCTCTGTAAATTAATGGCCTCTTGCGATTAGAAGCAGGGAAAAGAGGGAGCAGTGTTTTCTGGGAACAGCACAGAACTATAATTTATTTATTTCGTACATTTGTATCCTGCCCTTCTCACCCCTGGAAAGGGAGGAGCCCTATGCCAGTTTGGAAAGGGAGGAGTTTGATGCCAGAAAATTCAAAAGGCCCTACCCTAAACTACATTTCCCAGAGATATCTCAGCATCAGAGATATTTGTCCCTCCATAGCCAGCCAGAGTTCAAATAAATCATAATTTTTGTTCCTGGGTTATAAATGTCATTTCCTATTTGGTTCTATTATAAAAACATGGAAAAAGTTTATTAAATTGCAAAAACCAGGACTGTGGCACAGCTGGCTGGGAGTCAGCTGCATTAAGATCATTACAGACCAAAAAGTTATGAGTTCATAGCCAGTCCGGGCTGGAGTAAGCTTCTGACTATTGTGTAGCTTGCTGTTGACTTTTGAAGCCCGAAAGACAGTTGCATCTGTCAAGTAGGAAATTTAGGTACCACTTATGTGGGGAGGCTAATTTAACTAATTTACAACACCATAAAATCTCCAGCAAGCAAGCAAAGAATGAGGAAGTACTCCATCAGTGTCACAAATGGATGGTGAAGTGACAACTCCTCTGGTGGCCAGAATACCCTCATGAGGGCTGGAAAGTTAAATAGCCTCTGTGTGTCTGTCTATATATGTTGTGTGTCTATGTCATTGAATGTTTGCCATGTATATGTACATTGTAATCCCCCTGAGTCCCCTGCGGGGTGAAAAGGGCAGAATATAAATACTGTAAATAAATAAATCATAAATAATAAATAAAAACTTTGTCTATGCATGAGGGACATCTTGTTATTGCACATTTTGCTACCCAGTCCACCAATTTAACATCATCATTCACCCATTTAACAAATTTTTGGTGCAAAAACTAAGTTCCCAGTGTAGAACCACTACTTTCAAAATAAGGACTAAACAATTAACCCAGGAATAATACAGCCAAACCAAGAACATATTGTCTTTATTATTTTTAAAAATATTATATATAAAAATTTTGAAAATTCCCTAAAATTCTGTTGATATGTGAAATGTTTTGAACTTTGGTGGGCTAAGAATGGTAAATGTGTTCTACCATTGGAGTGAGTTTCACCCCAATAGCTGTAAAATGAGGGAGAAAGGAGCCCCTGAAGTTTCCCCAATTATAGTAATTATGGCGCAGTGTGTTAAAGCACTGAGCTGCTGAGCTTGTTGATCGAAAGGTCGCAGGTTCGATTCCGAGGAGCGGCGTGAGCGTCCGCTGTCAGCCCTAGCTTCTGCCAACCTAGCAGTTCGAAAACATGCAAATGTGAGTAGATCAATAGGTACCGCTCCAACGGGAAGGTAACGGCGCTCCATGCAGTCATGCCGGCCACATGAACTTGGAGATGTCTACGGACAACGCCAGCTCTTTGGCTTAGAAATGGAGATGAGCACCACACCCGAGTCAGACATGACTGGACTTAATGTCAGGAGACAACCTTTACCTTATACTATAATGAAATGGAAATGAAATTTCATTTCTCTCATTATAGTAACATTTTTTTCACTAACTATACTTTAGAAACACTTTAGGAATGAAACACCAGTGCACCCCCCCCCCCCAACCCAGTTTTATAATGACTTTTGAATCATGAATCACACATCCTTACTAAATAACATGGACTACTGAAATGTCCAGTAAATGGCTCCCAGAGCAAATGAAAAACCAAAACTCTCCCAAGAAGGCAAAATGCTGTCATACACTGGCCACAATATGAGATGTAATGACTTATTAGAAAAGAAAAGAATACTTCGTAAAGCTGGAGAAAGGAAAAAATGAAAAGTGCACTACAGATAGATTGCTTCTATCAAGGAGACCACCATCCTGGGTTTCATGTCAAAGCCAGTTTGATGGCAATTAACAACAAATATCCTTAACTCTTGTGCTGACTCAGAAATGGGATATAAATAAAATAAAACAATACAGTAAAATGAGCAGATTGTATGCCTACAGCTATTCCTGATTCTACATGTGGCTATTATTTACACAACCTGGTTGAACAGGTCATTGTCAGGCATCTGTGGCTATTATTGTCCTATGCAGTCAGGATGAGACAGTTCCTACTTTTCTCACTAGTCTGATAATCCTTCCCTCATTTCCTTGCATATGTCATTTTGCTACTTGGTTATCTACATTTAATTTGTCTGGACTTCATTCATTTAAGGAATTAACCTCATCCAATTCATCATTCTGTCTTAATCCTTAGACCCAGCTCCCACTGGAAAAGGCATAGGCTGTGAAGATATAGACTGTTCTCTGAACAGTTCTTAGAAAATGTCCAGGATGTGGCAAATGCAGAGCACATTTAGTGTGTCTCATTACAATAACTGGACTGATTTTTCCCCATTTTGAATTTATTATATCTGTTTGTTGATGGCTGGGTGTGGGTTTCATTTTAGCTTTGGTATTCCTATGGATTGTACCACCATTAAAATAATAATTGGGCTAGCCCACTATATGATACTTGGCTGCCTGAGAGTTTGAAACATTTATTTCTGAGACCTCACCTCCCAGAATCTTCCAGTTAGTAGTGGCCATGCTAGATGGAGAATTCTGGGTGTTGAGATCCAAAAATGTCTTTTTTTCTGAGCTCTGTCCTGCTTCTTTCTCATGGGCCTCATCACACTAGAGAAAAAAATCTACTTAAAATCTGCCTTCTGCCTCCTATGGAATTTTGGGGTTTGTAGTTTAGGTCAGAGGTTTTAACAGCCTTACTAAACTACAAACCCTAGAACTCTGCAGGAGGCAGAAACCAGATTTTAAGTGTTTTTTTTCTCTAGTGTGATGAGGCCAATGAGAAAGAATCTTCCTAAAGTTTAAGGTGATGTTGTCCTTTACTTGTACCTTTCACTTGTTTTGACGCTATCTCTGCCTTCTGCCCTCCTTTGTGGCAAATATATTGCGGAAGACAAGATATGGTGACACAGTGCTTCCTGATTGCTAGTGAGAGGAAGAGCGGTTTTCTGGAATAATTGCCCCTCACTGGAAATTATTTTACTTCTTTCATTGACCACTCTTTCCCCAACCCAACGCCATCATTAACTGACACCACTGATGAGCAACTGTAAATTTTGTCAGCGATTTCTTGTTTCTTTTCAAACATCTCTGTTGAATTGCCCCAGGGAGAAGGATGCTGCCAAGTACAACTTGCCCAGTTTTGAGGGTGCCAGAGCTGGAGCTCAAATAGAAGTTTTAATGATGCTAATGACAAAAAAGTGAAAGCAATGCATCTTTCACCTGAAGAGTTAAAAGTGCATCGTTAATTATTTGCCAACTTACCTCTTGGGATCATCCTGTTTGCCCTAGGCAAGCGCTTAAACTGAAGTTCCTTCTTTCATGAATATTATTTTTGAGAAAATTTTGTGCAAGGGAAAAGGTGGTGGATTGACAGCTCTGTCACAAAATGGAAGAGTTCCATCCATACATGTGGGAGGAAAGTATTTAAGAGTTTATATGAGGTTATATAGTTAATAGCACACTGACAATGCAAGAACTTGCACTGTTATATTCTTGGGGGAAAGCACAAGCACCCATGAAAATTAAAATACTTTAAAAAAAACAAACACTTCTTTCAAGTGCCATCCAGTAGATGAGGCTCCCCAGAAGGATACCATAGTTGGTGTTACTGAAACCTCCAAAGAGATCCAGCAGAACTAAGAAAGTTTCACTTTCCCTGTTGTGTTCCTGGTATGGGTCATTCACCAAGATTACCCAATCAGTCCCCGTAACATAATGAGACCTAAAGCCAGACTGAGATAGATCTAGATAAGCCATCTGCTCTAGGAAGCTTTGGAGCTGGAAGACGCAGTATCTTGTGTAGGATAGGATTTTGGAAACTGACTGAAAATTATTCAGTATATTAGAGTACAAGCAGGCCTTTCAGGAAAGTTTCTACAGCAGTAGTTTTCAACATATTGTATAGCTCTATCTTTTGAACTAGGACCAGGGTTTGAATCCTTGCCCAACCATGGAAACCATGGTGGCTTTAGACAAGTCGCACACTTTCAGAGAAAGGCAAAGATACAGCATCTCTGGACCAGTTAGGGCATGGTCCAAAAGGCACATTGTGGCTCTCATTCCTTCAAAGATCCTATTTGCATTTTCAGAAAGATTCATGATTTTGTCATGCCACTTCTTTACAGAGGACCACAGAATGGTTTGGTGAGTCATGGAGTCATCAACATTTCCATAAGAGGATTCTTTCGGTTGATGGTGCAGCTTAAGTGGTATCAGATGAAAATGCTTTCTTTGTCACATGGAGTAAGACATCCACAGGGTTCTAGCCTGTATTCAGTTATATCTAAGTTTATTGCTACCAATATTCTAACCTCCATCCCACTCATTTCACCACCATCAGCTCCTTAATAGATAAGAGTTCTTATTTGGCCTCATCCACGAAAAGATACATAGTCTCCATACCATAATGAGACCTGTACTTTCTATATTCTAGAGTTCATCAAGGGCTTCACAAGGACCATCTGCCAAGTTAACTGGAAACTCCCAAAAAAGCCATTAGAAAAGCATATTTATTCAAACCTCCTGAGACAGACTATCCTATCTCACTACAGCAAAGGCTCTGAGCTCGGATGAATCTAAAGTCACCGGGTAGTGGTCTATTCTTGATAATGGAGCTGCTGAGAGTTCTTCTACATCCAGATCACCATCATCCTGCTCAGCATAAAAAGGAAGGTCAAGAATGTGACCTATAACCAGATATCACTTGGAAAAAGCCATGGGTGTTATGGAGGATGTGTTGTTTTGAGTTTCAAATGGATGATGAAATCCACCAGCATGAAAAACTATAGGATAGGACATTTGATGAGAATGATCGCATCATAATAGCCACCACCACTTTTCAGCTTCCTTCCAGTCCATGCTTGCTGCTAAGGAAAAGCTGGGAGAGATTTTTCTGTACAGCTCTATCAGCCAGGTCTCAGTGACACAAGCCAAGTCAAGCTGGCATGTCTGTGAATGATTGTGGAAAGAGCTACCTGGTTGTTGTTTATGCCATTCACCAGCCTAGCAGTGAGCAGCAGCATGTTTAGTCCAGATAAATGTTTCCAAAGTTATTTAGATTGGAGGTATAGGACTAATCCTTGCTTTCCTCCACAGTGGCACACTCTTCCCCTCCCCACCAAACAGCACCCCTCCAGTAGTAATCTTGTTCTCCCAGAAGTGCATATCTCCAGTTGCCAATACCTGACTCAGCACGTCAATGGGTATGCCATCCAGTAGAGGCAGCCCAGAAGTGTGTGTGTGTTCATTCTAAAAAAAAGATATGTTCTGCAGAAAAGACCAAGGTAATACACAGTCAGTTCCTTGGTTGGTCTTGACACTTCTTTCCTCTCAGATTCTCCTGCTCTCGCTCCCTTGCCCCCAGTAGCTCAGATCAGCCAGATTTTCATGGTCCAAACCTCCTCCTCTATTCCCTCCCCTTCCCTCCAGTGAGAAGAAATAGTGGCAGCCCTTCTTCAGGCTTGATCCTGTTGGTTGTGGGAAGTTTTCATGTCAAGTGTAATGGAAAGGGAATAACTTTGTGTACCCCATCAAAAATGGATTTGTGCATGCACGTGCTTTACTTGTGCACATGCAAGTCACTAACATGATGCTGGTCATGGATTCGATGGATTGTCACTTTGTCATGGTGAGGGGGCTTGTGTGTTCCAATGAACCTGTGAGTGTAACCACCGGAGTCATGCACTTCCAGGAGGGGCCACAGGGGAGGTTCCAGACCAAGTACAATCTGAAGATCTCAATGGCAGTGCAGGTAGAGGATAACATGGTACATATTACAATGGGCGTGAAGGCAGAAGAAGGCTGCAACAGATTAAAAAGCCACTGCCGCTGTGTTAACCATGCTGCTGGTTGGGACCACACTCTGTGAAGACTGTGTGTTGATCAACTGTGCACTAACGTCTACATATTTAAAAAAACTCATGCACAGGTGTCTTCTGCCATCGTCTTTCTGGATTTTTAGTGTCTTTTCCTTTTTGTTATACTATTGTCCAACATTTTTGTTGATTACCTGCAAAAAGAGTGTGTGGGTATATGTACACTACCTCTTTTAGGCTGTCATCCTTCAGAACTCATATTATGCAAAACCATTCATTCTGACCATTTGGTGTTAATGGACTTGGGCAAAGGACACCCAAAGGGGACTTTGAAGACCCAAGAATTTGACCTACTTGAGCAATTTTTGATAAATTAAACCACTATATGAATATTGCTAATGGCTCTGGGCTTAATCAAATGGCATTTGGGGAATGTTAATTGGTCAAGTAGATTGGAGCCCTTTTGATAGAAACTGTGGGCCATAGGCTGAGAAGTCAGATAATGGCTGCAATGTAGAGGCAGGTTAAGGCTCTGATGTAGAAAGTCGAGATGCACATTCACACAAATGGAGCATAGACTGCTCAAATTATATGCTCATCTGCACATAAGCATGCAAGTATAATTCAGAGCCATATCCCAAGACTAAGAATCAGAACCTGGAAAAGTAACTCTAATGGGTTTTGCTGACTGATAGATTCTTAGATCTGTAATCCAAGGACTCCATCATGTTCACCACTTGGCTGCTATTTCCATGCTATGAGGAAGTCAGTTTCTCTGTAGTAATCACACCCTTATGAACATTTAGTGGCTGAGGGAAGCTACAGGGTATCTGACAAATATTCAGATTGGAATTTGTGAAGATAATTCAATTCAGCTACTTATATTCCTTGCTCAAAAATTTTGACCTTTAATAAATCCCATAATATCTTTGATTCAACCTTTAGTCATCTTTCCCACACTCAGATGTTGCTTGGCCACATGTGTCCCAGTTTCCATCTCAGTCCATTTATTTATTTGATTTATAGCCCTCATTTCTCCACGAAATGGAAAAATTTATAATATTAAAACACAATTCAACAAATTACATTGTAAAAGGATAAATCGAATTTAAGAGCCACTTAAAAACACATCAATAAAAATTACAGTGCCTGTCCATTAAAAGACCCATTTCTTGGAAAGTAGTCAGGAACTGAAAGCCCACCTGCATAAAAAGGCATTTTGCCTGCTGGATGGTGAGAGTGCATTAGCAATCCTTTCAGGTTAATGCCAAATGGATAGAGTTCTGGGATTGCAGCGGTGAATATGTCAACATTGAGGGACAGAGTCAGTCCGGATGAAATCCCAGTCCTTATATATTCACTGCTCATGCGATAGGAGAGAGTTTCTGTACTGGCTTCTATCATCAAATAAATTTCCTTGGCATTTCCTATAAAACATGGCAGTGATTGTCCTGGAAAACCACTGCAGTCATTCAGTAGGCTTTATGAATGGTCTACTGTGACGTTCCTCCTTAACAAAATCCATTGTGCATGTAGCTGTAAAATAATCCATTGTCCTTCTAGCACTGCCCTGTCTAATATATTTTGCTGTCTGAGGCACAAGAGATAACAAACTGGATAGTAGCTAAGCCAAACAAAGTTGGGCATCTGAAGCAGAAAGACTGACAAGCTCATCTTCTCTTCCCTATCAGCTAAATGCAACAAAAAGGAATGAACTGGTAACCGGTAGCCCTTTCATGTTACACCAAATCCGCTGTACTGGCTGTTTTATTTTATCTGTTTGCAGGCTGGACCTTCTGTTTCTGTTTCGGTGAAAATAGCTACTTTTTATATATTCCCTACTGAAACATAGAATATAATCCTAATAGGATTCACTTTAGGATTTATATAGCACAATCAATGGACATGGTATTTTATACATTATAAGAAGACAAGTTCCAGCCTGGAAAACGTACAGTTTAAACTGCAATTCAAAGGGGGGGGGGGGATAAAAACGTGCAGTACAATAGTATCTTAGTACATCTGCTCTTCCTCCTTCACTCTTGCTTTAGGATTCCATGGTAGAATCTTTATTAATGTATCCTTCCCCCATCCCCACACACATAGAAAATCCTTAAACTAAAACAAGCAATTAATCCTCTGTCTATCCATAAAATGCATTTTATGTAATGTGAACATTAGAAGTCTCCTGGTGAATTTTCCAGTGCTGCTTACTTCTTGGGTGCACACAAACTCTACAATGCTGTCTACCCATCTGTAATTTTTCTTCTCCTCTTGCACTAAAACCTCAGGAAGGTCTAAAGTTATTACCTAGTGAATCCACCGCTTTAAACTGATGCTGGCAGGCAGAATAGAAGCAGTACTCAGAGCAAACCTCCTTCAGCAGTTTTATTTTACTCTTTCTCTAAAAAAAGGTTACTGCAAGTCACACACATAAATGATGTACAAGTGACATGAGATTTACTGTATGCTCCTTTCTCCCTGGGAGAACATTTATGAATACTGCCATGGTGGATGCAGCCATATGCAGTGTTTCAGTATAGGATATACATGTGCATTTTCAATCTTACCTTCCTACTTTGCAATAAACTGGTAAGAAATCTGCAAAAAGGATTCTGATGGTGATATGTGAGAAAAAAATTCTCACAGAACCAACAGGTGAAAACTGTTGGAGCATGTAAAAAAAATCAGTTGGTGAGTGTGTTAACTCAAAAATGCAAAGCATGAAGCTGATTGGTTGGGTCACGCCCAGAAGCTACCTGAGCCTTGGAGTTTGGCAACAGTTACATGTTTAAGTTTTCTGTGCAGGAGCTTGTCAAGACAGTAAGTATTTTTGCTGCTTGGCTGCTGGAAGAGTTCTCACATGGACTACTAAGGACCATTTGAATTGTG
This sequence comes from Anolis sagrei, assembly GCF_037176765.1. Taxonomy (NCBI): domain Eukaryota; kingdom Metazoa; phylum Chordata; class Lepidosauria; order Squamata; family Anolidae; genus Anolis; species Anolis sagrei. Next base: position 47,110,580 of record NC_090021.1, on the reverse strand, counting down.
TATGTCAATGCTACTGTTCTCATGACTGTATATATGTTGCTGTGCATAACAAAGAGTAAACACCTTATGCTTAACTGATCATCTGCGTGGCATATCTTTTCTCTAGCAAGTTTTTCTTTTGTCTGAAGTCAATTTATGTTTTAGGATAAAGAAAGCTAGCATACAGTACTGGAGAGAGTTCTTGCCACAGAACAGTAAGGTCTTTGTCAACAGAGACTTTTAAAACTTGAACCGTGTCTTAGCATCTTGTTAAAGATGTGAACTACACGTGATTTTCATTCCACCACAAAAACTACATGTAGAACAAAGGATCAAACAGTAGTATAGAATATTCTGAGATATCAGGACAGCAAGATTGGCTGTGATAGGGGCAGCAAAGGAAAAGGATTTGAGCACAAGGACTGCTTCTGTTCAGTGTTACTTTGGTTAACTTGGGTGATAATATCTGTGGTGGCAAAGCTTGTTTCAGCCCGAAAACACCAGGCCAGGGAAGGGACATGGGAAGCTTACTGTGTTACTTTCCAGCACATTCTGGCACGTATCATTCACACATAATCTCATAGCAAACCACTTCTGGTGAAGGATCGCAAAGCTTCCTTCTGACAGTCTTTCAAGTGTAAATATTTCATATGCCTATTGATTTTTTTTGGATGATTATGAATTCTTGATGTGATGAGGGCCTTGCTATGTATGAGATGCAGGCTGCAGCAAGGACTTGGCAAGGAGGAAATGAATCCAAGAATAAAAAAAATAAGGTGGCATTCCAAACTACTGATGAAAAGGCTGTTGAATGAGAGAACATGGCCTTCCAGGCCTGTCTCTTGGCTCATTTTATAGCCTTCCTTAACCTTTGATGGAATATCTGATCGCTAGACAGATAAATCAAGTTTGGATAAAAATATATATATGTGAATATCCTTGCTTCTTTGAGTGGCTATGGAGAGAAAGAGAAAAATCAACACTTGTTATCAACACAAAGATACTCAAAGCCTAGATGGACAAAACTGTCAGCTTTGGGCCCTGAAATAGCAGGGGGCTTGAACTCACCCTTACACTGATCTGTTTAGGCTGAGCACCTACCCTGAAAAAGTTTGACAAAACTGGACCACCAAGACTCATATGTGAAAGCCAGGATGGTGTAGTTGTTTCAGTGTTGGACTATGACTCTGACAAATAGGGATTGTATCTCTGCTTAGCCACATAAAGCCACTAGTTGACTTTGGGCAAGTCACACTCTCTCAGCCTCAGAGGAAGAGCAACTCCCTTCTGAAAAAATGTTGTTAAGAAAATTCCATGATAGGTTCACCTAATGGTAGCCATATACCAGAAATGACTTGAAGGCACACAACAACTACTACAAGACTTCTTGTAGTTGGGTTTCCTCATATATTAAGAGGGAAAAATGTACTAAATGTTCCAGCACTTAGAAATATTTATATTTTTAATAAGAAATAATAAGGTTGCAATTGAGCCCTCCCAGGAATCATCAAAGCTGTAGATTAAGCACATTTATTTTGGAGCACGCTGCAGTGAAGAAATGAAAGGCATTTCTACACACACATTGTGCTTGTAAGTGTCTTCATGATTAAGAGTGTTTGAATTACAATGTATGGGGAAAGTAACTGCGCTCCCCTCTCACTCCCCTCTCTGCAAGTAGGCAAAATTAATGAAAACCTGCCTGACAATGTTGAGCCTTCATAACTTCCTAAAAATGGTTCTGGTGTCCTACTGTAAGTTTTGGTTTCTCACTGATGTGTGTGTGCGTGTGTGTGTTTTAAAAAAAACGCCATGCCAAATATGAAGACATATGTGAATGTTGGTGAATTATTATTATTTGAAATGAACAGAAATGAATTTCTTTTCCCTTATCCCCAGAGGTTGGAACATTAGGTTTGAAAATTAATTTTTATAATTTTAACATAAGAAATCTGGAAAACAATTCATTGTTATCAATACTGAATTATCTGGACTAAGTATTTGGACACTTAATTGGCTATATGGTTGATAATAATGTTTTAAATGGCTTTTTAACCTGATGTTCTTACCTAATGTATCATGTATGTGTTGGCATTGAATTGTTGTGAGTGTAAGCCATCTTGTGTCCGTTCCCCCCCCCCCCCCGGGGGTTTAAGAAGGATGGGTTACAAAAGTTTTAAATAAATAAAATAATAATAACTGAAATAGTTTAATTAGCTGAGTTCTCATTAGTTTTCTTGTTATTGAAATGATGTGTGGTACACTTTGGGATCTACAGATAATTGTATGGCGGTTGTCACCTTTCACCCTAAAGCACATGAAGTTAGCAGTCTTTGAAATTACTGCTTTTTTGTTCTTTTAAAGTTTCTTTCCTTTGACTTAGATTTTTTTAAAACTTGCTGGCATATTAATATTATTATTCCCTAGGAGTTGTGGGACAAGAAGTGTCAGATTGAAAAAGACTGTCCTAGAGCATGACATCTCACCTTGTAGCTTTCAATTCAGTTTGTCAGTCATCTTCGACTCTCTTTTTTTCCACACCTGCCAACTTGCATACACCATTCCCTCGTCAAATGCCCTGTGTATTAAAAGTCAGTAAAGAATGATGCACTTCAATTTGAGAGGGCTATAAGTGGATACCCACAAACATCAGGCTGTGATTCAGGTTTGGAGACTACTTAATCAAAATGGTTTAAGAAGGAAATGTGAGCATGATGTTGGGACATTTTATCCTATGTGATCATCTTGTCGAAAGGACCAGAAACATTTGGCTCAAATTTATTTATTTATTTATTTATTTATTTATTTGCTTTGCTTCTATACCGCTGTTCTCATAGAATCATAGAATCAAAGAGTTGGAAGAGACCTCATGGGCCATCCAGTCCAACCCCCTGCCAAGAAGCAGGAATATTGCATTCAAATCACCCCTGACAGATGGCCATCCAGCCTCTGCTTAAAAGCTTCCAAAGAAGGAGCCTCCACCACACTCCGGGGCAGAGAGTTCCACTGCTGAATGGCTCTCACAGTCAGGAAGTTTTTCTTAATGTTCAGATGGAATCTCCTCTCTTGTAGTTTGAAGCCATTGTTCCGTGTCCTAGTCTCCAAGGAAGCAGAAAACAAGCTTGCTCCCTCCTCCCTGTGGCTTCCTCTCACATATTTATACATGGCTATCATGAGTCGCCTTCTCAGCCCGAAGGCGACTCACAGCGGTTCACAAAACACAGAGCACAGCAAAATTCAAACACCAATATAAACAGTTAATAATCTAATCTAATACACAATTAATACACAATTACTATGAAACCATTCACTAGCGTCTCGTCACTAAAAACATGATCCAGGTTCGTCGTCCATTGTTCCATTCCTATGTCATTACCAGTCTTGCACTAATCATTCGAACGCCTGCACAAATAACCAGGTCTTTACTTTTTTGCGGAAGACCATAAGAGATGGTGCTAATCTAATATCTGTGGGAAGGGCGTTCCACAGCCAGGGAGCCACCACCGAGAAGGCCCTGTCTCTCGTCCCTGCCAGTCGAGTTTGTGAAGCTGGCGGGATCGAGAGCAGGGCCTCCCCGGAAGATCTCAAAGTCCTGGTGGGTTCATAGGCCGAGATGCGGTCGGAAAGGTAGCTTGGGCCGGAACCGTTTAGGGCTTTAAAGGTCAACACCACCACTTTGAATTGAGCCCGGTAGCAAGGCGGCAGCCAGTGGAGTTGGCGCAACAGGGGGCTCCCTGCATCCCGCTCCTGTTAGTATCATGGCTGCCGAGCGTTGGACTAGTTGAAGCTTCCGAGCTGTCTTCAAAGGCAACCCCACGTAGAGAGCGTTGCAGTAATCTAGGCGGGATGTAACCAGAGCGTGGACTACCATGGCCAAGTCAGACTTCCCAAGGTATGGGCACAGCTGGCGCACAAGTTTTAACTGTGCGAATGCTCCCCTGGTCACCGCCGAAATCTGGGGTTCCAGGCTCAGCGATGAGTCGAGGATCACACCCAAGCTGCGAACCTGCGTCTTCAGGGGGAGTGCGACCTCATCCAACACAGACTGTAACCCTATGCCCTGTTCGGCCTTGCGACTGACCAGGAGTGCCTCTGTCTTGTCTGGATTCAATTTCAATTTGTTTGCCCTCATCCAGACCATTACAGCGGCCAGGCACCGGTTCAGGACCTCAACAATAAGATGGATGATATTGTTAAGGTTAAATTTATGATGAGACCAGAGTTTTATATGTAGGGAATGATAGACAATCATTTAGTTAGAAAAGTTAGGAGAATGCTACAATATATTACAACTGGGTTGTTGTAGGTTTTTTGGGCTATATGGCCATGTTCTAGAAGCATTCTCTCCTGATGTTTTGCCTGCATCTATGGTAAGCATCCTCAGAGGTTGTGAGATCAGAAACCTCTGAGGATGCTTGCCATATATGCAGGTGAAACATCAGGAGAGAATGCTTCTAGAATACAGCCATATAGCCCAAAAAACCTACAACAACCCAGTGATTCCAGCTATGAAAGCCTTCGACAATATATGATAACTACTCCAAAAACTCTGTATACTTAGTGATGGAAGGAATCAGTTGTCTCAACGCAAGAAGAATCTCTGATGAACAAATAGAATTTGTTGATTAAGGAGAAATCTTAGACTAATCTTTAAGAAAGATTGGGGCCTGTTCATCCATTTTGACAACTATAAAGACATTTCTTAACTCTGTGATTCATGAGTCAATAGAGTCCTGCCAAAAGTATTAGTGAGATCACATTATCATTTGAAGAGAGTAGACTAATCACTATCAAATAGAGAGTGGAAAATTTGTGGTTTTTTCGGAGTTGTTTATGTTTTTTAATAGTTGCTGGCTGACATGTAGCTGTGAATATAGTTTTGGTAGTTTTATATATCGGAAATGTTTCTTTATGGACAGAAAGCCCCGAGTTATAGACATCTGACTTGCATATGACTCATAGTTAAGAACAGGGGTACAATAGGAAGTGAGAGAAAAATCTAGCCCTAGGAAGGGAAATTCATGGGGAAAAGGTGTCTCCACTGAAGGTTCCTCACTATTCATTGTTTCCACATCCCCAAATTTTCAAAAGCCAATTGCCATAGGGAGAGAAAGTGAGGTGAAATCTTCTGAACAAGGGCACAAACAGCAAAAGAAATGTTCCAGGGGTGTTAGCCCTTCTGTTTTTCAGCTACACAGTAAGTATGGCACCTTTATCTGCAGACTCAATATCCACGCTTTCACATAGCCATGATTCAAAAAAACATTTCTCCTTCAAAGTGTGTGTGGGCCTCTCTAGGTCTTCCAGTGTTATATTATGGCATGCCTTTGACTGAAATATAGCCAAACATTTGGCTCACTCTTATTTATGGTTTCAGTTATCCACAGAGAGGGTTGTCTTGAAATGTATCCCCTATAAATATGGGGTGGTATTAAGGAACTCTTAATATTAAAAAACTCATCTTAAGGAACTCTTCCCAAACAATTCATAGTTTTTCACATGCAACTCAGAAAATAACAAGATATTATATCTGACAGTATTTGTTAGTTGTCATGCAAAGTATTTAACATTAGATTTCATTTGATAGTTGACATATAGATAACATTTGATAGATGACGTACAATGGTAATTAGTATTTGACAGCTGGCAGCTCATGAAACTTCACATCTGAAGCCTGTCAAAGCCAAACATATCTAGGAAATTTGAGGTAAAATGTCACATGCAAAATAGATAAACAACAACAACAAACCTTGCGTTCACTTAGAGATGTTCTTTATGGCACATGTTTTCATGAACTACAGCCCACTTCCAAAAATGCATGGAATCTTACCTCATTTGGCAAATTATTGTATACATGTTTGGGAGAATCTAATCAATGCATTCAGAAGGAACTGAAATGCAAAAAGTACAAATGATGATCATTACATAAACAGTGGTCAGTAACAAATATTAGTTAGGATGTAACAGAAAAACTGATGAGCATTTTTGCTTCAATAACTGATTAAAGGTCTTTCCACACTGGGCCCATAATGCGGGAGCTCCCATGGTTTTACCAAAGGCATTCAAATAACATCTTCAGTGAAACTGAATTAATTTGGGACAAAACAGGAAAACCCTCCTGAAAGATCTGGGTCTAATGCAGTATGGGCCTTGTTGGGACTGAACCCTTGGTAATCCTGAGATTATCGAGGGGTCAGTCCACACAGCTTCTCAGGTTTTCTGGACTGAATCAGCCATGAAAACCTTGAGGGCACCAACCCTCTCCCCACCCCCCACCCAAAAGACTTTAAAAGATAAAATTACTTACCCAGCCTCCATTAAATTGCTGCCAGAGCTTTCCTAGTGCGTAGAAATGACATGCCAGGAGACCTCTGGCAGCAGTTTAATGGCAGCCAAGTAAATAATTTTATTTTAAGTCTTTTTTTGGGGGGGGGGGGGGTGGCTTGAGTGTTTGGGTGTTCTCCTGGAATGTATATCTAGACACCCCTCATGGAAAATGTGGGCTTTTGGAACTGGTTTGCTGACTAAAGTTCGTACTGACCCAGGTTATTCAAACCGGGTTCAGTGCAGATTTTTTGACTGTGTGGAACCAGCCTAAAATGCGTAGTATGATAACAAGTCTTTGTTATGCAACAAACACTCAAGTTAGAGAAAAAGTGTCTTATGGGACTGAAGTGTTTCCCTGTTATTTTCTGAGTACTGCTATTTCTGGGGGTCAAATTTGTATTAGTTTATTCTTTTGTAGAGAGCCTAGCCTATTTCTTTTGTGTTGAATCAATAGGGCATTACTGGAATATTAGGGCATACATCACATAGGTTGACAAGCAGGTGTATAAACTCCAGTGCTTGTTGACGATATTATTAGGTCCTGCAGAGTAAATATGAAATGGCTGTAGGCCAATGGATTTGTCATAAGATTGGGTTCCTATGTTTGAATCCCTGCTGTTGCTGATGAGCAAACCTTTTAAAGCTGAGCAGCTCGCTGTAAGCAAGTGCAGGAATTTTAGAAAGGCACATGAAAAGGAAATATAATTGTCTATGGCAGGAATGGGAATAATAAGAAGCCCTTTGTGCCCCCCTCCCCGAGTCTTCAAATGGGAGGGAGGCCTGATTCCCCCCCCCTTAGCAACTACCCCGCTTTTTTAAGATAGGAAAGCCTTTTGTGGAGTTGTTTAATTAAAACAGATAGCCTTTCCCCAAGCAATTGGAGAGGAGCCCAGAAATTATATGTTGTCACTTCTTCAAAATGGCAGACTCATCATGGATGAGACCCTCTCTAGAGCTCTGCAGGAAACCCAAAATCCCACCATGCCGCCTCCTCCTCCTCCTACTTCTTCCTATCTTTCTCCTTCTACAACTATTTATATACTGATTCTTATCTCCCAAAGGAGACTCAGGACCTCATCACATGGACAAAAGTCCCATCCTAGAACGCTGCCAAGATTCAACCAGGACAGAGACCGCTGGAGCCCATCACATGGCACAGGGCTACTTCCGGTTAGGCTCCATCCCAGCGCCATGCACGCTGTGTCTTGGCAGCATGCTAAGCGGCAGCATTTAGTAAGTCAGGGACCATGGAGGATTAAGCTGGGGACAGATGGGAAACTGTATGAGATGGTAAGGGGAGCTGCCCAATGGATTCTAGCGCTGCCCCACAGATTCACTCTGCTGCCCCACTATCCCTTGGCTTAAGGACATCCATGTGATGAGGTTCTCAAAGTGGTTCTAAACAAAAGCCATTCAAAACTATTGCCAGTAACAATGAATACTACTGGGCAGTTTCTTTTTTGGATATGTGCTATGGTAGCTTATTTCTCAGTACCAATATGGCCCAACTTTGATGTGGAGGTATTGTAAGTGGAAAAATGCCTTGAGTTGAACTGAGTTTTAAATCCTTGAGATGAGATTAATTTTTATCTCATGGGTTGAAGAGATCACTGGAAATAATGGATTTTCCTATGTCTAGTCTGGGGAGTAACATCCACCCCCCTCTTGCTTATTGGGTTCTCCATCCATATAGAAATCACACTTTGGGGGTGGGGGGTGGGGGTTAAATGGCAATCTTGAAAAATATAGGTATTTTAAATATTTGCAAAGATTTATTTCAGTTTTGTGTGGATTAAATGACAGATTATCAGTTTTCTAAAAATGTCTGAAATCTACTGCTGTATTTGTATCACTTTTATTATGTGTTAATGGCCTTTTAAACCTTTTTATATTATTTCTAATATGGTTGTTTTTTTATCTACACATAGTCCCCAAGTTATGAACAAGATAGGCACTGTAGCTTTGCTCTTAAAATGAATTTGTTTGTAAGTTGGAACAGGTTTTTAAATGTAACTCCAGCCATATCTATCTATCTATCTATCTATCTATCTATCTAATCTAATCTAATCTAATCTAATTCGCTTCCGATGGCATAGGGAAGGATTAACACCCCTGTGGTGTTTGTTTTGCTGACTGTGTCCCTGTTCCAAAGATTTCACCTTGCTTTCTGTCCCTGTGAGAATTGGATTTTGAAAAAATTGGCTTGCTGTAAAAACAAGGTTTGGCGATAAAGCTTCACTTGAGACACCCTTTCCTCAGAACTCTTTCAAGAGTGAATTTGCTTCCTAGGAGTAGAATTTTCTCACTTTCTGTCATCTCACCCCTGTTCTTAACTATGAATCATTTGTAAGTCAGATGTTTGTAACTCAGGGACTGCCTGTACTTTTAAACTTTGGCATTCTTCTCTGTTTTAATCATATTTAGTTTGATTTACACTGCGAGATGCCTTGGATCCTATAATATAGATTTCATTATAGGCAGAGCATTAATAAATAATTAACATAGTGATAGTTCAAATTAATTTGTACTCTGAAGGGTCCATAAGAAGGATTCCACCTGCATCCTACCTGAGAATAAAATATCTCCTAATTGTAATCTTAGATTCTATATATGTATTCCCTGTCAAATAATATTTCTATTTATATACAGATCATTAGAATACCTTGCCAATCTCTTAGACAATCATACTATTTAACCACCCACTGACCTTTCAAAATCATACTCTTGTTTGGTACCATGTCCAGGGAAAATCTGACTCCTTCCAGAATTAAACAGACTGGTTTTTTTTTTATAAAAAGACTTCAAGCATTAATCTAAAAAGAAAGGGATTTAATAAGAGAAGGGGATTAGAGAATTTATTTGGGCTGGGTGCCATATGTTTCATTCTGCTTGGAGATGAGGAATAGTAGTCTTTCTGTTTAAAATCCTGCATGCTTCATTTTTACTCTAGTTCACCTATAAAACTTCATTTGTGAATTATTCTCTGGATTAAACATCAAACAAATAAAAATAGAAGAATACTAGACATTTTATAGAATTTCTTGCATTTAGCCATATGAACATTAAAGGATACATAGGATTTACTTGCAAACTGTTTCTATGTAGTTCTCTCACACTGTCCTTGTGAATTTCATGGGTTTTCTCTTCAACAAATTTCCAATGGATTTCTCTTTGTGTCTCAGGAAATCCCTATGTTGACTTTTGAGATATCTATTCAGAAAGTGCATAGCAGAATCATGAAAAAATGAAGTGGTGAAGTACCATTTAGTTGTACTGTCTAGTATTCTCAGGGGATCAGGGGGAAATAATTCAGCATAAAACTATATTCTGTTCAGTTCTGCCATTGAATTATACTCTAGCATCTTCTCTTAGGATTTGGGCTATTAGATTAAATAGAGAAATATTACTAATTGTTTGACCCAATACAAACAATAGGTTGGCAAGAGATGCAATATGCTGAGTTAGATTTCTACTCTTGTAGTTCTTTGCTTCAGTCTTATATCATGGCTCCAGAAAATTATTGTTTCCAATCTTAGAAATTCTATTCTAAACAAAGAGATTCTAAGACTAAACTTAATTGTGCAATTTTATCTCAGTTAAAGATCAAATGTGAGCCTCTATCTTATTCCTTAATGTTGACTTTATTGTTGGTGAAGATGCTTGATTTGGGAAGGGATTGACATGGCTCAATAGGAGAAGTGACTTAGAATAAAATCCATGCTGTGGGGGATAAGTACAAGCATTCTCCCATTTTCTGTCAGCAAAGACCACCATCAGCCTTTTGCCTCAGTTGGAAAACTGCAAGAAATAGTTCTATTGGTTTATTTATTTATCGTGTCAGGAGCAACCAGAAAATTGTATTACATTTCTAACAGAACAAAACAAAAGTTCTATTGGTGAATGTAGTCTTTTTTTTTTAGTCTTACAAATACTTTGTCACTAAGATAGAAATTTGATTTAATTAAGTCTAAATAAAAATATAGAATGAGTCATAGAATTTAAATTATTTTGTTTTATGGACCTATAGGAGCAGAATTCAGAGCAATCTTAAAGGATTAGAGAGATGGGCCAAAATTAACCAAATGAAGTTCAACGGGGACAAATGCAAGATAATCCACTTAAGCAGAAGAAAATAAAATGCAAAGATACAGAATGGGGGGACGCCTTCCCCAACAGCAGTATGTGTGAAAAAGATCTTGGAGTCCTCGTGGACAACAAGTTAAACATGACCCAACGATGTCATATAGCAGCTTAAAAAACCAATGGGCCTGCATAAAAAGGAGTATAGTGTCTAGATCCAGGGAAATCATGCTACCCCTCTATTCTGCCTTGGTTAGACCACACCTGGGATCACACTGTGTCCAATTCTGGGCACCATAATTTAAGGGAGATTTGTCAATCCATGGTCTCTCTCTTGGACGTCCACATAATTTTTTATTTTAAATATCTTTTTGTTTATTTCTAAAAAAATCCAAAACATTTAAAATATAATTATCTTATTACATCTTCTATTCCCAGATCTATACCCCCAAACCCACCCATTACTTACATAGCATTGTAAAAATACAACACTGTCAATTCTTTTATTTCTACATTATTCTAATTTTATGCATTACATATAGTTATTGTAATGTATTCCTTAATTGCTCAACCACAATCTTTCTTGGATGTTTGGTGGTTTAAATTTCCCATTACTTTTCACATGAAGTTAATAAATGCTTTCCAAGTTTTATCAAACAGATCTTCTTTCAATTCTCATTTTGCTAATCTTAATTTATAGATTAATGTTTCCGATAGAGCATTTGCCCATATCTTATTTAACCAATTCTTTATTATCAAATTCCTTAACTTCTAACAGGAGCTAAATATAGGGAACATATGACGCCCCTATTAAAGCAGTTCCAGTGGCTGCCAATAAGTTGCCAGTCCCAATTCAAGGTGCAAGTTATTACGTACAAAGTCCTAAACAGTTCGGGCCCGTCTGTCTTTGTGTTCACATCTCCCCCTATCAACTAGTGTAGATGCTAAGATCTGTCTGAGAGGCCCTCCTCTCGCTTCCACCACCATCACAAGCATGGTTGGTGGTGATGAGGGAGAGGGCCTTCTCAGTGGTGGCCCCCAACTTTGGAACTCCCTCCCCAGGGAGATTAGGCAGGCCCTCACTCTGTCCACCTTTTGTAGGGGTTTTAAAAACTGGATGTTCTAGCAAGTTTTTGAGAATAATTAATCCCTAGGCCCAGTTCCCAGGTATTCAGATAGTACTCTGTCCTGCACTTCATCCACTCCCCCGGTCCTATGATTTGCTATTTGCACTATCCCATGCCCAGCCCTTTTATAGTTGGCCCAAGTCCATTTAGTAACCCTGGTTTTGTTGAAGCTCCACTGATAGAGCTACAATGAAATGGTTTTTAATATTTTTATTTTTAATGTGTTTTAGTAGTTTTTTTTTGTATTTCATGATGTTTTAAGTTGTTATTTTATCTATTAAATTTATTAGGCTGTGCTATATTGTTGAATGTGTTTATTTTGATGTAATTGTCTGGTTTCTTTCTGGCAATTGAATGCTTGACTTAAATGTTGGAAATTGCCCTGAGTCTCTTTCGGGAGATAGGGCAGTATACAAGTAAAGATTGTTGTTGTTGTTGTTGTTGTTGTTGTCGTTGTTGTTGTTATTATTATTATTATTAACTTTTTCTAGGTTTTCACTAAATTGTGTCATGCAGCACATAACAGCAGCAGTATAAGATTTTTATTTATCATATTCTTATTTTCACTGTAGAATACAAAAATAATTCAAAACTACAGTGAGGTGGATCTGTAATTGGTTAAATGGACGAACCCAGAGGGTGCTCACTAATGCTTCCTCTTCATCCTGGAAAGAAGTGACGAGCGGAGTGCCGCAGGGTTCCGTCCTGGGCCTGGTCCTGTTCAACATCTATATTAATGACTTAGATGAAGGGTTAGAAGGCAGGATCATCAAGTTTGCAGACGACACCAAATTGGGAGGGATAGCCAATAGTCCAGAGGACAGGAGCAGGATTCAAAACGATCTTGACAGATTAGAGAGATGGGCCAAAACTAACAAAATGAAGTTCAACAGTGACAAATGCAAGATACTCCACTTTGGCAGGAAAAACGAAATGCAAAGATACAGAATGGGGGGTGCCTGGCTCGAGAGCAGTACGTGTGAAAAAGATCTTGGAGTCCTTGTGGACAACAAGTTAAACATGAGCCAACAATGTGATGTGGCGGCAAAAAAAGCCAATGGGATTTTGGCCTGCATCAATAGGAGCATAGTGTCTAGATCTAAGGAAGTAATGCTACCCCTCTATTCCGCTTTGGTTAGACCACACCTGGAATATTGTGTCCAATTCTGGGCCCCACAATTGAAGAGAGATATTGACAAGCTGGAATGTGTCCAGAGGAGAGCGACTAAAATGATAAAAGGTCTGGAGAACAAGCCCTATGAGGAACGGCTTAAGGAGCTGGGCATGTTTAGCCTGAAGAAGAGAAGGCTGAGAGGAGATATGATAGCCATGTATAAATATGTGAGAGGAAGCCACAGGGAGAAGGGAGCAAGCTTGTTTTCTGCTTCCCTGGAGACTAGGACGCGGAACAATGGCTTCAAACTACAAGAGAGGAGATTCCATCTGAACATGAGGAAGAACTTCCTGACTGTGAGAGCCGTTCAGCAGTGGAACTCTCTGCCCCAGAGTGTGGTGGAGGCTCCTTCTTTGGAAGCTTTTAAACAGAGGCTGGATGGCCATCTGTCGGGGGTTATTTGAATGCAATCTTCCTGCTTCTTGGCAGGGTGTTGGACTGGATGGCCCATGAGGTCTCTTCCAACTCTTAGATTCTATGATTCTATGATTCTATACTTTTGTAACAACTTCTCTCACCTTTCCACTGCACTGCAATTTTCCAAAATCAATTTTAAACTTTGCAACTCCAGATATAACTAATGAAAATAATCCAAATACACGAGAAATTAAAAAATTACAGGCTTAGTGAAGTGGGGAGTGTGGGAGAGGAGGAAAATCCTGCCCCCTGATGTGACTTCAGTACCCGCATGCTAGGACACAAGCGGAACTGCTCCTTTGCACCATGTAGGTGACAGGAACATTATGAAATTGTTCAGCTACTGATGGGTTTTCCCATCAATAGCCAGCATGGGTTAATTGTGGGGAAGAGGCAGATTATTAGCATGTGGTGTCATGCAATAGGGTCTATCACCAAAGGTGACAGTCCTTCTTCAATACCAGTTTGCCTTAGTTTAAAAAGGCCTTGCAAAAGAGTAGCTTCAGTTAGTGCTTCTCTTTGTATTGGAGCATGTAAGCAAGTATTAACCTGACACACTAACACATATCCTATTGTATTGTTCTCATCTGTAAATCCCTGTGTCTTCTTCTAAGACATTTGCTCAGTTCCCGCGGGGTTCATATCAATCAAATGCAGTCATCTCTGAGATTTTACCTAGACCAGATGATGTTGTCCATTACCTGGGAGAATGTGGAACTTCAGCAAGGTTAATATAGAGGCTGTGCATGTCTAGCAAAATCACACGCTGTCTGCATGCCACAGGGCTAGCTTCCATTTGGACTGCACAACTGCCATGCCTGCAATGGCAAATGATGACAGGCAGAGAATGATTACTTTGCCATTGTGAAATTGCCTGAAACAGCTGGAAAATATATTTGCTCCTGAAATAAATAAAAAGGTACTCTGAGCAATGTATCACTATGGATTTGCACCAGGAAGAAAGGAAGTTTAAACTAAGCCTCCTTCCAGCCTCTACATTTTCATACATTCAGGGATGTATTTTTTAGTGAAACGCCAAAATTAACATGGTATGTGGCTTTTCTTAGGACACTGGAAATTATGTTCAGGAAAAAAATTGAATAAATGGATTAGTATTGTTTTAGAGAGAAAACTCTGATCACGAAATTCATCAGTAAGGGAGTTTGGCACTGATCTTGCAGATTGTTTTTGTTTGTTTTTTGATGGCATAGAATCAGAGTTGGAAGATAGCACACGGCTCCCCAGTTTAACCCCCTCTTTTGCACAAAAGCAACATTGAAGCACCCTGACAAATGGCTCCCAGCAGGGCCGTAGCCAGAAAATTTTTTCGGGAGGGGTTGAAATTTCGGGGGGGGGGGGGTTTGAAAATTTCATGGGGGGGGGGGTTGAAACCTGCCTCCTAGCTCACGCTGAAGCAAAGAGCACAGCAGGGGGCAGAGCAGCCTTCCATAGCCTGCAGCTCCGCCCCTGTCAACCACCTCCACCAAGTCTGGCCTCCTTAATGAGAGCATTCAACACACACACACCCAACTTCAGGCCTGTAGCGAGGGTTTTTTTTTTAGGGGTTCAACCCCCCCCCCCAAATGTTTCAGATTTTTAAAAAAACCTGGTATACTCATGAATTTTAACTGGCTAACCAAATCCTCATGCTAAGTCTATGAGATGCAAAAAATTAAGAGTCCCTCCAGAACTGCAAGCACTATCTCAAGCAAATATTTATTTATTTATTTATTTATTATTCAAACTTATATGCTGCCACTCCCCTGGGGCTCAGAGCGGCTTACAAGAACAGGCTAAAATCGAACACAATTTAAAAACAATTTAAAACAATTTAAAAACAGCAATATCAGAGATCAAAGTCCCATTGAAACAGATATGTCTTACATGCCCTGCGGAAAGCTGATAAGTCCCGCAAGGCACAGACTTCAGGTGGCAGAGTATTCCAGAGAATAAATTGTCAATATTTAAGGTCTTGCATGGTCTGGGGCCGATGTACCTGAGGGACCGTCTCTCCCCCTACCAACCCCAGAGATCCCTCCACTCTGAGGACCAACATCTATTGGAAATTCCCAGTTTCAAGACCGTGCGTCTAACAGCAACCCGACGCAGAGCCTTTACAGCAGTGGCACCATCACTCTGGAATACTCTGCCACCTGAAGTCCATGCCTTGCGGGACTTATCAGCTTTCCACAGGGCATGTAAGACATATCTGTTTCAACGGGACTTTGATATTTCTGTTTTTAAATTGTTTTAAATTGTTTTTAAATTGTGTTCGATTTTAACCTGTTCTTGTAAGCCGCTCCGAGCCCCAGGGGAGTGGCAGCATATAAGTTCGAATAATAAATAAATAAATATTTGCTTGAGATAGTGCTTGCAGTTCTGGAGGGACTCTTAATTGTTTGCATCTCATAGACTTAGCATGGGGATTTGGTTAACTAGTTAAAATTCATGAGTAAACTGGGTTTTTTTTTTTAAAAAAACTGAAACATTTCGGGGGGGGGGGGGTTGAACCCCTAACCCCCTCCCCCTTGCTACAGGCCTGGCTCCCAGTAGCTATTTTAAAACTTCCCAAGAAGGAAACTCTAGTACACTTCCTCCATTGAACTTGACCATCTTCCTAAACTGCTTCTCATAAGCATGGTTTCCCCATATCTTTTAGCATTTTCATCACCCTTGGACACATCCCAGCTTGTCAATATCTTTTGTTTTTAGTTGTGATGACCAGAACAGGATATGGTATTCAGTTTGAGGTTTGACCAAGGAAGAATAGAATAGTACTAGTATTTTCCTTGATCTATATATTTGATTCCTATTGATGCAGCCTAGAATCACATTGGCTTTTTAGTTGCCCATCACACTGTTGACTCATGTTCACTTTGTGGTGTAGTAGTACTTGTAAGTCCCTTTTCACATGTACTAGTGGTAAACCAGTACATGTGAAAAGGGACTAGTAATCTCAAACTCCATAAGCTTGCCCATTCTTGATTATTCACTTTCCCCCCCAAATCTACTTCCCATAATTCCTTCAAATAAACTTGTTCTTGTTCGTCCATTAATAATAATTTATAGTTATCACTTACTGTACTTTTTAATGTTGCATTCCCTTCTTTAGTCTCCCTTTGAGTTGTACTTTGCTCACTTGGAAGTGCTGATTCTGGTTCTTTCAGTCACTTCCCATTTTTCCTCCTCACTGGAACTGTTTGAAATTACGGTATACCTTTACTATTTCACTTCTAATAAATTCTCATAAATCAGGAACTCTAATCTGAAATCAGATTAAAGTTTGAACTATGCTTCACTTTCCTTTTTTGTTATGTAACAGACTCTAGAAGAACACAGTCACTCCCACCTAAGGAGCCTGCCCTTCCACCCCATTACTGAGCTCATCACTGTTGGTTAGAACCATATCTAAAATAGCTGATTCACTTGTTGTCTCCTCCATCTTCTGGACAGTTAAATAATCTCCAAGACAAGTGAGCATTTTTTCAGTTCATATACTCTTGGTAGACTATGACTTCCAACAAATATCAATATGGTTGAAATTTCCCATTACTATTACTCATTTCTGAGTGTGTTATTATGAAATGAAATCACTGTATAAGCCATGGTCCAGTTTCATAGTCTGATGTAACTCTTTTTCTAATTATTTCTGTTCATTTGGATATTTAAGGAATAATGACCTTGGAGTATAATTTCATCTTCTTCATGATAGTATCTCTTTCCCCTTTGTCATGGAAATATTATAGAGCACATGATTTGCTATTGTAAGCAATAGCTATGTATTCAACATACACTGATGTGCTGTAAAGTCAAATAATAAAATGTTAGGAAGTCCTGGGTGTATATTCATTTGTTCTTGATTAGCCCTGCTCCCAAATCTACGCAAATTACAACCACATGGCTCATCCAGAGCCCACTGAAGTCTATATGTACAGTCTTTGGGGAGCATCCAATGCTCATTTTTGGCTTATTTTAATATTTCAGGTGCAGAACAAATTCCCTATGAATTTCATCCACTGGAAAAAATCCAGTAATTTCAAAGGTGCTGATATAGAGGCAAGGAAATCAGCTGGAGGGGATGGGGGTGGAGAAACTACTTCTAAAAGCTTAAAATAAAGTTGGTAAGAAGCTAATATTATGTTAAATGGGTTTTTAAATTCCAGAATGCAATATGAATCGCTTTCTCACCAGACAGTGTATTCTGAATTTGAAACAGCAATTAGCATTTACATTCTTTAAAAAAATTCTTCCTGGGTAGAAAATCTACACCAATTTAAAATGCAATTATTCAACCATTATCTGTCAGAAATCATGGGGAAAATAAAAATAAAATGCCTGTTTCCCCTTTCATTATTTATAAGCGAACTTAGGACATGCTGCCCCATTAGCTATTATTTATGCTTTCAAGTGTCAAACAAATATTTCTCCTGAATGACTTCATGGTTAGTTCAAGTTCAAGCTACTTGTTCTCTGGGTGCCTTTGACAGCATCTTTGTAGCTGTCTAAGCGTGAGAAGAAACAATAAAACAGGAAGTCCATATATAAGGCCTTAAAGAAGCTGCCCTGGTTGTTATAAGGAACATAACCAAATAATCTATGTGATGAACATTGAACATGAGCACAACTATTCTACATTATGGACATCATCTCAAAGGAAGTCAAACTTCTTTTTTTTTCCAGTCCAAACACTCATTGATTGAGATCCTATATGGTTGCATGCAGTGTAAGAGTTGCACATGGCAAATTCCACTATTCTTTCATCACCAGCTCTAGAACTCACTGTATCTTTCCAATGGCACCACCACCATTTCTTTGTCAGTGAGGTGTGCAGAGAGGATCAAGAAAGCATCTTGCTTTTGACCTATAGTCAGATCCAGGCTGAGGACCTCTTTCACCAAGGTCACTGGAGTCCCCTGGAATTCTCAACAGATGTCATTGGTTTGTTTCAATCAATAAGAACAACCTCTGAGGATTCCTTTTTAAAAAATATATATGTTTTTATTGCCAACACGGGTAGAATGATATTACAATACATCACCATTTCTGAATTCATATCAAATATTGTTTCCATAGTGTTCTTATCCTTACCTATTCCACCTTTATCTCCCACATGTGTCTATCGATTTTACACCCCTCTCCCCCTCCCCCACCCTCTGGGAATAGTACTTGTTTTCATTTGAATATTATTTTAATTGAAAAATTGTGGAAAGGAATGGTTAAGCTCTTTATATCTTTCTTTTCCTTTGACTTTTTATATCAGTCTTCCCCATTTCTGGACCCAGGTCTTCTTGATTCAGCATGATGTATATTTGGTTCTTCTTTCAGAGATGTAGTCCTGAAGCATAAAATCTGCTAGGGATCCATACAATTTTTTAACTTCCCACTTTCTATGGTCTTTCCACCCCAAGGCCACAGTTGCTTGGGCAGCAACTATTTTATAATCCCCTTCACCGCCAAGCTTTGATGTTTTAGTTCTTGTCTAATTTCTGGGTGAAAAATTCTTTTTTTTATTCAAAACCAATTTATGCCCTAATAATTCTTCCATTTCCTTCTTTACCTTATTATAAAAATTTTGTAAACCTCTGAGGATTTCTGCCACAGATGCAGGTGAAACATCAGGAGAGAATGCTTCTGGAACATGGCCATACACCCCAAAAAATTTACAACAATCCAGTGATTCTGGCCATGAAAGCCTTTGACAATAAATAGGAACACAGAAGCTAGGAACTTCTCCAATCCCTTTTAACTCTCCCTCAGTCATTACATGGCCAGGAGCCCCCGGTGGCGCAGTGGGTTCAACCTCTGTGCCGGCAGGACTGAAGACCGACAGGTCGCAGGTTCGAATCCGGGGAGAGGCAGATGAGCTCCCTCTATCAGCTCCAGCTCTTCATGCAGGGACATGAGAGAAGCCTCCCACAAGGATGATAAAAACATCAAATCATCCAGGTGTTCCCTGGGCAACGTCCTTGCAGACGACCAATTCTCTCACATCAGGAGCGACTTGCTCCTGACACGACAAAATAAATAAATAAATTACATGGCCATGGGGAGGTCTGCTTGAATGACACAGTGAGTTTGGGGACAGCTTTGGTCACTGATGAGAGAAGAGAATATCAATCTCAGAAACAAAATATACTACCTTAACGGAGAATTATGCTTGCCTGTGCCACTAACAGGATGCCAACCAATCCCATATTATGCCACACACATATGCGTCTCCTGGCAAGTCTGGATCAGAAATGTTTCTCTGCTCAATTGAGGCTTCAGTTACTTCATTAGCACAGCCAATCCTAATTATTCCAGATGCTGAATTTATACAATAAGAATTGAGAATTTGCCCCTCAAATATGAAACTATAAACAAAATTACTAAGTCTCTAATTTGCTGCCATTAGCAAGGGCCACTCCATGTTGCTCATCACTTAATAAAACTCCCTTCTTCTTTGCTAGTATTTCAATAAATGTTAATCTGCTATGAGGAATTGTACCTAACATGATGCAAGGGCAAAGCTCAAAAGATCTTGAGAAACACCCCCCCCCCTTTTCTAGTTACCCCTAAAATCCCACTTCTGTTTGAGGATCCCCTCAAATCAAGACACAAGCCCATTAATCTCTCTCTTCCTTTGATCGCAGTGTTGCCAGTTTGCGTTCCCTCCCCAGTCTTCTCCCCATGCCATACCCACTGTTCCAAAGAGCAGAGAGAATATTTGATTGCAGTAATTAGCTAATCAGTAACAAGCATAATTTCCCACTGATTAATGCTTTGAATAATCATTATAGTCCTAACTGTAGGCAGTTCTCTTATCAGAGTCACTTTGAAAACAGCTTTGAAAAGATAGATCTGTACCTTCACAGATAAAATTAGAGAGGTCAGGTGCTTTGCCCTCTGGAATCTTGCTCTCTCCTTCCCATCTCAATGGAGACCTGGGGGAAGTTCTTCCAACCCACTTAATTTCTCTCTCCCCCTCCACAAAAAAATACTATGATTTAGGGAGGGGGACATAAAAAACTAGGGCAAGTGACGTTTTCTGCCCATGTGAGAACTGCTGAGTGGGAATGATTCCCTATTCTGATGCAGAAACTGCAAACGCTACTTTTTAGATGATGGTTCCCAGAATTTCCCAAACAGCCAGTACTGGGTGACAGGGTTCTGGGAATGATATTTTTAAAAGCAACCTTTCCGAGCTTTTCTCTCATGCAGGAGTAAAAGGAACAGATGTACAGTATGGTATATTCTAAAAGATATGCACTCCATCCCCCAAAATTGTGGGGCTAACTTTTGCAGATTTGATTACACATGGATTTGATTAATATGTGCTCTCTAAGAACTTCTTAGAGTCATGCTGGGGGATTTAGAGATTGAACCCTTCTCTAAATATCTCAAGGTCGTCTACAAAGCTGCACTGGAAGAACCAGAGATTCCTAGAGAGGTGTTCTCCCTGGTTAAAAAAATAGCAGTTTGACTTTCTAAAGGTTTTTCTCCTTTCATGGCCGTTTTTCACCCTTCACCCCTGCAAAAGTGGAGGGCCTACTGTATTTAGAATTCTCTACTCTTTCTTATCTGAACTCTCACTCTGAGGATACTAAAGGATCTGGCTATGCAAGTTTGAGTGATGATTTTTTTTTCGTGTCAGGAGCAACTTGAGAAACTGCAAGTTGCTTCTGGTGTGAGAGAATTGGCCATCTGCAAGAATGTTGCCCAGGAGATGCCCGGATGTTTAGATGTTTTATCATCCTTGTGGGAGGTTTCTCTCATGTCCCTGCAATGGGGAGCTGGAGCTGATAGAGGGAGCTCACCCGCACTCTCCCTGGATTCGAACCTCTGACCTGTTGGTCTTCAGTCCTGCCGGCACAAGGGTTTAACCCACTGCACCACTGGATGTTTCATGAGTGATGATGAAGTGGTATGACTGTGCAATTTGAAAGAGGCTCCAGATATCCCTCTTATGGCTATGTATTAACTAAAAGTATCTTTCCCCTCTTTCTCCTCATTTATTAGATAGTGCTTCATTGGTCAGTTATTTTAAATTCCTTAAGATCCTCCAAGGGGCTGAGATTTTGGAGGAAATTCATACCCCATCACAAAGGGTGGATTTCAGAGGCATACGCTGGCTTTGCCCTACATCACCCATGGAGTCCACTGGCTTCCATCAAACAATGCCAGAGCAGCTCCATGAGTGATGTAGGGCAAAGCTGGCACATTCTGCCACCGCAACAACATGGGAGGCTTCCTGTGTTGCCATTAGAAGCAATGGGAGGGGGGATGCATGGTCCATGCTTCCCCACAAGGGATTACCCATATCTGGAGCTGGGCAATGCAGGGCCATTTCTGGTACTTTGGCACCCACCTCTCCACAAAAGTCAACATTGACATTGAAATACAACACTGGCTGAGCTCTGCAAGTGCAGTATTTTTCTGAATGAAGCAGAGTTTGAGGATCAGGACATCCATAGTGATACAAAGGTGCTTGTTTATAAAGTTATTGTCCTCCCAACCCTGCTGTACGCCTGCAAAACATGGACTGTCTACAGACATCACACTCAACTCCTGGAATGATTCCATCAGCGCTGCATCCGAAAAATCCTGCAAATCTCCTGGGAAGACAGAAGGACAAATGTCAGCATGCTAGAAGAAACAAAGACCACCAGCACTGAAGTGATGCTCTTATATCATCAACTCTGCTGGACTGGCCACTTTATCTGAATACCCAATCACCATCTCCCAAAGCAGTTACTATACTCCCAACTCAAGAATGGTAAACGTAATGTTGGTGGACAGGAAAAGAGATTTAAGGATGGGCTTAAAGCCAACCTTTAAAACTGTAGCATAGACACTGAGACCTGGGAAGCCCTGGTCCTTGAGCACTCTAATTGCAGGTCAGCTGTGACCAGGAGTGCTGCAGAATTCGAAGAGGCATGAAGGGAGGGTGAAAGGGAGAAGCGTGCCAGGAGGAAAGCATAGTGCAAGTGTAGTGCAAGACACTACACTTAATCCTTGGACTACAAGGGATCGTCTAAGTAATAAGGGACGCTGAGTTCCCCACCTCCCATCCCCTGACAATGTGAGGCGATTCCGGCAGCTGTGTGACAAGGTCATTATTATTTAGATTACAATCTTAATGTATTTCTCCATGTTGAATTCAGTTTTCCTTCTAAGTAGGCATGAATAAATGTTTCCTCAGTTTTCAGCATGCTGGATGGTTAAGCCCTTCCCATTGTTCAGCCCATGTGGGAAACAGTGGTACTTGCCAGATGCTGAATCCTTTGGGGAAAATCTGGATTACTGTGATTAGAGGCCTGTTCAAAAGAAAGGGGGAGGAGTGAGTTGGGAGCAACAGTGCCAGCTGTATAGCCCCCCTTTCCAAGACTCTTCAATTCCTAAAATGGCAGTCATTTGAACTGTTTCTCAGATTGCAATGAGAATGCTGTAGAGATTTTTTTTAAATAAAGTAACTCCCCAAGCTCTAACGGTGACCATTGCGGGGTTTTTTTTTTTTTTAAAGAAGCTAGCCAGTTAAGGCCACATCAACACAGCCATATAATGCAATTTCATTATGCAGTTAAACTTCATTATAAAACTGCATTATATGGCAGTGTAAACTCATATAATGCAGTTCAATGCAGTTAAACTTCATTGTGAAACTGCTTTATATGGCAGTGTAGATGTAGCCTTAGACACTCTTCAGTCTTTCAGTTCTGAGCAAGTGAATTAGAAGTTACTCATATTGGAAAGTCTGAACTGTTCAAAAGAAAAGTGGATTTTCAACTTTCTGTCAATCAAAATCAAGGTGTTTGTGGGAAGCCAAATAAGTTAGATGAGTGTATTTCATTGTGCCTGACCAGATTTCCAAGCAGAACCAGACAAGGACACAAACCTTTTAATGCATTGTGGGTGGGATGAGGTGGGTGAACCAGAGCTAAGCAAAGGGCAGCGCAAAGCAGAGTTTATATTGGCATGCCAAGGATTTCTTGTCTTGACTTTTCCTTAAATGGTTACAGTAAAGAGAATGAATGGATACAAAACTGCCATTAATGAAGAATATACAGAAACGTTCTGCAAGGAACATTTTAATTATCATGACTATCCCGTTACTGAAGCCTTTCTTTTCTTTCATTCAGAAAAATAATATAGCACTATGCCTAAATTAGTCCCTGAGCTAGTGCAAAGTGCAAAACAGTAGTTATGTACTTAGTTTCGAAAAAATGCAGAGATTTCAAATTAGTGGGAATCTTGTTCTTTTCATTTAAGACTCTTAATCATGCATCCCATAAGTATGTGGAAGCATATAGCAATTGTTAATTGTGAAATGCATCAGGACAGCTGCCTTAGCCATGTCCTCACGGAAAATCCAGAGCAAAATACTGCTTTCAAACTCTGTCACTCAAAACAAACAAATTGCAAATAAAAGCTGATTATTAAGTTTATGGGGCATGATTGCAATTCTATGCATAATTACTTGGGAGTGGAAATCCTGCCTGGCCCTGCATTGAGCTCTCCAATCCGGAATGTTGCACATGTTCTTTCAAGAACTGGAAGCATCAACCTAGAAATAGCTGTTTCCTGAAAATGATTTGCTTCAGAGAACTGAACACAATTTAAAATATCAGAATTCTGCAAATGAAAAAAAAACTCTTGTTGCAGACACATCAGATCCCAGTTGGAATTTTTTAAATTTTTTAACAAGCTCATGTCAGAGGGCAAAGAAACCTCTTTCATGCCAATTTTTAAAATATAGAATTACAAATCATAGAGTTGGAAAAGACCACAAGGGCTATCCAGCGCAAGCCTCTGCCCTTAGAGAAAATCCAAGACTTTTCTCTGAAAGATTGTATAACCAAAATAACACTGGTGATAATGGTCTAGAAGAAATTATAGAATACAGATGTTCAGCATGACAGTCCCCATATAACAATGCTGCCAAAGTCAATTCAAAACACAGATGATGGTGTTGAACCAATCCCTATCTAGGTGCATCTACACTATAGAATTGATGTACAACCTCATCACATTGGGGCTTAAATGACCCCTTTTGCCTCTTTTGGACAGGGCCTGCCGAGTATCATTAGATGACTCTGGCTTGTCCCTGCTCCCATTCCTCCCAAAGTGGATGGGAAGCATCGCAAAATGCTTTCTCTGCCACCATGAGGAGGAAAGTGTATTTTGGGTAGCTCTATTGGAGTTACCCACATTTTGTTGCCCTTTCCTCCATCTAATTGGGGAAAGGGCAACACAGCAATGTGTGTTGCTGCCTTTTCGCCCATATGATGAGGACAGGGCACCACTGCACCTTGTCCCATCCAAACAATGTGATAGGGGAAGGAGGGAGGGTGTGTAAGGCACCATGAGGTGCCCCGCATGCCTGCCCTTTCACTGGCAACTCCAGGTGATACATGTGAAGAGGTCCTTAGTTTGGCACCATTTTAATTGCCATTGCTCAGTGCTATGAAAACCTGGGATTTGCAGTTTGCACTTTTTGGCAGGACCTGTAAAACTACAGATGCCAGGATTCCATAGCATTGGTCAATTGCAATTAAAGTGGTGTCAAATTGCATCAATTCCATAGTGTAGAAGCTCCGTCTCTCCCTCTCCCCATCTCTCTGTAAATTTGTGTTAAATGAATATGTTTGTGTCTGCATAGTTACATGCTGAAAGAGCAAACGTATATGCCCAATTTATTGGGCTCATCAGACAGTCATAGCATAGTTAGCTACACTGGCAAAGGGCAATTTAGTGTTTTGCATAATAAAATTTCACTGGATAGACTGCATGTCTACTAAATGAAGAAAACAACCATTTGAAGAGTTTTGAGGAATTCTGTTCCCCATTACCTGGAAGAAATACTTTCACAGAGTCAACAAATCAATTTCAGCACTCTCAAATCCACAAAAGTGTGTGGGGGAGGGGGGGGCAAGCTGCAATGTAGAATTGATGCAGTTTGATACTAATTTAACTCAATGCTTTAGAATCCTGGAAACTGCAGTTTTGCAAGGTCTTTAACCATCTCTGCCAAAGCGTATTGATGCCTCACCAAACTACAGTTCCCAGGATTCCATAACATTGAGTTGACGTGGTGTAAAACTAAATTAATTCCTTAGTGTAAATGTATGCTGAAAAGTTGCAGGTTCTAATTTGGGGAGTGGCGTGAGCTCCCACTGTTAGTCCCAGCTTCTGCCAACCTAGCAGTTTGAAAACATGCAAATGTGACTAGATCAATAGGTACTGCTCTGGCGGGAGGGTAACACTTCATGCAGTCATGCCAGCCATATGACCTTGGAGGTGTCTACGGACAACACCGGCTCTTCAGCTTAGAAATGGAGATGAGCCCCAACACCCAGAGTTGGACACGGCTGGACTTAATGTCAGGGGAAAACCTTTACCTTTACCTTAAATGTATGTCAAGAAGTCTTTGTGAAGGTAACAGATCATAACTGCTCATCCAACTCCAAGCCAAGCTCCAAAGCTTACAAAAAGGATGGTTTACAAAATGTTGTTGAAAAATCAATTTTCTCCCTACTGTGGGTTTGAGGCAAGTACTCAATGGAAGCAGGGTACTTTAATAAGGGTAACGGATTTTACTACTATATCTGCTAGTCAAAGAGTCCCAATTCTTTGACCCCACAAACTTTGGCTCCATTACATCCCGCCTGTTGCAGATGGGGACATGGAGAATTAAACCTTCCAGTAAAAGAGAACTCAAATGCTCTATTTCAAGCTAGTTGCAAGCTCATTATAAAAGAACGAAGAACTTCCCTTATTGTTTTGCAAGACATGTTTGCTAAACATTGAAAAGGCTGATTATTCCAACTAATGAAGGAGCAAGCAGATTTTAACAAGAAGAGACCCTCAAGCTCCATTTCCCCTTTATATACACAGAAAAACTGGGCCACATGGGTGGCGAAGTCCATAATGAGACAAAAGTTTATGACATTATTGGCAAATTTCATTTGTACTCGCGTGCTTACCCAAATAGGTCTTGTCATTAAAAAAATGTTTCTGCATTAGTGGCTTCCTATTACATACATATTCCAGTGCGGAAGAGAAGCTAGGGTGCCAGAAGTGGGATTTATCAGTATGCTTTTTTATCCTCCTAGGGCATGAATATTTCAGGGGGAAAGAGTCACATAAATGTTCCTCCTATATTTGGATTCTAGGATTCATTTGGCTTCCAAAAGAGTGAAACTACTGAAGTCATACAATAACAAGCTATCATGTTTTTACCTTCATGTGTTAATATTCACAGATCTTGATTACAATGTTCCAACAACTTAAGAAAAGAGGGCTGGTTCTCTACAATAAATGAGGAATGACTACAGATACTGGTATTTAAGGCACACGGCACTATAGATGTTATATGATTTAACAATCACTCTTTCTCCCTGGGGGAACTTGGGAATAGTAGTTCTTTGACAGAGTTATGGATCCATATCATAATTCTCAGGCTACATGTATAATGGATGCTGGAGAAGTTTATTCTCCACTGATCTAATTTGCACTTCCCCAAGTAATATGCAGATCAGGCAACCGTTATCCTTCTCTGAATTCAGCAGTATAGTTCTAGGTTTTAAAATTGCATACAGAAAATATGCAAAAAAATGTGGATTTTAGCGGGAAATGCACACACATTAAGTGCTAAAATTTGCTTGACTTTTTAAAGGGGGAAGGAGTAGACTAGAGCTGCATCAGCTGAAATCTCAGGGAGCTGTTGAGAAAATTTGATATTATTGCATGAAGTGTTTTTAAAGCCTGACAACCCATCTAGTAATACAAATGAACAGATGTATTACTCATTAAACTAGGAAGCTTAGAAGACATAACATATCTTTTTGATATATGAAAATGACAATTGTGTGTTAGTATTAATACTATTGGAGCCCCCAGTGGCGTAGTGGTTTGAACCACTGAGCTGCTTAACTTGCTGACCGAAAGGTCACCGGTTCAAATCTGGGAAGCGGGGTGAGCTCCCGTTGTTAGCCCCTTCTGTCAACCTAGCAGTTTGAAAACATGCAAATGTGAGTAGGTCAATAGGTCTACCTTCTGCAGAAAGGTAACGGTGCTCCATGCAGTCCTGCCAGCCACGTGACCTTGGAGGTGTCTATGGACAATGCCAGCTCGTTGGCTTAGAAATGGAGATGAGCACCAACCCCCAGAGTCAGACACCACTGGACTTAATGTCAGGGGAAACCCTTTACCTATTAATACTATCAGTCTATAAAGTCCTAAACGGTTCCGGCACAGCTTACCTGTCTGAATGTATCTCCCTCTATGATCCAACTCAGAGATTAAGATCTTCTGGGGAGGCCCTGCTCTCATTCCCACCTCCTTTGTAGGTGTGGTTGGTGAGGATGAGAGACAGGGTCTTCTCAGTAGTGGCCACTTGGCTGTGGAACTCCCTCCTGAGTAAAATTAGAAAGAAATAATGTGGTTATGGGACCAAGCCTTTGTATAGCAAATTTTAGTGCAATAAGATAATAAGGAAGAAAGAAATGACAAATTGAAAGGCCTTGGATCATAATTTTGGACAGTGTGATTTTAATAATTGCTTTTAAATTCAGTTGTTTTAATGCTTTTGGTTTTAATGTAACTGTTTTTTTAAAAAAAATATTGTATGTATGTTTATGCCATTGAATTGCTGCCTATCTGTAAGGCCGCTCTGAGTCCCCTTTGGGTTGAGAAGGGCAGGGTATAAATGTAGTAAATGATAATAACAATAAATATATAGAACTGGACCCTCTTATCATCTACATATTGTAATTTGCCACCAGGCCACATCTGACTGATTCACTCTATTAAGGCAGAAATCTATGAATCCCAATTGTCAACATCTTTCCCTGATATTGAAAATTAAGGACTGTAGCTGTCTGGATTGAATCCACCCATCTTCAACCTTCTATTTATTTAGAAGGTAGTGCATCAAATCTATGTTATATGTCTCACACCCATATCATTTTGGAATTGTTACATAACCACCCCTTTGATTTCACAAGTGGCTACTCCTTGGGTCTGGCATGGAAATTAAAAGGAATTGGAGACTTTTCACCTGGCAGACCTAGAATGGAAAGATATCCATACATATGCGACACTCATGAGGACTGGAAATAAAATGATCTCTCCTCCTCTAACACAAAACCACATATGGATGAGAAAGGATAGGTGTCATCCAAACCACTAATATTATCTTCCTGTTTCTAAATTCATACATTTATTCCCTATTCTTCATTCCTCAATTAAGTTGGGGTGGGGAAAAAGGGGGGGAAATAAAGGAAAGGACTATGCAAAGAGCAGAGAAAATATATGCTAAAGCTTGTGTTGGTATTGTTGGGAGGGGTGTCTTTGAGAGTCACATCATGACTCTCAAAGGATTTTCTTAGGTAAGTAATAGGGCTGGGCGGTTTCGTTTCGTTAATTCGTAATTCGTTAATAATTCGTTATTTTTTTCAATTACAAAACGATAACGAACCATTCTGGAGCAATTATTAAAAAAAACGAATTTTCAAAAACGTTTTGTAAATGCTTCGTATTTCGATATTGTATTCGTTTCGTTATTGTTTTGAGGTCGTTTCGTTATTATTTCCGCATGTCTGGGCCAGTTTTATGGTTTAATTAGAGAAAAAAAATTATAATATCACACCAACAGTCAACAACAGAGGGAGAGGGAAGCTTCAGAAGGTTTTGGAGGTTTTTTAGCATATTTCGCGGTCGCGTCCGCCATTAACGAATCGATTCGTTATTGTTTCGGAAATCGATTCGTTAATTTTTTACCATTTACGAAATTTCGTAAATATCGAACTTTTTAAAAGGAAAATTTTGTAATTATTTTAAATATCGAAACAAAAAAACCCCCCAAATACAAATCGATTTTAGAAACAATTTTTTCCGTTGTTACCCAGGCCTAGTAAGTAATACTGTACTTAAATGTGGTTCTACCAGTTAATTATTCTGAAATCTTATCTACAGTGCCAGGTATTCATTGGCAAAAAATCTCCCAAGTACTAACCAGGGCTGACTCTGGTTAGCTTCCAAGATCAGACAAGAGATGGTGCCTTTAGAGTACTTAGGCTCCTTTGGATTAATATCCAGTAAATTGGGTGTTCCGTGTGTGACAAACAAGTTGCAATACATTTTCAAATGTATGTAATCTTAATAAATATTATGAAAATTAGCATTTGAATCCTTCTATGGAATTTTGGGAGACTTACCACGATGCCTGCAATAAGTTCTTTCTGGCATTGGAAGAATATTCTTCAAGTAACCTTGAAGTTTTTCCAGGAGGTCCCCAAATTCCTGTTGACACAAATGACATCAATACAGGGTCCTAAATCCAGTCACAATGGCTTTCTTAGGAGTCTTCAAATGAGTGGGGTGGGAAGAAAGTAGATTAGTCTTTGAATTAGCATTGCCGGAGTAAAAACTAGAAAAGGATCCTGTACCATCACTAGCTGTGTAGAAGAAGGAAATTCAGAAGGTGTTTCTTGTTAGCTAGTTGTGTGACAAGCAAGACTTTCTGAAATTCCCTCTCCTATACAACCATGAAAGCTATAAAAACTATCTCCAGTTTTAAGCCTGGCAATCTGAATTTGAAGTTCTGAAAATTCCATGAAAATCTGACCCATAAATTTTAGAGTGCTGTATTAATTTCTCAAATGTCTAGGTTTTTCACACAATATTTGGATTACTTTTGTAAGGCTATATTTATAGGCCGGACCTCCAGTGTAGAGTTAAATTGGCCCAACATATGCCAAATAACCATTTTTCCAAGAAAGTATTCCCAAATAACCTACAGCTAGCCTGCTCTTTAGATTATAATCAGAATGCAAAACATGAAAACAAAAATTTAAAATTATATGGCTGATTTGCACAGCAAGGCCTGGTTTGTTTATTCAGTGCCATTTTTGTTATCTTTAAGGAAGACAATGAAGAATGTAAAATAATAATTAAAATGGTTCCTCTTAGTTGTCTTGGCAACAAGCTGGGCATTTTTAATAGTGCCAAAAAATCCATCTGTTTCTACTCCGTACATGGCAAAAATTCTTTTCCATTTCTTTTCACAGAAGACCTGAATCTACAGAAAAACTCTGAACATGCAGCAGTTCCTTCTCCAAGTTGCTTTGAGGCCGAGTCAATTGCGAGCCCATGCTTCACCTCTGCATTTATGTGATAATGACACTAAGCTGTTGCCACATTATTTGTCCAGAGAGAAAAGGAAATGATATGGTAGCAGTAAAACTCTGGAATCCTGACTCCTGCTGGATTCCAAAATCTCAGAGCCATACGGTATCATCATGACCACCTTCTCTGGAGAAGCCTGTGATATGACAGGATGAATTGCTGGGACTTTTTAATTAGAAAGGATGATAATGTTATTGGTCTCCTCCTCAGGCTTTCTTGTTCTAAATTTCACAGCAGCCTGCACTTTCCCAGAAATGGTTTATTGTTGTGAGTTATCCAGGTTGTAATGCAAAGTAAGTCAGTTAACAAAGCCTCTGACAAAGAAGAATCTTTTAACAAAGTTTTTAGATCCACTCATCCCTGTTCCTTCTTTTCTTCTCATCCTCTGTCTATGTGTACCTTCAGATCCCAAATTTATTCCTAGGGGATTTGAATATGACTTCTGAGGATGAGAAACATGACTTGCCCAGGGTTACCCATTGTGTTTCCATAGCTAAGGGTGGATCTACATTGCCATATAATGTGGTTTGAACTGCGTTATATGGGCAGTATAGACCAGGCATGGGCAAACTTTGGCCCTCCAGGTGTTTTGGACTTCACTTCCCACAATTCAAAACACCTGGGGGACTGAAGTTTGTCCATGCTTGGTATATACACATATAATGCAGTTTGAATTGCATTGAACTGCATTATATGGGTCTACACCAACATATAACACAGTTCAAACCACATTATATGGCAGTGTAGATCCAGTCTAAAGGGGGATTTAAACCCTGGTCTCTAGAAATATGGTCCAACACTCTGGCCACACCATGCTGGCTTTCATTTTTTAAAAGGTGCTGTAACGTTTTAATAATATTGTGTCTAATTGCTTTTAATAGTTTGATTCTGTTTTAGTGTTGATCTTCTCCACGTTTTTATCTTTATTATATTCTGGTTAAATTGTGATCCATCTTGACTCCCTGCCTTGGAAAAAAGAAGGACATGAAGTTAGCCATTTTCATAATCATTGTTGTTGGGTGCCTTGCTTACTTCTAGTAAAAGGTGCTTGGCTTACAGTGAACAAGAATGTAATATCTAATAGACCATATTCAAGATGTTGTTTACCACTAGAAAGCCAGCCATGTCAAAACCAAGCCATGTAAGTGATATATGTTTTTGTTTAGATGTCTAACTAATTAGATAAAAAATCTGCCAAAGCCTTCAAATCATATTTGCTATCAAAAGAACAGAAAAAAATCACACTAATATTATTTATTTATTTCAGACATTTATATCCTGTTCTTCTCACCCCCGATTGAGAACTCAGGGCAGCTTACAACCAGCAACCATTAGATGTCAACAACAATAATAAAAACACTGTTAAACATTAATTAAAACATCAGCAGAAGCTTTAAAAGACCATTTAAAAGAGACAAGTCCCAGTTCAGAGTCATAATAATTACCACAACTTCCCTATATAAACAAACAAGAATCTCCTTGATCTGCTCTTACTCAATACCCCTATTAAATCTGAATAATGAACTCTTGACATAAGATTTACATTCCTGTACCTGAGATGAGACATAGCACAGGCTTTGCTCTTTGGCCCAGCAGTCTATAATATCTGTAAAAGATGGGCCGCAGTCATCAATAATTTATGCTGAGATGGAAGGCAAAAACTCAATTGAACACCTCATCAATTATGTAGTGATTATATCTGCAGGGAAAAGTAGGAAAGATTTGCTTCTGGACAATAATCTGATGTCATATACTTTTCTGATTTAATCTTGTATTTCAAAAAAGAATGGTCATCTCCTAACCACACCCTCACTTTAAAAACACTCCAAATTCTTATCACAAATGGACATTAGGAAAGTATGTGTAGTTGTGATGGCCTCTGTTAAGCTTGGCAGTCAGGAACTGCTCATTCTCCAGATATTCTACCAACATCTCGGAAATAATTGGCCAAGGCAAATGAGGACAATGCATTCCCCAAAAGAATTGTGCACTCCCATTATGTTGTCCTTCCATTTCTAGATTTCTGTCATTGCAGTTGAGCATATGGAAGAAGAGCTGAAAGCTTCTAAAGAAAGATAAGAGTTCTGGAACACTCAACACTAAGGAACGTATTACATAAGGCATGTGAATCATAATTACATTAGGCCAAGATCTGGGACTTATCACATGGTGTTGTTCTCTTGTTCTTCTCGTGGGGGACAATTTGGAATGCTTTTCTTTTGCAAACACACAAAAAAACTGATAGTAACCTTCTTTTACAAACGAAACAATTCCAATGGTTTCCCATTGGGAGAAACATAGAAATGGTATTATGTTGTGTGAAAAGTCACATTGCTGCCCTGCTGCAATCTACTTGCTGTGTGAGATAAGATCCTAATACTTTACAAACGGACTAAAACAGTGTACATGGATAAGTTGGCCTTTTCATGCACATGCACTTTGCACAAACTCCAGGATTCATCTTTAGTGGAGCTACAACTGTGTGAGGAAATTCATTCTCAGCTTTGACATATGCACTGACACAATGTTTGCACTCAATGCTTCACCAGAAGGAAACAAATTTAGTCTTCCTAGCTTTTGAAAGCAACATATTTGAAGGAACTTCAAGTGGACAGTTTTACCAACAGTTTGCTGAGAAATCTGGATGCATTAGAGTCATCTTAGTTTGGCTCATTGTGACAGGATGACTAGGAAAATATGCCTAGTCCATGTTATTAAGTATATGTACTCACATATATGTCAACCTCAGGTTTAAGTTGACAGGCTTTAGGGTCAAAATTATGGATTTTGATATAACCTGTGGGTAAGTCAACAATTGGGGCCCCCTGGTAGCACAGTGGGTTGAACTGCTGAGCTGCTGAACTTGCTGAATGAAAGGTTGGCAGTTTGAATCTGGGGAACACGATAAGTTCCTGCTGTTAGCCCCAGCTTCTGCAACCTAGCAGTTCAAAAACATAATGTGAGTAGATTCATAGGTACTGCTTCTGTGGGAAGTTAAGGGTGCTCCATGCAGTCATGCTGGCCACATGACTTTGGAGGTGTCTATGAACAATGTTGACTCTTCAGCTTAGAAATGGAGATGAGCACCACCACCCCACCGCCCCTGAGTGGGACCCGACCAGACTTAATATCAGGGGAAACCTTTACCTTTATTAAGTCAACAAATATCCCAAGGAGAGGGGAAAGCACCAATGTTGCTTTGGGAGACCAGCCATGGCCACTATTTCACCACGTAGGTATTAACAATGGGCAGAAGTGGTTCTGCAGCAGAGAGGGTAGAAGAATTGGTGCTTCTTTTAGATTCTTCTGGAAAGGACGAAGATCTTACTGTTTTCAACTGCTCAGATGAGGATATGGTTTCATTTTGTAAGAGTAAACATATGGTACATACAATGACCTGTGAATAAGCAGATTCAGAGCCCTTCCATACAGCTCTATATCCCAGAATATCAAGGCATAAAATCCCACAATATCTGCTTTGAACTGGGTTATCTGAGTCCACACTCAGATAATGTGGGATTTTTGCCTTGATATTCTGGGATATAGGGCTGTGTGAAAGGGCCCCCAGATTTTGTGTGTGTGTTGATTCATATACAGACATGCAACTATTTTGTATGTGGAAAATGTTGTATTTTATTCTTTCTGCTTTTTTGGATGTGCTATCATATATCTAATCAAAATGCATTGATTGTGGGCCTTTCCAGACAAGCCATTATCCCAGGAGCATCCACGTTTAAAAAACGTGGATGTTCCTGGGGGCCTGTCCACACCCACCCCAGAAAGTGCACACTTTCAGGAGTGGGTGTCCAGATGTTTTTTGGCACTGGACTGGCAGAACATCTGGAGACCCTACACCCCCTCCCCCAAAGCCCCCAAATCCCTTTTAAAAGTGAGGAAAACTTACCCGGCCTCCATTACAGTGTTGCTGGAACTCTCTCTCTCTCTCTCCCCCCCCCCCTCTCCTGGAGCATAATTTCTACATGCCAGGAGAGCTATGGCAACACTGTAATGGAGACTGGGTAAGTTTTCCTTATTTTTAAAAGGGCTTTGGGGGCTTTGGGGGCTTTGGGGGAGGGTGGTGGGATTCCTTGCAGTCAAGACACCAGAAGTAGTGGGTTTATCCTGTACATTCCAAGAAGGTGTGGAATAAATCCACTATCTAATTCATTCACCACAAACCAGGGTTTTCCTGGTTTGTGACAAATTAATTGTGGATTGGCCAGAACGTCATCTGGACAGCCCCCATTTTATTGTGGAAGTTTCCGCAATAAAGGAGCTGTTTGGATGGGCCCTGTGTGACATTTTGACATTAACTATGAAAACCTTTTTCCTTACAAACCTTACAGCCTCGGTGGCCCAACCCTTTGCAACTCCTGATTTCATTACTGACTCTGCCTTCTCAGTGAAAATGATCTCACCACATCCCTATCTCAAGCTTCTGGGACTTATTTTGACTAGAAATATGTCTCTATAGATTACAGGGTGTTTCAAAATTATGGACTCCATTTCAAAGCAATATATTTCACAATAGCGGCATTACAGTTAGGCACAAATTACAAACATCTGACTTACAAATGACTCATAGTTAAGAACCGGGGGAAACAACAGGAAGTGAGAGAAATCTGCCCCTAAGAAGGGAAATTCACTCCTGAAAGAGTCATTGTGGGTAAACATCTCTCCACTGAAGCTTTGTCACCAATTCTTGTTTCCTCAGCAAGCCAAATATTCAAAATCTAATTATCACAAAATGACATCTTCTGAACAGGAGCACAGACAGCAAAACAAACACTACAGGTGTGTTAACCCTTCTCTAGGCTAATCAAAGTATTAATGCACACACACACACACACTTAATGATAATAATAATAATTTCATTTCTTTAAAATATCTTTATTGGGGTTTTTTTGCAAATTAAAATTAGATAGAAAGGGAAAGGAAGAGAGAGAAGAGAGAGAGAGAGAGAAGAGAGAAAGAAAAAGAAAACAAAGAAAAATATAATAATAATAATAATAATAATAATAATAATGGGGGGGGGGTACTGGGAAATTTACAAATTTTCCTTACTCTTGACTGGATTGTTAGGGTTCTTCAATGCCAGTTCTTGCCTAGATTGACTGTCTGCTTCAAGTGGTTAAACTATTCTTTGTTCTTCTATTTATAACATAAATAGATTATGCTATAAATAATTTTATTTCATACCCACCTCTCCCCACGGCTCGAATTACACTTTAAAATGTACTTGTTCTGACTTAAAAACAAATTCAACTTAAGAACAAACCTACATAATCTACCTTGTTTGTAATGTGGGGATTGCCTGTATGCAGAAAAGTTACAAATGACTGAATGAATTGTCAAGGTTTATCCTTTGGAACCAGAAGCAAATCTAAAAAATAATTCTGTAAACAGAGAATTATCTTATTAGGCCTTATGTTGCAGGTTCGTCATCTTGCAAATCATTGAGGAAGAGGCATATGGCAGCAATCATTTGAAACATTGTGTTCCTCTCTTTCAAGTGATAAAAGTTTCATTCATGGTTGGCTCATCATTACAGAGATACAGCGACTTCAAATGGAGTTCATCTCTTCCCATGCTTTAGGCCAGCGGTCCTCAAACTTTTTAAACAGAGGGTCAGGTCGCAATCCCTCAAACTGTTAGAGGGCCGGATTATAATTTGTAAAAAATGAATGAATTCCTATGCACTGCACATATCTCATTTGTAGTGCAAAAAACACTTAAAAACAATACAAAAATTAAAATGCAGAACAATTTTAACTAATAAACTTATTGGGAAGCTTTTGGCTGATGAGATAGGATCGTTGTTGTAGTAGTTGTTGCTGTGTGGTTTCAAGTTGTTTCAGACTTCGGTTGACCCTGAGCGAGGGCCAGGTAAATGACCTTGGAGGACCGTATCTGCCCCTCGGGCCTTAGTTTGAGGACCCCTGCTTTAGGCCCTTTGGTAATCTCCTGATCTATTCACTCTTTGCAGCTTTGCGTGCCTACAAATAAATCTAAGTGAGCCCTTGGGCTAAAGGTTTCTTGTGTTTGATGAACCTCCTTCCTCGTAGTTTTGTTTTCCAAGTCTCTGCTCTTTACTGCTCTTTTTCAGGAAAGTTATCTTTCTGTGCCCTCCCATCAATGGTGTTTATTTATTTACTACATTTATATTCCGCCCCTCTCAGCCCAAGGGCGACTCGGAGCGGTTAACAATAGGCAACAATTCGATACTGGTACAGTTACAGCAAATTAAAACAATGATAAAAACTTTAAAATACTATCAGCAGTATAAAAACATAAAAATCATACTAAGCATTTAAAAGCATTTTCAAATCATTGTCCAGTTGCGTCGTCAATTGTCTATAATATCAAATATTTATGCCATGTTTGGGAAGGCCTGTTCAAAAAGCCAGGTTTTTACCATTCTTTGAAAGGATAGGAAGAAGGGAGGCACTCTTATCTCTCTAGGCAGGGCGTTCCACAGTAGAGGGGCCACCACTGAGAAGGCCCTGTCTCTCGTCCCCGCCAAACGCATCTGTGAGGAAGGCAGGAGCAAGAGCAGGGCCTCCCCAGAAGATCTTAGCATTCTG
The DNA here is from genome assembly GCF_037176765.1 of Anolis sagrei. Classification (NCBI taxonomy): domain Eukaryota; kingdom Metazoa; phylum Chordata; class Lepidosauria; order Squamata; family Anolidae; genus Anolis; species Anolis sagrei. The sequence goes on along the minus strand of NC_090021.1, from coordinate 47,073,729 downwards.
GATGGTTCGTAAGGAGAGATATGTTCAAATAGGTAAGTTGGACTGAAACCGTTTAGGGCTTTATAGGCTAAAGCCAACACTTTGAATTGTGCCTGGAAGCAGATTGGCAGCCAGTTTAGTTATTCCCAGTTAGCACTGGACTGACCTCATTAGTTTACATGAGTTTTTGATCTTGGCTCTCCTCCAAATTCTACTCTGTGAGAATTTTGCTCCTTCACATATCTACATTCTCTGTCTCCGATACAATGACTTCCTTGTTATCATACTGCTCTTTTGTCTCTTCTTCTTCAATGTGTTTTCTTGACAAGGGAGGAAACAGGAAACACAAAAGATTTATACTGAGGAGATGGTATCTGAGGCCCCGTCTACACTGACATATAATGCAGTTTGAAATTGGACAGTTTAGACTCATATAATGCAGTTCAACAGCATTGTACTGCATTAAACATATAAGTCTACACTGGCCATATAGTGCATTGACCTGATCCTCCAATATAATTAGGCGAATGATGCAGGGCAATGACATATAAATACCTTGCCTGGAAGCACCTTTATTTCCTCTAGCACATGTCCTACTTTACTGATCTGTCAAGTCAGCTCCTTCTGCAGAAAATGTATAGTGTTTTCAGGAATTGACTGTGACAGTCACTAACAAGGAGTTGTTTAAGTATTAAGTCTGGAATCTGTTGTATGTTATAATCTTTTCTGGCGATCTGCCTCAGAGTGCTCCACAGACAGCCTCATGAACATGGAGTGACAATTCAGAGCCACGATCAAGTGTCCTGTTAAGGTTGGCTTTCTCGTTATATCCCACCATCCCTGGAGATTTGTTGCTATAGCAGAATTGCCACTTCAGTAACTGATTGGCTTGTGTTTTCCTATCCTTGAGGAGTATTCATTTTCACTTCCATTCATCTGTTGGTTTGATCAAACAACCTGCATTTTCCCCCTTTCATAAACAAGGTCTTTGCTCTTTGATGCTTTCCCTGTAATCATGTAGGAGGTTTACTCCAGCAATTCTCTTTTATAGAAGGGAGCAAGCTCTGGCAGAAAAATGATGATGCTGTGTCACCTTCCTATAATGTTTCTTTTTTAAAGAAAGAGTTCATAGACCTACAATGAAGTGGTTCTCAGGAAGAAGAAAAATAAGAACATAATGACAAGATGCTCTTCAGAGGTTTTCTTGAAGACAGGAAGCTCTCCTTAGGCCATCATGGCATTGTTACAGAGGTGAGGCCAGCAAAATGTTTTAATAGTTTTGCCACCGTTCCTGTTAAAATGAATTTGTGAGTGAGGGCAATGCCTTGAAGGACTCTAGCAAATGTGTGCTTCGGCTTTGGATGAATCCTGGAATAGGCTGATTCAGAAAGCTTTGGGAGATGTTTGAATTAAACCAGGGTTTTTCCAAAATAGATCAAATCTAAATCTGAAGAAAGTACTCCTGAAGTTTCATTAGCAATTTAGATTCTGAGTCACATAGAGACAGAGTATATCCAAAAAGATGTCTCCCCAAGCTATCCATATCAGGAAATCATCAGGGTGGGAAGAACAAGGAAAGAAGGAAAGGTAGAGAATAGTGGCTGAAAATTAACTTTTAATCATAGTGCATGCAATTTAATAAGGCTTTTCCAATCCCAATGCTGAGATAATATAACACAGACTTGATCCAGTTTTAAGTACTGGAAAGGTGCAATGCTGCATATTTCCTTGGAAAACACTGAATGTGCTGTACAGGCAGTCCACAAGTTAAGAACAAAGTTCTATAGGTTTCTTCTTAAGTTGAGTTTGTGTGCAAGTCGGAAAAAATCTGGCTTGTTGTGGAAACAAGGATTAGTGGTAAAGCTTCAGTGGAGACACCTTTTCCCCATGATAACTCTTTCAGGAGTGAATTTACCTTCCAAGGGGTAGATTTCTCTCACTGCCTACTGTCTCACCCCTGTTTGTAACTATGAATCATTGGTAAGTTGGGTGTTTGTAACTCAGGGATTGTCTGTACTTTTGTCTCTGGCCCCACTGCCATGTAATGTTTGAAACTGCATTATATGGCCAGTGTAGACTCATATAATGCAGTTTAACTGCACTGAACTGCATTATATGAGGCTACACCAACCATATAATGCTATTTGAAACTGCATTTTTGGAGGTGTAGCTGTGCCCTCTTTTATTATAGTTGGGTGGACACCTGTCTATGTTTAAGGGGCTGCATTTACCTCCAGAGCCTCTCTGCTGCTTAGTAGCTAACTAAACAAATTTCAACCAGTTGCAACAAGAAATAAGGATGTGGGGTTTTTTTTTAAAAAATTAAAATTTAAAGTCAAGTAGAACAAATTGGCAGACATCTTTCTGAAGTCTGACATACTTTCAAAATATGTTTCAGAAAATATAATCTGATTCTGTCAAAGAAAAAAAACACAAATGTATCAGCTCAGTTAATTTCCGTTTTATAAAATATGCAATCTATGCTGCAAGTATTTTAATTGTTTTAAAGTGATATATTAAAATTAATGTCTGGTGATTTGTTCATGTATTTTGAAAGTATAAGTTGGACTTAATGTCATCAGAACTCACTCTTTTGGTCACTGCAGAGGTCAGAATTCTGTTCCAGCCAACAACAAAAATCACCTCCAAAATCTAACTTGTATGCAGCCCCCCCCCCCCCCCCCCCATACACACACTTCTGTCTTGCTGGAGAGTGTAGGGATAAATAGGGTTGCATTCAGCCATTTTCTGATACTTTAAAATCCCATAAAGATGTCATTTGAAGATGCCTATGGCAGCGCTTCCACCTACAGGAAAATAGCTGGTTTCAGATACCAGGAAATTCCTGTATTCAGTTAATGAGGGGAAAGCTGTCTGCAAGGTAAGTTATGTGGGGCTGGCATCAAGTGGCAGACATACACCTCTTGATGCAGGATCTTGGCCAATGTTTTAATTGGATTGATTGTTTAATTTTTTGTGAACTTCCTATCCCACCTCTTTGTAGTTATTTTATATTGATACTATAAGGCATTTTGGGATCCCACATTGCGAGAATGATGGGATGAACCAAACCCATCAATCAATCAATCAATCAGGGACTTGAAGAATTGGATGTTTACACAAGTCTTTGAGAATGTCTAGCCCCAATGGTCCGCAATTAATGACACAGCACTGCACTTTCATCCTATGCCCTTGTTTCTTAGCTATAATGTGCACTATCCCATTCCTTTGTCTTGTTTATAGTTTGCCCATGTTTTACGGCTGTTGTCACCATAGGCTAATGGGCATTATTCTGAGTTTTAAATTGTTGTTGTCCTGTTTTGCCTCAAGAACAGCCTTACAACAAAGGTTAAACCAACTAAAAAAGCTTTACTTCAGCAAAAAGATAATACTCTAACAAAGAGCAGCAAAGGAACAGGAAAAAAAATCCCAAGAGCAAAGCAAAATCTTATATCAGACATGAAACAAGAATCTTTAGCAAAAAGCACTTTGCAGACACTGGAGCTGCAAGTAAGGAAACCGGAGCACAGAAGCACTAAGTAGAATTGTTGCTGCCAGCATTGACCACTTGCTTTACTGCTGATTTATAGCCCTCAGCTCCCAGCACAGGTGTTCCCAGGGTGACGTCTGACTACTCAGTATCCTTGCTGCAATTCTAGCTGACTTTCTTCTTTCTTCTTCCTCCTCAAAATTTGGCCCCAAATTCCCAACTTCTAAATCTTCAGCCTCCTGTTCTACCTTCTCCTCAGAAGAAGAGTACACAGCAGTTGTTTTATATGTTATTGATTTTGCTTCTTTGTACTGCACTGTGTGTTCATTTTATGCATTGTTTTAGGCACTTTGTGTCATTTGTAAGCCACCCTGAGTTCCTTCAGGGAGATGGAGGCAGGGTACAAAAATAAGGTTATTATATTATTAAAAGAGTCATTTAGTCAAACTAGGCAACCTTTGCAAAACCCAAGACCATGTCTGCATGATGTCAAGCGGAAACTGTGTGTGTGTGTGTGTGTGTGTGTTCTGTGAGCCCTGAACTGTTGTGAGTGTATGCAGCAAGTTTTAAAAGTATAAATAAATAAACAAACCGATAGAAAAATAGAAGAATTCTCAGCTACCTTGTAAATGTAACAAGGTAAACAGAACCCTTGATTTCCCACTCCCCAGACAGACATTTCTGCAAAATTACGCCTTTCTTGCCAAAGAGGCTTGTAAAAGAAGATTTTTGCAAAAGTAAGGGGAAAATAAAGGAAAAGTTTTGCACATTACTTTAGCACATTACTAATTCTCATCACTATTTCAGGACAGAACCTCACTCTGTTGAGCAAATACAATTATTACAAGGGCAACAATATAATAATTTCTTTGTATTTTAAAGTTCTCTCTGTGGATTTCTATGCTGATGCGTTTTTGTTTGTTTTTGACTGTTTTGCTGCTTTTATAACAAGTGTTCTGCTTTTATGAACTGCTTTGAAACAGATAGATAAATACACAGGTAGATGTATCAGAGAAATCCTGAAAATACATAAGCAAGCAGATGAGCTTTAGTACCAGAACACAAAACTATTGTTTTTCATGTATACGAGCTGCTTTTCTTCTCTGAAAAAAAAGCATTAAAATGCAATGCACTCTTTTTGTTTTACTTTCTAGTTGGTCTTGGGGATTCTGTCCAATTGTCTACATACACATCTATTTAAAATCATTTTACTTGCTTGTATGTAATCTAAATTTTGTGTGTTTAATGCAGGAAATAGTAGCCCAGATTCAATTGATTTTACCAGCTAAATTACACACACTGAAAAATTGCCAAATTATTAGTGGACATTTCGATATATGCCATGATTCATGGCATGGGTCTACTCTAGTTGGACTAATAACTGGATTTAGACATGTGATGTTAAACTGGAATATACACAGAAGCTACTTATACACCCAAAAATGTAGAATTGCATTTAGCTTTATAAGCTGCAAGGGAAAAATAGTCCATGGTAAATTCCAAATTTGTAATCCCTTGGCAAGACAAAGCATGATGACAAGAATTTGCCAGCATGTGCAGAATTCAGCTTGGATCTGACTTAGACATCCCACACTGAGTGGCAAAAATAAAAGGAAGCTGCTTTTTCAATTCAGTAAGCTGATCCAGGTGGACTTTATTTACTTATTTGCTTGTTAAATGTATTTTCCAGCTTCCCACCACATGGTGCTTAAGAAGACTAACACTGCAGTGAAAACTGAAGACAACAGCACAGGGAGACAAAATATCATGCCTGGAAGCTTACATTGGCCATTCTTTGCAATATGGGATTTCTTTGACTGGTGGACTTTTGTCTGAGCTCAAATATCTACACAGCCATGAAGGTCGGTGTCTTTGAGCCAGTCACTGAGAAACGTAACCTACTTCTCAAGTTTATTTCAAGGAAGGATGAGGCCACAGGTGATGTTCTGAGCTACTCTGAAGGAATGACACAAAAGTGTAATTGTTGTATGAAGGAGATTTCTTAGCATTATCTCACACCTACAAGTCATCTCAAGTTGGAGATGGGGTCTTGTGGCATTGCCATCAGCAAAGATGATCACAAACATCCCCCCATTTGTCCTCCAGTGGAGTGGAGGAAGTACTTATAGGACCACAGAGTGCATGTGTGCTCAGAGAACTGCTTTCAGATAGAGAGTGAAAACAGGTCATTCAGAAAACAGAGGGCTCCACTCTCTTGTAAATCTTCCCAATTGTGGTAAATCACCCCTTGCCTAATGGTGTGACCATTGTTCTGAGTAACAACTAAAACTTTCACCAGCAGAAGGGATGAAATCTATCTTAGCTTGGGGAAGTTACTTTATTTGGATGACTACTTATTGAATTCTCTTAAACAGCATGGATACCAGAACTAGCAAAAACCAGTGGGTGAATCATGAAGCCACTGAACCAGGTACTGAAGAGAGATGTTGGGTCCAACCCTCAACTTTGAGCCTGAACCTAAGCCTGTTAGCTGTTGGCTCCTCTTTTTCTAGGCAGCTTGTCCTGCAACTCCACATGACATGACCTGCTAACAAATTTTATTTATTTATTTTTACTCGTTTTATTTAACCAACTATGCCATTTCTCAAGGAGCAGGCTCATAAGGGCAACTATAGCCTTAGATTTATCCTGTGGTTCTTAGTTATGGTCTGAATAGGACACCAGCTGAATCTACATGTATCCACATATCAAAGGATAAACTGCTCTGGAGCTGTCCAGATACAGCCCAGGAGTGTGTCCCCAAAGCCCAAATAAGAGTGCATTGAGGTTGTAGTCACCATCTCTGTATCTTCCTCACAGCTCACAGAGACTTCCTGGTGACATTGTTCTTCTGGTCGTGTGGCAGGGTGCCCCACTGTGACGTTGCTAAGAATCCTCTGTGAGGGAGCCGATTATCATCAATGACACAGCAGTGGGTTTACTGTACACATTGGCACTGAATTGTGCCTGATCCAGCCCAAACCTGCTGTATGTCGCACATCTGCCTCACATCAGCTGAAAGATGAGTCTACATTACTTGATCCATGTAGGCCCCATTTAAACTACCATATAATAGTTTGAAACTGCATTATATAGTCAGTGTAGACTTATGCAACATAGTTCAGTGCAGTTAAAATGCATTATGTGAGTCTACATCACGCTCAATCTGTGTTATATGGCAGTGTAGATAGAGTCTTAGGCAGCCTGGATCTAATGGGAACCCTCCCTTTCATTCCCCTGTTTTTCTTATACAAAGCTCATTATAGTCCTGTATAATTTCGGAACCATGTGCAAACCTAGAGCTCCTTTCAGGCAGCTTTCAGTTAGAAAAGTTGGGTCTCAGTGGTGATTACGAAAGTATTACTTCACAGACTTTCCTGTGTTAATAAATTGTCAAGTCAACTTTTAACATTCCTTTTAAACATAATTAGGCGTGACTTCTCCATGAGTTAAAACAATGCTTTGCCTTTATAGCACTTAAAATACAGCCATGTAGTTCCATATTCAACAGTTAATGGAAAAGAAGACCAAAAAGTGGTTACGTGAATAATCAGAACAGGAGGCAGGAGAGAGGAAGAAATATTTACTAATTGCCTCAAAGAAACATCATTCTGATTGGTCTTGTCATTTCATGAAACCATTACCTTGTCAGCCCTGGTATCCAGATTGGAAGGGACCACGGGAATTTTATCCTTTGCAAAAGTTCCCCACAGCTGATGCTCCAGCATTTCCATCTGCATTCTTAAGCATAAGCTATGCCTGGTCCCCTTGCTCTTGTTATGCCGGATGGTCGTGAAATTGAGGAAATCTTGCTGTTTAATACCCTGCCATTTTTAGTAATGACTCTGCAGAGGTACTGGACAGAGACATATGGTTTACAGTAGAATATCCATCTCACTAGATCTGTTTTCTGTGGTTATTTATCACATTTGTCCTTCTCTAACGGTGCAACCATCGGTTATCCACGATGTAAAAAGGGGAAAGCAATAAAGCTGCCAGACTGTTGTACACCAGTGTTCTTGTCTCTCTAATGCAGAAAGCTCCCATAGCTGATCTCTTACAAGATTCTGCCTCCCGTGGTGCTGCCTATCACAAGATGCTAGAGAAGAAGTGCTATATACTCTCTTACTATATAATGTAGGCGTACAAGGAGACTTCTGTTATTTCACAAAAGAAACGATAACTGTGACCATGAAATGGTATCCTTAGATGAAAAGGAGGTTTAACTATGAAGGTAATGTAAGTGTAAATGAGCCTTCCCCAGCCTGGCACAGTTGTGGCAGACGGCAACTCTCATTAACTATTCCTGCCCAGCATAGCCATTGGCTCTGCGGGATGGGATGATGGGAAACGCAGACCAACACATTTGAAGAATGCTGCATTACAGAAAGCTGACATAAACTATTACTGTGGGAATTAAGCAGAGCCACATTTGCAATACATAGTCCTGAAAAAACTATTTGACTAATGGGATTACAAGCATAATATTTTTAGGTTACAGTCCTAAACATACTTATCAATAGATAAGCTTCAATGAATGCAATAGGATTTAACATCTGAGTAAGCCTGTATAGGATCCTCTCCTCCATTAGCCTCCAAACCAAATTTTATTTTCTGCATGTGTCATTCCCATTTTACAAAGTGTGTGTAAATGCAGCTGTGCACAGAAGCAAATCTGTTTACTTATACTCACTCTGGAATGCATCAGTTAATTTCCTTCAGCAAATATACCTTCAGATCAATCTTGAATTGTGACTATGGACTTCATCACATGAGCCTGCAAACATGCTATGTTAGTAATAGAAGCATATCAGTTTTGCATCAGTCTATATCACACTGGTGACCTCATCTTACTTACTTAGGCAATCACTCATTGTCCGAGTAGGATAGTCTTCTAAGATCAGTGTACTGGTGGTGGTTACGTAGGTGACTGTGGAGCCCTACTCTTGATCTGCATCTTCTCCCGCAGTGAGGGGATTGGTTTCCAGGTGGAAGGTGGTCTTGGTTGGGGTTGGCTTGTCGCGCCTTTCTCTTGGCATGTTTCTCTCTTTCACCCTCCATTCATGCCTCTTCAAATTCTACAGCACTGCCGGTCACAGCTGACCTCCAGCTGGGGTGCTCAAGGGCCAGGGCTTCCCAGTTCTCAGTGTCTATGCCAGAGTTTTTAAGGTTGGCTTTGAGTCCATCTTTAAATCTCTTTTTCTGCCCACCAACATTCCGTTTTCTGTTCTTGACTTCAGAGTAGAGCAACTGCTTTGGGAGACAGTGGTCGGGCATTCGGACAACGTGGCCAGTCCAGCGAAGTTTATGGTGGAGGACCATCTCTTCAATGCTGGTGGTCTTTGCTTCTTCCAGCACGCAGACATTTGTCCGCTTTTCTTCCCAAGAGATTTGCAGGATTTTTCAGAGCCAACGCTGATGGAATCATTCCAGGAGTTGCATGTGATGTCTGTAGAGTCCACATCTTGCAGGCATATAGCAGGGTTGGGAGGACAATAGCTTTATAAAAAAGCACCTTGGTATCCCTACAGATGTCCCAGTCCTCAAACACTCTCTGCTTCATTCAGAAAAAAAGCTGCACTCGCAGAGCTCAGGCGGTGTTGTATTTCAGTGTCAATGTTGACTTTTGTGGAGAGGTGGCTGCCAAGGTAGCGGAAATGGTCAACATTTTCTAATGTTACACCATTAAGCTGTATTTCTGGCATTGGAGAGGGATTGGCCAGTGACTGCTGGAAGAGCACTTTGGTTTCCTAATGTTCAATGACAGGCCAAGCATCTCATATGCTTCTGCAAAGGTGTTTAGAGTGGCTTGTAGGTCTTCTTTTGGATGTGCACAGATGACGTTATCATCAGCATATTAGAATTCTATAACAGATGTTGTTGTAACCTTGGTTTTGGCTTTCAGTCTGCTGTGGTTAAATAGCTTGCCATCTGTCCGATAGATTATATCCACTCTGGTGGGAAGCTTCCCATCAACAAGATAAAGTATCATTGCGATGAAGATGGAAAATAAAGTTGGGGTAATAACAAATTCCTGTTTGACACCTGATTCCACTTTAAATGGGTCACTTTGGGAGCCATTGCTGTCCAAGACTATTGCCATCATGTCATCATGGAGGAGCTGCAGGATGTTCACAAATTTTTTAGGGCACCTGATTTTCTGGAGGATGGTCCAGAGAGTGCTGTGATTCACTGTGTCAAATGCCTTTGCAAGGTCATATTTATCTAACAAAGTGTCCTAGGATACATTTACCTTGGCTTCACGACAGAGTCCCACACTGGTTATCACATGATGCCATCTGACTTCTGGCTGGGGGCCCGCCCCCAACAGGGGTAAAAGCATCTCCGAAGGCTTTGCTCACAACACAGGAGGCTTCCTATATTGAGCTGGCTACAATGGAACCAGCATAGGGCCTCAGCTCTTGGGTGAAACTTCCCCCATGTGATGGGGAAAGCGTCACTGAGAGAGAACTGTGTGCAGGGTGACAGATTTGACCTTCTGCCCCTCTTCTTTGGCCCTGATGCAGGCAAAGTGGGATGCTTCACCTGGCCTTTATGATGAGGCTCTTCAGAACAGCTTTGGGCATGCCTTTTTTCCCCCAGCACTACTGCCATAATGCCACCATCTGACTCCTCCATGACTTGCTCTGATGATGTGTGCCTTCCATTGTATTTATTCATGTTTCTTTGCCATAATTTTGCAATTATGGCAACACACTCCATCAAAGATAGAATGAGAGTCCTTTCTCATAAAGAGAAGTCATCCCAGCAGGGAAGGACTGTTTACACTTCTTTGCTGGATGAGAGCAAGCCAAGTGCATCTCACGAAAGAAGCAATGGAGTCATTTTTCACAAGAAGTCTCCCTTTGAGGAAGAACTTTCATTGCTTCTTTGGGGATAGGGGAGCTGGTGCATCCCGCTAAAGAAGCAATGGGAGGGAGGGAGAGATGGAGAATGAACTACGTAGTGGTACTATAAATCATGTTATATACCTCCCATAACTTCCTGAGAAGTGGAACTGCAGCAGGAGGAAATTTTCACATCTGAATCCATTGTGAAAACCCATGTGATTAATAAGTATTGAAAAGTTTTTTTATCTATCCATTGGCAGTTGTGCTGCTGGAATGAATGGGATACAAACCAGCTATAGGACAAACATGGAGTCATATGGTGAGCAGTGAGCAAAGATGACAAAATCCTATGGTAAAATCACTTTACTAGCCTCATGTGCTAAAGTCCTACTACATGTACAGGTTTGGCTTGAGAACCGAGTGGCTCTGACCATTTGAGGACTGGTTTCCTTATACCCTCAATTCACTTCTGTGTCTTTGTAGTGAGGGATGGAGATTGTGATATTTGTCTTTACTGTTCTAATGTAGCCCAAATCATATGTAAAATCATACTACGTATTTTTGACATTTGACATTAATATTGAAATCTGAAATATATACAGAAAGTATCCACAAATTAGAGAATATGCCAAGTTGCCTGAAATGAAACCTGGGTATCTGCGTCGAAAGAATGACATGTTGTTCCACTGTTTATCCAGTTACCCTCCCTACTTTCCCCCTGCTTTGAATGTTGTAAATGAGGCTAATTAAAACATGGACTCCTCTCCTTGTGATCTTTAATGCACCGTGCACGATTGAACTTCAATAAATAAATACATGTACTTGGTTGTTTGCTGGTTTCTTGACTTCAACCATCATGTTTTTCCCCTGATCTCTTTTTCTTTTTACTTTTAATGAACCCAGTCCAAAGAGGGGAATGAATAGAAAGGTCTATCAGTTTGACTTGTTTTGCCATAAGCAGTGCAAAAATATCCCAAGTCAGCACAGCTGCCATGAGGGCCTAAAAGCTGGCATCCTTCATTTTGCAAGTTACCACTTGAAGTGTGTGTGTGTGGGGGGGGGGGGGGGTGAGTCTCCATCACTCAGTTTCTCCCCTACCTTACTTTATATTTTTTAAATTTAATTTTTTCAGTTTTGCTGAAAAAACAGATTTAAGGCTCAGTGCATTAGAGAAGAATATTTTGCTTTGCTTTGCTTTGCTTTGTGTGAAAGATTTTGCATGCAGTTAACTTGGGAAATTCAAATCAGACAGGTTTCAAGGGCCAAGCTAGATTAGATGAGAGTTTGAGGAAAAAATATACTTCAGTACAGTCCCTGTATCTATGGGGATACGTTCTTGAACTTATTGTGGAAGCAAGAAACCACAGATAGCAGCAAACATATTTAAATGAGTAACTTCTGTTGGAAGCAGACCACAGAATCACATAGTCTTAGAAAATTCTTATACATACCCTATATGCTCATGTATAAGCCTAGACATTTTGGACAAAAATGCAACCCCAAAAACTGAGTTGATTTACACACAGGTGAATATTATTTCTTTTAAAAGAACCACCCCCTTCTTTGTAATATGGAATATGATGTTTTTAATGATTGTTTGTGATGGAGGTGAGAAGACCGGTATACAAAATCACTAAATAAATAAATAAATAAATAAATTTGAGTGATAAGCTAATTCTATCCTAGGAGAACCTAAAGTTATCACCAACCTCTCTCTACTCTCTCAATCTTTAGAAGGTGTGCCTAGCCTCTTGAGATGACATTGGTACTTTCCCCTCTCCACAGAAAATCTTGACTTATCCATGGGTCTTACCAAAATCCATTATTTTGGTCCCAAAATCTGCCCTCAACCTATACATGATATATATGGTATTTCACAGGTACAGTGTGTGTGGCATTAGCTTCTTGAATTTCCCAGGAAAATTCTGGGAGCCATTGCCCCTGAAATGCATTAAAAATCCTGTGTGCTATGATTCCACTCTAATTGACATGTGAACATCCCATTGAAACCTGAGATATGCAATTTAGTCAGCAGTTTTTAGAATTTTCAACACTGGCCAACACACATTTTGGTGACTTAATGTTAACACTGTTTCTGGGAATATTTGATCTGCCAATTCCAAAAATGGCACCAGTTTTCCCCTATCAGCTCTAGTTTCTGAGATACAGAATATGTGTCAGCTATCAGTTGCCATCTGCTCGTCCATAGAAAAGCATGATAACCACATCTAATGCCCCTTCTATACTATATTCCAGGATCTGACCCCAGATTATCTCCTTTAAACTGAAGTCCTCACTGCCAAATAATCTGGGATAGGAAGATAATCTGGGATCAGATCCTGGGATATAGGGGCAATGTGGAAATTCCCTAAGAAAGTAGAGCTGAGGTGGTCTATTCAATGCAATTTATGGACCGCCTTCTCTCCCCAAAGGGACTCAAGGTGGTTTATAGGCACAAAACAAAAGGCAAACATTAAATGCCTCAAATGAATACAAACACATCAAAATAATACAAGATAATGCTCACGAACAACATTTAACTTACAACAAAGTATTAAGTATTGAGATAAAAATAATAAAAAACGAAGACACCACTATTTTTTGTTGGGCTGTGTTATAGTCCAAAAAAGGGAAATTTCCTTGCTCTGCAAAATGAGTCTTCTTGTGTGCAAATGGATCCTTTCACATTAAAAAGAATGGAGAATGCAATTAAGAAATTAAGAGAAGACTCAGAGTGTATCTGCACTCTAGAAGTAATGCACTACAATATCACTTTAACTGCCATGGCTTAGTGTTATGGAATCCTGGGAGTTGTAGATTTCCAAGGCCTTCTCTGCCAAAGAGTGATTGTGTCTCCACCAAACTAAAGCCCCCAGGATTCCATAGCACTGAGCCATGGGAGTAAAATGGTGCCAAATGTGTTAATTCTACTGTATAGATTCACCATAGGACTTGAAAGAGCAGTTATAAAGGAACTAGACATGCTTTCAAGGATCAAAGTTGACTTTAAGAAAGTTAACAATAGTGTGGATTTTTTGCTGTATCTTTTAAACTTGTATACTGTAACTTGCCTTGGGTCGTAGATTGGGAAAGGACGAATAATGATGATCTTGATAATAATATCACTACCATGGGAAATTTGATTTGCATATTCTTCTCTCGTGTACTTCTCCATCTTGACTGGTTTGAAGCAGCAGCACAGGTTTACTACCATCTGTGGTGATGTGTCTTCCTCATAACAGAAGAGAAGTAAAAGACATTGCCAGTGAGCTGTCAGAAACTCATGCTAGATTAAGCAGCTCTTTGACTGCCAAGTGCTATTAGTGCCGCTTTTTTCTATGATCTGGATGGAAAGGTCACTATCTCATCCCCTCCTCTTTTTTGGCACTTTAATAGAACTGCATTAGTGGTCCCTGGCATTCAGCCATCTTTCTGATTAATAAACTGGAAATCAATAAAATAGGAGATGCTCCACGTATGATATTGAGAAGGATGGTAAAAGATCATTTTGTTTGCTCTTAGGATCAGTGATTCATCCAGTCTACTTTTTGGGATGGATAGTGGCCTTTCCATCCCACCCACAAAGTGCTACCTATCACTATGTTCCAGAGTTAGAATGGTACATAATCCACACTATCTGCTTTGAACTGGATTATCTGAGTCTAAACTGCTATATAATCAATTTCAAAGCAGATAATCTAGATTTTATATGGCAGTGTAGAAGGGGCCTCAGAAATCAGATTGCTACTACAGAGAAACCCACCAGCTTAGACTCACAGGACAGCATGGTATATAATAGGGCCTCCACTGAAGATCTTAGATTTCACATGGGAGGAAGAAGTCTTTTGGATATTTTCACCCCAAATGTTTTCCATTTACTTTTATATTTACTTTAAAAGGACATTTCTAGGCCCTGTTGTTGTTCATTCGTTCAATTGTCTCCGACTCTTCGTGACCTCATGGACCAGCCCACACCAGAGCTCCCTGTCAGCCGTCACCACCCCCAGCTCCTTCAAGGTCAGTCCAGTCACTTCAAGGATACCATCCATCCATCTTGCCCTTGGTCGGCCCCTCTTCCTTTTACCTTCCACTTTCCCCAGCATAATTGTCTTCTCTAGGCTTTGCTGTCTCCTCATGATGTGGCCAAAGTACTTCAACTTTGTCTCTAGCATCCTTCCCTCCAACGAGCAGTCGGGCTTTATTTCCTGGAGGATGGACTGGTTGGATCTTCTCGCAGTCCAAGGCACTCTCAGAACTTTCCTCCAACACCACAGTTCAAAAGCATATATCTTCCTTTGCTCAGCCTTCCCTAAGGTCCAGCTCTCACATCCGTAGGTTACTACAGGGGATACCATGGCTTTGACTATGCGGATCTTTGTTGCCAGTGTGATGTCTCTACTCTTTACTATTTTATCTAGCTTGGACATTGTTCTCCTCCCAAGAAGTAAGCGTCCTCTGACTTCCTGGCCACAGTCTGCATCTGCAGTAATCTTTGCACCTAGAAATACAAAGTCTGTCACAGCCTCCACATTTTCTCCCTCTATTTTCCAGTTGTCAATCATTCTTGTTGCCATAATCTTGGTTTTTTTTTTTTGATGTTTTTGCGCTTTCTTCTTTCACCTTGATTAGGCCCTATGTAGAGGCATTTTGGAAGGAAAGATTCAAGTTACCAAGTTAGGAATAGAAATGGATTTCTCAGATTCCACTCGAATACTCTGCCTTATATTTCAGAGGGAGGAACTTGCAAACCCATCTCTGAATATTTCTTGCACAACAGAACATTGTGAAATTCATGGGATAAGTTGACAAGTCACTTGAAGGCACAAACACAGACCTAGAGTGGCTTCACAGATTTTTCCTTTCTTCCTTTTCCTCCCTGGTTCTTTCTATGCGCAGTGTGAAATTATTAGTAGTCAGAGTCCATCCATGCACAATAAGGAGGGACAGATCCACTTATTTCTGACCCAAGGCACTTTCATGTGTGTTCATTTATAAGTACACGCCATCCCATTTTCACATTGAACAGTGATTTATTTTTAAAATCTGCATTTAAATTTGCATTTGAAGAGGTAGTTGGAATGTATTTTATCTCCAAATTTGCATTTTGATTGTATTTATTAAGAGAAAGACCTTCTTTATTATTTATTTATTGAACAACTTGTTAGGGATTTTTCATTTTAAAAAGCGTTTATTGGATTTGAAAACAAATCCAATAAAGCCAATAGCAATTTCACTACTACCAATAGTAGTAGTAGTAGTAGTAGTAACAACAACAACAACAACAATAGAAAACAATAAGATTGAAATGATTCAGTAAGCGACAGTTGTGACTGACCAACAATCAGGAACATAATCAGGAAAATCCCTGGCCAAAAAAATGATCTTTTGATAACGACAGAAACATTTAACATGGGAAATTTTTCCTAATCACAGCAGGGAGATGATCCCATCTGGTGTATATCCCGTGTTTAGCCTACTGTATTATTTTGTCATTGTTTGCATTTTATTTGATGTTATTATCTGTGTCTGTACTTTATTTGCTTTATTGTAATTTGTAATTTATTTGCTGTTATTATCTCAGTATGTATTTTATTTTGCTTTAATGCAATTTTTGGGCTTGGCCTCATGTTAGGTGACCCGAGTCCCCTTGAGGAGATAGTGGCGGGGTATAAATGAACCCTTTATATTATTATTATTATTATTATTATTATTATGACAAAAGCTATTAATGAAGAAGAAAAAGACACGTCAGCAAGCGATTTGCTTTTGCCCAGCAAAGAGCAAGATTCTGCCGTCTTTTCTATTCTCCTCACAATCTACTTTCACTACTTTCAATTCAGTTTGCAGGAACTGAAGGAAGCCAAGAACAAAGGGGGAAGATCAAGGAGAAGAGAGAAACTGGGACATTTTAGAAGCAGCTGAAAGAGTGAGATGGCAGAGTATTGGATTTTCCCTTTCAAAACAGGAAAGGTGGAAAGTATGCAATGTTAAGATATAACTTCATTAATGACAAGAAGGGTCAGCTTCTGATGGATCAAAAGAGAGTGATCAACTGGTGATGTGACCTTCTCGGTGACTGAACCCCAGGAAGGGAGTAATGGAACTCCCTTCCTGGCGAGATCAGATCGGCCCCCTCCCTCCTGTCCTTCAGAAGGATGGTAAAAACTTGGCTGTGGGACCAAGCTTTCAGGACAGGGCAATGAAGCAGCGATAGGAAACTTTACCAGGCCAATTTAGATTTGACGCAGATGAGCAAGATGGTTTTAAACAGTGTATTTTAATATTTTGATAAATGTTTTTAATGTTTATGCTTATTCATATGAATTCTTGTCCCAGCATTGAATGTTTGCCATATATATGCTGTGCTCCACCCTGAGTCCCTTTCAGGGTGAGAAGGGCAGAATATAAATGTTTTAAATAATTTTTTTAAAAATAAATTAATTTGAGAAAATATCCACCAAGGAATTTGACTATCCACCCATCCCTCAAGCTGCACTAACTCACAGCCCCGTACAGTCAATCACTGTGGAAGACTTTGAGGCATCACTGAAGCGCATGAAATCAGGTAAAGCAACCAGACCTGATGACATAGCAGCAGTTCTGTGGAAATCGAGATGCTGGAATCCTGCTGGCTGGTTGACACAATTGTTCAATTACATATTGTTGAGA
Source organism: Anolis sagrei (assembly GCF_037176765.1). NCBI lineage: Eukaryota > Metazoa > Chordata > Lepidosauria > Squamata > Anolidae > Anolis > Anolis sagrei. Next base: position 47,056,740 of record NC_090021.1, on the reverse strand, counting down.
AAAAGACATATGTGAACTGGCAGCAAAGCACAACTATACCAATCTGGAAGAAAGGCAGCCCTGCAGACTGTACAACTTACTGGCCAATCCATCTGCTATCTCATACAATGAAAATCTTTGAATGTGTCATCCACCACAGAATTCGAGAAATTGTCCATCTTACTACTAACAAATGCTGTTTTGTTTCCAGTTGCGGTACCATCAATGCAATTCATGCCACTCGACTCTTGGTTGAGAAACATCGTGAGAAACAAAAGACACTTCATATCACATTTCTTGATTTAGAGAAAGCATTTGATGGCATCCCTCATGAATTTATTTGGTATGCATTATGACAACATGCTGTTCCTGAAGAACTGATCAACTGGGTCTGGATTCTGTACAGCAACCCAAAAAGCAGGGTGCAGGCTGCTGGTGGCACATTGTCAGAGTTCCCCATCCTCCTCAGTGTGCATCAGGGCTTAACCCTTTCTCTTCTCCTCTTTTGTTGTTTTACTGGATGCAGTTACTAGAGATCTACAAAACTGATACCTTGAACTTTGCTGTATGCTGATGACATAATGCTTGCTTCTGAGGACAAGGAAGAACTTAAAACATCAAGTGCAAGCTTGGTATGATGAGTTGGCACAATTCGGTCTTTGCCTCAATGTCAAAAAGACAGAGTACCTGATGACCAACAAGGAGGAGACTGGTACCATTCAGGTGGATGGGGTGGATCTCCCAGAAGTCAACACCTTCAAGTATCTCGTACTGATGATAACTTCAGATGGCAACCTCTTTGATGAAGTCACCACATGGATTACTGCAGCTTGGATGAAATGGTGCTCGGTAGCAGCTGTACTTTGCGACAAGAAGATGCCCAATCACATGAAATCAAAAATCTATCAAACTGCCATAAAGCCTGCTGCAATATATGGAGCCAAATGTTAGCCAGCAACAAAGAAAGTAGAACACTTCCTCAGTGTTATGGAGATGAGGATGCTATGGCTTACAGCTGACATCACACGCCTTGACCACATCTGCAACTATGCTTGGCATTGATCCAATTGCTGACAAACTACAAGAATCACATCTCAGATGGTATGGTCATACTCTCTGAGGATGAGTCCATTCGCAAGATTACCTTTGATTTAGAAGTGCCTAGCAAGAAGCAAAAGGGACGACCAAAGCAACGCTGGCTTGACATGTTGCACAATGATCTGAAGACTGCTGGCATACACCCTGATCAGGCGCACAACCAGGTTAAATGGTGCCAACAAACCAGTAAAGCAGAACCTGCCATCAAGCGGGACAAACCCTGAAGAAAAAGAAGAACTTCATTTCTGTCTGTATACTGATCTGGGAAGTGGAATCAGTTTGCATCAAAAAGAAGATTAAATAGTTTTCATCTCCATCACTATATTTAATCTAGCAAGTTTAATAAAATGAACATTCCTTCCATAACCCAACCAGGGGTGGATCTTCACAGTAGAATTAAAACACCAATGATAACACTTCCACTGCTATGGCTTAATGCTATGGAATCATAAAAGTTAAAGTTTGATGAGGCACCAACACTATTAGGCTGAGAAAGCCAATGGCATCAGAAAATTGCAATTCCCATTATTCCATAGCTTTTAGCTGTGATAGTTAAAATGATATCAAACTGCATTAATTCTATGATGTGGATGCACCCTAGGAGTCCCTCTCTCCCTCCCTTTGCTTTTTAGGGAAACCATCTACATTTTGTGGATTTGATTAGTCAATACATTGAAGGTCACCTTGCATCTATAAGCTAGTGATTTGATTCAAAATGTCTATGATTAATCAGTAGGTTTTTTCACCTTAAAGAGTTTGAGGTCCAGAATAAAAATGGCGTGTCACTCAGTTGTTGAAGACTATTGCCTTGCCACAATATGTTTGACAAATGGAGCTGCTCTGGTCCGTCCTCTCTTCTGTTGCTTATAAGCAGGCAGACCTCAAAGCTCTCAAGCCTCTGTCTTGAGATTCCAAGTAAGCCAAAAATAAACAGAAATAATTACAGAATAAACAAGAAATTAATACACATGTAATTATGTGTATAATTACATTTCTTGTTTATTTCTCAATTAAACCTCATCACTGCTGTCAGGCCACAACTGTTCCAAGAGGAAGAAAGTATGCTGCATCCCTTGAAAAACATGATTCACAATTGCAGATCATTAGTGAAAATGGCAATAAGAGAATACGAAGAAACGTTCCTGCTATTGCTAATTTGCAGCAAATGCTATCACAGGGCTACTTTGGATGTCCAAATAACTGTGTGTAGTCTCTTTCAGGGGATAAAGGAATGTGTCTGTAAATCCCTGTGTGAACCATGATCTCCAACAACCAAAGAAGCATTTCTGCAGTTGCATACGTTTATTTGCATGTCTGAATTAACTTGCAGTTCTGTCAGAAGGAGATGACTCATCTATTAACTAAACGAATTTGCTTGTTTGGATTGGTTTGGATATGAATATGTGATTATTTGTATCCTGAATGTTCAAAATAGATGACGTTCACAAAAGTATATTCATGATTTGATGACTATGACACCATCACTTTCATGTTAAAATGGAACATCATAAATTATATATATATATCTTGACTTTTCATATTACCTTTAGATTGTTAGATGTCCAGATATTGATCAAGTGTACAAGAACTGAGAATTGAGAAATCAAGGGAAGTGCATATTTTGTGTCAATCAGTTGAAGATATCTGAAATAGTCTACAATTGCATACAAATCATTACTGGATTATGTTGAGCATGCCTGTGTGAGCCAGTCTTTTGTAATTTAGGGAAAAAGTTATCATCATTATCATAATCAACATCATCATCATCATCATTTAAAGTAAAGAAAAGTGGGTTCCGAATTACAATGATTCACCCATCCATACATGATCTTTTGAAAATATATGATGTACTTATTTATGCCCTATCTTCTAACATCAGTCGTGAAATAATGAAGGTAACAAAATAATCCTAAATTGATGGATTTAACGAAAACATATCAAAAACACACCAGATCTTTTTGCAGCATGTATTTAATACAATCAGATGTTGAAAGATTTACTAATATAAAAACATTTTAAAATACTAAAAGTCATTGCTCTTTGGAGAGAATATTCCCAGTGTGGGACACCACAGCCAAGAAGTCCTCCTAGTTGCATCACAATTGCCATCCTTTTCCTAAACCTTTTAGCATTTTTAAAGGTTGACACAAGTACCATGAACTAATATGAAGACCTTGTGTGACCAAAATGAGCTGGACTTTGTTTTTGTACGGAATGGAGAGAGCAGCCGGGTGAGGAAAAGCGAATCCCTAAAATTCACCTTTTGTCCATGGCTGTTAAAATATTAAGCTGCTTTGAAACCTGAGAGAGAAAGAGCCAGATAACCAGCTGAGGCAAGCAATGCTGTGCTATGAGGAACAGTAATATAATATTGCTAAAATGGCTTCTGCTGCTGCTGCAAGGCGGGATCCACTCCTGAATTCCCAAGTCAGCTAATCAGGTTCTTCCACTAGTACCTGCTGTCAGGCCTTGTGTTTTTGTAATAACAAAGCCTCCAAATAGGATGGATTATTATGTGCTTTTCTTCTTCAGAGTCACCCTTGTGCCTTCCTTCTTGCTGGTGTCTGGAGAGAGGGATATAAACAAACACTGGGAAGAATTAAATCCTTGCTACTCTTTGAAAGGCCAGTGGCTGGCAGGTTTTTCACACAAAAAGCATTTTAATTTATTCCTCCTTTAGCCCACTGAAAAGCAGCCATTACAATTAATTCTCATTAGGTGGCCTGAATGCATGTACGATGTTTGACATGGCACTCCTTCCCCGATCTACCAATTCCTTAAGGACACAGCAGCTCAGATATGTACATTTAATGTACTGACAGGTTCCCCATTCACTTCCATGAGGAGGAAAAGCTCTGCATGGGTTCACACGGAGATGTGCTTGCTCCTAAAAGAACTAGGCCAAGCTGCCAACATGACCAGAAACCCAGAAATGTGGCCCCACATCAAGGGGAGCCGCATACTCCATAATTTCCAACATTTCATTGATGAAAAATGGGATATACATAGCCAAACAACATCAGAGACTGGTAAGATATGGGTCCCATCCTGCATGCACCCTGTCTTACCATTCTATATTTAATTAATCTTATAGTTAGTGAAAGAACACTTTCTGTTTTAATTCTAAATTTCCTCTCCCCGTGAAATGGGGAGAGAGAAAATGGTTTGTCTGCCTCCCACGAGGCAGGGATGGGTTCCAATGGAACCTTCCAGAGGACTAGGGGGTGTGGCCTGTTTATACAAGCCAGCCCCCACCCAGGCTCATTCTGACCCTGGAAGCTGGAGAGTGAGGACGCAGTGACGACCAGGGAGAAGACAAGATTGAAGAAAAGGGAAGAAAGAAGAAAAGAGAAGACAGAGTGAAGGCAGACTAAAGAGGTCTGAAGATTGGGAGAAGATCTGAGTGAAGAGGAGAGTGGAGTGAAGAACTCAAGAAAGAAGACCAGATGAAGCAGAAGGGAAAAAGAATACCTACAGGTCTGTGTCGGGGCCCTGTGGGAGTGGGCGGCACCCCCTCCTCCAGGAAGGCCTATGGGTCGCTTCATCGGGGGTCTGGTTTCGAGCACCCACCCCCCTCCCGCTTCCTGCCTCTTCTTTCCTCGTCCTTTGGCCAGGCCCGCTCGTGGAGGCTTAGGCCGAGCTCGGCCTTGGGTCGCCATGTGGGCCTGGTGTGAGGTCATTACTGCAGCAGGTTTCTGTTTCATATGCCGGCTGGGCCCTCCTGATACTGGTTTCAGTTTTGGTTTGGTTGCACTTGATGGCGGCCATTTTAGGAGAAGAGGCGGCCACCATTTTGGGCTAACCTTGAGCTGGGCCGGCTCGGGCATTTTGTCAGTGCAAGCAGCTGGCTGGTTGATGATTTAAACCAGCTTTGCAAATGAATTGGAGCTCCTGCTATTAGATCCAGCTTCTAATTAAAATAAAATAAAAAAAATAAAAAAATTAAATTACGCCAGGAGGGGAGCTCCTGCTGTTAGATCCAGCTTCTGATAGCAAAATAAATAAATTACGCTAGGAGGGGAGCTCCTGCTGTTAGATCCAGCTTCTGATAGCAAAAAAAAACTGCCAGGAGGGGAGCTCCTGCTGTTAGATCCAGCTTTGGATAGCAACAAAAAATTACGCCAGGAGGTGAGCTCCTGCTGTTAGATCCAGCTTCTGACAGCAAAATAAATAAATAAATAAATTACGCTGGGAGGGGAGCTCCTGCTGTTAGATCCAGCTTCTGATAGAAACAAAAAAAACCAGGAGGGGAGCTCCTGCTGTTAGATCCAGCTTTGGATAGCAACAAAAAAATACGCCAGGAGGTGAGCTCCTGCTGTCAGATCCAGCTTCGGATAGCAACAAAAAAAATACGCCAGGAGGTGAGCTCCTGCTGTTAGATCCAGCTTTGGATAACAAACAAAAAAAATTACGCCAGGAGGGGAGCTCCTGCTGTTAGATCCAGCTTCTGATAGCAACAAAATATTATGCCAAGAGGTGAGCTCCTACTGTTAGATCCAGCTTCTGATAGCAACAAAAAATTAAATTACGCCAGGAGGGGAGTTCCTGCAGTTAGATCCAGCTTCTGATAGCAAAAATAAATAAATAAATAATGCCAGGAAGGGAGCTCCTGCTGTTAGATCCAGCTTCTGATAGCAAAAAGAAAAAAATATACACCAGGAGGGGAGCTCCTGCTGTTAGATCCAGCTTCTGATAGCAAATAAATAAATAAATAAAATAATTACGCCAGGAAGTGAGCTCCTGCTGTTAGATCCAGCTTCGGATAACAACAAAAAAATTACGCCAGGAGGTGAGCTCCTGCTGTTAGATCCAGCTTCGGATAGCAAAAACAAAACAAAACAAATTACGCCAGGAGGGGAGCTCCTGCTGTTAGATCCAGCTTCTGATAGCAAAAAATTTTAATTAAAATTAATTACGCCAGGAGGGGAGCTCCTGCTGTTAGATCCAGCTTCCGATAGGGATATCTTTGCGAGATGCAAATGTGAGTAGATCAATAGGCCCCATCAGTCAGCGACAGTTCATCAGGCAGACCACATGAGCATAGGGCTTGCTTAAGCCAGTCAGGTTCAAAGTCTGTTTACCATTGATAGGAGATCACAGGTGGGAAGTGAGCTGCTGAGGTTAGCTCCAGCTTGAACTGATGACATTTTAGAGGAGACCAGCATTCTTTGCTATATTTGATGGAGCAGCATCAATTTTTCCTTCAGGATGGCGCCAAAGAAGAACATGAGCTGCTCTAAGGGACAGGGGCCGGCCAAGAAGACGCCGCCGAAACGCCCCCCCCTCCTCACGAGTCATCATCGGAGGATGGGGGCGTTTCGGCCGAGGACATCGAGGCCTTAATGGCCAGAATGGATAAGTTTGAGAGGGAGAGGGGTTTGCCGGTGAGGGAGGCCGGGCCGCGCCCGGCTCGACGGGCTAGTACTAAGCTAATCTTTAAGAGTTTGCTTTCTCGCATGTCTCCACTAGAGTCTGCTCGAAAAGCTGGGACTCAAGAAGGAGAGCAGGCCACCCAGTCGGAGTCCAACCAGCCAGACGGTGATCCCGGGGCTCGGGCTTTATCTCAGCCCCAGGCAATGGCTGTCCAAGCTCCAGCGGCGAGTTCAACGATAACAACTGGGCCCATGGTGGCCCAAGCAGAACCGCAGAGCACTGCAACAGCTGGTCAAGTGCCGACAGCGAGGCGAGCCGCGACATCTACGCCCAAGCCGGCTGACCCAGTGCTGCCAGCACGTCAGAGTCAACCTTCCGCGCCTGAAATCATGGTGTCGACCACCCCTCTTTGCAACCTGCTGTCCCGGACGGACCCTCCATGTCTACAGGTAACAGCACCACACTGGTTTGGCCCTGGGGCCAAAATCAGACGCAAACTACATCACTTACTCACACGGATTCAGCGCCGGCTGCACCTGGGGTTTCGGTCATTAAGGCCGTTTCCCATGACACTGCTGTGGCCCCAATATCCCTAGAAGTGGCTAGAACGGGGGAGGCCAACCAATTTTGGGGAACTGACAAATGGGTTCTGCCGATAATTTCTACGGCGGCCTCGGCCTCTCTAGGGGCCCATTTGTCTCAAAAAACCATTGATAAGATCCTCAGGAATGAATATATAGATATTTTTTCTGTATACTTTAGAGAATTAGAGAAGAAGGAAAAAGAGGATCTGGATGAGGAACGCAAAGAAAAATTAAAGAAGAGGAGGGTGCAACAAAATTGGAAAAACTGGATAGCTTGCTACACCATTTATGCATCCTTGATAGTTGAGGCTCATCCATATAGGGCTAAGTCCCTGTTTAAATATCAAAATATAATTCATGGGGCATATGTTAATTACTCCGGTCAGGCATGGCTGGTTTATGATAGCCGCTTTCGTACTGAGGCTGCCATGATGCCTAATAAGCGATGGGACCTCATTGATAGTCAGCTGTGGATGGAGGTAATGAATACAACCAGATCGTCTCTGGTGAGAAGGCCGGTAGTGACCACACCATCCAAAACACTAGGGGAGGTCAGCCCTTTCGGCAAGGAGGCCCAGCATAACAGCCACAAAGAAAAAAGCATATGTGCTGGGACTATGCGGCACAGGGAGCTTGCTCCCGCAAGAACTGCAGATTTCAACACGCCTGTACAATATGCCAGGGTAACCACGCAGCTAAGACCTATTATAAAGGAAAGCCCGCAAGATTTAATCCAAGGGACGCCCAGTTTCATAGAAAGAACCCTGCCCAGGCTAATGTTCAGAAAGGGCCCCAGCCCAGTCAAGGTGGGTCCTCTTAGTAGTTGGCTGGAAATATACCCTGACAGAGCTGAGGCAATTTATTTGCTTCGTGGCTTTATGGATTGTTTCCGGATTCCGGGCCTTGGGCCGTGTTCCCCCTGTTTATCTCCTAATTTGAAATCTGTTATAGGCTTGGAGGCAGTGGTCAAACAAAAAATAGATAAAGAGGTAAAGGAGGGCAGGGTTCTGGGACCATTTTCTGCACCCCCCATGCCTCAGTTTAGATAGTGCCCAAAAAAGCCATCAGTGAATCTCGCCTCATTCATCATTTGTCTTACCCCAGAGGGGGCTCTGTGAATGACGCCATTCCCGATGAGCAATGCTCAGTAAACTACACATCTTTTGATTCAGCAGTGCGGTTGCTGCGGCGTTGTGCCTCTGGCTGAGGAAAAACGGAAGGTCCCTATATGGTTTTGACCTTTTTGGGGATAGAATTAGATACAGTTAATCAATTTTCCAGGCTGCCGGCGGCAAAGGTTGAGGGTTTGATAGATAAGTTAGAACACTTTTTGTCACGGCAGAAGGCTACCTTAAGTGAGTTTCAACAGATAATTGGCCATCTAAATTTTGCCTGTAAGGTAATAGCACCTGGCCGGACGTTTCTTCGCAGACTTTGTGATGCTATCTCGGGTGTAGCCATGCCACACCATCACATTAGGATAACGCTAGCTATAAAGTCTGATTTGTTCATTTGGCTACAATTCCTTCGCCAATTTAATGGATTTTCGTTTTGGCGACAGGAGATGATAGTTAAGAATGCTCTACAAGTCTCATCGGACGCTTCAGGCGCCATAGGGTTTGGAGTTTGCTTTGAGGGACACTTTAGGCAGCATTATAAATTACCCGAGTCCATGCCGGTGCCTTATGAGCACTTGGCTCAGTTTTGTGTTTACCACAAAAGGAGAGGTTTGGCCCCACAATCCATCAAATCAAAGTTGTCAGCGCTCGCATATTGGTTTAAGGCCCAGGGCCTTAGCGATCCCACTGACGACTTTCGCATCCACAAAATTATAGCCGGATGGTCCAGGCAGTGCGGGCATCCCAAGGAGGACCGCCAGCCCTTGACACCTACAATTCTTAAGGGACTTAGGCAAATATGGCCCCGTTTGTGCACATCACTATACGAGCAGGCTTTGTTTCATGCAGCAGCGTTGACGGCATTTTTTGTAGCCCTTCGTGTGAGTGAATGGGTGTCATTATCCAAGTCTGATACCTCACACCGCGCTCTGCTCATTTCTGATGTTAAGGTTTTCCAAGACACACACTCATTTAGGATTGGCGAGGCCTCATCAGCATCAGCAATGGGATATGAAGAGGAAAAAATTAAGGCCTTGGGCAGATGGAGGTCCAGCGCGTTTAAGAGTTACGTACGTCTAGTTTCATTATAGTTATTGTTATCATTGGTCACGTTGGGCTGGCACATAGATAGAGGGTCCTGGTGTGCGAACACAGTTTTGTCTTCTGGGCAGGAAGAGAAACCCACAAGACTGCCTATGGCCAACATTTGGGTCTTGCTCCATCGCAACTGTCGAATGGAGAGGCGTAAGAGGCCTGCGTTGTGAAAGAGGCCTGTGTTGGGACGGTTTGTGCCCCCTTTGTGGTTTGATTCCAGGAGTTTGCGACCTCCTGATGTGTTAGTGATCCACCTCGGTGGTAACGATTTGGGCCTGTTAACGGCAAAGGCGCTCTTTTTACAGGCGCATGCTGATATGCGGAAGATTTGGCGGGCATGGCCCCGTGTCCGCATCGCTTGGTCGGCCATTATACCACGTCGCAGGTGGTTGAGAGGAGGTGACGTGCGGAGGCTAGAGAGAGCCAGGAAACATGTGAATATGGCCATGCGAAGGTTCATGATCCGACAAAGGGGTCATTACATAGAGCATCCAGGCATCACCCGAGACGACAAAAGGTTATACCGGGTTGATGGAGTAAAAGGGCTGGCGCATAGGAGAAGGGTCCTGGTGTGCGGACACAGTTTTGTCTTCTGGGCGGAAAGAGAGGCCCTTAAGACTGCCTATGGCCAGCATTTGGGTCTCGCTTCCATCGCAACGGTCGAATGGAGAGGCGTGAGAGGCCTGCGTTGGTTCGGTTTGTGCCCCTTGTTGTTTAGTGCCAGGAGCGGACCACCTCCTGATGTTTTAGTTATCCACCTCGGTGGTAACGACTTGGGCTTGTTGACGGGGAAAGCACTCTTCCTACAAGCACGTGCAGATATCCAAAAGATTTGGCGGGCATGGCCCCGTGTGCACATTGCATGGTCGGCCATTATTCCACGTCGCAGGTGCTTAGGAGGAGGCGACGTGCGGAGGCTTGAGAGAGCCAGAAAGAGAGTAAACAGGGCCATGCGAATGTTTATGATTCGTCAGAGAGGCTATTACATTGAGCACGTAGCCATCACTCGAGAGAATGAGAGATTGTATCGAGTGGACGGAGTGCACCTTTCCGAATTGGGCAACCAACAGTTTTTAGCAGATTTACAGCAAGGTATCCAGGGGGTGTTAGAGGAATTGGTGGGGGATGGGGGCGAAATAGACATTTGCCCCCAATCCGTGGCGTAAAATAGTTAGGGAAATCCTTTAGTCGGTGTGCACCTAAGGCACCCCCTTAAGGGGTGATAGGCCATTAAGTTAAACACTCACCTACTGTTTAGTTAAAAGGTGAAGTGAAGTCAAATGGCCGTGAAATGAGAGGAGTCAGGCTGCAAGATCTTTAGAAGAGACTCCTCACTCATTTCCCTTGCTTGGTGGTCCGGGGTTATTACCAGGAAACCCAGGTGCTTCGCCCGAAAATTGTTGTCTTAAGATTGGGTAGTGATTCTACCTGGGTTTGTTATACCAGTTCCCGACACCCCTTTGAGTTAGGTTAAGCACTTAAATAGGTAACGTTAAATAAAAGTTGCCCAATTTGAACCCATTGACTTGGTTGTTGTGTCTTTATTCGTGAGTCTTTACTTCGGGGGTTGGCAGACAATAAATTTCCTCTCCCCGTGAAATGGGGAGAGAGAAAATGGTTTGTCTGCCTCCCACGAGGCAGGGATGGGTTCCAATGGAACCTTCCAGAGGACTAGGGGGTGTGGCCTGTTTATACAAGCCAGCCCCCACCCAGGCTCATTCTGACCCTGGAAGCTGCCCACCACTCCCGCCCATCAACAGTATAATTTAGGTTGCCTATGGAACCGGGTAGGAATTTTTTCCCTTCTTGTTTCAAGGGGAGGGTTTTTTGCCTACCCTATACTGTTTAGGGGCTAGATAGAATGGTGGACTATCGCTAAATAGGCTAGCGTAAAATAGTTAGGGAAATCCTTTAGTCGGTGTGCACCTAAGGCACCCCCTTAAGGGGTGATAGGCCATTAAGTTAAACACTCACCTACTGTTTAGTTAAAAGGTGAAGTGAAGTCAAATGGCCGTGAAATGAGAGGAGTCAGGCTGCAAGATCTTTAGAAGAGACTCCTCACTCATTTCCCTTGCTTGGTGGTCCGGGGTTATTACCAGGAAACCCAGGTGCTTCGCCCGAAAATTGTTGTCTTAAGATTGGGTAGTGATTCTACCTGGGTTTGTTATACCAGTTCCCGACACCCCTTTGAGTTAGGTTAAGCACTTAAATAGGTAACGTTAAATAAAAGTTGCCCAATTTGAACCCATTGACTTGGTTGTTGTGTCTTTATTCGTGAGTCTTTACTTCGGGGGTTGGCAGACAATAATTTTCTGTGGCTCACAGTGGCTCCTTTTTACCAAATCCCCCTCTCAGAAACTCTCTCATCATTTATTTTCATGTTCAGGCTGAAAAATCCTGAAACAATTACTGGGTGTTTTCTAGTTTGGTGATTGGTCCTAAACATAAAGCTCAGACATGGAAAAAGATGGGAATGTTAGAAAAGATATCCTTCATCAATGTCCAGAGATATAGGGAGACATGGAGTGACAGACCCATGGAGCTGGAAGGCACTGCAAAGGCTATCAATCCAACTCCTTGCCATGCAGTACTACACAACTAAAGCACTTCTGAAAAAAATGCCAATCCAACCTCTGTTTGAAGACCTTCAAAGAAAGTGAGTCAACCACTCTCCAAGGAAGCCCATTACACTGTTAAACAAGTCATACAAGGCAATAATTTTCTTCCTGATGTTTAGGTAGAATATATTTTCCTTTAATTTGATTGCATACATTTGTGATCTGTACTTTGGAGCAACTGAATTTATTTATTTATTTACTGTATTTATATACCACCTTTCTCACCCCTGGGGGAACTCATGGAAGTTTACAACAGCCTAATGGCAAAAATTCAATGCCAACATGCAGAAATACACAAAGAAATCATAATAACTAATTACTGCATATAACTATGTAAAAGCAATTAAAAACAATTAAACTGAAAATCAATTAAATCATTAAACTTAAAATCAATTCAAACCATTACACATAAGTCATACATAAAATTTAAACATTCAGACAAGCATACAATCATTCTAGTATAAACATTAAAATCCCATGAGCCAGAAATTGTATACCATAGCCATCCAAATTGTCATTGCACATGTTCCTTAATAATTCTTTGTACTGCATTATTTATTAGCCAAAGGCTTAATCCCACAACCACATCTTTCTTCTTTTTCTAAAGGCCAGAAAGGAGGACGTTGATATAATCTCGCTGGGGTGTTCTGGAGCTGAGGAGCCACCACGGAGAAGGCACAGCCTCTTGCCTTCCCCAATCACACCTGCGAGAGAGGTGGGACTGAGAGCAGGGCCTCCCCAGAAGATCTTCATCTCCGTGATGGTTCATCAAGGGAGATATGTTCAGTCAGGTAAGCTGGGGCAGAACTGTTAAGGGCTTTATAGGCTAAAGCCAGCACTTTGAATTGTGCTCTGTAGCAGACTGGGAGCCAGTCGAGCTGACATAACAGGGCAGTTGTATGCTCCTTGTACCCCGTTCCGATGAATAATCTGGCTGCTGCCCATTGGACCAACTGAAGCTTCTGAACAGTCTTCAAAGGCAACTCCACATAGAGCGTGTTGCAGCAGTCTATATGGGATGTAACTAGAGCGTGGACTACCATGGCCAAGTCTGACTGAAGACAAGTTTGCTCCACCTTTTACCTGATATTTGTTCAGGCATTCAAATATGACATATTACCTCTCAAACATGTCTTCTCCAAGCTAAAGAAAAGGGTCTGAACATTTATTGGTCAGAATCTTACTTGCTCTTAAGAAAGAATGCTACTAGCAGGTTCAGCAATGGATACAATGGATTATATTCCCATAAACACCCTCAAACATGACCTATAGTTTGGACTCCTTTTTAATTCTGTTGACCATGTGAGCTACAGTCCGAATTGTGCCTCTCCAGATTTCTAAGCCTTACGAAATATATCCTTATCCACTCCTTGCCATGTTAGAACTGCCAAGTCTGGCCCATTCTATAATTTGATTTGCAGTATCCTAATGTTGGAATCCTTTAAAATTGAAAAACAGCCCAAGATGGGAAGGCAGATGTTATTTTGTAGCAAAGTATGTGCTTCAGTATGGGATTGTTCCTGTAGCCTGGGCCTCTTTGCCCTTGTTACTTAAACACTGCAAGTACAGTACTTTGCATTTTGCCTACCATTTGGAAAATATACACCGGCTATAAAGTGATATACTTAAAGAATCCCTGCACTTTGTACAAATGGCTATTTATGATGTGCCGTCAATACTACTCTACAGAGAGGAGAGCACGGCGGATTGATGGAGCACTAAGCCTAATCCATCAGTCACTGCACTACATACTCTAAACAGATTTTAATTGTGAGACCAGATTTACTCCAGCCATCTGCATAGCAAACATGTCTCCTCCAAGAAATAAGGAGATACTTTATTCCAGATGCTCTTTTGCAATGTGTATATTGTGTCCCTGCTGATAAAATATTTGTCACAGTGCAAATGTAAGCCTGCCTCCTGAATAACGTAAGGCCTTCCTGAAAATGCAGAGTTACAAAATTTAGCGCCAAGTAAACTCCTCCATTTAAAAATGCAATGCAAGAAGAGCGGAAAAGAGTTACAGCATTACAGGCAAAGTGCCTTCCACCCAAGTCTAACCCACCCTTTTTTCATTACTGGAGCAAAACTACATTCAGTGAAGCATAGAAAAGTCCAAGGAAATAAGGTCATTAGAGATGGTCTGCATTTAGGGCTTTAAAAAAGATCTCTTTCAGTGTAGTCAAAGAATACTTTGAGTCAGGTCCTAAAATGTTTTGAAGTTATTCTCATATTCTTCAGTGATATCATTCTGTGGCAGCCTTAATATTCAGGTTAGAACCATCTCTTGAGAAAAGACCATTCCCCCCAATCCTAGGCACCTCAGCTGTGAAAACCAACATGGGAACCAATTAGAAACAGCCATGATAGTTTCTTGACAATATTGATGCCTGTGCATGGAGGTCCATCAGCTGGATTCAAATGCCTCCCTAAGCAGCCATTTCACAGAATCTGTATTTATTTACTTACTGCTTCTGCCTAGTTTAGCTTTGGATCACAATTGCCCTGAGCTAGCTATTGTTTTGTGACTCCTTTCCTACACAAAGTCATATCCTTGTATGATGCCTTTCCATCAATTACAGAGCAGCTGGTACAGCAGAACCCAAGAAATTGGACATTATTGAAAATGTGTTCAGAACACCTCATAGGATTGTTATTTGAAATATGACTTAATTGAGAGATTCCCTCCCATCGATCGCAGAACTTTTATGACTTTCTAGCTTTTATTTCTTTAGTGGAAGGCTGATGAATCCTGGTACGCAATGGCAAAAGTCTAACTCTGATTGGATTCTCTGATTTCATGTCATTTGCAAACGACACCAAATTGGGAGGGATAGCCAATTCCCCCGAAGATAGGAGCAGAATTCAAAACAATCTTAACAGGAGAGATGGGCCAAAACTAACAAAATGAAGTTCAACAGAGACAAAGGCAAGATACTCCACTTAAGCAGAAAAAATGAAATGCAAAAATACAGAACGGAGGACGCCAGGCTCAACAGCTTTACTTGTTAAAAAGATCTTGGACTCCTTGTGGACAACAAGTTAAACATGAGTCAACAATGTCATGCAGCGAGAGGAAAAGCCAATGGGATTTTGGCCTGCAAAAATAGGAGTGTCTAGAAGTTATGCTACCCCTCTATTCTGCCTTGGTCAGACCACATCTGGAATACTGTGTCCAATACTGTGTGGGCACCACAATTGAAGGGAGATGTTGACAAGCTGGAATATGTCCAGAGGAGTGACTAAAATCAAAGGTCTGGAGACCAAGCCCTATGAGGAGCAGCTTAAAGACCTGGGCATGTTAGCCTGAAGAAGAGAAGGCTGAGAGGAGACATGATGGCCATGTATAAATATGTGAGGGGAAGTCCTAGGGAGGAGGGAGCAAGCTTGTTTTCTGATGCCCCGGAGACTATGGCGTGGAACAATGGCTTCAAACTACAGGAAAGGAGATTCCACCTAAACATTAGGAAGAACTTCCTGACTGTGAGAGCTATTCAGCAGTGGAACTCTCTCCACCACACTCTCTCCAGAGTGTGGTGGAGGCTCCATCTTTGAAGGCTTTTAAGCAGAGGCTGGATGGCCATATTTCGGGGGTGCTTTGAATGCAATTTTCCTGCTTCTTGGCAGAGGGTTGGACTGGATAGCCCATGAGGTCTCTTCCAACTCAATCATTCGATGATTCTATGATTCCATTCATAAAAATGTATAATTATTCTGGAAGAAAAAAGTGACTGTAGCTCCATGCCTTTGTACTAAGTTGTAGTAAGTCTTCTCCTCTTTTCACAAAGTGGGGAGGAAACAATCAGAGCTTTCTCTTTCTCATGCAATGCCTGCATAGCCAGGAGATTAAACTGCCAAGGTAATTTTAAACCTGATGACATATATCTACAAAACAAAAGACAAATACTTGTCAAGTTACCAATTATTTGATGGATTAATGGAGGTGATCACGTTCCATCCAGCACTTGATTGCCATGTCACTCTCACTTGTTACTTGATTAGAGAATACACATGAAAGAAAATTAGCCCCGTGACACTTCCAAATTGGGTCAATGCAAGAACACTCTGTGCAGTGTGAAATAACTTCGGCTTAAAGGAATTGTGTTCTGTTCATTCTGTTAAAATGGGCTTCACTGTGACTAGTATATAAAAATAAAGCAGAATACTCATTTTCCTTGGTTAGCATTGCTTGGCATGAAAAACAAAATCAACAATTTTACTTCAGGATGATTAACATCCATCTCAGTTCCAACAAAGAGAAGGGTTCAGGAGTCAAAACAACCTTTTAAGGGATGATATATCTTGTAAGTGGCATACTTGCCTCTGGACAACTACCAATTCTTTTGTTCATTTGTGTGAAAACTTTCAGATTGTCACCCAATATATGAACAACAGCAGAAAGTCTACTCTTTTTGCTATATTATTGATATCATTGTCATCATCATTGATACCAGAAAGTCTTGTGAACATAGTATTAGTAGTAATAGTAGTAGTGGCAGTAGAAGTGTGCTTTCAAGTAGTTTACAATGTAAGATGACCCTATCCCACATTTTTCTGGGGTTGAGCATGTGTGAATATTAGAAAAACTTTCAGATGGTAACAGCTGTTTAACTGGGGAAGTGTTGTAGCTCAGCCAGCTGAAGATGATGTGGAGGGGTTTGATATAATTCAGCCAGCTGAGGATGTTGATGAGGGGT
Organism: Anolis sagrei; assembly: GCF_037176765.1. NCBI lineage: Eukaryota > Metazoa > Chordata > Lepidosauria > Squamata > Anolidae > Anolis > Anolis sagrei. Next base: position 47,040,178 of record NC_090021.1, on the reverse strand, counting down.
CTGGGGGTGCAGGGTCTACAGGCCCTGATGTTTCTGAAGGTGTTCAGACAGAGGGGATGTTGGAACAGAATGGCAATTCCCTGGTTGGGAGAATGGAGGGGTTTTTGGTGGACTCTTTGTGTGAAAATGAAACTGTTTTGCAGGATGACAGGCAGCGAAGGGAAGAAGAGAGATTAGATAGAGAATCAAGACTGCTTCTGCATGGAAAGAATTCCAGGTGCAAGTCAGGCAATGGGAAAAAGCAGCCAAAGGGTCAAAGGAATGCTTTCATGCATTGCTGTCCTTAATAAGGGGGAAAACTGCTTTCAGTTTTCAGATCAAGGAACTTAGCAATTAGAGCAAGGAACTCTTGCCTTGATTCCTGCTTCAAGTCATGTCCTGGTCAGGTTTTGCTTTAAGTCTTGGGGATTTTACCATGAACTCGAGCTAATGTATTGTTCTTTGATTCTTGGATCACTTAAGTGGATGTTTTATTCCTCGTCTTTGGATTATTCAAACTCATGAGTTTACCCTACTCCTTGGATTTATATTCATGTTTTAACCTTTGCATTGGAGTTTTATCTCTGATTTTTTGAGACTTCTTTTATCTTACCTATTTGGGGTTTTTTTTAACTATTTTACTGTGCGCGCTTTTTCAATAAACTGTTTATTTCTACATTGGGCTTCCTGGTTAGTGCTTGAGCAAGGTGAACCACAGTGGAGGTGCAATAGGAAGGCACTGGTGGTGTAAGATAATGTAGTGTATTTCTTTGGAGGTTTTACACATAGGTGGGATGCATTGCCCATCTTTCAGAGGGCATCCCAGAGGGTTGGGCTGGATGACCTTTGTGGTATCTTCCAACGCTATGATTCTGTGACTTGTATCATCTAGTGGGTTATTATGGGCACTTGGGAATTGGAATACTTGTCTGTTGAGTGGTAGCCCAACACTTAGATCACTACATCGCAGACCTTGTGATTTCAGACCTTGTGATTGCTTTATTTATGTATATTCACAAAACTTGGAAGGCACTGAACAGATTGTGTTCTGGCACCATGAGATGCAAAGCCAACCTTAAGTATACCCTCCTGTGTATACTGTCCCTGATACTATTGGCTGGTGGAAGAGGCAGGGGAGGAAGTGGGCTGGAGCCTGTGAAGAACGATGAGGAGGGGAGGGGGGATAAAGAAGACCAAAGTAACTGGCAAGAAAAAACGCCAACAGTTAAAACATCTGATGAAATAGAGATTAAGACCTTAGTCAGGAACGGCGGCATGGAGGAGAGGAGGTGTTCCACTAGCCGAGGGGCCCCCATAGAGGTCGTGGTGGGAAGGAGGAGATGCGGGAAAAGGAGACCTCAATTTCGGCCAAATTTGGACCATTTATCCAAAACATTAACAATTCCAACTCGGTCTCCTAAGGTAAATTGGTGTAACCAGGTGAGCGGACCCTCTGGACTGAAGGTGGTGCTGTTGAACGCCAGATCTGTCAACGGGAAAACGGCCTGGATCCAGGACCTAATCTTGGACGAGCGGGCAGATCTGGCGTGCATCACGGAGACCTGGTTGGATGAAGCTGGAGGAGTAAATCTGACCCAGCTTTGTCCCCCGGGCTTCTCCGTGCAGCACCAACCGAGATCTGGAGGGCGGGGAGGCGGGGTCGCAGTGGTCTATAGGGATTCCATCCATCTGACCAGGTGCCCCATCCCGCAGACCGCAAATTTTGAAAGCGTCTACCTGAGGGTGGGTGACCGGGACAGTATAGGGATTCTGTTAGTGTACCGTCCACCTCGCTGCACTACAGTCTCCCTACCTGAGCTAGCGGGGGTGGTCTCGAGCCTGGCGTTGAAGTCCCAACAGCTCCTTGTGCTGGGGGACTTCAACGTCCATGCCGAGACGACCCTCACAGGCGCGGCTCAGGACTTCATGTCTGCCATGGCAACCATGGGGCTGTCCCAACAAATATCTGGCCCCACCCACTGTGCTGGACACACATTGGATTTGGTTTTCTGCCAGGGATGGGAACAGGGTGGCGGTGTGGATGAGTTGTCCATCTCTCCGTTGCCATGGACCGACCACTTCCTGATCAGATTTAGGCTCACTGCGCCCCCTAACCTCTGCAAAGGTGGAGGACCCATTAAGATGGTCCGCCCCAGGAGACTGATGGATCCGAATGGATTCCTGACGGCTCTCGGGGATTTTCCCGCCACCTCGGTAGGTGACCATGTCGAAGCCTTGGTGGCTCTCTGGAATGGGGAGATGACCAGGGCTATTGACATGATTGCTCCGGAACGTCCCCTCTCAAGTAGCCGAGCTAAACCAGCCCCTTGGTTTACTGAGGAGCTGGCAGCTATGAAGCGAAGGAAGAGGGAACTAGAGAGCGTGTGGCGTTCGGAACCGAGCGAGTCAAACCGAGCACGGTTTGTGTCCTTTCTTAGGGCATATGCCGCGGCAATAAAGACCGCAAAGAAAACTTTCTTTGCGGCCACTATTGCGTCTGCAAAGAACCGTCCGGCGGAGTTGTTTCGGATTGTCAGAGGTCTTTTAACTCCCACCACTGGTGGGAGCCCTGACAATTCGGTCGCGCGCTGTGAAGCATTTGCTCGGTTCTTCGCAGACAAAGTCGCCTTGATCCGTTCTGGGCTGGACGCCGCGTTAGATGCAGACTCCGAGAATGTAATAAGAGCACCTGCTTGTCCTATTTTGTTGGATTCTTTTCAGTTTGTGAAACCCGAGGATGTGGACAAGATACTTGGAGGAATGAGACCCACCACGTCCATCCTAGACCCCTGCCCATCCTGGCTTCTGAGAGAGGCCAGAGGGGGATTGGCTGAGTGGGTAACAGTGGTGGTGAATGCCTCCCTTCGGGAAGGCAAGATTCCAGCGAGCCTAAAACAGGCTATTATAAAGCCGCTGTTGAAGAAGCCATCACTGGACCCCACTAAATTGGACAACTTTCGGCCTGTTTCCAATCTCCCCTTCTTGGGCAAAGTCATGGAAAGCGTGGTGGCCTCACAACTCCAGGTATTCTTGAGAGACACGGATTATCTGGATCCGGCACAGTCTGGTTTCAGACCGGGGCATGGTACTGAGACGGTCTTGGTCGCCTTAGTGGATGATCTGCGCCGGGAGCTAGACAGGGGGAGTGTGTCCCTGTTGGTGCTCCTGGACCTCTCAGCGGCCTTCGATACCGTCGACCACGGTATCCTTCTGGGGTGCCTTGCGGAAATGGGCCTTGGGGGCATTGCTCTGCAGTGGCTCCGGTCATTTCTGGAGGGTCGCACCCAGAAGGTGTTACTGGGGGACTCCTGTTCCGCTCCACAACCTTTGACTTGTGGGGTGCCACAGGGTTCCATACTGTCCCCCATGCTGTTTAATATCTACATGAAGCCGCTGGGTGAGATCATCCGGAGTTTCGGGGTGCGGTGTCATCTGTACGCAGATGATGTCCAACTCTGTCACTCCTTCCCACCTGCTACTAAGGAGGCTGTCGAGGTCCTGAACCGGTGCCTGGCCGCTGTAACGGTCTGGATGAGGGCGAACAAACTGAAACTAAATCCAGACAAGACAGAGGTACTCCTGGTCAGTCGCAAGGCCGAACGGGATATAGGGTTACAGCCTGTGCTGGACGGGGTCGCACTCCCCTTGAAGGCGCAGGTTCGCAGCTTGGGTGTGACCCTGGACTCGTCGTTGAGCCTGGACCCCCAGGTTTCAGCGGTGACCAGGGGAGCATTTGCACAGCTTAGGCTCGTGCGCCAGCTGCTCCCGTATCTCGGGAAGTCTGACTTGGCCACGGTGGTACACGCTCTTGTCACATCCCGCCTGAATTACTGCAACGCTCTCTACGTGGGGCTGCCCTTGAAGACGGCCCGGAAGCTTCAACTGGTTCAGCGCGCGGCAGCCATGTTATTAACTGGAGCGGGTGGCAGGGAGCACACAACGCCCTTGTTGTCCCAGCTCCACTGGCTGCCGATTTGCTACCGGACCCAATTCAAGGTGCTGGTTTTCGCCTACAAAGCCCTAAACGGTTCCGGCCCAAAATACCTTTCTGACCGCATCTTGGCCTACGAGCCCACGAGGACCTTGAGATCGTCTGGGGAGGCCCTTCTCTCGATCCCGCCTGCATCACAAGCACGGCTGGCGGGGACGAGGGAGAGGGCCTTCTCGGTGGTGGCCCCCCGGCTGTGGAACACTCTCCCGGCACACATTAGACAGGCGCCCTCCCTCATGTCCTTTCGAAAAAGCCTTAAGACCTGGCTGTTCGAGAGGGCATTTAATTAAGTGTTAAGCAACAAACAATGCGGTAATGAGAACTGGAATGGCATAAGGAATATGAGACTGGCTATGATTCCACTAAGAGACGAAGCGGATTTTGTGTAGTCTGTAAGTGTTGTATAGTTATATGTTGTTGACACTGGCCTTTTGTAATTGTCTTTTATATGTGTACTGTACACCGCCATGAGTCGCCCGTATGGGCTGAGAATGGCGGTTAATAAGTGCATCAAATAAATAAATAAATAAATAAATAAGAAATGGGGACTCAAAGTGGAGTCCACGACATGCGAGTGAGGAGAAGAGCAAACCACAGACCATCTATTACAATGCAGTCTGAACCCTGCCACATGCACAATGGAGAACCTCCTTATAGCAACACCAAGTGGCCAGCTACTGGTCAAATTACATTTAATATAATGCCAAGGTTTTTTTAAACTTTGTGTTTTTAAAATACATTTCAACTGGAACCTTGGTTTGCTTCTAAAACAGTAAATAAATACACAACTCATATATGTTAATCAAGAACTATGTTTTTTTTTCAAAAAAAGGGGGGGAAATCTTTTGTGTGTCTTTCATTTACGAGCCTTCTGACAGGTAATTTAGGTTAGTTGGAAGGTTCCAACTAACCTCTTATAAAGAGAACTTGTGTGAGTAGCTTTTCCATGGAGGCGTTTGCTTCTGGGAAATCCATCCATAGCAATGAATCTCTGCTTCTACAACCCCAAAATGGTTCATGATGTCTTAATCTACCCCCTTTGTGCCCATTTTACCATTTACAGGCAGTCCCTGAGTTACAAACATTTGACTTATACATTAAGAATGGGGTGAGACAACAGGAAGAGAAATCTACCTCTAGGAAGGGGACATTCACTCCTGAAAGCATTGTCATGGGGAAAAGCTCATCCTACTCCAATGTTACAAGGTTCCAGAAGACAAGAATGACCCATGTTAATTAATGACCCAAGATAATGAACCATGGGAAATCTTTAAGTTGAAGATTTCTTTAAATACAAAGCTTAGCTAGAAAACACTGTCTATCCAATGGAAAATTTGAGTAAGATTGCATTAATGGAAACCTAAGCCACCTTGGGAAAGGAAACTGCCCTGCAAAAAAATGCACCCTACAAACATCAATATTTGCTAGAAGAAATTGTAAACGTGTTACACATAAATAAAACTGGGAATATCACAAGGAAGCAAACATGTGGCTTAGTTGAGCTCTTCTGCACCAGCACTCACTGATCTTCTACATGGTTCTGGTGAATTCGTCAATTATATAGATATATGTGTTTGTAACAATACTAGTAGATTAGGGTAATGAAGTATGTGCAATATGAACACTCCACTTATTCATCTGAAATGTTCTCAAACTTTGCCTTTGGGGCTATATCTTCAAGAATATTGCAGTCAATATGGTCATGCTGTCTAGATAGTTCAGTGTCTTGTAATCCAAAAAAGTAACATATCTAAACTCTGCATCTGGAAAAAATAACATAGTAAAATACAGAGGATATCTAGGGAGGGAAAGTATCTGCAAGATTCCCCATATTGTTCATCCTGTTAATTGTGATATTTTGTGAACCATTAGCAGATTACCCTTCTTTGCCTTGGTAAAATCTAGATGCTTCCATTTGGAACTACACTGTGATGTAGAGAATTTAAGAGAAAACACAATGGAAGGAGAGAACATGCAGTTAATCTTACAGTCTCCAGTTGTTTCAGTTTCATATTGGAAAGATTGAGGCCCCTTCCAACAGCTGAATAAAATTCTGCTTTGAACTGGAATATATAGCAGTGTGGACTCAAATAACTCAGTTCAAAGCAGATATTGTGAGATTTTCTGCCTTGCTATTCTGGGTTATATGGCTGTGTTGAAAGGCCCTGTGCTTCCTTGGTGATACCCAGAAAGGTCTTAATGTTGACTTTTGTGGGGAGGTGGCTGCCAGGGTAGCGGAAATGGTTAGCATTTTCTAATGTTACACCATCAAGCTGTATTTCTGACATTGCAGACGGGTTGGCTGGTGCCTGCTGGAAGAGCACTTTGGATTTATCAATGACAGGATGAGCTTCTTGTATGCTTCTGCAAAGGTGTTTTGAGTGGCTTGTAGGTCTTTTTCTGAATGAGCACAGACAATTGTCATCAGCATATTGGAGTTCTATAACAGATGTTGAGCTCTGCGAGTGCAGCATTTTTCCAAACGAAGCACAGAATGTTTGAGGACATCCACAGGGATACCAAAGTGCTTGTTTATAAAGCTATTGACCTCCCAACCCTGCTGTATGCCTGCGAAACGTGGACTATCTACAGATGTCACATGCAACTCCCGGAACGATTCCATCCCCGTTGTCTCCAAAAGATCCTGCAAATGTCTTGGGAAGACAGGTGGACAAACGTCAGTGTGCTGGAAGAAGCAAAGACCACCAGTATTGAAGAGATGGTCCTCCGCCATCAACTCTGCTGGACTGGCCACATTATCCGAATGCCTGATCACCATCTCCCAAAGCAGCTACTCTACTCCGAATTCAAGAACGGGAAATCGAATGTTGGCAGACAGGAAAAGAAATTCAAAGATGGGCTCAAAGCCAACCTTAAAAACTCTGGCATAGAAACTAATATCTGGGAAGCCCTGACCCTTGAGCGCTCTAGCTGAAGGTCAGCTGTGACCAGCAGTGCTGTAGAAATTGAAGAGGCACAAATGGAGGGCAAAAAAGAGAAATGCGGCAAGAGGAAGGCGCGTGAAGCCAACCCTGACCATAAGGGCATTGGTTTTCCACCTGGAAACCGATGCCCTCACTGCAGGAGAATATACAGGTCAAGAATAGGGCTCCATAGCCATCTACATATTCACCGCCAAGACACATCGCTTGGATGACCATCATCCTCAGATTACGAGGGATTGCCTTAGTAAGTAAAATAAGTACCCAGAAAGGATCTAGCTTCTATAGATTAGCTTTCTCATCCTGCAGCTGATATAGAAAAGGCAGGAAAATAGAGCAAGGGGGAATAAATGGAAAGATAAGTGACCAAGGAAAAGAAGACTTGAACTGCGCCATTAAATTTGTCACCATATGCACCCTAATGTATTCTAGTGTGACTGTAAATACCATGCATGAAAGAAAGCTGGTTATATGAAAGCAAAGCAGAAATATGGCTTTGATTTGCTTCTGGGTGTTTTATTACACTGCCCTGAGCACTGTGAAACAAATGGAACATCTGCAAGCCAGTCTGAGCATTATACGACACAGCATGGCTCAATCGGTAAAAGTCTTGCAACGGGCCAGGGAGGTTTAGCTTTCCCTTCACTCATTACCAAAGCCATAGAATAGTACTAAAAGGAAACACTTCGCTTTCAATGAGGTATTATTATTTATGATTCCGTTAGCTTTATATCCTTTCCTCTGGGCAGGTTGCACAAATGTTTGCAGGTTAGCAATAAAAAGAGGGCAAGGAAAGAAACCAGGTCTCTTTCCTTCTTTGCAAGGAAGACAGGGAAAATGACCAAAGGACATATCTGTTTGTGATTCTCACATTATAACCTTTATTTAGAAATTGCACCCAAAGCTATCAAGTTCATCCTTTAACTTTTACTGGTCATTATATTTTTAGTTTATTATCCTTTGCAGTTTATAGGTGCATTTACACCTTAATGCAGAATTAATGCAGTTTGACAGCCGTTTAACTGCCATGGCTTAATGATGTAATATGGTAACGCATCAACACTATTGGGCAGAGGTTAAAAGACCTTTTTAAACCACAAATCCCAGGATGCCATAGCATTGAACCATAACATTTGAAGTGATACCAAACTTTATTAATTTTGCAGTGTAGCTGGCCCCTTTCACTATAGACTCTTCGTATGGATGGGCCCCCTGGTGGCAGTTCAAATCCAGGGAGAGGGGTGAGCTCCCACTGTTAGCCCCAGCTTCTGTGAATCTAGCAGTTCAAAAACATAGAAGTGTAGATCTATAGGTACTGCTTCTGCGGGAAGGTAACAGCGCTCCATGCAGTCATTCTGGCCACATGACCTTGGAGGTGTCTAAATTATGGATTTTGATATAACCTGTGGGTAAGTCGACAATTGGGGCTCCCTGGTAATGCAGCAGGTTAAACTGCTGAGCTATCGAATTCGCTGAATGAAAGGTTGGCAGTTTGAATCCGGGGAGCGGGGTGAGCGCCCACTGTTAGCCCCAGCTTCTGCCAACCTAGCAGTTCAAAAACATGCAAGTGTGAGCAGAACAATAGGTACTGCTTCTGAATATAACAGTGCTCCATGCAGTCATGCTGGCCACATGACCTTGGAGGTGTCTAAATTATGGATTTTGCTATAACCTGTGGGTAAGTCAACAATTGGGGCTCCCTGGTGGCACAGTGGGTTAAACTGCTGAGTATTGAACTTGCTGAACGAAAGGTTGGCACTTTGAATCCGGGGAACGGGGTGAGCTCCCACGTAACCCCAGTTTCTGCCAACCTAGCAGTTCGAAAACATGCAAGTGTGAGTAGAACAATAGGTGCCGCTTCTGTGGGAAGATAACAGCACTCCATGCAGTCATGCTGGCCACATGACCTTGGAGTTGTCTATGGACAATGCTAGCTCTTCGGCTTAGGAATGGAGATGAGCACCACTCCCCTAGAGTTGGACATGATTAGACTCAATTTTAGGGGAAGCCTTTACCTTTTTTATGGATGTGTTATTAACATCTATGGATCCTGAAATACTGTATGCATTCTGTCTCCATCACCTCCTTGCAACCCAACTGAGAATAGATTACTTTTGTGTTTGTATGGCCAGGGAAGGTCATTTTATACCTTCTCACAAATCATACCCCATGGCTGAGATCCTAATGCTTCCTAGCAGAAATGATTGCTCACATTTCCTTACCGCTTCCAGTGAATTTCATAATCTCCCACTAAATCAATCAACTAAATGGGACAACTGCTGGATTGGCATAGACGGTTCTCCCCTTTTCTTTCAAGAAATGCGAGCACAAGTTATAAAATAAATAACAAGATGACTTTCTTTTGGCTCTAGGCAAACAGTACCGAGTGCCAATTAGAAACGTAATGACTGTACACAGAAGACAGCACAGGCCTACAAATCTATTTGAGATCTATGAAGATGTCAATGAAACTGTGGATAAAGAAAAAGAAAAATTATGTGAGAATATTTGATATGAAGTCATTCACTGGAAAACTATAAGGAAATGTAAGCCATTGTAGAAGAAATAATGCTGTGAATCAAAGACTGACTTGCAAGAAAAGGGGGAAGAAGCAAGCAGTTGTCATCTGGAGAAGCTTATAATGAACCCCAGCAGTGTTCTTGGAACTGGATTAATTAATGAATATATTAATCTGCTTTGAAAAGTAGAGCCTGAGCAGTCATTTGGCATTTGTGTGCATGGACAAAACAAATCCATTAAACCCATCAAGATTGAAAGTGGCTTTTTTGATGCAAGTATACTTTGATGTTTTATTTTAAGTCAGAGATCACACCCAGCCTTAGATTGTACATGTGAGGGGGGGGGGGGAAGATACTCATCTTCATCCACCACTCTCTTGGGCGCTCCACTCATTCAATACTTTTGAGGTGTTTGCTGATTAAATGTCACACCTTGATTGTAATGAAACGTAACCATTATTGTGAAGGGGGGGGGGTGGTATTTGTACTAGAAATCATTTGATCCAAGCTTCATCTTTATCTATCAGGTTTTAATCTGGCTTGAAACTCATCAGGAATAGGCTGTGACAGATGCTTTTGATGGGATGATTGAGCTCTAGATAATATGTGTTGCAGTAATGAATAGAAAGAATCACTAAGCATGGGCTGAAGGCTGCGTGCATGGTCTGGACAGAGGATCCTGAACTGCAATAATTTCAGATTCACATTTTTGAATAACAGCTGCAGTTTTTACATGGGTGAGACACCCCTCCTCTCCTGCCATCATCTATTTATAATTTATTCACAAGTGGAGCTTTTTCAGCATTGAAAGAGTGATAGTCCCCGTCAATCGATGCTGTTCACAACTTTTTGCCAGTCTGCCTCCTCCCACTATTGTTGGGCAAAACCCATCAATAGCAGCCAATCTTACAATATTCCCATGTCTTTACTTGTGCGGTGGTGCCATTCCACCTCTGTGCCAGGATACCAGCAGTAAAGTGACACCAGGGGGTGTGATTCTCTTCCTCTTCCCTTCCCCTTGATATTCTAGAGCCGTTTTTTTTTTTTTTTTACTTTACAGTATTTTTTATTTATCATTGCTGGACCTGGAAAAATCATTTAAAATAATTTAAAAATTAAATAGCAGAAGAAGTGCAGGAATATGGGGGTTATGATATGAGCTGGCACTACAGGGTGAATGGAAAAATGTGTGATTACAAGGTGCTCATGCTGGTCTATATCCATTATCATTGCTCATGTGATTGTTATCGAATAGAAGCTTTCTGCAATAAAGTCCATAAACTTCAAACTCTAGAAGCAACGTACAGGGAGCATGCAACTTCCCTGTTGTGTCAGCTCCACTGGCTGCCAGCCTACAACTGAGCAGAATTCAAAGTGCTAGCTTTAGCCTATAAATCCCTAAACAGTTCTGGTCCAGCTTACCTGTTTGCACGCATCTCCCTCATGAGCCAGCTAGAACATTAAGATCTACAAAGGAGGCCCTGCTCTTGGTCCCACTGCCTTTGCAGGTGCGATTGATGGGGATGAGGAAAAGGGCCTTCTCGGTGGTAGCCTCTCAGCTGTGGAGCTCCATCTCTAGGGAGATCAGATCAGCCCCCCTCCCTCCTAGCTTTTAGGAAACAACTAAAGACCTGGTTACTTAAGAAGACATTCAGTGAATGATAGAAATATGTAAATATGGAAGTAGTTAAAAGGATTGTTCAAGGCCTAAATGTTTTATGTATTGTGTGTGACTGTTTTATAGTTTTATATTTTTAATGATTTTAATCTATTCTCATTGTTGTTGTTTTGATATGTGTTGTTTTATACATGGGGGACATTGCATTTTGCCATTGATTATGTTGGGAACTGCTTTGAGTCTGCCTAGGGTGAGAAAAGTGGTATATAAGTGTAATAAATAAATAAATAGTACAGTGATCCCTAAACACTGGCCCTCCAGATATTTTAGACTTCAGTTTCCAGTAATGTCAGGCTCTTTGGCCAATAGTCAAAGATTCTGGGAGTCCGAAACACCCGGAGGATCAGAGTTTTGGAATCACTCCTCTAGTATACGGAGCAGTATATGGATGCCTTTACACTAAACGAAGTGTCTAGTTTTGAGAGATTTCGCCCTACCAGAGTTTGTGACTGTTAGCTGTTGAACTAGAATTTTCATTTTCACATGTCTAAATTCGGATCCAGTTCAGTTTGTTCAGTTTCTAGAAGACATTGTATTTTATCTGTATTGGTCATTTGACTGTAAGTATGTTGACAAAACCAAATCCGTTTCATGCTGTGGATATTTCTGGTACAATGACAGGTATACCATAATTGCTATAATTGCTATTGTTGTTAGTCCTTCTCTTTATAATACCATCTCTCTCTCTCTCCCTCCCCCCCCCCCCCTCTCTCTTGCTTCAGAGATTCTCTACTTAGTTCATCAGAGTGTTTTTTTTAAAAAAAATTCCTTTTGATAACAGTTGTTTAATTCCCAGAGTGGCAATGTGATCAAAACGTCAAATCCATTCCCAGAAGCTGGCATCAAGAAGGAGAGGTTGGGCATATAGGTGTAGATCATTTGCTAGCTGTCAAACCTGGCCCCAGGTTTGACTGTTCCACTGCAAAATAATTAATGCTCAATTCTGGAATCTGTTCAGATTGGATGACAAATGCTCCCTGACCTTCAATGAATATTTCATGGCAGGAAACAGTGCACAATTAAAACCTCTTTGTTTGGGCCCCTGAAGGATTTTGCTTCCTTTTTCTAGACTTCTATGCAAGTTCCTACCACAAAAAAGGACTTCAAAAACCTAACACAGAGTCCGCAGTCCTGATGTGGAGCCCTTTTGCTCCCATTTGTTCAATCGTAGGACCTTTGAGAGCTGGCACAGCACCTAGGCTAAAATGCCTGTCTCTACCTGTTCCCTATTTACAAGAGCCTTATGTGCCAAGCCTTTCCACAAATTTATTTGCATATGCTGAGATTTAACAACAGGCATTATAGCAACTCTGGTCTGCTGAGATAACCAAATTTGTTTTTCTTGTCCAGTCTTACAGAGATCCAGGTACAAGAAGTAATCCCTCTCTCCTCCTCTAGCTCCTCCTCAGCTCTACTTGTAGTTCAAGTATATAATGGTTTTTATTTTTAAACTAAGGAAACACTAGCCAAATGTTATAACACTTCAGGATCCCTTAGAGAAAATTTCAAAATTCAGAATTGTGGACATGAGTAAAACCTTTGCTTTCTGATGGTTTAATGTACACTAACTTTTGCTCCATGCACAAAATGGTCAAAAAGGTTGTATAAAATTACTTTCCAGATGTGTGGTAAAATGTATATGAAACAAAAATAAATTTCATGTTTAGATTTGGGTTCTATCTCCAATATATATATTGTTATGTATACATTTGCTAGTGCAGGTATTCCAAAATCTGGGGGGGGGGGGGCAGAAATTGTAAACACTTACAATTGGATACTCAACCTGTAACTCTCCCAATTTCCTCACTTCTTCCATTCTCAAGCTATCCTTGATGTATAGAAGATCATACGTAAATCCATTTTCAGAGATGGAGGCAAAGGGATTTTTTCCACACTTAAGATCTTTTGATAATGGTAAGACAATTAAACAGGATTCTGTCATAGCATTTTTTGTTTGTGTCAGGAGAGACTTGGGAAATTGCAAGTTACTTCTCATGTGAGAGAATTGGCCATCTTGCAGGGACATTATCCAGGGGATGCTGAGATGTTTTGATGTTACACCATCCTTGTGGGAGACTTCTCTCATGTCCCTGCATGGGGAACTGGAACTGTCAAAGGGAGCTCAACCTGCTCCTGCTGGATTCGAATAATTGACCTGTTGGTCACCAGTTCTGCCAGCGCAAGAGTTTAACCCATTGTGCCACTGGGGGCTCCTGTCATAGCCTGAAATGATGACAGCTTGTCATTGACTAGATCCAGTAAATGGAAACTATTCACATTGTGGCACTCTTTCAGTTCCAAAGGGTATCCCACAACCTCTTACCTTGTATGAACCTTTATGGGAAACTCTAGTAACTATAAGCACAGGGCAGGTTTTCTCATTTACCACCGTCTAACTGATAAATGTTGCCATTCTTTTGGAAGCCTGAAGTAACATGGGAAGTGGATTGAGCCATTCGATAACATTGGTTGGGAAAGAGTTTTAAGATAAGCAATGTCAAGGGAATTGTATTGCTCCTCTAACTCACTGGAGGCAACCCTCTTGACCAACCAGCACATGTTGCTGATAGGACTGAAGCAATAAATAAATAAATGCAGCAACACACAACTTTTTTTTTTAAAAAAAAGCATTTCTGCTTTGAAACCAAGGACACAGAGAGCGGATACCTTGTTTTAAAGCCAATTATTATTATATGTATGTATATCTCATATTTGCTCTGCCTCAAAGCAGTTAACATTAAAGGCCATAACAATGTGTGAATTAAAAGCTAACACGTATGTATAAACATTAAAATAGAATTGGAAATATTACAAGTACATAGTTAAAACAAAAAAAATTAAACAAATCTATTAAACTATATAAAATATGGCACCCCCAGCTCAGTCCTAAAAAAAAAGTTTTAGCTTCCTACTGGAAGGATAGCAAGGAAGAGGCCATTCTCTAGACAAGGAGATCCAGAGTTTTCAAACCAATTGGAGCTTCCAGGATATTTCTCCAGAATATAAACACAAACACAAAGAGAGCACAACTTCTTTTAAGGCTAATGAAACCCTGGGAAACATTGTCAAGAAGGAAAAAAACAAGGCCAGTTCCTTTCACACCCCAGTCTCAGAAAGGGGGCATTTATCTCCCAAAGATCCCAAATTCCCAATAATAAAGAAATGCCATGGAAACCTACAGCAGAAGAGAAAGCATATACACCCCACCTCCACTCACCCACCTTTCTGACTTCCCACGCTTTCTCATGAGCCTCCAATCATTATGGATAAGATTGACAGGTCTGGGGAAACTGAGGAGGATCCCTTCTTTCATTTGAAAACTTTGGAGGAGTTCAGAGTCAGGGCTGCTGACATTTGCCCATCAATCTCCTTCCCTGCTAGTACCAGAAAGAGATGAAATGGGCTGGCTGGAGAATGACACCTCTGAAAGAAGATGGCTATTGGGGGCTTGTGTAAGATGACAATCTGTCAACAAGATTGAAATGCAGCATGAAAGGATGTCCAAGTGGACATGGCAGATGGACAGAGCCTCTTGATTGATGTCATCATGCATTTGAGGCTGGGGAAAGCAATCTACTGTCCTTCGTCACTTCAGCAATGAGGAAGAGTGCGGGGGAAAATGCCTCCTTCCTGCCTTCTTACTCCATGTGTGAGCTATTCCTGAGGAATAAGAGTTGTAGGGAGATAGACACTTCTAAATCGGGAAAACTTTGTTGATAAGAACACTTAGTGCATGCCAGGTTTGCACTTGGTACGTGGCTTTTTAGAAAGAATTAATTTTGAGTTCCAAGCCCTTCTCATTATAGATTGCTGTGATAGTGAAATTTCCAGTGCTGTTGAACTGTGATTTGTCTTGTCTTCAACACCCACAACAAAGTCTGAAGCAACAACATGAGAGACACCATTTAGTGTTAGACATGTCAGCCCAATTGCCTGGGAAATGATAAATGTGTTCTATGTATTGTCGAAGGCTTTCATGGCCGGAATCACTGGGTGGTGGTAGGTTTTTTCGGGCTATATGGCCATGGTCTAGAGCAGGGGTCTTCAAACTAAGGCCCGGGCGCCGGATACGGCCCTCCAAGGTCATTTACCCGGCCCTCGCTCAGGGTCAACCTAAGTCTGAAATGACTTGAAAGCACACAACAACAACAACAACAACAACAACAACAATCCTATCTCATCAGCCAAAAGCAGGCCCACTCTTCCCATTGAAATACTAATAAGTTTATATTTGTTAAATTTGTTCTTAATTTTAATTATTATATTGTTTTTAAATGTTTTTTGCGCTACAATAAGATATGTGAAGTGTGCATAGGAATTAATTCTTTTTTTCAAATTATAATCCGGCCCTCCAATAGTTTGAGGGACTGTGACCTGGCCCTCTGTTTAAAAGGTTTGAGGACCCCTGATCTAGAGGCATTCTCTCCTGACGTTTCGCCTGCATCTATGGCAAGCATCCTCAGAGGTAGTGAGGTCTGTTGGAACTAGGAAAAAGGGTTTATATATCTGTGGAATGACAAGGGTGAGACAAAGGACTCTTGTCTGCTGGAGCTAGGTGTAAATGTTTCAACTGATCACCTTGATTAGCATTTGATTGCCTGGCAGTGCCTAGAGCAAATTTTTGTTGAGAGGTGATTAGATATCCTTGTGTTTCATCTCTGTTGTTGTGCTGTTGTGATTTTAGAGTTTTTTTAATACTGGTAGCCAGATTTTGTTCATTTTCATGGTTTCCTCCTTTCTGTTGAAATTGTCCACATGCTTGTGTATTTCAATGGCTTCTCTGTGTAGTCTGACATGGTGGTTGTGAGAGTGGTCCAGCATTTCTGTGTTCTCAAATAAAATGCTGTGTCGAGGTTGGTTCCAGGTTGGGAACCACTGACCTATAGAGATAGAAGAATAGATTAGTTGGACTTCTTTCCCTTCTGTGTTTATGAGATTGTTATTAAATGGGGGGTGTTATAGGAACCGTTTGACTCCTCAGCCTTGTCATCTACATGGGTTTCCAGGCACAATTCAAAGTGGTGATCAAAGATGGCACTCGTATAAAGAAGGCCCAATTGGATGGACATCTTCATAAGGTTCAAATATGTAAGGAGACAGACACCTGAGTTAACCTTGGACTCTGTTGTTCTTGTTGCCTGGTTTGAGACAATGTCATCTGTTTTCATGCTTTCCCCTTACATCCTAGTTGACTGTAGTTAGTGAAAGACGACAGCCTGTGAGAACAGCCATGATGCAAGCATCATCCCCTTTGGGTGGATTGTGACGATGATCTAGGTATAGCCACCGGCAACCAGGGCAGCCTATAAAGATAGGATTCATTTATAATTTGGCAGCAATCTGAAAAGCAGAAGCACTCTTGTCATTTGGGGTAATTCTCCAACAAGAAGACAAGCATATAATTCAGTCTGCATCACTCAGACAACTGCTGAAGAACAGATTTATTGCATTGAGGGATATATGGTTGCATAACAGCACTTCAATATGGGCTGTCTGTAGTCCTTTGAGATGGAGAAGAGTTGGAGGGGAGGAAAAGGTACGAGGGGAGAGCAGAATTTTGCTCTAGCCATTATTTTCTCTTTTAATCCCTGGTGGCTAGTAGAGTATATGCTTTCTGGATACAAATTCCCACTGCAACAGGGGCCATGTGAAAAAGTCCATAGAGAGTTTAGTGATTATTCAGCAAGGACAAGACTTTCTGGACATCAACACAGCACTCTAGCAGGTTGTCTAGGTGGATCTTGCCCTGGCTTAAGCAGCCAGTGTAGACTGATGCCAAGACAATACCTTACATTAACTTCTACCTAATACTTAAATTTACTATTCTTAAATCCTACTACTGGTAATTTCCTCTAATATTAACTGCTATCAGATGTTATAAGTTGTAGCCTAAAAAAGTAACTTTCCCAAGCTGTGGGTTGAATATATATCTTTTCCCCCATTTCCTATGCCACCTGACTTCTATTCTGAGTCCAGACTGAGAGCAGACTGAGTCCCCATGGGGAGATAGTTTTGGAAAAGGCATAACCTTTTGGAAAAGCATCCATGACCTTTTGAGAATCTCCAAAGCTTTTTGGAAATGATTATCTCAGGAGATTAATTGGCATTCACACTATTTGGAAAATCATAACCCTTTTGTAAAATATAATCTTCCTGAGAAGAGCTAACAGCTCATTTGAGTAAATCTTTAGTAGTAAATATCCACTATCATTCATGCTAGGCAATTTAGGTTTCTCAGTTATTAGACTGATATACCTGGTTTATCTCTTTGAATTGTTAGGAACAATGATTATGCCAATGGACAAAATAAATAGCAGATCCTCAAAGTGTTATTTCAGTTGCTGAAAAAAATCTGCTCTCCCCTAAAATATATTGGTTTTAAATCATGCTCTCAAGAGACAAAAATAAGTAGTTTTTCTTGAAAATAACATAGTTGGTTTACTTACAAACTTATTTTTTTCCCTTTTTGCCTTTATTTCTTACAAACTTCATGTATTCATCATACAGGTACAATTGCTTATCAATCCAGTTACAGATAGGTTTGAAGTTGTTTCTCTTTGTAGATAACACAGGGCATCTTTCTTAGAATCAGCAGCAACATCTTTAAATTCTAAGAGTCTAATGGAGTCTGTCCTCTAAAATTGAGTCTGAGCTCAGGGCAGTCTCAGATCTGATCATGTGGCCGGAACCCCCCTCACAACCTCAAGAAACATAAAGGGAAACTCCATACCAGAACATGCATATATAAACAGTAAGCAAAACAAAATCATATGCAAACAAACTACTAGTGGAGGCTTGAAGAAACTTGTTACTTCCAACAGATAGGGTGGGATAATAATAATAATAATAATAATAATAATAATAATAATAATTGTTATTGTTATTAACAGATATAAACAACTGATTGTGAGATCAACCAGCTGTTGACCAATAAAGCCACTGCATTCAGGTTCTTTACTTTGCTCTACCTCCACACACTAAACAAAGTACAACATAATTTTACATTTGTCACTTTACAGGCTCCTTCCCAGCTACCCTGATTTGTGATTTCTATTTCAGGAGCTCTGCAAAGGACTGATGCTGATTAATTCCCCCTCTACGAACTAAAAGTAGCTCTCCTCCCAGTGCACTGAGAGAAGAAGGGAGAGAAGAAGGGGGGAAGGAACCTTCCGCATCCACAACATAGATGGTATTAATTCTGGCATGGAAACAGCACTTAGGCTGCCTGTAGAATGACTTAATTTGTTTCCTAATGGACACAATGCCTTGCTGATAAAAGCCCTAAAGTGCATTTAAAAAAAATTAAAAAATGATTGTTCCTTCATTGCCCACCAGAGGATTCCTTTATAATCTTTCTGCTCCAATCTAGCTTGTTCCAAAGAGAATGGCATAGTAAGCAGAGGAAACAAAAGGATTAACCAACATATTTAGCAAACACGGCCAACTTGTTAAATCTTGTTTTTATTCATATCCTCCCTTTCCTCTAAGACACTCAAAAGAGTGTTGTAACTTCACACCAGACCTAAGAGGTAAGGAAGTGTTAACGCAAGCCAACTTAAAACTAATCAAGAGAACTTCTCTACCATTGAGCCATGGCACTCTAAGAGGTGTAAAACTGTACTAATTCTTCAGTGTAGATGCACCCTACAATAGTATTCAGATGGTAGCTTGCATGTGCTAATATATATTGAAAAGGCAGAGTACCAATGCCAGACAGACCTCTTAAGTTGTTGTTTGTGGGAATGGAGTTCCACATATAAAGCTATTGCAGATATTCAATAATGCACCTCAAATAGAATGTCAATATGTATTGTGTACAATGTCTCTGCAATGAGGTGATAGCTATGCACATTCACAATTTCTTATATGTTGCACTATAGTGGTATTGGAGCATGGGGACTCCATACTGCTAGCATAGTATAACTCCACTGACAGTCAGTCATAATTCTTCTTAATTGAGTAATTGTGACTAACTATTTTTTTCTACCAACAACTCACATTAGCCTGAACTAGCACAGCCATTGGTGAGGAACCAGCACAGCCATCTGAAGGGCCTAACTTTAATTGTTAAATCATAGTAACATAGTGTGGTGTAATGGTTTGGGCACTCCATTTGACTATGACTCTGAATACTCCAGGGAGCAGGCCCTGATTTCTCACTTGGCCAGTGGGTGAACTTGGGTCAAGACACACAACCTCAGTCCCAGAAACCCCTTGATCAGTTCATTTTAGGGAGGCTATAAGGACCTTATCACATTAATATCAGGATTCACCATGCATCGTGGCGAATCTATGGGATTCCAATGGGAGCGTGGAGGACCCATGTTCCATGTCCCACATCACCCTGCTTACCTTCGGCTCAATCCTACAGGGGGAAGTGTCCACCTCCCACGTTGCCACGAAGGCAGCATACACCGGTTCCTCTCTCCTTTTGTCATGGAGCCCTGGCCGAAGTAGATGTACATCATGTCATGGGCTATATGGCAAAAGGGGGGAGTAACCGGTGTATGACAGGCAAATTAGCCCGTATGATGAGGTCGTAAGTCAAAACAGAGTTGAACGCACACAATAACAAAAAGTCTCTTCTTTTGGCAATGTCTTTCTTCATTGCATGATTTGACAATGCATAACTGTGCACCCTGTGCAAATCTAAAATGGAATAGTAACCTTAGAATTTGGATCAAGATGAAGAATAATCCCATCCTGAATGGAGGAGATAAAAGCTGTACTAGGATACTGTGGGTTCATGGCATTGGCTTATTGCAGCCACTCAGCAGGAGTGTTTATTTGGTGTCCAAGATCACAGAACTGCACAAAAAGTGGCATATGCTAGAATAGATAGATTGACCGCACCTAGGAAACAGAGTTTAGTTATCTTTAATATTTGTTAGCACCTTGAGTCCTTATGGGGAGAAAGGCAGGATAAAAATAAAGTTACTACTGCTGATAATAAATTGTGGAAAGATCTGGACCAAATAAAGGATAAGTATTTATTTATTTATTACTACATTTATATACCATCCCTCTCAACCCGCAGGTGACTCGGGGTGGTTTACAGTTGGTACCAAGACTATAAAATACAATTACAATACAATTAAAAACATTAAGATAATATAAAACCATAGCATAGTCGATAAAAAATATATCAGGGTCTCCTTGTTAAAACATTGTCCAATCACATCGTCCAACCATACCATTTTCCTATTTCTCTTACACTGTGTTTGCAAACGCCTGCTCAAAAAGCCAAGTCTTGACTCTTTTCTGGAATGTTAAAAGGGAGGGGGCTAATATGATATCCCTAGGGAGGGCATTCCATAGCCGAGGGGCCACCACTGAGAAGGCCCTGTCTCTCACCCCAGCCAGCCGTACTTGTGATGAAGGCGGGATCAAGAGCAGGGCCTCCCCAGATGATCTTAAAGTCCTGGAAAGTTCATAAGAAGAGATGTGTTCGGACAGGTAAGTTGGGCCAGAACCGTTTAGGGCTTTATAGGCTAAAGCCAGCACTTTGAATTGTGCCCGGTAGCAGACTGCAACCAGTGGAGCTGGCACGGCAGAGGAGTTGTATACTCCCTGAGCGCTGCTCCTGTTAGCAATCTGGCTGCCGTCTGTTGGACCAATTGAAGCTTCCGGACAGTCTTCTAATTGCCATTTCACATACAAAAGGCTATTGGACTGGTAGCTGAATTTTATCTCAATACTAGCAATGGCAAGGCCTTTTCACATCAACTCAGGCAACTCACTGCTTTAGGGAATGAGAGAGAGTCTGAGTAGGAGAATGACTACGGAGCTTATAAGAAAGAGGTGGGTGACTTCCACTATAGATCTCAGAAGCAGTTACCTCACTATACTGTACTATGCAGTAGGGCCAGAATGGCCCTCTCCAAGGTCCTGGAAAACACATGCAGACCCAGCAACGTCCATACTATGTAGCACCAAGAGATTGATTCACAATTTTTCTTACAAATGGGTTTCTTGTTTTATTTTTCTTCCTAAAAGCACTGCCAGGTGCATGATATTGAATTACATGGAGAATGCCTCTGACATGAGATGCCAGTGCCTCTGTTCTGTTAAGACTCAGTGAATGCTAAATTCCAAGAGATGGCATGGCTTCTTACCAGTCTGTGCCAATTCCCTGGTGCCGAGAATTGCTAGGAACTTCTGCCCAGACACACAGCTACAAGCTCTATCAGCAACCAAGGAGCTGGGTAGCTGCCAAGTAGGGTGCTGTATATCTGTAGCTGCTGGCAGCAACTTTTGAACATGCATTTTTCAAAGGCTGTAACTGAGGTTGTTTTTTTTTTCTTTTGCCTTCGTTTTGTTGCTTTGTGCTTAAGTATTCCTAACCAAGGCTATCATAGCACTTTGTTCTGCCTTTATTTATTTCTAAACACACCATTTATTTTTTATGTTTGTTCATTTACGTGTTGCTAGAATCTCTATTTATCCTGCTCTTTGCGGCACAGTAAAATATGAATAAAGGCACATTTTCTTCTATGCCCCATCTTCCTCTTCCTTGTATATGATTAAAAAGAGGGAGAAAGACAGAAGGAGGACAGGAGGGAAAGACCTAGTGGGAAAAGGACAGAAAAAGGGAAATAACAAGACTCAAGAGCTTTTGCATTCTAAGCCTGTATTAGCAGAAGCATTGCATCCAAAGCACAGATACAGTGGGCTCTTTGTATCTATTGGGGTTTGGTTCCAGGATCTTCTTTGGATACCAAAATCTGAAGATGTTCAAGTGTCATTCTATAACATGGCATAGTAAAATTGCACCCCTAATGTAAAATGGCAAACAACTCAAACAAGTGCTGGAGAGAGCCTGAGGATTTGTGAAATGTCAGGAGGCTATAGCAGAATATGCTTTCAAATCAATGTTGTGGCAAAATCAAAGTTTACTTTTTGTATTTGGGGGGGGGGGGTTGTTTTCAAGACATGGTTATTGAATCCATGGTTGCAGAACCCTTCAACACAGAGGGACAATTTTAGCTACATTTTATTCTGGGATAATCAGACTGCATTTGGACTACTGTGTCTGAAAACTAACATATTACCAGCTAGACTAGACCCATTCAATCAAGCGGATTTACAGATGTATTTATTTATCAACTTCCCATTGATTCAATAGGTCCACTCCCAGCCAGGAATTAGCCCATAATCTTGTTAGTCTTGACTATAATACAATTATATTGCATCAATTAGATTTAATTATGTTGATTCATATCTGAATAAAAGATTTTATAATCTATTTGGAACTAACCAACAATATTTCAGCTGGATTGAGGCCCAGGTCTTCTGAGAAATTGCAAAATGAGCTGGATATCTTCAGCATGCAGAATAAAAGATTAGGGGAGATATAATATTCCTTAAATACTGTGAACAATTCCCTTGGACACTCCTTTGCTAGAGGTATTTATGCAGAGGCTGGTGGATCTTCTGTCAAAGACTCTTTTGCAGTATTTCTGCCCTGAACAGATGGTTAAACTAACTGACCTCTACAGTCCCTACAAATTCTTCATGTCTTTATAGTGACAAAGAATTATCTGTAATCTTTTTTCATTACTCAGCTCTGGATATTATGAGGAAATTAACAGTATAAGGCAGGGAGATGGAATCTGCATTTCTCTAGTGTTATTAGATCATAATTCCTATCCTTTTCATCCATTTTCCATATTAGTTGGAGCTGATGCGAGTTTGATGTACACCTTCCAACTATGTTGAGATGTCTTATATTTCCAATGCATCTAGGACTGACAGATAAAATAGGGGATTCCCAATCTTCAATGCTTGGGTAGATGAGGGAAATAAAGTAGGTATTGCCAGTTACATGATTTCATTCCCTCCACCGCCACCAAAGCTCCCTCCATTTCTCAGGTTGGGCACTCTAAATGTATCCATTGACTTTTTTGAATCCCGAAACTGAATGGTACTGAGACAACAGGAATTCTTCCAGTATGGCAGGGGGTTGAACTAGATGCCTTTGTGGTTCCTTCCACAACAGCAAGAATGTTGGCTGGATTAGATCATAATTCTTTATCTCACAGAATAACCTGTCCAAATAACCTGTTCACATCACTGGCCAATTTACTAAAAAACTCTTTTTGTCATCATCAGAAACCTAGAAGAGACCAATGAGGCTTTTGTGAACAAGCAGCTGAGAGCTCATAAGTTCCTGTCTCTGTGCCACTGATAATAAATAATGTTTATGTTTGTCCATGACAAACACTGAATCTCTGTTACTGACACCTAACTCACCCTCGATCTCCAATCTGTCTCCATAACAAAACACCCGAACTGGCTGAACTGAAAGGTAGCAACTAAAGTGTTGAAAGACCTCTGCTGTTATCAACATCCTACTTTACTGCAGTCTCCCTCTGTCATTGTCCAGCATTTCAAAATGAGTTTCTTTGTACTTAGTTTTGGTGGTTATAAACTGGCAGGCTCAGCGCTCATATGCGCCCACTTAAGCAGAGACAATTGGGCTCAGGATGAATGGGGAAAGAGTCCTCTCCTCCTTCATGCCAATTCACTGGCAGTATGAGAAATGATGTCTATTAATTTGTGGATGAGGCTGATATCTAGTAATGGATGTCTAGTAATTTGCTGATCCAGGAAGTCTTAATTTGATTACGAGGGCTGTTTCTCCTCCTCCTCCTAAGTAACAGCGCTCAAAGGTCACATTTTCCAGAAGCCCCAGCTTTCTAAGTAAGCAGGTCAGGAATGAAAATAGGATGTAGGATGAAGATGTCTTTTAAGCTCCTAGATCTGCTACTGCTGGTTGCTGGGACAAACTTAGAAAAGTTACATTTGGAATTACAACATGGCTATAGGATTCTGGGAGCTCTGGTCCCAAAAATTGACTTTCCCAAATTCTAGTTCTATACTTGAAGCCATAACAAATAGCCAGGACAGAGGTGGTCACCTGATACTTGTTGCTGTCTGAGTCAAAAGATGAAATGGCACTCCCCTCTTCACCTCCACATAGCAGTTGGATCTTACTAACACTGGTGGAGCCATAGTATCCTCTGCCATAGTTAAAGACAGTATGGTAACCTAAGGGTGTACGAGAGGCTATGTGATTTAACTGCATTATATGGTCAGTGCAGACTCATATAATGCAGTTCAATCTGCACTATAATTGTAGTGTAGATGGAGCATAAGACTTCTCAGCTGTTGAACTAAACTATTGCACTAGAGCTCTTAGATAATAATTCTAACTATCTCACCAAACTCCAGATCCCTGGTGTCCATAGGATGGGACCATGGTAATGTTTATGCAGAGTTTTTCTCTGTTTGCTTGCTCTTTATTTGCAAGACATTTCTGGGAATTACAGGAGGTCAGGATACTTAAAGAAAAGATAGCCAAATAGCTCTTAGATCAGTTGGGCAAAATATAGTAAGATTGATTTTTTGAATGAATGTCCTCAGATGTGGTAACTACAACCCCCCTACAATTCTATGGGGTTTTCTATCAGGATATTATCCTGATTTCCTCTGAAGATGGGATCAGGAACACAAGAGAAAAAAGTGAGGGAAAGGAAGCATTTGAGTGTGCTAGTTGTCCCCCCCCCCCCCCGCCCCGATATTTAGGGTATCATGGCTAATGGTCAGAAATTATGAGAGCTGAAATCCCAAATACCTGAAAGATATAAATATATTAGAGCCATTGCAGAATGTTCTTTCTGAAGAGGGTGCCAGTGTGGTGTAGTGATTTGAGCACTGGGCTATGACTCTGAAGATATAGATTTGAATTCCCACTCATCCTTGAGCAAGTTACATACTTTTAGCTTCATAGAAACATAGAGTTGGAAGAGACCTCATGGGCCATCCAGTCCAGCCCCATTCTGCCAAGAAGCAGGAAAATCACATTCATATTATCCCCAACAGATGGGCACCCAGCCTCTGCTTAAAAGCCTCCAGTGAAGGAGCCTCCACCACACTTAGAAGGCAAATGCAGAACTCCCTTTGGAAAAAAATCTTTGTAAGAAAACCCCATGATTGTTTCACCTTGGAGTCACTACAGGCCAGAAATTACTAGCAGGCACACAATAACAACTTTCTGAAGACCCATAAGCAAAGATATGGTCTCTGCTTAAATTATTATTCAGACTCAAAAGTGTCCCACTAATTTGATACTTCATGTGAAACCACGTAAAGCAATGCTATACTTAGGCTTCACATGATTAGGTCAAAACTATTATTCCTCCCTTGAAACAGATCCAGAACAGAGTTTGGGAAATTATTTTTTAAGAAGAATGACTGTAATGACATGCTCAAACCATCTGTGATTCAGCCATCCTAGGAAAATGCTCTTGGCACTCTGAACATATTCTTACCATTCAGGCATGTAGCCGGGGGGGGGGGGGGGGCCTTTGGGGGCTTCAGTCCCCCCCCCCCCCCCCGAAATTCTCATGGTGGTCCTCGAGAAGGCCTTACTGGTACATTATTTAAACTGTTATGTTTATTCATATCATGATCTGATCACCATGTTCAATATATCTCATATGCATGGGGGTATTGGGGTAATGATACAAAAGGTTTGCTAGGGTAGACCCTCTTTCACTCAGATTCAGCCACCACCCCCCGAATCAAAATCCTGACAACCGGCCTGCTACCATTGCTCAGCTTTGGATGCTTTAACATAGAACTTAGAAAAAGTTTTTTTTGCGGGGAGGGGGATACAACTTGGAGGGCAGGCTTTAACTGACATAACTTCCTGCTGTCTGGAGGATTGGGGGAATATAAATTCTGCCTCAGTATGCCATTGTATCCCTTCATTCTGAAATTAACTTTCTAGATTCTGTTTTAGGGAATATATCGCATACATCTTCAGCTGTCCCTATTTGACAGGAACTGTACCAGTTAACTCTATCATCCCATTTTTTTCCAGCTAATTTGACAATGACTCAGTTTCTCTCGACTGATCATTTCCCTCTTTGTCCTCAGCATACTTCAGTTCCTATAAATTGAGTTCAATTGACAAAAGAATATACACACAAAACTCAGCAGAAGGTGAGAAGAAGAAGGAGTGGAATCTTACTTTTTCCAGCAGACTCAGTTGATAGTAAACTGCTGCAGCTTTCCTAGTTCTCTTTACTAGAAAAAAGGGATCAAAACACATCCTTCCAAATTGTTGCCCTCCAATTTAGTCCTGGTCTCTGCTGCAGCAGCATAGGGAGAGTGTGCCATCCATGGATATTAGGTTTCTCTCAGTGTTTCTCTCTGGTCTTAATGCTCCTTCTGTTTATGCCGGAAAATACTTTTGCAGTCAAACCTTTTTTTTTTTATCCACCATCCCCACTTCTATTTACAATCAGAGCATTGAGAGTGTATAGGCAGTATAGGGCTTTCCTGTCTTTATTTCCTGCTGTTTCTCAAACTACTCAATTTGCTCAACTCTAGGTTGTAATATATCAGTCATCAAAACAACCAGGCCATGTGACCTCTGAAACTACCAGGTGTCTGATCCCAAAGCTACCCCCCGCTTCATGCTATTTCAGTGATGCACTATGTGACTACAAATTGAAAACAGAAAAGGGAGAACGTTACTTTTTTATTCTGGTATACCTTGGAATGGGCCACCGCTAGTGCAGCGGGTTAAACTACTGAGCTGCTGAACTTGCTGACCAAAAGATTGGTGGTTTGAATCTGGGGAGTGTGGTGAGCTCTCACTGTTGGCCCCAGCTTCTGCCAACCTAGCAGTTCGAAAACATGCAGATGTCAGTAGATCAATAGGTTCTGCTTCTGTGGGGAAGTAATGGCACTCCATGCAGTCATGCTGGCCACATGAGCTTGGAGCTGTCTACAGACAATGCTGGCTCTTCAGCTTAGAAATTGAGATGAACACCACCCCCCAGAGACGGACATGACTAGTTTTACAGAAGAAAGATCCTCTTCATGCTCAAAATGGTTCTCCTATTTGTTTATGAAAAACCAGCCTACAGACTGAGAAGAGTTATATTAAGAACCACCTAAAGAAATCCCATTTACCAGGTGTCTCTTTTGTGGCCTTGGTCATTCGCCAGCTGCAAGGCAAGGTTCATTGGTTCACTGATTTGCGCTGGTAATGCTGAGATCAGAATCTATCCCCTTCTAATAGCCTAGCCTGACAGAGTGTTCCCTCCTTATGCTGTTATTTCTTTTCTCTCCCAGTGTCCTGTAATGTCATTTGCTAAATATATTAGATTGCTCTTTACCTTGGCCTGATCTTTTGAGACCTTTCAAAACACTCCTGTGGCTCTCCACCTCTGTGGGAATTTCACAAATCACTGTTGATTAGTCTTGCCTCAAATCAGATCGTGTATCATTATCTAACTACCTTTCTTGCAAAGCACCTTCTACCCCAAGGACAAAAAGAATATCAGATGGAGGCTTTGAGAGCACCCTCTCCCCCCGCGTCTTGCTCTGCACAACAAAGCCTGGCCAGGAGATGGAGGGGAAAAATCCACCAGATGCAGCGATGTATTGATCGACATTAAACACACTCAAGCGCTCTCTAATTGAACTGACAGGCTACCAGTGTTTAAAGGCAGAAATTAAGGCTGTTAATATAATAATGAACAGTTGTGCTTGCTGTCTGTGCTTCTGACAATTCATATTGTCATCGCACCAGTTAATCGCCACCTCTTTCCCTTTGGTGGGAGTTAATAAGTTTTCATCTCGTCGCCCAATGAGCAGGCTCTCCCTCCCAATGTTTGACAGGTTCTACCTATTAATGAGCCACCCATCGAGTGCTGCTTTCACAACAGACGAGTAATAACCCTCTGCTCTCAGAAGAGAGTTTCATACTTGACTCTAAGGAAACATCCTCCCCGCTCCCCCCATTTCTTTATCACTGAGGTATAGGAATATGAAGCTCATATTGGAAAAGGAAGACATAAAACAGGGGTGTCAAAACTCTTTTCCATCAAGGGCCACATCAGCCTTATGATTGCCTTCAAAGAGACATTGAATCCATTGACTGAGAATCTGTGGATACAGCAGGCCAAATAAATAGATAAATAGATCTATCTATAGATAGATAGAGTAAAAGTAAAGGTTTCCCCTTGACATTAAGTCTAGTCATGTCCAACTTGGGCGGGTGGTGCCAAAGAGCCGTCGTTGTCTGTAGACGCCTCTAAGGTAATGTGGCCAGCATGACTGCATGGACCGCTGTTACCTTCCAGCTGGAGTGGTACCTATTGATCCAGTCACATTTGCATGTTTTCAAGCTGTTAGGTTGGCAGAAGCTGGGCCTAACAGCAGGAGCTCACCCCGCTCCATGGATTCGAAGCACCAACCTTTCAGTCAGCACGTTCAGCAGCTCAGTGGTTTAACCTGCTGCACCACCGGGGGCTCCATATATATTTACATAGTGGTTGGTACACTTTAGTTTTTACCCAGTCTGGATCCCCAGATGTGACTGATCACTTTTGATTATCCACCTTGCCGACTAAGGATAATGGGAATTACCACCCATCAGCATTTGTGGCTCTGTGGTTTGAGAAAAGGTTAAAGGCCCTTTAAAGCCCACAAGCCTTGCATCTAAAGTTAACTATCATGACTAAACAGGACAAACTGCAGCCTCCCAGATGTTACTGTCTAATGATACAACACTTGTAGGGCCAAATAAAATGACATGGTGGGCCAGATTCGGCCCACCAGCCTTGGTTTGGCATGTGTGGGTTAGAGCAATGGTGAACAACCGCAGCGGGACTGAAGATCATTGTTCTGCCCTGAAGCCTGCAAAGGACTGCAAAGATACTAAATAAACCACCAAATATAAAATCAGAAGTGGCCATAGGTGTAATTGTGGACTGGAGGAGTAGCTAATTCAAAGTTAAAAAGTCTTGCAATCCATTTACAAGATGAATTGCCAGTCCTGGGGCCCTTCTACACTACATAGTTATAGTATTATTATTCCACTTTAATAATAAATAATAATAACACTTTATTTGTACCCAAGGGACAATGTGCGGCTTACATGAGGCCGAGCCCAAAACACAACAATACAAGCAATAATAACAACAATACAAGCAATTAAAAACATAATGGCCATTTCAACACCCTATGGATATTTATAGGGTTTTCAGTCTGATGATAAATTAGAGCTCTCTAATTAGGAATTCTAAACTGTAAATCCCTTTTTGAAATTTTTCTTTTCACTTTTCACAGGTTTTTTGGAGGGTGATGGGGATGGTCAGCTCCCTATTGTGTTTTAGTAGGGAAGTTATTATTCATTGATTTTCTTCTCAAAGAAAGCAATGAGTAATTTTTAGTAATTCTCTTCCTGTTGTGTGAAAAAAGTCTTTGAAAACCACTCTATTTGCAAGGACTATTTGCAATTCAGGGCTAATTCTGTGAAAAATTCATATGCTGTTGTTTTATGCAGGAAACCACATTTTCTGGGTAGGAAACAACACTTTATGTACAAAAAAATTATATTTCCATACAGAAACATTTATTTTACAAACAGTTGTTTTTCTTGAAGAGAAAATGTTGTTCTCTGCACTATACAAACACATGAACAGTTTGTTTAGAATAAGTTATATGCAGAATAAAATTTGTGTTGAGTTTCCAATAGTTAATACATATGTATTGACATTTTAAAAATATTTCCAAATATTCTTTTCATTTCTAGATGTAATTTGGATTTACAACTTAGTTACCAAGTGCAACTCAGTTACCAAGTGCCCTCTTCTATATACAATATTTGGTTCTTGGTGTGATTTGAGAAGTATGCAAATAGCTGGAACAGTTGAGGCTTTCTCAGAGTTTGGAGAAAATGCTTTATTGTAGTGCAGCTCACATAAATTCTCCCTCACTATGCCCAATGATTATCTGGGCTGTAGCCAGAAAAAAAACAACCTCAGGAAAACTGTACAAATTTTACAAATTCTCCAGTTGGGAGCCAGAGGACAGAGTAAACTTGTAGAAAAATAAATAACCTGAATGAAATGCTTCTCATTCTCCTTAGTAACAACTGAACTAAAACCTGAGTTTGGCCAAAGCTTGGAAGAAACTAGTTACAAATAAATAGCTACTTGTAATTAATATTCCCATCACTACAGAATAACTATATTATGGCTGTAATCTTATAAATAATGGTTTCAACACTTTTGTGATGTAACTGTAAGATTTAGTCATGTTTACAGTTTATAGGATGCTGTCTCATCAAGGGGGGCAGGAGCAATGTGATGTGGTTCCAGTGCTGGATTGTAAATGCCTCTGCTTCTTTCTTTTCATTTGCCCCATCTACACTGCTACATAATGCAGTTTGAACTGCATTATAATGGCCAGAGTTGACTCATATAATGTGGATTGAACTGTGTATGTGTGTGTGTTTATTGCAGATAGTCTGCATTCTGAAACTGTATTATACAGCAGCTTAGATGTGTCCATTGTGAGTCTTGCACTGAGGTGAATGGGAAGAAACTGTATGTTGTTCCACAGGCCAAGAGCTTGCAGTATTCAGATGATTTAACTTAAAAAAGGTAACTAAAAATAAGTATTTTGCTTACTTTAAGAAATGGGAAAGTGGTACTTTTAAGCAACTACACCTTTAATGATAACTAAATATGTTGAGGGAGCTTAAAATTATAACTAAACTATAACAAATTATTTCAAAATACTTTTAAAAAGTAACTTGCCAAGTTCAGAACTCTCCCCTGATTTTCAATGGTCCTAGATTCAGAGTGCTATGGTTCCCATTTTGAGCAGTCTCATCCACAAGTGGAAGTCATTGGAACTTCCAGAGCATGGGTGAGCTGGGAACCTTACCATAAGTCAAAAGGTAAAGGAAATACCTATAATCTTATGATATGCGGTATGACCGCCATACCTGCAGGATTTATACCTGCAGTTTCGCTTACTCACGTCTGACAAAATATGCATTCTCTAGGACTTTCTAGGTTTTCTGGGTGATTCTACAGTATGCTTCCACTGGAAGTTACCACAAAGATGACCTTGAAGATTTAGCAAATTCCAAGAGAAAATACCTCTGTAGGAATTATCTAGTTACAATGTGACTTCTGTGATCTAGATGACTTGTAATCACACTTGTAATTGTGTGATCTAGATGACTTGCTACTATCCATGATTTTCCAAGGTGAGTTCAGGAACATATGTCCTGTTGATAAGGGGGACTTATTTTGTACACACATTGAGATCAGAGATATTTAGACTAACCATAAGATGCAGTTCGAAACTACCTACAAACTGCGGTGGGCAGACAACAAACTTCCACAAAAGTGTGCGAAAGAAAGCCCTTAACATTCATGAGTGCTCTGTGGTTTGATCATCATCATCCAGGCTTCAAACTGGTTCCAAGATTTCCTATGTAATCATCTGCACAGTAAAACCATTAAATGGTTGGTGCAGATAGGTCTAGAACCAACTTCTTTTCACATCTTCCTTTCATATTTTTCTGCAAACCCTTTTAACATTTGGTACCTGCCAAGACCTACCTTTTCAACCAAACTATTCCAGAGCAAATAACTTGTTATTTGCCTCAGCTCCCCAAGCTCAAACAAAACTCCAGAGAGAGGGGTTGGTATGTAATGGGTGGCACCTAGTCTGCTGAGACTGTGGTGTAGTGCAGGAGTCATTGTTCTAGTTTTGCTCACTGCCACAGTAGTGCTGCCTTACAGCTTTCCTTCTGCTCCTCAAGCTGGTCAGGTTTCGCCTGAGTGACTGCAACTGATCAAATTCACTGGACAGTTGGCAAAGGCCACTGAACAAGCAAGGGCAGATGCAATATTATTTCAGAGAGGGGACAGTGAGGCAGAGGGGAGGGGGCACAGCGGGAGGACTGCTGACTCGGCAGCACAGAGCGACAGCCACATAGAGAGCATGAAAAGGCGTGCTGGGACCCCGGGGAATAGCCAAGGTTTTCTTAACCCTCTTATTTTGCCCTGCATTTTATGCCACAATATGCCCTTGGGGACACCATTGAGAGCTGAGGGGAAACAGGGCAGAGGAAATAGATTCCAAGACATTTGGGACTTGAGGTATGAATTGGCTACTGGGATTATCATTAAGGCAGGCCAGAGGGGTAGTTACTCTGCTTCCTTTGAATATTTCAGATCACATACAATTTATTCCTCAAAAGCAGATGGTAATGTAATTCTCAGGAGGTTTAAACAGGCTACCAAAACAATACAGATATCCTTGGAGTATGCTGCTTTTTGCAATGGCACAATGTAATAATCATATGTATTTTTATTTCATCTTTTGCATTTTTACTTAAAATTCAATTGACCTGTTTTGGCAGGATTTCTCCTAGAAAGTTGTTCATGAAATCGTAGCCTTATTCTTGAAAAGAGCGGAAGAAATGGAAGGATCTAAAACCCTTTCTGCAAACCTTTGTACTTTTTAATGTCTCCATTGAAATGGTTACTCTCCTGAGATTTGCAAAATTGAGTTGCAACATATAAAGCAGATGTCCTTAAACTGTCATGCTGGTTGGAGATATTGGAAACTGTTGTCCCCTACCCTTTAACAGTGCTGTTTTGGCAGAAATAGCTACAATTATTAGACCTGTGCTCGGAATTAGTTTTTAATGTTTCCTCCATTTCTTTCGGTACTTGTGGTACTTTGGGAGCTCATAATGGTAAGGGCCCTTCTGGTACAAAAACCCACCTAACACAAAAGCAAATGGACACCAGTCTTGGCTCCTCCTCTGCTTTTTGGCTTCATAGTTTAATCTTTTTTTACTAATCCCCTCAACCCCCCCCCCCCCCCCCTAATTCCCTGAAAACTACTCTCCTCTTCCAAGAGGTCATCACTCTTTCTTACCCGGAAGTAGGAAGCCCCCTCAAAATGCCTTGGAAACAGTGTGTGGCTGCTGGCGTTGTGCAGTGCATGCTGGCATTGTGCAGCCAAGCACCTTCTCTAGAGTAAGAACAAAGAACTTACCTTCTTGCCTTGGAAAGAGTGTGTGTGGTTTGCAGCCCCAGGAGAGAAAGTGTGCATGCCTGCCGGCAGCTAAGCACCTTTCTGTCTCCTCTAGAGTAAGAAACAGAACTTGTCTCCTTGCCTTGGAAAGTGCGTGTGTGGCCTCCAGGCCCAGAAAGTGCATGTGCCTGCTTACACCCAAGTGCCTTTGTGCCTCCTCAGAAGTAAGAAATAGACTTGCCTCCTTGCCTAGGAAAGAATATGTAAGTGGTGTGCAGGCCTGGGAAGGGAAGTGTGTGTGCCTGCCTGCAGCCGAGCTCCTCTCCTCTAGAGCAAAAACAGGCAAGAAACCTCCTTAAAGTGTGCACCTGCCTGCAACTGACTGCCTCTCCTCTAGAAACAGCTTAAATGCCTAAAATGATGGGAAGGGGAGCCTGCGATCAACCTAATAGGTTGATAAAAAACGAATCTTTCAGCACTCCCGAGCGAAAACAGATATCTGCCCTCCCAGTTTTGAGAGGCTCCCAAAAGATGGATTGGAACCCCCACCAAAAGCCAGGACACGAAACAGGTCAAGGTTTACCCAGATTGCACAAGCCCAGTCATGTAGCTGGGGGGGGGGGCTTGAGGGACTTCAGCCCCCCCTCCCCAAAAATTCTCATGGTGGTCCACGAGAAGGCCTTACTGGTACATTATTTAAACTGTTATGTTTATTCATATCATGATCTGATCACCATGCTCAATATATCCCTTTTGCATAGGGCTATTGGGGTAATGATACAAAAGTTTTGCGAGGGTAGACCCTCTTTCACTCAGACTCAGCCCCCCCCCCCCGAATCAAACTCAGCACGCCCGAATCAAAATCCTGGCTATGGGCCTGCACAAGCCTACCATTTACACAAGGTGGATGAGGGTACGATTAGCATTCCAACATCCAGAGGGCCCAGTATTCCTCGCTCCCAGTTTAGACCTATTGCTAACACAAGATACAGGCAAATGAACTGTCTATTTAGACCAAATTAATTTAAATGCTGTACAATTAAAGACCTTGTGTGTGTGAGGGGAGCAATCATGTAGTAGTCACATCTACAGTCATGACAAAGCTTTTCATTTTTCAATTTGTAGGAAGCAGCATAGAGATCCACTGGATTGATGGAAATTTGGAGTTATCCTTCTACATGGGACAGTCAGTTTTATAAGCAATGCAGGCAAATGTGCCAAGCAATTTTTTGGTTCACTCAGCTGTAGCTGTTGAGATTTAAGTATTAATTGTGTCAGACCAAATGTTGATGCAGTTTGGATAATTTGGGAGGTATGAAGGAAGGAAGAAGGGGGATATTTATTTTCCAGGAAGAATGTGTACTACTAGTGAGAACAGATTGAGCTATGTTGTGCTTTTGCTTGTTATTTTGTTCTCAGACTAAATATCTTTGCTATTGAGAAGAGCACATTTATTATAAGGGTTTTATGTCTGAGAGCACATGCGTGCCACAAAATTGCAGGGGAAATTACACACAAAAAGAAAATTTGAAGAGGGGTATTCTAACGACATACAATTAACAGAAATTGGTGTGATTTTATATATTAATGCAAGTAGCCCCCAAGCCAAAATGGAACTTGAGTCCATGAAATGAAAGACAACAACATAAATAAAGAAGGTGTAATGAAAAACATGGGAGAACAGTGGGGAACAAGGGGAAGTAGTAATCCCTGGATATCAGATCGCCGGGCAGGATGTTTGGGGAATGATATGACTCTAAATACTGAAGAAAGTATTGAGTGCAATAAACAAAAAAACATAACTGAACTAAACTCAATTTCCTAAACTTCAAATCCAAGGATTCCAGAGGAGGAAACCATGCCAGTTAAAGAGGAATTATAGCACTACAATTGTTCGATGTGAAGGGGCCCCATAGGTGTCTCTTGTGTGCATTGAGGATGAGCTCAATTCTCTTTTACTATTCAAAGCCAGTTTTTGGCTCAAAAGCCTATGTCAATTACTATTCACAACTTATTTTATTTATTGTATAAGGAGCTAACCAAGGGTACAGTTGTGATGTATTTAAGAAGCACAAAGTTTAAAAACTTGGCATTATATTAAATATAATTTGACCAGTAGCTGGCCACTTGGAGTGCCTCTGGTGTGGCTATAAGAAGGTCCTCCATTGTGCATGTGGCAGGGCTCAGACTGTATTGTAATAGGTGGTCTATGGTTTGCTCTTCTCCACACTCACATGTAGTGGATTCCACTTTGTGGCCCCATTTCTTTAGATTGGCTCTGCATCTCATGGTGCCAGAGCGCTGTCTGTTCGGCACCTTCCAAGTTGCCCACTTTTCTGTGTGCCCAGGAGGGAGTCTCTCATTTGGTATCAACCATGGATTGGACTTTTGCATGCTGAGTGTTCCTGTGAGTATCTCTGTAGAACTTAGAAAACTATTTCTTGATTTAAGGTGTTGGTCTGGTGGCTGATACCCAACTAAAGAAGACCCATTGAATCATTGGAATTGATTCACTAGATTTCATTGGTATAGGCATTGGATTTATTTTATCTGAGTTCTTTAATTCCAAATGTATGGGGGTTTCTACATTTGGCTCCAGTTAGTGGAATTTGAAGTTAAAGGGAACTAAAAGGGAACTAAAAGGGCAGATGGTGTAAGTAAATGCTAGGTAGTATTCTGGAGTTCGTGTGCCCATTAAAATGTTATTGGATTGCTTGGAAACAGTGACCACATTGCTATCAAAGTGAACATATATGTTAATGGGAAGCTGACCAGAGAGGGTAAATTTTAATGTCAGGCAAGTTCTCCAAAAACAAAGGAAGAGTTAAAAGAAAAAGAAAACGAGCTGCATTGAAAATCTTCAAGTCACTTGGAGGTTATTTGAAATAATTAAAACAGACACTCAGATAAATTATACATCACAGTTTAAAATGCCAGCATGCTTTACAAGAAGAATGCAAGAAGCTATAAAAGGCAAGGGTGCTTTCTTTTAAAAGTATTACCCATCCGAGGAAAATAGAAAGGAGTGAAAACTCTGGCAAAACAAACTCATGATAAAGTAGGGGGAGGAAATTGGAAAAAAAACCACACTAATGAAAATGTTGTTGCATGCCATGCCATGAGTTTGCAGATGACTATAAATATTCAGGGTGGTTAAAACCCAAATAAACTAGGAACAACTATAATAGGATCTCTCTGTCCTCTGTAATTTGGACATGGAATACACAAATTGATTCAGTGTGAGCCTAATGTACTGGACACTGGGGCAAAAACCCCCCCAAAAAACCTAGCAACATTAATCTAATATTACCATTATGCCAACAGCTAGAACCTTGCCATATGAAGACTGTAACAAGGGGATGTTTGGTTTAGTACAGCTCAGTGCAAATATATATATCCATTGTGTTGTTGAAGGCTTTCATGGCCAGATTCACTGGATTGCTGTGAGTTTTCCAGGCTGTATGACCATGTTCCAGAAGCATTCTCTCCTGACATTTCACCCACATCTATGCCAGGCATCCTCAGAGGTTGTGAGGTCTGTTGGAAACTAGACAACTGAGGTTTATATATCTGTGGAATGTCCAGGGTGGGAGGAAGAACTCTTGTATGCTTGAGGCAAGTGTGAATGTTGCAACTCGCCACCTTCAAAGTCTGGCTGCTTCCTGCCTGGGGAAGCCCTTTGTTGGGAGGTATTAGCTGGCCCTGATTGTTTCATGCCTTGAATTCCCCCATTTTCTGAGCGTTGTTCTTTATTTACTGTCCTGATTTTAGAGTTTTTTTAATACTGGTAGCCAGATTTTGTTAATATATTCATTGTGCTTTGATAGTGAATAAGAAAAATGCATGGCAATATGCCATGAATGACCTCCAGTCCTGTCTCTCATTCTCTGAATTGTTAGCACAGCTAAAGTCTATCTACTAAATAATGAAAACTTGACAAGTCATCATATCACATTCATTCAATGTTTTTATTATAACTAGAATTAATACACCATGATTATTAGCCAATTGATAGCTTTATTAATCTCATTAATTCAACTATGTTTCTTGTAAAGTGATCCAAAGTAATGGCCTCCACTATATCTTAGAGAAAAAAATAATTTGAAGAAATCGTTGTTTCTTTCTGTCCTAAATTTTCCATTATTTGGCTTTGATGGTTGGCCCTTGATTCTAGCACTGCAAGCAAGGAAGAGCAGCTTTTCCCCCAAACATTTTTTTCAGAACTCTATCTTCCACCCTTCTGCCACATACCTACAGAGATGAAATAGACTGCTACAGTTCCTTTAAGAAGGACTAGGTAATACATCAAATGTCCAGCAGCAATCCTGCAAGAGAACTTCCCACTTGACACAAGAAACATCTTTATAGACTACTTCTACATTCTTACCTAATCTTTTCCTGTCTCTCAGTTTACCTGTCAGTCAACTAAATTCCTTTATGTAGCTAAGGTGACATAAATATAGATGGGAGACAGCACACTGCCAGTTCCCTGATTTGAAGGTTGCAGAGCTGGATCCAAAACCCAGATATGTTATTGCTCAGCTGTAAGCCCTTGGTCTCAGGCATATTATGAAGAGCTGACATGTCTGAAGGAAGATTCAGACACATGATCCCAGTGAGATGGTAAGAGACCTTCTTCATGGAATTGTATAGCAGAGCAAAGGAAAATAATGGGAGAAGCAAAAGTCTGCTGTGTCCATCATTTTGGAGGACTGCAGTGTTCTTGTTGTTTTCCTGAGATCATAGACCACAACAACTACTACATTTTAAGAGATTTTGGCAGTTGTTTCAGACCTGTCTGCTCTGCACAATCTTCAAGGCCTCTGGACACATACAAAGAAGTGGATTGATTGAACATGTTCAACCTGAAGTCTGAAGTTGCCTTTCATCAAACTAACCATATGGCAGGTTTGGGAATCCTGAATCTAAAATAAATAGTTTTCACACATTGATCCATTGGGCTTTTGAGGGATACACAGTGATTCTGGGAACTGGATTCCCAAACACTTGCAGGATCAAAGAATTGTGCAACTCACATATCTGCCACTTCAGTCACAATGTCGAACAAAATATTTCTTCTCTGGGCATTTTCTAGATACTCCAGGAGTCCTTCACTATATTAGGCATCACTATTATCTGCAGTTTTGGAGATACTTCAGATGGGTACATTAATATGCCCATATTTATTTATTTATTTACAGTACTTATATTCTCATCCTGAAGGAGGTTCAGAGTGGATCACAAAACATATGTATGGCAAGCATTCAATGCCGATTATACAATGGCAAGACAGACAACAAATAAAGGTATATATAGGCTTTTTCTCATCATTCGGCATCTTTGGAGACTGTGCTCTGGCCACAGGGGGTGCTGTTGCTCCATCTTCTTGCCAAAGAGCTTTCTTTTGTTTTTCCTCCAAAATGCCTTGCCTAAAATACCTCCCCACTTCATGCAGCTCCTATTCATCTACTCACATTGTTGCTTTCAATTCGCTAGGTGGGCGAGGAGCTGGGCTGAAAATCAGGAGCTAACCCGGACCCGGCTTTGAACTGTCAACCTTTCAGTTGGCAATATTTACTGCAGCTGGAGTTGGTGATTAATTTGCTGTGCTAAAGCCAGTCCTAAAGCCGATGTTTCAGTCGTCTTTAATAGGATGCTTAAAACCTTTCTATTTGAGACCCTTTTTGGCCCCAAGTGTGTAGGTATATAAAACAGGTATAAAAATCAAACATTTCCTTATAACAAATAAGCATTTGCAAGGCTTGCTAAACATACTGATTTTCATTTTTATGAAGTACAACTGAAGCATCATCTGGAGCATGGACTATAAACATTGCACAACAGATTCATGTAAATGTCTGAAAAGCCACTAGGTGACATTCAGAAAACTATTACTGTTGCCAAATTTTGAGAATCCCAACACTGAACCAAGAAGACCCCATTTGGGGTTGGGTCTCAGAGTTTAAGAAGAACTGCTCTTTGAGATAGAAAACTTGTTTGAGTCTCTGGGAAGGTGTATAGTCATGATATAAATGAGCATTTATATTTCATGTAAAACCTGGGAGTGTATCCCCTTGGATATGTGGGTCACACTGTATTTTAGAATACACACAGACACTGCTAATATTGAAGGTCAAAAAAGCTGATTTTATCCTATTAGAAATAGCACATGGAAGAGTAGTAGGAATCTTGATGAGGACCACAGTGGGAACAAAGGGTTGAAGCACTTGACCCCTACAGTCCTGATCTAACTCTCCCTGCCCTTCCCAACTATTCATTGATTTTTAATTTCACTTATTTTAATAACTTATGACTTATTTAATTACTTAGGATTGGCCTATTCAGTAATTAAAACAGGCTGATGTGTTATAAGTGTAAACATTTTCAAAAAAATATATCCCGCCTAGAGTCCAACAATCTTATGCTATGGAAGTGTTTTCTGTGAAAAGTAGCATCCACTGATGAACATCATAAAATGTCTCTAAAGGGAATGTATATTTCTATTCCCATTAACCATTTGAAATGTATTCCTCAGTTCTAATGTGTAAGCTTATTTGCATTGCATATTTAATGGTCATGGCTGCTTTAAAATTCATCTGACTTGCAGATTCTGTACTATAGCTCACTTTTGTCCCTCATTAATACTGTGGGGCTTTAATGGAAAAATATGGAAGACAACCATCCAATCTTATGGTGTGTAAGTGTGAAACTGTTCAATAGAGGATAGGACTCCTCTCTTTTAAATATGTGAGACCAAGGTATGAAATGGGACATCTGTCCAATGGTTCTTCCCTTCTCTTTCTCTGGGGCATAGACAAGACTGGATTTTGCAAGGAAGATGGAGTAAGTAGTTACACAGATGCATCCAATAATTGCTATCTTGTTTCTCAAATCAAGGAAACAAATGAAAATATCTGCACCTTGATCGCCCCATCATGAACAATGGAACTGGGGTTAACGATTGCTTGGGCTTTAATGTTCATGATATGGCACTAATACAGTCTACCCAGTTTTCCTTCAAAAACGAAGTGAAAGGTGCATTCTCAGTGGCCTGCCATGTGATTTTGTGAAGACAATGCTGGCTTTCATGTTGCCAGCTAGGAAGAAAGTAAATGGTATTACAATACACGTTATGTGCTTTGATTTGTCGAACAAACAAGTGAAAGTATAAAGAGGCCCTCTGAGACCGCCTGCAATTTACAAACATCCTACCGGGGAGAAAAAAAAATGTTTGGAAACAGTACTCAGTGGCATCACCCAAAGGCTCCTGCTGTCTCCTTCCTTCATAAACAGCTGATACTCTGAAGGGAGAAAGATTTCCATTCTGTAGCCTGTAGGCATAGAGTGATCTGGCTACCTCAAATCCCAGCAATGTAAGATGTAAAACAAGTCTGATACAACAATGTACTTTAATTTTGCCTACATTATTCACCTATGCATGCCTTGTAAATATGATATTAATGATTGCTGTGCATCTTATAGACTATTCCATTGATACCTATTCATAATTAAGCCTCATTAAATGCAATTAGATTGGATTTGCAATACAATTTAGTCGTTCCCTGGTACAGTGTCCTGGAAGCCATAGGAAAGATTGGTTCTCCACTTTACAGCTAGAGACATAGCTCTGATTTTTTCCTTCTATGGAAATTCAGTTATTGTAACATCTCTGATGTGAAAAATTCCAATGTTAGATGAAGTGAATGGGACAATAAGCAGGTGGTATAGACAAACTACCAAGAATCATAAAATTGGAAGAGGCCACAAGAGCCATCCACTATAGCCCCCTGATGCAGCCCAGAATAGCATTGGACTTTTAGCTTTCTTGTGTTTAGCTTGTGATCTATTAAGACTCCTAAATTCCTTTACATGTACTATTTTCAAGCCCAATGATACCCATTTTATATCTGTGAATTTCATTTTTTTCTGCCCAAGTGTAGTATCTTACATTTGTTGAAATTCATTTTATTAGTTTTTGTTCAGCTCTCTAATCTGTTAGGGTCGTTTTGGATTCTGATCCTGTCTTCTGGAGTATTAACTATCCCTCCCAATTTGGTGTCATCTGCAGACTTGATAAGAATGTTATAGTGAATGGGAAACCCATTAATGAACTGGGAGATGTTTCTCTGATGGAAGCCACTGGTATCTTCAGAGATAGTTCATGAAAGTTTGGAAGTGAACTTCATTTGCTTGGGAAAGGGGATAGATACAATCTTTCAAGCCCATATGTTGAACATGTATATGTGAAGGAAGGGAAAGGAGGGAGGGAGGGAGGAGAAAGTGTGTGTGTGCATGTATTTGGGTAAGTTATTTTTTGGACTGCAGATCCCAGATATTCCCAGCCAGCACAACCAATGACCACATGGGCTGGAGAATTCAAAGGGTTTTTTTTTTATTCAAAACGCTTTTAAAAAATCAAGCTCTGGGGGAAAAAACTTTACAAAGCTTGTACGGAGTCAGTGGTATAGTAAATTGATACTCCACATATGAAATGGCAAGACAAA
The DNA here is from genome assembly GCF_037176765.1 of Anolis sagrei. Lineage (NCBI taxonomy): Eukaryota > Metazoa > Chordata > Lepidosauria > Squamata > Anolidae > Anolis > Anolis sagrei. Next base: position 46,998,695 of record NC_090021.1, on the reverse strand, counting down.
GGCTTGCTTTTGGGAATTGTTTTGGGGGCAGGCATGTCTTCAAGCTGTGGGTGATTAAATCCATAGAAGTAAAAAGCCAACTGTCTTTGAAAACTGGGTGTGTGGCAATGGATGATGTCTCTTTAGAGGAGGAAATGATTCACTTCCACAAGTATAAGAAGATACTTGTTTTAGTAAATTTTTGTATGCCGACTTACACTTTTCCATATAAATCTAGAACAATGCTATAATTTAAATGCACATACAGACCATTCAAACACATTGACCAGGTATAGCAGATACAGCTACTAAAGTCTTCCCTCCAAGTGTTAACTAATGATGGGGAACATCAAGGCCCCAGCTCTCCTTTCTTATAGCAATATTTAAGCCAGAAGTTCATTATGCAAACAGAAGACAGATTTGCATAGCATATTGAGAGCACTTTAAATAGAGGACTAACATGCTTTAAGCAGAGCACAAGACCTCTCTTGTAGTACTAATAATATAACATATTGTATTTACATATAATATTGATAATAACATTATAATGTAACACAATGTAATACTAATAATACAATATAATAATTGTATATTATATATTACATGTAATATTACTAATAATATTACAGTATAGTGGTATAGTATACCATACTATATTACTATATTCAATATAGTAATATAGAATATTAATATTGTGCTATGTTAATAATATAATATATTGTACATACATATAACTTGTAAGCCTCTCTGGTTCCCCTTAAAGGTGAGAGAGGGCAGGGTAAAAAAAGGTAAATAAATAAATAGTGCCCTGTAGCTGGAGGGGGTTGGGTGTAAGGGTTCACGCCCAAAATCTGGTTTACTCATAAATTAGTTAACTAGTTAAAATTCATTAGTAAACCAGTTTTTTAAAACCTGAAACATTAACCACCCCCACCACCACCCCCACCCCCACCACCCCCACCACCACCCCCCGGCAACAGGCTTCACACTTCTGCTTTCCATTGAATTTGGGGAACTACCTGAACAGTATCAGTATGTCCAGTCTCCAAGGATCACTTCTCAAAAGGATACCCTAACCCTCACTGCATAAGGAATGATGAACATACAGTAATTTTAACCTACATTATCCAGATGATGAAAAAAAAAACATGCTGGATGGTTTGGGAAAAAAGGATGCTTTTCTTTGCTTGGGCAATTTATATACAAAGGAGCATTCTGGACATGACATATAGACATCAGTGAATAAGATACAATGTACCAGAGATACCTATCCATTCTAGATTTTGATCCTGAATGGAAAATTTGGGGCACATCTGGACATTTTAAACATTTTTTTCCTTCCTTCTCTGATCTGGTGGTTCTGTTCATGGACTCCAAGTTTCCTATGCTATGTCTGACTAGTTCAAAGTTTTATCTCTCAGAGCCATAAATTATTATGACAGCTTTTAGGAAAACTCGGGGCTTTAGTCTGCTGTTCATTTTCCTTTTTTTCTCCCTTGCCATTGATCAAACCTATAGAGTGTAGTCTTCTCAAAAGCAAGAACAAAGAGGAGTCTGGGCCTTGTCTAATTGAGATGTGAAGAATATTTAGAAGCATTTTCCATGCATGAATTCCCCAAAATTAAATCTGCACCTTGGTATCCCTGATCACTTACTATCTGTTTTTTTCTTCTTCTTGCCAACATTATGATTAATGTTCGCAGTGATTTGCTGGCATTTCAGCTTTGCAATACTTGATAGCCCCCTTTAGAACATCAGGGCTTAAGTTTCTGCTTGCAAGGAGCAAGGAGACCACAAGTTGTACTATTAATCAATGTGTAATTCAGTCAGTCTTTGGGGAGATATCAGAGCCTGGCTCTCTCTAAAAATGATATCCCCCATGGAATGTAATAAATATTTTTATTGCATGTGCTTTGTTGCTGAGAGCAGAGAAGCTGAGCCGGAGGGGAATGCAAGCTTAAAAACTCTTGCTGTATTGCCTGAAGGTCATGAAGTACGTTTAAGTGAGGGGAGAAAAGGCAGCGTAAGCCAATGCTTTTCCAATTCGTGGATTGAGGGCTCTAACAAGCACTAAAAAGCTGATGCTGAAGAGCGAGAGTCGAGTTTCTATCCATTAAGCCCTGGCCTGACTTACAATGTCAAACAGGGGATGGATCAGGTATTGACGAGCAACAGAGTTTCTTAAAGCAAACTCTCTGAACCCTTCAGGAGAGCTCTGAATGGGAAGGAATTTATGAGATATCAAAGTTTTCCCCTAAAATGTCAAAAACAACCCTACCTTTTCTAGATAGTGATGATTCAAATGTATATCATGATATTGTCCCAAATGATGAAGGAAAAATGCCATGTCAAGAGATTAAGAACAAGTGTAACAAACATCCAGATGCATGTGAAAACTGAGATCTGATGTCAATAAATAAATGCACCGTGCATTTATGAGTCACTTGCATTGTATTAGCGTTTTTGTCTCTTAAATTGAAACATGTTTCTATGTCCATGCGGTAAGTAACAGCATGTTACTTACTTTCACCTTTAGCTGGCACAGATATTTCATATGCCACCTCAACCACACCAGGGAAGTATAAAAATGCTCACTGTGGGTGTGTAGCAAGGAAAAAAAGGTGTTAAGATAATCCTAAATTTAGGTTTAGGTTGAACATATTTTTGGGATGATGTGTTGCTATTAGTTATGTTAGAACCTTTGAAGCCTACTTCTAATTAAGCATTAGAAAAGCTGTGATACCTCAGAGATTATTTTCCTCTTTCAGTTCCAGCCAATATGACCAATGACAAAGGTGCAGAATGTTTTGCCTAGTGAAGAAAAAATCAGTAAGGAAGAGGATTGTCTACTTCTCTTATAATTCCAGATGTATTTAGTGTAAAAATAGAAAACATATAAAAGGAATTTCTACTTCACAAAATGCATAATTAAATTATAGAATTCACTACCATGAGATGTAGTGTATGGCCACCAACTTGCATGATTTTAAAAGACACATCCATAGAAAACGTGACTCCCAATTGCTAGTAGATACTATGACTTTATATAACCCATTGTATTAGGTATGGATAGACAGTTTGTCTAACTACCAGTTGCTGAAGAACATGATTGGGAGGTTGCTATTGAATTTATTTTCCTCTCTGGCAATCTCATACACAGCTGTATAAAAAGAAAGAGTTAGATAGGACTGGTCAGAGGATTAACATGATTTAATTGGTTTGAGTGTTCGACTAGGAGTCCAAGAGAATGGGATTCAAGTTCTTAATCAAGTGAACCTGAGCAAGTCACAGCCCCTGAACCTTAGAAGAAGGCAATGATCAAATGTCTCCTGAGTAATGCTGGCCAAGAAAACCCAATAATAATGTCACTATGGGTTGGAATCAATTTGAAGGCATGCAGTAATGTAGATCCGATCAAGCAATGGCCATTGGTGTTCTCCATTTCAGTGGGGCAGTAAATCCACTATGGGTTTTAATCTGAACTTTGAAGAAAATAGGTACCATTCTGGATTTATTTTGAAGCTAAGGTTCAGTACCTTGGACAGCTCAGTTCAGGCTGAGATTTAAATAGAAGCCATCAGCTGCTGTGCTGATCAAACATAGTTCTTACGTTATTTTATTCATCTTCATGTTGTACCCTGCCTTGAACTGCCAGAAGAAGTGGGTAAAAATTATTATTATTATTATTATTATTAATAATAATAATAATAATAATAATAATCAGTATTTTCAACACTGAATAACTGGCAGCCTCACTTCCAAGTTTCAGAGAGATGCTTTTCCCAGGTATTCATTGAAATTTCGAGGATGGACCCTGGAACCATCTGTATGCAAAATATACAGATCATAAAAAATGAGATGATAATAAGAATGGGAAATACAAAAAAATTAAAGTTAAAAAACAAAGAAAAAGAGAAGCGGGTTTAAGTTGAGACAACCATAAAGTATCCTTTATTTTCTGGGTTTTTTCTTTGTTATGGTCAACCTGGCACCATAAATTCATTCAAAAGCGGATCCAATGTTCAGAAGCCCAGTAATGATCATATTCCAGTCACCTTAGGATACCTAGCCCCTTTGTTCCTTTGGAAAGGACTGTGATTATTGTTCCCCGCTCTTTCTCCCTTTCTTAGGAAAATGTTACAGTGCTTTGCTGCCTGCCGGTTCCGCAATCTCTTTGGCAGCAACTGTAATTTGCTGTGAATTAACCCAGTCACAAGAGGAGTGCTTAATGGCCAGGCTACAAGCTTCACAGATTATCTTGGGCAACTGATATTTAGTGCAGAAAAGAGAAGGAAACTTCAAAAAGATTTAGTAAATGTCACAGGAAAAGTCTATTATAGATCTTGGGGCTGTTTTATTCAAACCATGTCAACACAGCATGGCTGTCCTGGCTCCGGAAGGAAGGCAGCCGGGGAGGAGTATTGGGCCTTCTGGAGAGAATGTTTAAAGGGCACAGAGAAATATCCGAGTGCCAGGAGGGAGAGCACCTGTCCTCTTTATGTTTCCACAGCTTGTCACCAACAAAAGGCAGGTGTTTATATTCTGCATAGTCTTTTTCTACACACAGATGTCTTGCTGTGCTTTTATCTTTCTTCTGCAATGCAACAGCTGAACTGGTGTTTTTAACAGTTTAATTAAAGAACATTTTTGATACTAAAAAATACCCTTCTGAGCCCCAAAGTAGTGGGCAGGCTGGTTGAAAACCGATAGTAAAAGGTAGCATGGCTTCTTCTTGGTTGGATTCAGCTCCTATATACCAAGGTGACCTTCTATGCTATTGTAAGCCCCTGCAGTCCTTTTGCAAAAAGACCAAACAGGTGAGAGGAAAAGCTCTTGGTCATCGCCTGCCTGCTGTGCTTCTCAACAGCCTGTTATGCAAATCAACAAAAGCAGGAAGCAAAAAATGAGATTGTTCTGCTCCCTCCATGGACTCTTCCAAACCCAACTTTTGAGTAGATTAGTATGCCTTCAAGTTGTCTTCAAGCACTTTTTGAGGACTAGCTACTTCAACGAGAACATTTTTTTCTTACAGTACAAAAAACTCTCTGGGTATCATTGTAAAGTTCCAATAAATCTGAATAATCTCTATAAAGGAATAAAATACAGAGTTTAGCAATTTATAGGCAGTAGAATCTACCAAGGGTCATACATTTAATGTACAGTGAACATTTGATATATCTCCTGGATCTTTATTCACCCACTGTTATCTTTCTTCCCCTTTGATACTTTTTCTTTTGTATGTTAACAATGCACAGCGATGGGGAAAAGGATATTCCTATACGTCCATGTATCATTATACTGTCTACAACTTCTCTGTCTCTGATATTTTATACTTCATACTTCCCTTCTTTTAGGACAAAAGTAATAAACATCAATAGTTGTATGGCTGTACATGCAAACCTCCCCCACCCCAAAAAACCCTGTTCTGAAACCTCAAGGGCAAAGATTTGTTGTTCGTTGCTCCAAAGAGCAAAATTAGGCTATATGGGCTTAAATTACAGCCCATATAATGAAACGCGATCTTGTCCTCACTAGACATCTCCAAGGAGTGGCTGCATAAGATTTTGTTGAGAATATACTAACTCTGAAACTCCTGCACAGAGCAGAAGGTTAGAATAGATACCCTACAGGTCCCTTCCAATTCTTACAATGCTCTGTGATTTAATTTTGTGCAATCTCCAACAATTCTGTTTACATCTGTTGCTTGACTCTTCCAGCGATATTCCTTTCTGTTTCAGTTCTTTATAACAAAATTTGGTAAAGCTGAAAGGACTTGTTTACTCAGATAAGTGATTGCAATGAATTGAAACTATATTCCAGCCCTCTACAGCTGCCTACACAGTGTTGGCCAAAGCATGATATGAGATAGGAACACATACATAACACCATAAAAAGCACCTGAAGCACTTCAGGGAAGAACACCTTCTGGTGCTAGGAAAGATAATCCATCTAAGGAGAGTCTCAACAGTGGAAATTCTTTCCTAAACAATCAGATCTTGGAGCTCAATTAACAAAGTGAAATAAATTTCAACAACATCATGCCACTGAGAAGGCCCACTCTCTCATTCCTACCAACCAAGCTTGAGATGGGGGTGAAACCAAGAGAAGGGTGTCTCCTAAGGATCTCAGGGTCTGGGCAGGTTCATATAAGGAGACATGATCAGACAAATAGTATGGAACTGAGCCATATAGTGCTTTGTAGGTCATAACCAGCACTTTGAATTGTGCCTGGAAACGTACTAGAGGCCAGTGGAGGTGTTGCAACAGGGGAGATGTCACAATAGACCACTGCAACTCCACCTCCCTGCCCCCGACTTCACCTACTGTTGCACAAATAATCCTGGTGAGCAGAGCTGAGAGAGATGACCCCTTCCCCTTCTGTTTCATCCAGCCAGGTCTCTGTGATACAAACCAGGACAGCATGCTTATCCAGACTCAAGTCCTTGATGGCAGTTTTTCCATTTACTGACTTGACATTCAAGAAGCACTTTATTTTTCTCCCCATTTTGTAGGTACGGAGACCATATCCTCCTTCCACATATCTCGCTGCCCTGTATTATTCCAATGGCTGCCCCACGAATCTGGGGACTCCCTCCCTCTTCAAGGAAATGCATCCTTCCTATATGGGGCAGCTAAAAGATGACAAATGAAAACTTTTTGTAAAATCAGGTGAGGCAGATGTTAAACACAAGGTAATAGACTTGAGGTCAGTCAAACAAAGGGATGGACCCTCACCCTCGTGCCACCCCTGAAGTGGCTTTCCCAAAGGGGTGAATGCACTTTGGTGGTGACCTCCCCCCCGCCCCATGGGCATCCTTGGTTTGTACCCCAGCCTCTGGAGGTAAGCAAGTATTTCTTCTGCTGGGAGTCCAGCCCTTGCCTTCAGTTAGGACCTGAGTCTGCAAAGAGTCAGTTCTCTGCACCAGGAGCTGAGTTCAGAGGCAGCCCACAGCAAGCAAAGGCTCCCTCTTCCTTCCAAGTTCCCTTCTGACATTCCTTCTTGCCCTTCTGTGTGACTTCCAATTGTGAAGCATCTAGAATGGGGTTTTTTGTTGTCATTAGTTCTTTGGGTTTTTTAAAATTAATGTAAATGACTCCAAGGACATTTCTTATCTGGAGAGCATCAATATTAAATAAAAGAAACAGATAAATAAAATGTACCAGTCCTTGCATGATTGGATGATTCTTGGAACTTTGGATCAAAATAAATGTGCCCCATTTCCAAACACAAACTAAAAATACATAATAAATAAAAAGTGCAGCATCATTAGGTTGCATAATTGGCCAAATATATGCATATCGGTTTAGTGTATCCTCCAAGGTAGACTAAAAAGTATTGCGTTTGTGTGCATGTTGAGTTTAATTGCAAATGAACATGTATTCATGGCTTTACTAACCAGTGAGAACGTCCCTGCCTCTGGAAAATAACTCAAGAACAAATGGAAAAGTTGATTTAAATTGATGATTTAAATCACAGCTTCACTTGGTGATTTAAGTCGCTAATTTTAAATCAATCTACTCTGATTGGGACATAAGGCATTTCAGCTGGTACCACTAATAAGTCCCTCTGTGGCAATTAGGAGGATTCCGATATGCATAAAGTCACATCTCATCTAGATGGGAGAAAACTGTGATCAAGCAACAGTTTTAGTAGACAGCCCATCAGAGAAAATAAATACAAGGCAACTAGGATCTACTATGCCACTGGGTACTAAATTGTGTTAATATGAACTTTCATTTTTGGAGCTCTTGAAATTTAACAGCAGTAGGAATCTAATTTGTGTATCCTTGTCTTCTTTCTGGAAATAAATATATTAACCTGTTGGGACAACTCTTCTTTTCCTGCCAACCAGTATCAGCAGTCAATCAGAATCTGTCAACATAGCAATGGTATCATTTTTTTGAGCTCCGATACCAAAGCAGTTGCCATGGGAACCGGAGGCTTAACTGTGCAATCTCTGCCTTAGCTACAACCCTACCACCCACCCACCCCAATGCACACACACAGAAAGTTGTGGTTGTTGTAGCAAATTTCCATGAAGAGTTTCTGAAATTAAAGAACCTGGAGTTTTATCAAAGTGACTTTTTTGATGGAGAAAATGGGACCTTTCGAAAATCCTGCAGTGTTCTAATCTCGGTGCTGCTGCTTTTGCTGTGCTAAGACCGAGATGGGAAGGAAAGCCAAATTGTGCCTTGCTTTAGGTTGGCTTGCATCCTAGATAGTGCATAGCTATGGATGTTCATGAACTGTCCTGCCCACGGAAAGAGTCTGCCTTCCTGGCTGCTCACTTGATTGAGACATTTAAATGCTGTGGGGGACTACTAGCAGCCAAGCAATCAAATGGAAACCTTCAAAGCCGGCCCAGAATCTGACCTGACTGTTATCTTTTCTCAGCAGTGCATTACCAGAGGTCGCTGAGATATAGTACATCACCACAGAGCTAAGAAATGTATTCTAAGATGTAGCTTATTTATTCTCTAAACAACACAGCCTAAATGATATTCAATTCCTTTATACTGCAATTACAACCATCATATATGTTAAAAGCTAATTTAAAGAGCGGGAGAGATCCAGCAATTTCATTTGTAAAAGGGCAACACAGAGAATTGCCCCACACAGAGAAAAAATCCTAAACAAAAGATCCCATGATAAGGCACACAGCTATCAACAACAATCTCATTTTCTTTTTAAAACTTCACATCTATCCATATTTTATTTTAAATTTGATTTTCTATTAATATGCAACGAAGATCCACATAGTTAAAACAATGGTATTGCCTGTAGTAACCTATGGATGTGAGAGCTGGACCATAAGGAAGACTGAGCAAAGGAAGATAGATGCTTTTGAACTGTGGTGCTGGAGGAAAGTTCTGAGAGTGCCTTGGACCGCCAGAAGATCCAACCAGTCCATACTTCAGGAAATAAAGCCTGACTGCTCACTGGAGGAAAGGATATTAAAGGCAAATATGAAGTACTTTGGCCACATCATAAGAAGAAAGGAAAGTTTGGAGAATGATGCTGGGGAAAATGGAAGGAAAAAGGAAGAGTGGCCGACCAAGGGCAAGATGGATGGATAGCATCCTTGAAGTGACTGGCTTGACTTTGAAGGAGCGGGGGTGGTGACGACCGACAGGGAGCTCTGGCATGGGCTGGTCCGTGAGGTCACAAAGAGTCGGAAGCAACTAAATGAATAAGAACAAAAAAAGAAAAGAACAACAATAAAAATCTATATATGTGTATATGTACATGAACCAATGCAACATTTCCAAACACCTATACCATGACTGTATTTGACTATGCCAAGAGAATGTTTTCTTGAGAATGAAGATTGTTCCTCTAGTTATAATGCACCAGAGCAAAGCAAACAAGAAAAATCATTTTTGGACATCACCAGGCTGCTGGCATATAAATTCTGTATCTCAGTAAATAACAAAAGCATCAGTGTTTGTTCACATCTAAGCTTGTGAAACTGTCCAGCTATTCTAGAGAAAAAGAGACAGAGGAGGATCCAGACACTGCTTATCAAAACTAAGAATAACCTTGTTAAATGCACTTTGATTTTTTTAAAGGAATGAATGACTATTGAGATCGGACCCAACTACATAATTCTGCTCATTTAACAGCTTAATGTCTTTCACCGGTTTCATTCTACCAATATATATTTCAAAATGTTAGCAGTATCTTTTGGCTATGTCTTGGCTGCTAGGTAATCGTGAAACAAGTGGTATATGCTTCATTCTTAGGTCTTCAGCTTCAAGAATAGATACATAACTAAACACAATACTTCAGGTATTGTGTGATGAGGTGCAATCTCATCTCTATTTGTCTTGGGCAGCCTTATAACCATTTAGCCTTTCCTTGAGTGCCTGTAGTAAAGGAGGTGCACTACCTCCAGAATCACAGAGTTGGGGCCCATCCAGACAGTACCTTTATCCCAGGAGCTTCTGCTGCAAACAGGATGGTGGCCAGACGCCATTCCCTGTAAACACAGAAGCAATCACTACAAATGACAAAAAACGTGAGATTTTCAGGTGTGGGAATATCCTGGTTCTGAGCCAAAAATCCACATCTTCGAATATCTGTACTTAGAAATCATGGGATTTTTATCTAGCTTTGTTCCCAGGTTTTAGATCAGTGGGTCTCAACCTGTGGGTCCCCAGGTGTTTTGGCCTACAACTCCCAGAAATCCCAGCCTGTTTACCAGCTGTTGGATTTCTGGGAGTTGAAGGCCAAAACATCTGGAGACCCACAGGTTAAGAATCACTGTTTTAGATGTTTGTTCCTGATTGGTCAGGTCCTAAAAAGAAGGTGACAGTTGGGTAGAATGCGAAAACTTTGTTTGTGTGCCAGAAACTTCATGAAATGTGTGGAGGTCACGTTTTCTCTGGCCAGGACAAAGTTGCGCCCTGTTGTATATCTGTTGTATATCTTTTCACAATAGGAGCACTCAAGAACAGACATGTATAACCCAGGAACAACACCCTCTCTTCACAGATGGCCCTGCAGCTTATATAACCCAGAAACAGAACTTAAGCAATGATTCACATCTTAAGCTGCTTTTTTAAAAAAAAAAATGACATCCACGGTGGTCATCTTGGGAGTGTCTAAATCCCTCAATGAAGCAGCAAGTGTGGACAATGCAGGCAGAAATCCCAGGACCAACAGGTCTGTATGTGGATCTCTTCTAAAGTCCCGGAATCTTTGCCCCTGATTAAAACCCACAATTTGCTGCTGTCTGGAAGAGACCACAATGGTCACTCAGCTCAACTTCCTGCTATTCAGAGAGACACAAAGTGCTCCCAACAGTTCAGGAACAGCAAGGCAGTTCTTCAAATGGAGGTCTCTGGAACTCAGATCTCCCCCCTCCCTCCTTTCTCCAAAGAGATCCATTTCAAGTTTTTTAACCTGTCTTGCCTTGGAGGAAGGAGGGAGGAGAGAAGAGTGGTGCTCCAGAGACCTCAATTTTATAGTTTTTAACCTTCTTTACTGTTGGAAAAAGAAGGAAGGAAGGACGAATCAGCCTTAAATGGCTCTGCGACTATTATGTGAGGAACACAAAATACCAATTTTGCCACCCCGAAAATGGGAGTGTGAATACTATGTGGTGGAAACTATTGTGATTAAATACAGTAGTTCTACAGATACTGTAGGCTAGTAAAAAGACAAATCAAGGGATCCTAGAGCAAATAAAGTGATAACTGTCACTAGAAGCAAAGATGGCTGACCTGAAGTTATTGTACTTTTAATATATCATAAGACAGCATAATTCTTTGGAAAAGACAATAATGTTAAGTAAAATCAAAGGTGCTAGGGGAAGAGAGAGATCACATTATAAGTTATTAATAGTGATAGCAACAGTTCTGAGTTTGCCAAATCTGAACAGAATACAGGGGTTCTTGGAACTCAGTTGTGCATAAGCCTGCTATAAGTCATCATGTCAAAGGTGACTACACAACATCCACCCCATCAGCTCCTGAACTCTGAACAGTATTTTCATGTTGTGAAATATTTTTATTCATTCTTCTAGTTAGCCATACCTTCCTTCCAGAAATTTCATTGCAGTCCCCCCACACCAATTTTTCATTCCTGCTCAGCTTTACATTCAACAAACCAGGACACTTTTAATGGTTTGAAAGTGTTATATTTCCTGTTACATTGGGTTGTCTTTAATTTGAAAATAGTTGTTCTACTACAGAAACTTTGTTTGTGTGGCACAAACTGTGTTAAATTGGTGGAGAACAGAAATCATAGTACCGTGTTCCCTCACTTTTCGGGGTGTTCCGTTCAGAAGTGCCACCTTCCCGTGACTTGGAGCACTTGGGCAGCTGCTCCTCCTGGCCCATCCTGAGGGCACCTGCCTGCCTCCAGAGCCAAGCAAGCAAGCAAGCCAAGCAAACAGCAGTAGGCAGGCCTTTCCCGCTGTGCCTCAGGCCACCAGCCCCAAGAAGAGGAAGGGAAAGGAGAGAAGGAAGGAATTTCCTCCGCTTGCTTTTCCCTGTTTCTTGTCCCTGGCCCAGCTGAAGCCAAGGCAGTGGGACAAGAAGCAGAGAAAAGCAAGCGAAGGAAATTCCTTCCTTCTCTTCTTTTCCTCCACTTCTTGTGGCTGGCCCAGCTCAAGCCAATCTGCTTGCTTTTCCCTGCTTCTTGTCACTTAAGCAACATTAATTCTTCAGTGTAGGTGCGCCACAGAGGTAGGGCAGATGTAAAGCAATACAGGCATTGCTTGAAAAGACAACACAAACATCTCTTCTCCTCTCCCCTCCCTTCCTTTAAAGAACTGAGCAGAGGAAGTGGGTGGAAAGAGAAAACTGAAAATGTTTAACCCTTTAAAATGGATGGCAGAGAAGGGTGAAGAGGGGGATCAAGTTGCAAGCAAAGGAATATATTATTTCCTTGTGTACAGTAGACATAATTTCTCATAGCTTAGATTTTCATGTTCAGTATTAGTCTCCATATGAAAGGTAGTTTGTTTTCTACTCCTGACAAAAGCCCATAACAGATTTCAAAGAATATGTTCTGAGGTAAAACAATATTTAATATCATTATTAGTCTTCCCTTCTTTCTAAATTATGCCATGCTGCTGTCCCAGATTCCTATCTCTCAGGATTAAAATCCATTGAACTGAGGAACGAGTGAGTAGTTGCTCAAAGATCCTTCTTTAGAGCTGAAACAGCCTGTCTGTGGCAAAAGCAAATGGCCTAGAAACAGTTGTCGGCTCTAATGGATCATTGCTGCAAATGAAGCCTGGGAAACATCCATCTCACTGATCTTCATTCCAGGAGGTTTTGTTTGTGGTAATGAGTTGCCCCAAAAGGTTTAAAGTACATTTTTGGTAAATCTCAAATTACAAAGCAGGTTACAAAATGAAAATACTATAAATACATCTTTGTGAGGTGGCATGCAGCTGTGGATCCCCCAGTGCTATCACATTTAGCAGGAACTTAAAAGGATTTACCAGGAACTTAAACGGAGAATAGTAGGTGACACAGAAATTGTAGATGGGAGATCTAAGAGAAGATTCTCATCCTAACTATTACTGAATCAAGACAGTCATTCAGCACCACCAGTTTCTGTTCAGTTTCATGACGACGACAACAACAAACAACAACAACAACAACAATGTTATTGTTTTTTACCGTGTACTGTATTTTTGCTGTTCTGTTGTTAACCGCTGTGAGTCGCCTAAGGGCTGAGAACAGCGGTATACAAATAAAGTAAATAAACAATGTTGGGTAAACAGAGAAAACTCCTTAATTTCAAATATTTAGATTACTGCAGTCAGAAACCCCAGGTTGGTATCAAAGAACATGAGACTTCACAGTTTAAGTGTTGTGGAGCTGAGCACCAGTCTCTCAGCTGAACTTTCTGAAATGAATCCTGCAGACATGAATGGAACAATCATCCTGCTCACAGACCCAATCTACAGAAAAGTTGGAGTCCAACAACATCAGAACAGCCATATATTAATCACACATGCTGAAAGGCATGCTGGAAATCCACTTCGAACTCCAAATATCAAATACCATTCAGAAATTTATGCTGGTAAATGTGAAGATGTGGCTGGAATTCAGTTGTGCTATATACTGACAAAACTTTCCATTAGGTCAGTAAATGTGCTTTTAAAAAGGCACAAGTATCTTAAGATAAGAGAGAAGAAGATATTAAGTGCCTTCTTGTGCAACCTTTTTTTGGCCAGGGACCACTTGACTAGGGACCACATGACCAGGGACCACTTGAACAGCCCAGAGACTACTTTGACTGGGAACCACTCTCCAACATTAGTACCACTTTAGATTCAGTTTGGCTATTTGGGGTGCTGATTCAGAAAATTGCACTGGATAGACCACATCAGCTCTAGCTTCTGATACAGAACATATGCCATCCAGTAGTCACCACCTGCTTACCCAGAGAAAACCATATCTAATAATCTAGAGCTGCAGATCTTTATTTTAGGTCTCGCGGCTCACAGGTTGGAAACCACGGTTGTATATTTCCGGTTCCGGTATGGTGGTTGGCAGCAAAAACGCTACGCTGCTCAGCCAAATTTCAATCCGGAGGAATCCTGAGCCTCCCCCTCGCCTACCATCCTCAAATTGAGGGGAGAGAGGAACCCCAAGCCTCAGGCTCCCGATAGAGGGGTGGAGAGCCGGGAAAGAGCCAGGAAAGCCCAGAGAAGGCGGAGGAAAGGCGGAGAAGGAGAAGGAGAAACGCCGCCGCCATTTTATCGCGGCCGGCCTACCTCACGGCATCGCCGCGCTGCCGCCGGGACCTCGGGCTTGGCTGGCTTGGCTGGCTTGGCTGGCCAGCCGGACCACTCACCGCTGCTGCCTGGCCTCCGCCGCCGTCGCCGGGGAGGAGGCCGGCCATTGTTGGGGCCGCCGCTAGGCCGCTGCTGCTGTTGGGGCCGTTGCTGCTGGGCTGCCGCTGCCGCCGAAGGGAGACGCTGCCAAGGAGGCCGAGGAGGCCGAGCCATCGCCGCGGGGGCCCACCATCGGGGCTGCGGAGACCGCCCAGGCGAGTCCGCCCCCCGCCGGCGCAGAGGCCAGAGGCCAGGATCCCGCTGGGGCAGCTCGGGACAAGACCGCCGTCGCCGCTGCAGGGGCCTTCGCTGAAGCCGCCGCCGCTAAAGAGGCCTAGCCGTCGCCGGGGCTGTCGCCACCATAGAGGCCCGAACCACCTCGAGGGCCGCCATTGCCGCTCCGTGAGTGACCGCCGCTGCTGCAGAGCTGGGACCATCTGAGCGGCTGGCTTGCCCCCCCCCTTCGGGGCGAAGCGGCGAGGCTCTGAACGAAGAGGCTCTGAGGTGAGCTGTTTGGTTCACTGGGGGCTGGCAGCGCCATTGAGCGCTGCCCTAGCTAGGCCGCGGCTGTGTAATCTCTCCATCTGGCCGCACAGGACGCTGCTGCTGAGCCAGCACTGCTTGTTGCTCCCACTGGCAGGACTCCCTCCACCGTGGTCCCATCCTGGTTGCTGGGCTTCTGCCCCCTCAGGCTCCTGCTGAGCGGGCTATTACATCGTAGGAGCCCACAGGAGCCAGTGGAGCTGGACTCTGGCCCACAATTTTCTCCACCATTTGGGCCCACCAACACTGTGTAGACCTTTGTGCTGACCATCTCTGTGCTGACCCTCTTTGCGCTGATTGTTATTGTGCAGATTAATTGTTAGACCAACTGTGCTGACCACCGCCGTGTCGACACCTCCGGAAACCCATCCGCTAATTGACACCAATCGTCCAGTTTACATCTGAATCATAACGCTTTGCCAATTGTCAATCTTTGATTAGCGTGTTTACATATTGTGGATATCGCACGTTATAGTTCCTCCATACTTGCTGCTAATGTGGGAATAAGATCTTTACATAGCACTTTAAAGGCGCCTGCCTCCATTGCCGACTGATTTGCACTTTACCTTACCCGTGTCCTCCTGCTGCACTTTAGTAACATTGAGGGCTAAGTTTTGGCTTATTGCACTTTAATACCCTGATGCACTTTAAAACCTGCACCTTAAGAACTACTCTTGTAGCCGTGGAAATTTGCTACCTGTTATGACTGTTGCACTTAAGACCCCAGCACTCTAGGGACCACCTTGCTCTCGGTTGAACGTTTACTACCTGTATCTACCATCTACCAAAGTGTGTTGTTTCCATCCATGTGGTCCCCTACCCTCCTATGTATTCTGTCCCTGACACTATTGATTGGTGGAAGGAGCAGGGGAGGAGGAGGGCTGGAGCCGGTGAAGAACAATGAGGAGGGGAGGGGGGGATAAAGGAGACCAAAACAACTGGCAAGAAAAAACGCCAACATCTCAAACATCTGTTGGAATAGAGAATAAGACCCTGGTCATGAACTGCGGCATGGAGGAAGGGAGGTGTTCCGCTAGCCGAGGGGCCCCCATAGAGGTCGTGGTGGGAAGGAGGAGATGTGGGAAAAGGAGACCTCAAATTCGGCCAAATTCGGACCATTTATCTAAAACATTAACAATTCCAACTCGGTCTCCTAAGGTAAATTGGTGTAACCAGGTGAGCGGACCCTCTGGACTAAAGGTGGTGCTGTTGAACGCCAGATCTGTCAACGGTAAAACGACCTGGATCCAGGACCTAATCCTGGACGAGCGGGCAGATCTGGCGTGCATCACGGAGACCTGGTTGGATGAAGCTGGAGGAGTAAATCTGACCCAGCTTTGTCCTCCGGGTTTCTCCGTGCAGCACCAACCGAGATCCGGAGGGCGGGGAGGCGGGGTCGCAGTGGTCTATAGAGATTCCATCCATCTGACCAGGTGCCCCATCCCGCAGACCGCAAATTTTGAAAGCGTCTACCTGAGGGTGGGTGACCGGGACGGAATAGGGATTCTGTTAGTGTACCGTCCACCTCGCTGCACTACAGTCTCCCTACCTGAGCTAACGGGGGTGGTCTCGGGCCTGGCGTTGAAGTCTCAACAGCTCCTTGTGCTGGGAGACTTCAACATCCATGCCGAGGCGACCCTCACAGGTGCGGCTCAGGACTTCATGTCTGCCATGGCAACCATGGGGCTGTCCCAACAAATATCTGGCCCCACCCACTGTGCTGGACACACATTGGATTTGGTTTTCTGCCAGGGATGGGAACAGGGTGGCGGTGTGGAGGAGTTGTCCATCTCTCCGTTGCCATGGACCGACCACTTCCTGATCAGATTTAGGCTCACTGCGCCCCCTAACCTCCGCAAAGGTGGAGGACCTATTAAGATGGTCCGCCCCAAGAGGCTGATGGATCCGAATGGATTCCTGACGGCTCTTGGGGATTTTCCTGCCACCTCGGTAGGTGACCATGTCGAAGCCTTGGTGGCTCTCTGGAATGGGGAGATGGCCAGGGCTATTGACATGATTGCTCCGGAACGTCCCCTCTCAAGTAGCTGAGCTAAACCAGCCTCTTGGTTTACTGAGGAGCTGGCAGTGATGAAGCGAAGGAAGAGGGAACTAGAGAGCGTGTGGCGTTCGGATCCGAGCGAGTCAAACCGAGCACGGTTTGTGTCCTTTCTTAGGGCATATGCCGCGGCAATAAAGGCCGCAAAGAAAACTTTCTTTGCGGCCACTATTGCGTCTGCAAAGAACCGTCCGGCGGAGTTGTTCCGGATTGTCAGAGGTCTTTTAACTCCCATCACTGCAGATGGGAGCCCTGACAATTCGGTCGCGCGCTGTGAAGCATTTGCTCGGTTCTTTGCAGACAAAGTCGCCTTGATCCGTTCTGGGCTGGACGCCGCGTTAGATGCAGTCTCCGAGAATGTAACAAGAGCACCTGCTTGTCCTATTTTGATGGATTCTTTTCAGTTTGTGAAACCCGAGGATGTGGACAAGATACTTGGAGGAATGAGGCCCACCACGTCCATCCTAGACCCCTGCCCATCCTGGCTTCTGAGGGAGGCCAGAGGGGGATTGGCTGAGTGGGTAACAGTGGTGGTGAATGCCTCCCTTGCTGGAAGGCAAGATTCCAGCGAGCCTAAAACAGGCTATTATAAAGCCGCTGTTGAAGAAGCCATCACTGGACCCCACTAAATTGGACAACTTTCGGCCTGTTTCCAATCTCCCCTTTTTGGGCAAAGTCATGGAAAGCGTGGTGGCTTCACAACTCCAGGTATTCTTGAGAGACACTGATTATCTGGATCCGGCACAGTCTGGTTTCAGACCGGGGCATGGTACCGAGACGGTCTTGGTCGCCTTAGTGGATGATCTGCGCCGGGAGCTAGACAGGGGGAGTGTGTCCCTGTTGGTGCTTCTGGACCTCTCAGCGGCCTTCGATACCGTCGACCACGGTATCCTTCTGGGGCGCCTTGCGGAAATGGGTCTTGGGGGCATTGCTTTGCAGTGGCTCCAGTCATTTCTGGAGGGTCGCACCCAGAAGGTGTCATTGGGAGACTCCTGTTCCACACCACAACCTTTGACTTGTGGGGTGCCACAGGGTTCCATACTGTCCCCCATGCTGTTTAATATCTACATGAAGCCGCTGGGTGAGATCATCCGGAGTTTCGGGGTGAGGTGTCATCTGTACGCAGATGATGTCCAACTCTGTCACTCCTTCCCACCCGCTACTAAGGAGGCTGTCGAGGTCCTGAACCGGTGCCTGGCCGCTGTAACGGTCTGGATGAGGGCGAACAAACTGAAATTAAATCCAGACAAGACAGAGGTACTCCTGGTCAGTCGCAAGGCCGAACGGGATATAGGGTTACAGCCTGTGCTGGACGGGGTCGCACTCCCCTTGAAGGCGCAGGTTCGCAGCTTGGGTGTGACCCTGGATTCGTCGCTGAGCCTGGAGCCCCAGGTTTCGGCGGTGACCAGGGGAGCATTTGCACAGCTTAGGCTCGTGCGCCAGCTGCGCCCGTATCTCGGGAAGTCTGACTTGGCCACGGTGGTACACGCTCTTGTCACATCCCGTTTGGACTACTGCAACGCTCTCTACGTGGGGCTGCCCTTGAAGACGGCCCGGAAGCTTCAGCTGGTTCAGCGCGCGGCAGCCATGTTACTAACTGGAGCGGGTGGCAGGGAGCACACAACGCCCCTGTTGTCCCAGCTCCACTGGCTGCCGATTTGCTACCGGACCCAATTCAAGGTGCTGGTTTTGGCCTACAAAGCCCTAAATGGTTCCGGCCCAAAATACCTCTCGGACCGCATCTTGGCCTACGAGCCCACGAGGACCTTGAGATCGTCTGGGGAGGCCCTTCTCTCGATCCCACCTGCCTCACAGGCACGGCTGGCGGGGACGAGGGAGAGGGCCTTCTCGGTGGTGGCCCCCCGGCTGTGGAACACCCTCCCTGCACACATCAGATAGGCGCCCTCCCTCATGTCCTTTCGGAAAAGCCTTAAGACATGGCTGTTCGAGAGGGCATTTAATTAAGTGCTTACATTACGGTAATGAAGAATCGGAACGGAACAAGGAATATGAGATGGGTTATGATTCCACTATGAGACGAAGCGGATTTTTAGTGTAGTTTGTAAGTGTTGTTAGTTTTAGATGTTGTTGAAATTGCCTTTTGTAATTGTCTTTTATGTGTACTGTACACCGCCATGAGTCGCCCTTTTGGGCTGAGAATGGCGGTTAATAAGTACATCAAATAAATAAATAAATAAATAAATTGTATACCATGTATTTTTCTTGTGTCTGTCTTCCAGCAAAATTAAGATTGACTCGGGAAATTCTGAAGACGGATAAAGAAACCACTAGAACAGATCTGGAGGGATCACAGGGACTGCAATGGGAAATAGAAAGAAAAGTCCCTTTGCATGAGCAGCAGTTCACATCATTTGTAGCATTAAGTATCACCTTGTGTTTTGAGCTAAGCTAGAGAGAAAACTGATGGGACCAAATTGTCAAGAAATTCATTTAATCAATCAAAATTAGATTTCTGAACATTTTGCCTAAGGTTTAAGATAAGTGACCATTCATAATAGCAGAAATGTTAAGGACCTCATCACATTACCTTCTTGCTCTGTCCTAGGACACTTCCAGGACAGAACCAGGACAGAGCCCACCAGAGCCCACCACATGACATGGGACTATTTCCAATGGGGCTCCGTCCTGGAAGCATCCTAGGACGGAGCCTAGGATGTTTCCAGGACGGAGCCTAGAGAACACAGGAGGCTTCCTATGTTTTCATTGCTTAGCTGCGCAGCACTGCTTTCCCTGGTATGATGGGGAAAGAAGTGATGTGGGTGATGCAGGTTTCCCCCACTGCCCTCTGGATTCACTGTGCTGCCAGATGAATCCCCCGACTGTTGCCCGTGTTTTTGACCTCAATGTGATGAGGTCCCAAGACCAGAATGGCACACAAGAAGCACATCTAAACAAGTTTAATCTGACCTCTTGAGACTTTCTAACAGAATTTTCACATTGGAGGATGGCAATTTTCATGTGAGAAGTGAAAGCTAGCTGTGTGATTCACTGTTATATTTCTATATTCTTGGGTACCCTGTGCAATAGTCATTCTTTGGAATAGTTTACATTCAATGACAACAAAAGCATGCTTCTTCCCTGAGGTTAATTTATCAGTAATAATTGTGGTAGGGAATAAAGCCATGAAAGAATTTTAATGGAAATATTTAAGTAATGTAAGGAGCTATACTTACTGTGTCCCCTAATTTGAGCCGCTGATTTCAAATTATAATTAAGGTATTCAAAGAGGAAAGCAAAAAAAAGGTCTGTTAACTCGCTAATAGGTGACAGTCTTAAAGAATAGCCTGCAGCAGTGCACTATTGAGAAATCAATGACACAGGTAAAAATAGATGGGAAGCTGTGCAGCCTAGAGATGTAAAGATGTAAGAAGTCACTGTGGCCACATAGATATTTTCCTCAAGTATTCTTAGTGGAACATAGGCATGCAGGTCAACTACAGCTATGCCAGAAATTAACTAGGAGATAGTAGTTTACTGTTTATTTGAAAAGAAAGGGAATGCAATGTGGAGGCGGAGAAGCTTTCAACCCTGAGTTCATACTAGAAAAAAAATGAGTTGAATTTCAGGGAAAAGACAAATTCTCTTGGTCTTTTTTAGTATTGAAATTTCAGCGAGAGATCCTTCTGACCTGGCAACCTATATTTCAACACAGGAAATATTCATGAATATTTTTGCAAAGGAGAGAAAAAACTATGCACATGCTGAGACCAACATTCATCCAAATTTTGTTGTTGCTCTTGTTGTCCTTGACTTGAGTAATTTTCTTGCTGGTTAGAACATAACTTTTCTCTCATTTGCAAAAATATTCATGTGAGGGGAAGTCATAGGGAGGAGGGAGCAAGCTTGTTTTCTGCTGCCTGGAGACTAGGACATGGAGCAATGGCTTCAAACTACAGGAAAGGAGATTCCACCTGAATATTTGGGGGAATTCTGATTGTGAGAGCTGTTCAGCAGTGGAACTCTCTACCTTGAAGTTTGGTGGAGGCTCTTTCTATGGAGGCTTTTAAACAGAGGTTGGATGGCCATCTGTTGGGGGGCTTTGAGCACTTCTTGGCAGGGGGTTGGCAGGATGGCCCACAAGGTCTCTTCCAACTCTAAGATCCTATGATCCTATGATTCTAGTGTGACCCTTCCCTTCTTAAACTGGGCAAAGCCTCCCTTCAGAGAGCCCTTATGCAGGCAGGCTCCCAAATCCTCTCCAGGCTTCCAAGACTGAAAATAATTCTGTGGCTGACAGAATAATTTTCAGTTTAGTCATATTATTCTAATTTCAGGGTGACTTCATTTTTGCATATGCAATGTCTATGCACTCAAAAGTAAGATCCACTGAGTTCAGTGAGATTTTCACACATGACAGTACACACAAAATTACAGCTTTACTCCTTCGCTTGTAGCTAATTTGGTAGCAAAAACAACACGAAGAGACAAATATTTCACCTATGCAAGTCATTGAATATTAATTTAGAGTTCATAAAAATCTACTCTTACATACAAAATTACAAAACCCAAAATACCTGTTTTTACTCAAGTGTAATGCACCATCAAATCTAATTTTGTCAAGGGTAAGCATTAGATTTGCGTAAATATGGTATTACAAATACTTTGAATATGATATTATCATATAACTTTGGACAAGCCTTAGCTTCAGCTTCTTAGATATGAAAAACAAATGATACTGAACTACCAGAGGTGCCATGAGATCCTGTTGATGCCCTAAATATTTATTGGAAAGGGATGATGTTGCTGCCCTCACAAGGGTCATTGGTGGTGTGTAAATCTAGCTATGGGGCCACATGCAAGGAGTCTTACAGCTCCAGACCACAACTACATATTGAGATGTATATATTAAGATTTAACACGATCTTGCCCTCTAGTGCAACAGTTTCCAGACACCAAGTATTCCAGTGAGCATGATAACATGGCTGAGACATACTGTAACTACAGCATGGAGGGTAACTTTGTAGCATCCCAGGTCATGCTGAAGTTGCCTTCACCACCTTTCTAGGCACCTTAGATACCCAAGCAAGAACATAGTAAAATGGCATCCTTTATATAAAATGGAAATTGGAGGATGGGGTATTTTCAAGCTGTGGATGTTTGAATTCATAGATATGGAGGAGCAAATGTATTCATTCTGTACAAACTAGATTAAAGACATCATCACATTACAGAAATTCCCCATCTTAACACACTTCACCAATGTAGCCGGTGTGGAGCCTGCCGGATCTCATCACATGGCACACATCTACTTCTGGAGGGGTTCCATGCCAACTGCATTGGTGAAGTGTGGAGGAGGGGGAACTCTGAACATGGGAGACTTTTAATGTTCAGATTGGGAATGATGGGGACAATGCAGGAGCACAACAAAAAGGTACATGTGATGGGCAAGCAGGTGGTGCAGGTGATGCGTGAAGCTGGATGACAAATTTGCCTCATTGACCCACAACTTGCCCCGTTGCCCTACGGGTCCTCCCACTGTCCCTCGCATCAAGGACATCAATGTGATGGGGTCCTTAGATATAAATGTGCTACAGCTGCATCACAAAACCTCAGTGGCACATGCCTTAGTTATATCCTGTTTGGACTATTGTAATACATGGGATAGCCTTTGATGAGTGCACAAAAACTTCGGCTAGTACAAAAAATGCAGTCACAGTGTTAATGGGGCCAGATTATAGCTCTGAAAGAACTAGACAAGATCCTGAAGAGTATAACGGTATCATTGAATATTAATGTTAGGATTGTTCATTCCATCATATTTCTATGTATGATTGTGAAAGCTGGATGGTGAAGAAAGCTGATAAGAAACAAAAAATAATAAGTTGAAATTGGTGCTGGAGGAGAGTACTACAGCGTGGGCTGCAAAAAGACACATGGATTCTAGAGCAAATGAAGCCTGAACTCTCCATAAAAGCAAAGATAACTAAACTGAAACTATTGTGCCATGAGAAGACATGAATCAATAGAAATGACAAGACATTCTTGATGGGTAGACCCAATCCAGGGAGCCATAGACCTGAGTCTGGCAGACCTGTTGATGATAGAATGATTTGGCAATATTCATTCATAGAGTCACCAAGACAGCAGAATCATCATCATCATCATCATCATCATCATCATCATCAAAATAGAACTGAGAAGACTCAGGAACAAGCTAGTAAAGGTGGTCCCAGTGGCACTGCACACTGGGTGCAATGCCTAAAGACCCTGGCCTGCACTTAAAAACAATTGGCACTGACAAAATTACCATCTGTCAGCTGCAAAAGGCCATCCTACTTGGATCTGCATGCATTATTCACAGATACCTCACACAGTCCTAGACACTTGAGAAGTGTCTGATGTGTGATCAAATACTAAAGCCAGCATAGTGATCTTGTTTGTTATGCACTTATCTTGTTATGTATATAATAATAATAATAATAATAATAATACAAAATCCAGCATATATATCTTGTTTGCTGTGACATACTGTGTTTATGTGTCAGTAAAATAATAATAGGTCTACATTTTGTGAGATTTTTGGTTGTTGGCTTTTTCCATCTTTTTTTCAGATAAAAGTAGGAAAAGCACCCAAGTACATATGTCTTTGCTTGCTATAACTTTATTCGTTTCCTTGAGAAATTGCCAAGCCTGCTATGAGTTGCTGATTTTAATTATTCTTGGCCCTGGAGCCGATAATAATTTAGAACTCCCTAATGCATTACAGTTAAAAAGCTAATTGGAAACTACATCTGGAACACAACACTGCCACCCATTTTCTTAATGATCCAGAAGGACACAGAATCAAAGAACAGATTATGATGTGTTGTTTTTTTAACCAAAACACCTTTCTCCCCTAAATCAGCATAATGTCACCAGGATATGTCAGAAAGGCAGACACTCCCTTTCTGAAGCTTATTTTTATATCCCGTTCAAGGTATCATAGTTTCCCCTTGATTGCAGCAGAACCCGCCAAAATCTTTGAGACTGTGTTCAGCTACCTACTCAGTGTTTCTCAAATAATGCTCCTCCAGGTGTTTTGGATTTCATCTCCAAAAAATCCCAACCAGTTTACCAGCTGTATTGTCGAAGGCTTTCATGGTTGGAATCACTCAGTTCTTGTGGGTTTTTTCGGGCTATATGGCCATGTTCTAGAGGCATTTCTCCTGACGTTTCGCCTGCATCTATGGCAAGCATCCTCAGAGGTGAGGTCTGCTGGAGCTGGGAAAAAAGGGGTTTATATATCTGTGGAATGACCAGGGTGAGACAAAGGGCTTTTGTAAGTTGGGCTTACAAAAGATTCACACCTAGCCCAACTTACAAAAGCCCTTTGTCTCACCCTGGTCATTCCACAGATACATAAACCCCTTTTTCCCCAGCTCCAGCAGACCTCACCTCTGAGGATGCTTGCCATAGATGCAGGCGAAACGTCAGGAGAAATGCCTCTAGAACATGGTCATATAACCCGAAAAAACCCACAAGAACTGAGTTTACCAGCTGTTAAGAATTATAGGAGCAGAAGTCCAAAACCTCTGGAGGAGGACAGTTTGATAAACTCTTACTAGATAATTCTAAATCTACAGATTATGGGCTCCTGAAATAGAAGTAGTAGCATTTGTTATAGTAGGTTCTTTTAAAAAAAATCCAAACAACCTTTTGGTTGTCCCAGACTATTCCCTGACAATTCGCGACACCAGCTATATCATTTATACCTACCCAAAGTGAGTTTTTTTTCAGTGCCAAGACTTATAGGAGCCACAAGGATTTCTTTCTTTTTCTGACCTGGACTATAATTTTGAACCAGCAGACTATTTTAAATGGAATGTTTATAATTCTTTTAATTGCTGTTTTAATTGTAACTGTGTATTTTAATGTATTGTTTGGCATCTAATGGTTGACTGTTGTAAGTCGCCCTGAGTCCCTTTTCGGGGGTGGGAAGGATGGGATATAAATGCTCTAAATAAATAAATAAATAAATAAATTTTCTTGAAAAAACTTACAGTGCTGCAGTGTGTCAGTGAAATGATACTTTTGCACTATAATACCATAGATCTAAGAAAATCCTTCTTTAAAATCAGAGAGAGAAAATTGTCATTCAAACAATGAAATCATGTTATCAAGTCAAACTCCTATTTTTTTTAACAAGATCTCCTACAGATCCAAGAAATCATTACACACAGTACCCTCAAAAGAGTGAAACCAGTAGATGCAGAGGTAAAAATAACTAGCAAAATTTAAGAAATTCATATTTTTAAAGACAAATTTGGAAGCGTCCTACGTTGCCTTTAGCATCTGGATTCCTTAACAATTGCTCTGAATGCACCCTGTTCGTATTTTTATTTTGTATTTATCTATGGTTCTTTAAAAGTATTGAAAGAGATATAACTAAAATTAGACTTACAACTTCATGAAGATACAGAAACGTCTTCTCCCCACCAACGTATGCATTTCCTGGAGTTATCTGTTGGCCCTTGTGTGAACAGCATGTTGAATCATATTTCTAATGTCTGATTGCAGAGTAGCAAACAGGATTGAAAGAAAAGGCAAAAGGTGAGAAGAAATGGCAAACAAGCAACCAGAAGTAAGGAAGTTCCTCATGCTTGTCCTGACCAAAACAAACAAACAAAAAAACAACACTCAGTTATTTCTGAGTTACCCCTAAAATCTGCCTACCTTTTTTACACTGTAAAGTTCACCTAATCTGGTATTTTGCTCCGAGCAATGGAAAGCCATAGGTGGTCAAGACAAATAGCATGGATTTACCAGCTTGTGGAGAACTCTGTGCCCTTTGCCTTTCACTTTCAGTTCTTGGCAACGATAAGACTAATGATATTCTGAACACAAGGCTCCATGTGTACTACCTTGTTTAATCATTATTGATGGCTCCATCTGTGATATGTGAAATATCTGCTTTGCTTTGCTACCGCTTGGGAATTGGATGCAATGTTAAACACATCATCATATCTCTTGTGGTTTTACCTCCTTAAAACCCCCCCCCAGTAACTATGATTCTATAGGAGATGTTAAATCTTTGTTACTTTAATGTCCATTATGTGTGGATCATTGGTGTCCTGTTTTAGTTCTTGTGAGAGTGTTTTTGAGTGATGGTTTTTTTATTTTATAATATTACTTTGATGTTTACACACCTATTTTTATTGGGCAGGACCAAGTAAGTTTCTATTCGTGACAGAATTACTTCCACCAAGAACATTAGGAAAATGGACAATCCCCCCCCCCCCCCGCCCATCCCATTCCTGCTGCCACTCATGAGCCATTCAAGCTTTCCTGTGGTTTGGAGAACCCTTCAAAATATATTTCCAGGTGCCATAAAGGACTGAAAAAGACTGAAGAGGGGAAGAAAGTTTCATCATGAGAATAACCAGTCACTAGCATAATGTTGGATTTAGGCCACTATGTAGCTTAGTGTTGTGTTTTTAAATTTTTGCCATTATATTGTATGATTGGCATGTTGCTCAACACACCTTCTTGAGAAGTTGATAGGCATCCTCTGGATATATACAATAATATTTTTCTACTGCAACTTTCATGCAAAAATACTCCTACTTATAAAAAACCTTAATTTTCTTTATGGCAACAAACACAACCTTCTAGCAAATGATGCCTTGAAGGGCATGTTTGGGGGGATTTTTCAGTGGGTAGTAATGGAAAAGGTTAAACCTTGATGTTCCCTATCATCCCTCCCCCAATTCTGTTTACTGGCACTCAGCAGTGTCAGCACCCCTGTGATATGCTTGATGTCCTGGCTAGTTTGACCCTGAAATGTCACTGTTTGCTTCTTTGTACTTTCATTTTAGGGGAAGAAAAAAGAGCTTTCCCTTTCCTTGTACCATCCATGGCCTCCCCTCTGTTCTCTAGCAATCCATCTATGTTCATACTCAGAAAGCCATCTCAACTGTATATGCTGCAAAGCTTTCTTGAAATCTGTGAGAGAGATTTCTTTTGAGAATGTTCAGTATTTATTAAACTAGACTGTCATATTTTGGTGCAATCTAAATTAAAAAGCCCTTTAAACATTCTAAAGTCAAATTTCATAGGAAGAAAACCTACATTGATTATTTCAAAGTGTCAAAGATATGTAGTAGCGTTGTGCGTGGATCCATTTTCCTTTGTTACATTCGTTCTTTCATTACTTTCATTATCTTCAGGAGCATATAATGGGAAACCCCACTTTGTATGAAAATCAGCTTGACATGAAAGCAAGTGGGAACCAATCCCAGTCCTCGCCTGCTTTTCATGAGTAGGCTCTTTGCCTTGAAAAGAGTGCATGTGTGGTGTGTAGACCCAGAAAGTATATGCGACTGCCTGCAACTGAGCACCTCCTCTAGAGTAGAGAAACAGAACTTGCCTCAGAAAAAGTGCATGCCTTCCTGCAGCCAAGCACTTCCTCTAGAACAGAGAAACAGAACTTGCCTCCTTGCCTTGGAAAAAGTGCATGCACCTACCTGCAGCCAAGCACCTCTACTCTAGAGTATAACTAGAAACAGCCTAAAAGCCCAAAATGAGGGGAAGGGGAGCCTGGGAAGCCCCCCCCCCCATAATAGGCTGATAGAAAATGGATGTTTCAGCACCTCAGAGCAACAACAGATATCTGCCCTCCCGATTTTGGGAGGCTCCCAAAAAATGGGTCGAGGCCCCCACCGAAAGCCGGGACACGAAACAAGTCAAAGTTTATCCTTAATGCACATCCTTAATATGTAGGAGAAACATCCCAAGATGAGGTTACAGAAACCCCTAAAACTGGTCTGCATTCATTTGAAGGTGGATTGGAAGCCATTACTGGGAAACGAATATCATGGGATTGCTTTCTTCTCTAAAAGAGAAAACTAAAATTTTACTTTTCATGAATAACAGAAAATAAACATCAGGTATACTTATAGAACAACTCAAAAATAACAAACTTAGATATTTAAATATATAAATCAAACATTTAGAACATGTTTACTACTGTTTACTACTAGATATAATGATAGCAAATAGGGCTGAGGAGGTGTCCAAGTCAGAGTGATTAAGGTGCTGGCCAAAGAAAATTATTATATTGCACAATTCCACAAGTTAAAAAGGACCTATACGGGTCTAGTTATCACCCCCTCCCCATAATATCCACCCCCATTCTTTATGCCCTCCCAGAGATTCCCAGATCCTCACAATTAAGGAGTCCTCTGAATACTGTTTAATCACAGAAATGCAACCCAGCTCTTCATGGGGGGTATAAACTGTGGTATGAGGTCGTTTGGGAGGCAGATGGGGTATGTTTTTTCTCGTGATGGTGAGATGTCTCTATCCATGTTGGTAAAAGTCCTATAGTACCAAGATCTTATTGATTGGCTTAACATAGTTGGATTGCAAAGCAGGCTCTGGGTCTAGTACTGGCTGTTTTATCTGCTGCTGGCGTCAGGTGAGATGGCACAGCTGTGGGGGCCACGCTCAGTATGTTTGGAAAGGCTGCCCCCAGACAGGAGTTCTACGGTAGAGTTCTCACCCTCTGGCTGTTTCTGCCGCTCAGCAAAGAAAGGCATGACAAAAGTGAATAGGGCTGGGAGGAGGTGGAAAGACATACAGGAGAACCTAAATAACAATCTCCATATGAAAACAAGTGATTAGTTAGAAAGATCAAGGAAAGACTTGTGAAATAGAGGTTTTGAGTGTATTGTATTTTTAAGGTTTGTATGATGCCTTTATCCTATATTGTGAGAAAGGTGGGATATAAATTAAATAAATAATCCAGGCCCTTCTGGCTGTCTATTTATTGCCACCTGTCAGATTAACTGCCTCAGCATTGTGGTAGTTGACTGATTTAACACTCCTGAAGAAATATGGACTAGGCAGCTCTTACGTTCTGACCTGCTGTAGAAACTTTTAGAATACAGTGCTCAATGAAGTGTCCTTTATTTTTCATGTGTGATGTTATAAAAAATCACCCCTAGGTGCAGGCCCGTAGCCAGGATTTCGTTTCGGGGGGGGGGGGGGCTAAAAAAATTTTAGGGGGGGTTTCACGGGGGGGCTGAGTTTCGGGGGGGGGCTGAGTCTGAGTGAAAGAGGGTCTAGCCTAGCAAACCTTTTGTATCATTACCCCAATACCCCCATACATATGGGATATATTGAGAATGGTGATCAAATCATGATATTAATAAACATAACAGTTTAAATAATGCACCAGTAAGGCCTTTTCGCGAACCACCATGAGAATTTCGGGGGGGGGGGCTGAAGCCCCCCGAGGCCCCCCCCCCCTGGCTACATGCCTGCCTAGGTGGTTTGTAACTGATGCCTGAAGTTAAAAGAGCATAATTGTTAGCAGGAAGAAACAAGCTTGCTCAATTATATTCCCAATCCATATAAACTAAAATTGGAATTCAATATTTGGAAGCACTAAACTGTGCACACTGCTATTCTTGGGCATCCTTGGATGCCATTTGTTAGTGTTTACCAGCTGCACTTAGTGCTATGAATATTCTCCCGACTGACACAAGAAAAGCTGATACAGATTCACAGCAGGTTTGTATCTGATCTACAAATGTCTAGTTGTACAAGAGAGAGAAGGTTTAGTATACAGCTCAGATGCCCCCAGGTGAAATGAGGTATAGCAACTGCACTCCCGTAGCTTGAGCATCAGGGCTGCCTTGGCCAGAAGGCATTCAAGCGGCACAGATGTATCAACAACATTGCTTCTATGGCTTGCACTGTAAGCACGATGACACTGGGAAACAAACCTATGAGATGGGAGGACTTCCGAGAAGGTTTTTCTTACAACTCCCTATGAAACTTTTAAATCTAATATTACACTTTTGGTGGATCCCAATTTCCCTAGGTGGAGGTAATATACTGAAGTAACCTTGCATTTTGCATAGAAACTTCAGCTAGAATATTTCAAATAGTGTAGGTAGCTGAGAGCACTGAGCTGACAGCCTTTGTGAGGTTTGCTTTTGGAAGAGGAAAAAGCAAGGAAGACAATTGCCCAACTAACAGGATTAATTCTAGGCTCTGGGAACTTTCTCTTGAGGTGGGAGGAATAATAAGAACAATGTATGAAAACTCTGGTTTAAAGAAGAGAATTTAAAGAAGAGAAGGTGACGCATGTGCTCTGGTTCCACCCATTGTTCCTTCAAATTCTCTGCATTGGTGGAAAGAACAGAAATGTGGCTGCTATTCTCCTCGGCTGAAAATGATTACTCTTCTTGCTATGATCAGGAGCCTATATAATCAGGTGTAGGGCTGGGCGGTTTCGTTCGTTAATTTCATAATTCGTTATTAATTCGTTATTTTTTTGATAACGAAGCGATATTGAACCATTCAGGAGCAACTAAAAATCGAAACGAATTTTTAAAATTTATTTCGTAATTGTTTCGAAATTGTTTCGTTATTATTTCGTTATTATTTCGTTATTATTTCCGTATGGCTGGTGCAAGTTTTATGGTTGTTGTTTGTTTTATCAGCGATAAAAAATAAATTATCACACCAACAGTCAACAACAGAGGGAGAGGGAAGCTTCAGAAGTTCCCCCGTCCCATTTGGAGGTTTTTTTAGCGTATTGCGCAATCGCGTCCGCCATTAACGAATCGATTCGTTATTGTTTTGAAATTGTTTCGTAATTTCCGAAATTTCGTAAATATCGAACTTTTTTAAAGAAAAATTTCGGAATTCTTTTAAAAAACGAAACGCAAAAAACCCCTAAAAACGAATCGAGTTTAGAAACAAATTTTTCCGTGGTTGCCCAGCCCTAATCAGGTGTTTCAGTCCCATGGAACACTTTAACTATATTTAATCAAAGTGTTATACCATCTCTTTATATGAAGCCAGGATGTATGTATCCCCTTTGATTTCCTGAACATGTGTCTCTTATCACATTAATACCAAGCTAATTTACATACTGTTTATTTAAAAGCATTCTTTTTTACCTCAAAGATCTTTTAGTTCGAGCTGAGAATGATTATAGTTTTGGACTTCAATTCCCAGAATCCTCCAATCAGCATGACTTACCAGCCACATGTCATTGGTTATCTTAACTTTCCACCACTGAATGGGAAAGTCTGGTGGGAGTTTGACAAACATCCTTAGAATGTTTGGGGACTTTGTATTTTATCAGAATTCCTGATCAAGTAATAATTTTTTAAAAAAATGTTCTGTACTATACCATTATAGTGCCCC
This sequence comes from Anolis sagrei, assembly GCF_037176765.1. Lineage (NCBI taxonomy): Eukaryota > Metazoa > Chordata > Lepidosauria > Squamata > Anolidae > Anolis > Anolis sagrei. The sequence continues at coordinate 46,967,654 of NC_090021.1, read as the reverse complement.
CAGTGACTCAGTGGTTTAAAGGTGAAGCCAGTCACTTCAAGGATATCATCCATCCATCTTGGCCTTGGTCGGCCCCTCTTCCTTTTTCCTTCCATTTTCCCCAGCATCATTATCTTCTCCAAGCTTTCCTGTCTTCTTATTATTGGCCAAAGTACTTAATCTTTGCCTCTAATATCCTTCCCTCCAGTGAGCAGCCAGGAATTATTTCCTGGATGCAAATGTGGGTAGATCAATAGGTACTGCTTTGATGCAAAGGTAACAGCTCTCCATGTAGTCATGCCAGCCACATGAGGTGTCTACGGACAACGCCGTCTCTTTGATTAGAAATGGAGATGAGCACTGCCCCACAGATTTGGACATGACTAGACTTAATGTCAAGAAGGTACCTTTACATTTATACCATTATGTCAGTTTGATGCCACTTTAAACTGCTATTTGGGGACTGTAGTTTGTTAAAGCTCATACAATTCCTTACTGCAAAACTCCACTATATTTCCCTGAATGATAGTTCCCTGAGATGATCTAATATATTGCTTATTCCTTTTTTTCCTTGAAAACTGCTACTTGCTGAATTACAGGCTTCAGCATTTTAAAAAATGGAGCCATGATGGTTAAAAGCAATATAAAACTGATACAACCATGAAGCGTTGATACACTGTAGTGTGCTCCTGATAAGTGCTTTGAATCTCCCTTCAGAGCATCTCACTCAGAGCAAGGTTAGGGGAGAATCCAGAAATCCTGAGACCTCATTTGCACAGCTACATAATGTGGGATAGAAAACAGGTTTGCCAGTTGATATTACAGGCTGGTCCAACCAGATTTGTCACTGGTTGGCATGGGTGGGTGGCCAATCCCCCAGCCAGACAGGTGGAGCTTCGGATACCTTGTGTTGTTTATTCATTCTGTCATTTCTGACTCTTTGTGACCTCATGGACCAGGCCAATCCAGAGCTCCCATCGGCCATGGCCATCCCAGTTTCTTCAAGGTCAAGCCAGTGACTTCAAGGATACCATCCATCCATCTTGCTCTTGGTCGGCCCCTCTTCTTTTTTCCTTCAATTTTCCCCAGCATCATTTTCTTCTCCTAGCTTTTCTGTCTTCTCATTATGTGGCCAAAGTACTTCATCTTTATCTCTAATATCTTTCCCTCCAGTGAGCAGTCGAGCATTATTTCCTGGAGTATGGACTGGATTGATCTTGCATTCCAAGGCATTCTCAGAATTTTCCTCCAACACCACAGATCAAAAGTGTCTATCTTCCTTCACTCAGCCTTCCTTATGGCCCAGCTCTCACATCCATAGGTTACTACGGGGAATACCATTGCTTCAAGTATGCATATGTTCATTGCCAGTGTGATCTCTCTCTACTCTTCACAATTTTATCAAGATTGGTCATTGCTCTCCTCCCAATAAGTAAATGTCTTCTGATTTCCTGGCTGCAGTCTGCATCTGTCTGGCCACCAAAAGCAAAGAGAAACAGCAATTTCAATGCTGATTCCTTTTACCTTTTGTCCACCGTATAAGGGCCCTGAGAATATGTCTTATGAAACCACAGCTCTTCCTCCATTCAAGAAAGAGTTACCAGGTAGCAGGGCACCAGCTGAAGTTGCAGAGAATTAATCCGCTTTTGTGGGTCTAGCGAAGAATGAGAATTTCATGGTGAACACCACGGTCAGAAAGTAATATTTGTTTTCTGCATGTGAAATGGTTTTAAAATATAGGCATGTGCATCAACCTTTTTGTTATGAATTGGTTAGGCTTTGAGCATGATTCAGGGCAAATTTTACCTGAAAATCATGACAAGACCGTTTTTTAAAAAATTGAGGAAAGTGTTGGAGAACACATCGGGGGCATGGGGTTCTTTGGCCACACGTAGGATGTTGGCTACACTTTTCCCATCACTGCCCAATCAGAACTGGTGACAATTGCTAGGCTACAGCTAATGAGCACATTTGACCAGCTAGGTAGTTTTTCCTTATTTTTGTCACCTGAGCTTTGTCTACATTTTGAACTCTGTATGTTTCCATAATCAGTTAATTTGGCTTCACCTGCCAATTTTTGCTGGTCCCAGATTTTTGACATTACAAGGAAATGCCTGTAATCTCAAAATTTGGCCCTGAAGTCTCAGGGCCAAATGGGTTGTCAACTTGGTAACTTTTGCCTAGAATAATAATGCTGGAACTAGACTTAGTACAATGCTCTTTTCGTGAATTTCTCTTTTCCTATATAGAGGATTTTTCCCTAGTATGGTTGCAACCTGAATCACGAGGACCTATTTAAAGGACCATATCTTCCTCTAAGCTCTCTAAGCTCTTCAGGGAGGATCTCCTTTTGGATTGCAGTTCCCAGAATCCCCAGATAGCATAGCCATTAAGCGCAATAGTCCCAAGATAGAACATTTCCAAGCTCTACTTTTCCCTTTCATGCACACACATAAAATGCCTCATTACCTGCCCCTTCATCTCATTGAGTCTGACCTCTTTCTGTATAAAGATACTATCTCAGCTATCCCTACTGATTAGTTTATAAAATTCTCTCTCCCAAACCTTCTCTCTCCCCACCCAAAGGGCAACGTGCAAAAGAAATGCTTACTTCACATCATCCAAGGGGAACATTTTCCCAACTCTAGGCACACCTGTGCCAGGCAATTGGCTCCAACCAGCTCTCGTAATTCTCGGCAACCTTTCAACATGCCTCTTGACAGAAAAATTACCAACTTTAATGCACTTGTGACTTAGCCAGTTAATTTGCACCTGTATCTAATTTCAGACTTGCTGGAATAACAGGGCAATTCTGTAATCAAAATATTGGGAACAATTGTCAGAGCTGCCACTCAACATCTTTTATAAAAGGAGGGTTGAAGAAAGCTGTATACCTCTCATACAGGAAAGTTGTGGGAAAGGCTTTTGAGGTTGGGGTTGATTCTATAGAGTAACAATAAAAGATGGTTACTTATTAAAGGTACATGCACATACTGTTCTGAAATGCCTCTCCCATGTGTGGATTAGTTCAAAGCAGCATTCATTAATTAAGGATCCATAAGAATCCATGGCACCATTCCTGCTAAACTGAAGTTTTATGGGGTTTTAAATTAAGCAACCCCCCCCCCCCCCCCCACCACCACCGTTTGTTTTCATTGTAAAACACTTCAGAGGATGGCTTGGATTTCTTCCTTTGAAATATAAGTTTATATATTCTTTGAAAAAAAAGGGGGGGGGGTGTTCTTAGTATCCACTGGAGTTTGGTTCTAGGACCTGCCATGGATATCAAAATCCATGGGTACTCAAGTCCTCCTATAGCCTCATTCGCTGGTAGGGGTCTACCAGTATCCAGCCAGCAGAAACGGATAGAGATTCAGCCAAATGTATAAGCCCACTTTCAGTATGACTTCATGGTTGACTCCCGCTGGATGCTGACCATAGAATTGCACTGGCGGTCCTAGAGATTTCTATAGGGAACATTTTAATCAAATCTAATACCCAAATCCACAAAAGTCAGAAACCGCATATACAATGCAGAGATGACTGTGTTGCGAACTCTGGAGCATTCCCTGATATTATTTAATGCAGGACTAAACCAAGTTTATCCCATGATATTTACTGGAAGTTTTAGAACATTGTGACAATCAGATTCCAACACATGGAGGTTCTGTGTGAGAAGTTTGGCCCAATTCTAATGGTGGGTTTCAGGATGCACTTTGATTGTAGGTGAACTATAAATCCTAGCAACCCAACCCCCAAATGTCAAGTCTATTTTCCCTAAACTCCACCAGTATTCAAATTTGGGCATACTGAGTATCTGTGCCAAGTTTGTCCAGATCCATCATTGTTTGAGTCCACAGTGCTCTCTGGATGTAGGTGAACTACAACTCTAAAATTTAAGGTCTATGCCCACCAAACCTTTACAGTATTTTCTGTTGGTCATGGGAGTTCTATGTGCCAAGTTTGGTTTAATTCTATTGTTGGTGAAATTCAGAATGCCCTTTGATTGCAGGTGAACTATAAATCCCAGCAACTACAACTCCCAAATGACAAAATCAATCCCCCCCAACCCCACCACTATTCAAATTTGGGCATATTGGGTATTTGTTCCAAATTTGGTCCAGTGAATGAAAATGCATCCTGCATATCAGATATTTACATGACAATTCCTAACCGTAGCAAAATTACAGTTATGAAGTAGCAACAAAAATAATGTTATGGTTGGGGGTCACCACAACATGAGGAACTGTATTAAGGGGTTGTGGCATTAGGAAGGTTGAGAACCACTGGCTTAAAGGATGTTGGAAATTGCAGTCCAACAACATCTGGAGCCTAAATGATTCCCCTCCCCCTCCCTAGAGGCTCAGAGTCTTTTCATTTCTTGGAGGCACTTTTTGTCGAATGTTGTTGGCATAAAAGATGCTCACTCTGATTTAAATCTCTTGGGCTATCAAAGTCACCACTATGAACTTGAGATGCCACAACTTTAATTAGAATGCTCAATTCTTACCATCAGCCACGACAAAAGGAGATGTGACTGTTGTTCAAGATCAGGCTGGGTTTGCTTATTTAAATTCCCAGGCAATTTGTGCCATTAATGAAGCAACATAACTATAGCAACTGAAACCTGTCAGGTATTGTTTGGTTCTGCTGGGGTTTAGATCATGCTGGTTAGACTTTCTTCTTTCTTCTTCTTTTTTGCCCTTCGCCCCAAGATGTCGAATACAAGGAATTACAAACCTCCAGGTGCCCACGTGGCCAGGCATTTCTGAATTTTCGCTGACAACTGTGTGCGTTTTCTAAATTAAAATTGTATTGGCGTTCCCATTAAAAATGGGCATATCGGCAGTACATGAACCCAGTACAGAGGAGATAGTATGCCATTTGTTTAGTTATCTTGCAGAAGATTATTTCTGTTATCATTATTATGTTGATTATTGTAATTATTGAAAGAGAGAGGACCGAGAGAAAAGTCGCGCAAAAGGGAATAGAGGGAATTAAAAGATAATAATAAAAGATAATGATAGCCTCCTTTGTTCTTATTTTTCTCTCTTGACAGCCTTCTGTACATACTAAATTTCAGCTTAATATTAGAGTCAATTCCTCCTGTTGCTAACATGCCCCCATCAATAGAAATAAGACTTAATCCTCTGAATGCCGGCAATTAGCTACAGTAGGAAAGAACACCAAGAACTGCTATAACTCGGTATTTGATTTTTTTTCCCCCAACTGTTGGCTCTTGAGTCTATGTTTCCGATATTTTCAGAAAACATGTAATTTATAACAAGTATCCTGCTAATTACTTATTCATGTATAGGTTTATTTTCACCTGTGGTTATAGCTCTTTGGCCATGGCATAGCATCTATATTCAGCTGAAGGTTGCAGAAGTAAAGTTGAGCCAATTGTGTCATTGTTGCTTCTGTGCATAGCACATGCAGATATTTATTATTTATTTATTTACAGTATTTATATACCGCCTTTCTCACCCCTGGGAGGACTCAAAGCGATTTATTCTTCATCCCACATACAGATGTGCATCCAGCATTGTAATTATGTACTTCACGTTTGTTTGCGCATTCAATTGTACAGTTTGGCAATTCACTAATACAAGACAGGAGCCCCCTGTGGTGCAATGGGTTAAACCCTTGTGCCGGCAGGACTGAAGACCGACAGGTTGGAGTTTTGAATCCGGTGAAAGTGCATGAGCTCCCTCTGTCAGCTCCAGCTCCCCATGCAGGGACATGAGAGAAGCCTCCCACAAGGATGGTAAAACATCAAAATATCCGGGTGTCCCCTGGGCAGCATCCTTGTAGATGGCCAATTCTCTCACACCAGAAGCATCTTGCAGTTTCTCAGGTCACTCCTGACAAAAAAATTACAAGATCTTCACAGAACTCCATAACTCTAAAGAGAACATATGTGGAATCTCAGCCTGTATTTATATGTTCATGCAGCCCCCAAGTTATGAACAAGATAGGTTCTGTAGGTTTGTTCTTAAGTTGAATGTATGTATATGTAAGTTGAAACAGGTACATTTTAAGTGTAGCTCCAACCAATCAATTTCTCTCTCAGTCTCAATCTCTCTCTCTCTCTTGATAGCATAGGGAAGGGTTAACATCTCTGGGGTATTTGTTTTGTAGTCTATGTTCCTGTTCAGAAGATTTCACCTCACTTTTTGTCTCTGTGAAAATTGGATTTTGGAAAATTTGGTTTGTTGTGGAATCAAGGATTGGTGATAAAGCTTCGGTGGAGACATATTTTCCCCATGATAACTCTTTCAAGGGTTAATTTACCTTCCGATGGTTAGAATCATAGAGTTGGAAGAGACCTTGTGGGTCATCCAGTCTAACCCTCCTGCCAAGAAGCAGGAAAATTGCCTTTCAAACACCCCTGACAAATGGCCATCCAGCCTCTGTTTAAAAGCCTCCAAAGAAGAAGCCTCCATCACACTCTGGGGCAGAGAGTTCCACTACTGATCAGCTCTCACAGTCAGGAAGTTCTTCCTAATGTTCAAGGGGAATCTCCTTTCCTGTATTTGGAGGCCATTGTTCCATGTCCTAGTCTCCAGAGCAGCAGAAAACAAGCTTGCTCCCTCTTCCCTATGACTTCCCCTCACATATTTCTCTCACTTCCTGTTGTCTCATGCCCATTTGTAACTATGAGTCACTTGTAAATCAGATGTTTGTAATTTGTGGACTGCCTGTATAGGCATACAAAAGTTATGTTATAGGGTTACCTGATCTCAGAAAATCAGATGCAACTATTTATTTTGTGTCCAATTCTGGAATATTGTGTCCAATTCTGGGCACCACAATTCAAGAGAGATATTGACAAGCTGGAATGTGTCCAGAGGAGGGCGACTAAAATGATCAAGGGTCTGGAGAACAAGCCCTATGAGGAGCGGCTTGGGGAACTGGGCATGTTTAGCCTGAAGAAGAGAAGGCTGAGAGGAGATATGATAGCCATGTATAAATATGTGAGAGGAAGCCACAGGGAGGAGGGAGCAAGCTTGTTTTCTGCTTCCTTGGAGACTAGGACGCGGAACAATGGCTTCAAACTACAAGAGAGGAGATTCCATCTGAACATTAGGAAGAACTTCCTGACTGTGAGAGCCGTTCAGCAGTGGAACTCTCTGCCCCGGAGTGTGGTGGAGGCTCCTTCTTTGGAAGCTTTTAAGCAGAGGCTGGATGGCCATCTGTCAGGGGTGATTTGAATGCAATATTCCTGCTTCTTGGCAGGGGGTTGGACTGGATGGCCCATGAGGTCTCTTCCAACTCTTTGATTCTATGATTCTATGATTCTATGATTTATTTAAAAATCTCATCTCTAATCCTCCATGCTCCCCAGAGTGACTAATCAAATTAATATCTAGCATAAAATACAGTAATTTTGCAAAGAATAACATAATAAGAATAGGATGTTATTTAAGTTAAAGCAAAGACACTTCTGATCACAAATGCTACCTGAGAATCCCTTTGCAAAGAAGAATCTAAAGCACAAGCCGCACCTAAGATTAGAACATTCATTAATTATTCTTCAAAGGGAGTACTTGTGATTGTTGGATGCATCTTCTAAGGCTCTGGCTTATGGTGACCCTGTGAATGAGAGACTTCCAAGCCACCCTGTCATCAATAGCCCTGCTCAGATCTTGCAGACATGATTAAATCAAACCACCTGGAATATGGTCATCCTACTTGCCTACTGCCTTCCATCTTACCAAAATTGTCTTTTCTAGTGTGTTATGTATTTTCATGTTTCCAAAGTACAACAGCCTCAGTTTAGTCATCTAAATTTTTAGGAAGAATTCAGGCTATGTTTGCTCTAGGACCATTTATTTCTCTTTTTAGTAGTCCACAGTATTCATAATACTTTTCTCCAGCACATTTCAAATGATACGGTTTTCTTTTTATCTGCTTTCTTCACTGCCCAGCTTTAACAACCATATATATAGAAATATAAATAAAATGGAATTAAGAATCCTAATTTTAGCATTCATTATATATGTTAATGCTTGTCTAGTTTCTTCACAGAGGCCTTCCAGGTCCTAGTCCTCTGATTTCTTGATAGCCGTCTCTATTCTGATTAATGACTGAGCCAAGGTCTGGAAAATCTTGAACAATTTCAATTTCATCATCTACTCTGGTCATTATTTTTTGCTTTCTTAATATTCAGTTCTGAAGCATTTGCTTTCATTAATACTGGTTTTAAGTCTTGGTTATTTTCTGTTAGTAGTATGGTGTCATCTGCATATATTAAATGGCTGACATCCCTTCCTCCAATTCTTATGCCTTCTTCCTCAGAATCTAATCCAGCTTTGCATATTATGTATTCAATGAATAAGTTAAACAAGGTATAAAATGCAGCCTTGCTGTGACTCTGTTACCATTTGGAAATCATATAATGTGTGAGGTGCTTGGGCTCAAACCACCCAAACCTACCTGATATAAGTTATCTTCAGCTAGATATCTCACCTCCTTTCAAGTCACTAGTCATGGCAGCATCTGCCCAGAGATATGAGCTGATTTGAATGAGTGGATCATGCCAGCATCCTCCATGCAGTTGGCAGTTCAAGCAACAGTGAATGAAGATCACAGATGGCTAGTTAAACAAAGCTGTTATTGCCTGAGGGGCAGAAGGCCAGCTCATTTCCACGACACGTGAAAAACAGATTGCCAGAAACTTCCTCCGTGGCTGTTCCCACGTGGTGGAACACCCTACCAAGGGAGGAAAGCCCGAATGCCTCCTTCTTGTCACTCTTTTGGTACTCTACTCCCCCTTTTAATTCAGGAGAGGTATCGCAAGTGACCTGAAATTGCTATGGAAAGGGCTTTAAACTGCATGGCTGCTGCATATTGCTTCAACTGACATGCTTTTTAGTTCATTATACACCTATGTACATCCCATACATTAAATAAATTTAAAATAATAGATTAAAAATTCACAACAATTCAACTGGATACCTGAAGATACAATTTCTGGACCCTTTTTGCAATGTGAAAAGGCAGAAATTGAATATATAACTTACAGTGAGAAATATCCAGCTTTGTGTACAAGTGTGTTTAATATTGATACATGTACATTTGGTGGAAGGAGAAAGAAATACTTAGCTCTTCATTTGTGCTGCTTATCACAGGAAATTGCATTTCTTTAGAACAGAGATGTATAGCCTATTATGCAAGATGTTTATAAAAGTCTGTATGATAACCTAATGTTGTAGATAGCTGATTCTGGATTCAGTCTCTGGGGACATTACCAAGCTCCATCATAACCACTTTATGCTAGTTACAATGCTGCTATGTTTTTGTCTGTAATACTCATAATATTTCGGATGTAAGGCTATTTTCTACATGCAAGTTGCTTTGATAATAAAATTTTAAAAATAGAATAGAAATACTGTACTTGGAAAACTATGACTCAAAATATATGCATCAATATATATGATGCGGGCAAAGCTAATAGGTTACATGCAAACTGAGTGACGTTTTTGTAGTCGGTCTCCTCCTAAGACTTTCTGGACTGCCTTTTTGCCTTTCTAAATAGCAAAACTGGAGGAGTAGTATTTCACCTTCTAAATAGGTTATACACAGAGGGTGGATTGGGACAGCCCATTTATTGCAGTAACTCCTGCGATAAAGAAAGGGTTCTCCAGATGACGTCCTGGACAATCCTGATTTAATTCACCACAAACCAGGAAACCCCTGGTTTGTAGTGAATTAATTAGATAGTGGGTTTATTCCATGCCTTCTTGGAATGTGCAGGATAAACACACTATTTCCGGTGCTGGACTGCAGAATACTGCAGTCCAGACACCATTCCCACAGTTTTCCTGGCTAAATTAGCCTGGAAAACTGTGGGAATCCCAATCCCCTCCCCAGAAGCCCCCCTAAACTGAGTTTAAAAAGAAAAAACTCACTTGGCCTCCCTAGGACGGCTGATGGAGTCCTCCTGGCACGTAGAAATGATGTGTCAGGAGAAAGGGGGGGGGGTGGTGGTGGAGATGTCAGAAGAAAATCTCTCCCTCCCCCTTTCTCCTGGCACATCATTTGTATGTGCCAGAAAAAACTCTGGCAGACGTCCCAGGGAGGCCAGATGAATTATTTTCTTTTTTTACTGACTTTAGGGGGGCTTCTGGGGAGGGGGGTTAGTGTCCTGGTGTTCCCAGTACAACATCTGGATACTCACTCCAGAAAGCACGTCCTTTCTGGGGTCGATGTAGACAGCCCCCCCCCCCCCCCGGGAACATCCGCATTTTGAAATTGTGGATGCTCCTGGGATATAACACTGTTTAACATTAACAAAAATGACAAACCTTACTTTTCAACCCTAGACATGCAACTCCAGCCTCTTCCAATTTCCCTTTTCTAAAAACAAAAACCCTGTGGAAAACAAAAAACTGCCATATTTTCCCATTCTTGCTTTATAGTTGTAGTAGTTGTATATGAAAAATAGTCATATATTAGGGATAAGTTATGGTTGTTCCTCTTTATAGACAAGAATAAATACTTTCAACAGCATTGTCTCCACTTCATAACTAAAGATATTCTGCATTGTTTGGGCTTCACGAAGTATTTGCTTGACCAAAAACATACTTTTTCCATTCAAAATAGTGCTTTTGTGGCAGAAACAAACTTTCTGAGCAGAAATATATGCAGTTTTTCTGTGCAAAAATATTCCATTCAAAAATACATGTGGTTTTTCTTTGCAAAAGAAACAACAACATGTTTTCTATACAGATATCTATGCAGGGTTTCTTTATAGAAAATACACTTTATGTAGAGATAGACACATTTTTTTCAGTGTAGGAAACATGTTTTTGCGCTCTGAATTTTTATGCTTACCTGATAAAATCTCCTGAGCATCAGGAACCTCTTTCTTAGCCAACAGAGAAATTTGTGTATGTATCTGTCAAGATGATGCTATCAAGGTGATGCATGCCATTTGCCAGCAAATATGGAAAACACAAGAATGGCCATCAGACTGGAAAAAATCAACTTATATCCCCATACCAAAAAAGGGAAATGCGAAAGACTGCTCAAACTTCCGTACAGTGGCCCTTATTTCTCATGCCAGTAAGGTAATGCTCAAGATCCTGCAAGGAAGACTCCAGCAATACATGGAGCGAAAGTTGCCAGATGTTCAAGCTGGGTTTAGAAAAGGCAGAGGAACGAGAGACCAGATTGCCAATATCCGCTGGATAATGGAGAAAGGCAGGGAGTTTCAGAAAAACATCTATTTCTGCTTCATTGACTACTCTAAACCCTTTGACTGTGTGGATCATAATAAATTGTGGGAAGTTCTTGGTGGGATGGGCATACCAAGCCACCTTGTCTCTCTCCTGAGGAATCTGTACAAGGACCAAGTAGCAACCGTAAGAACTTACCACGGAACAACAGACTGGTTCAAGATTGGGAAAGGCGTACGGCAAGGCTGCATACTCTCACCCAACCTCTTTAACTTGTATGCAGAACACATCATACGATGCGCGGGGCTTGATGAATGCAAGGCTGGGGTGAAAATTGCTGGAAGAAACATTAACAACCTCAGATATGCAGATGACACCACTCTGATGGCCGAAAGCGAGGAGGAGCTGAGGAGCCTTCTAATCAAGGTGAAAGAGGAAAGCGCAAAAGCTGGGTTGCAGGTAAACATAAAAAAAACCAAGATTATGGCAACAAGAATTATTGACAACTGGAAAATAGAGGGAGAAAATGTGGAGGCCGTGACAGACTTTGTATTTCTAGGTGCAAAGATGACTGCAGACGCAGACTGCAGCCAGGAAATCAGGAGATGCTTACTTGGGAGGAGAGCAATGTCCGGTCTCGATAAAATAGTAAAGAGTAGAGACATCAGACTGGCAACAAAGATCCGCCTAGTCAAAGCCATAGTATTCCCTGTAGTAACCTATGGATGTGAGAGCTGGACCTTAGGGAAGGCTGAGCGAAGGAAGATCGATGCTTTTGAACTGTGGTGTTGGAGGAAAGTTCTGAGAGTGCCTTGGACTGCGAGAAGATCCAACCAGTCCATCCTCCAGGAAATAAAGCCCGACTGCTCATTGGAGGGAAGGATACTAGAGACAAAGTTGAAGTACTTTGGCCACATCATGAGGAGACAGGAAAGCCTAGAGAAGACAATTATGCTGGGGAAAGTGGAAGGCAAAAGGAAGAGGGGCCGACCAAGGGCAAGATGGATGGATGGCATCCTTGAAGTGACTGGACTGACCTTGAAGGAGCTGGGGGTGGTGATGGCTGACAGGGAGCTCTGGCATGGGCTGGTCCATGAGGTCATGAAGAGTCGGAGATGACTGAATGAATGAACAACAACAATCTGTCTTCAAATTGCCTGTCTGCTTATGGGACCCCTATGAATTTCACAGCACTGTCTTAGGCAAGATAGGAAAAGATTGGAAGAAAAAGATCTATGAGCATCAGAAGGCAAGAAGATAAAGAAGGTTTATGTTTGATGGGAATCTTTGATGTTGGGATAAATCAATCCAAACAACAATAAAGAAAAGTTTAAGTAATTTTAATGGACCAATTCATACATTGCAAATGTACGTTGGATAATTGAGTGCACCAAAGAATTTCATAGAATTATAGAATCATGGATTATCTGCATCTCTGCAGTACATCATTTAGAACCTTCCATTGCTATCACATAAATGTTTATTGGTAATCTTCCCACCCTGAGGCATCTTAGTCTCAAAGACTTACCCTCAACCCCTTGGTTCCTTTTCAGCCTCTGCAGCAGAACTGAAGGAAATCTACTCAGCAATTCACTCTTTGGGTTAGACTTCTGTTCTGTTTTTTCCCCCCACTTCATTCTTGGATTCTGATTTGCCTTTGTTGCATTCTGTATTTTTGGGTTGATACAGTAATAGACCTATGCTATAATTTGGATGGTGATTTGGATCGATTCTGATACTATCTGTGGTTTGACTTAAACTGGTGACCTTCCCTTTAGTTGCCAATTCTTTACTTAGGTAGCCTACTATTACTTCCTTTGGTTTGTTTAAAAAATGTACAGTCTGTGAGATCAAAATCCATCAAAAAGATGGGTCTTTACAATGTATTTTGTGCATTGGCAGAGGTCATAATGTAGGATCTTGTGTCAGCTTTCAGGTGTTTATCCCTTAAGCATAAGAACCATTCCTCAAGGCTTAAGCTGTTGCTATGCAAACAAGTATGGATGATCTCTTGCAAGCTCTCCACTTTGGGTGCTGCCTTGGTCTTCTTCAGCTTTGACTGAATTTGGCTCATCACTCTGGGTAGCAGTTAAAATTTTACAAGGTACTGGAACTGAAGAAGAGACAAACAAGGGCAGCTGAAACAAAATGCATCCACCTTAGTCTCTCATCCAAAACCTCCTCTCTGCTTACATTGTCTTTTTACCAACACTCAGACTTATATTCCTTCTACACTATCTCATTCTTTGGAGATTTAGGGGATTCACCCTCTTCATCTAAGGTGAAAAGGGTAGTACAAGAAGAAGTAAAAGAAGAAGAGGTTGAGACATGCTGAGGATTCATCTTCCATACATGACTCTGGACTAGGACAACAACTGGTCACTGGATTGTTGTAGGTTTTTTGGACTGTATGGCCATGTTCTTGAAGTATTCTCTCCTGATGTTTTGCCTGCATCTATGGCAGGCATCCTCAGAGGTAGTGCAGTCTCACAACCTCTGAGGATGCCTGCCATAGATGCAGGTGAAATGTCAGGAGAGAATACTTCTAGAACATAGGAATACAGACTGAAAAACCTACAACAACCCAGTGATTCCAGCCATGAAAGCCTTTGACAACACTACACAACAACTGACCACTTTGACTCAAAGCCTGAGACAGTAGCTGTAGCAGTTGGATTCATCTCACTCTTCTCCTACATATCAGGAACAAGCTGGGCCTTCTCCTCAAGGATCCTTTTAAGCCTTTAAAATTTTCTGCTTTAGAGGTTGAGACACTTGAGTTGTTCTCCATGCAATGTCAGATCACCTATACTGGTACCTTCTGTCCATCTATTATTTTAATTTATTTTGTTTTAAGAATTTTTACCCCTCTCCTTTGCTCCAAAGGCATTTAGAGTGACTTACAAAATTTTAATTTGCATTCAGGCTTACAATGTATCTAAGATCAATAATTATTACATAAATATTACATAAGACACAATGTAGCTGTGTCTGGCTGACTGTGTCCCTCCCACTCAGTTTCCAGCATAATGGCGGTTGGAGGTAATGGAAGGAGCTCCTAACAGCTACTGGTTTATAATGCATACTTCCAAGAAGATGTAACCTCCAGCTACCCATCTCACCTCAGTGTTCTGTTAGATTTCTTCCATCTTTTTCTTTATATTCATCTAGTGACAGAAGATATTCCTCTTCTCATTCTTACTCTCACACTACAGGAGCCAAGTAATTTCTACATTGCCATTCACATCATATCTCTACTGACCAATGCCCAGCAATTCAGCTGAAGGAACATTTTGACAACAGGTGAACAAATAATAATCTTCAGTTACCATTTTAACATGCACTGGCTAACATGTTTTAGCTAAAATATCAAAACCTTACTACACATTTCAAATTATTTGATTTTCTTTCCCTACAGTGTTTTTTCCATTGTAAGAAGAAGGCACAAAATTATTTGAATAACATTCAGTGTAATTTTATTCAAAGGTAATATACTGTAATAATAAGCTATACAAGTTCACTCATATAGCCTTAATAATTGTACTAGGGAATGTGAGAAGGCAATAAATAGTCGCCACGAGCCTCCAATGTTATTTTGACAGAGTAATTGGTTATACTTCATCCTTTTCAGTACATACAGTTTAGTCACAGTTACACTTTTACTTTATGCAATTGGTTACAGTTATATTTTCGTGATATCCAGAAGTTATCATGTGTGCAATGTTGAATGTTTCTAAATGTTTACCTTTGGATACTTAAATCTGAATGCTACAAGCGGTTGACTTGAGGTAGAAAACTAGAGTTGTGCATCCAATGCATCAAAATCACAATAATGGATAAGATAAAGAAAAAGATTTGGCTGATCTGAAGACATTTGTATGAGCTCCAAATCAGATGGCAATGGCCTGCTTTGGTTAAGGAGTGAAACAGGCATAATCTGAAATGCGCCAGACCAATCTTGATATCTGCATATCTAAAATAGGCAAGACAAAGCCAGACATTATGACTCCAACATAACCGTATAAGGAAGACACCAAGGTGGAAAGATGCAGAAGGGAGAAGGAAGCTGTGCTTGTCCGATGCCAGCTGCCCTGTGCAATAAGGGACAAAAATCTCACCTGCTCTCTCCAATCACAGGATTATTCATCTCCAGATTTCTTTTCATTCTGTAGCAAATCATGAAAAAACTGAAGTGGGGTTACACAGATGCAGATTTTCATTACAGTTCTTCTCATTGAGTTTTTAAGTTTGTTTTTGTTCTTTTAAGTCATAATCTTAACATGATATAAGGCACATCCAGACTACACAGTTCTGGTATTTGGATACAACTTTAATTTTGGGAACCTGGAATTTGCAGTTTAGAATTCACTGACAGAAAGCTCTATGGCTATAGTTAAGAGGAATGGGCTGTAGAATTTCAATCCCCTCAGGCTAAAAATTCCAGGATTTTGTAGCTTGGAACCAAGCTATCATATTTGTATGATACACATTGCCATATTTATACGGTCATTGTTAGGGAAAGGAACTATGAATTGGGGTTTTTTTGTCACCAATTACTTCTAAGCTATTAACAGCACACAATGGTGCAATGGGTTAAAACCTTGCGCTGGCAAGACTGGTGACTGACAGGTCAGAGGTTCAAATCTTAGGAGAACGGGTTGAGCTCCCTTTGTCAGCTCCAGCTCCCCTTGCGGGAACATGAGAGAAGCCTCCCACAAGGATAGTAAAACATCAAACATTCAGGCATCCCCTGGACAACATCATTGCAAACAGCCAATTCTCTCACACCAGAAGTTACTTGCAGTTTCTCAAGTCTCTCCTGACACACACAAAAGCACACACCACATAGTTGTGGTGTCCATGGGAAAGATTTATTGCTATTTGATCTTGAACAGAAGCACAGCTGTTGAAAAGTAGTTTTGCAGATCTTAAGAACAAAGCACAGATTTTCTGTATCATTTTTGATGGGATACTCTTTATGGTCTCTGGCTGTCTGAAGAAGTGCAGTTCCCGAACCACCCTACATTTTGTTCTTCTTTGTCCTTGGCTTCTCTGAAAGATGAACAAAAGATGAAGGCAGCCAGGGGTGGGGGTGCATGTGGGGGGAACTCTCCAATCAGAGCACCGGCAAATTCTAAAACAAATCAAACCTGCAGTCAGTTTTTATTTTTCTGGGCTGATTTGCTTGTAGTTGCCTTTGCCATTTTAATCTTTTGTCCATGGAGGTATTGTAAAAGGAAAACAAATAGGAATAAAATTTAGAAAGTTTTATGCCTATTGCAGCTTTATGCCTGATGCTATTTGTTAACATCTTGGATGTCCCTGCGGCAGCATGTCAGCCTCACGGTATGTTCAGTTGATGCATTACAGTTTTATGATTGCAATTTATAGTGTTATAAGTTTAATATAGTAGAGTATTATGAAAGGGTTTTTTTTAATTAATATTTTAAGCCCAGCTAACATGGTGCCTGATGGCAGAATCGGAAAGATAATTTATAAGGTGCTTAGCTACTCTTCTGGAAAGCTTGATTCCAACACAGATGCCAGCAATGGTTAAATGGGCACAGAATCTTTTTCAACTTACAGGTGATTTCTTGGAAAAACTGAATACAGACAAGGAAAAGGCAGGGCAGGCAAGCAAAATTTTCAAGATGGTTTTTGCAAAATAAACAAACAAACCAGGGTTGAAATTAAATCCATTTCCTAGTCCCATTGGCAGTGAACTCTTATATAAAGAGCCTACACATATTTGTTCAGTGGTAGTTTCAGTAAACTAGTGTAGGCATGGACAAACTTTGGCCCTCCAGGTGTTTTGGACTTCAACTCCCACAATTCCTAACATCTGGTAGGCTGTTAGGATTTGTGGGAGTTGAAGTTCAAAACACCTGAAGGACCAAAGTTTATCTATGCCTGGGCTAGTGGGGGAGATTGTAAAGATATCTATATTGTCATTTTCTTCGGAATATGATATGCTAAACCTGCTCTTTCTGTATTTGAAGGCCCATCTGTTTATTTTGCTGAGAAGGGATGTCTATCTCCAAGTCCTACCCTGATGAGTTTACTGAGAGAAGGTCAGTGGAGATCCACAAATAAAACTGAATAATGCTGTTGCCACTTTTGTTTTTTGTGCGAACAGCAATGCAGAAAATGTATGGTAATGATAAAAAGTGGCTAGCTGAGGAATGAACCTCAAACCTATAGTGGAAGTTGGTTGGAGGATTTAGAGAGTTGTAGTCATCAAAGTGAAATTTTCAAGGTCTAATTTTTTCAGGGTCTTTTTCATATAAAGTTTTCACAAGAGAGAGATTCAAGACTTTGTGTGGATATGGAAAACTGAATAATAGCAAGTAAACCCTGTTTTACTCTAAAGTCAAAATATCCCCTTTTGCCTGCTCACCTGCTGCCCCATGGAGGGGAGAGTAGCCAAGCTGAAGACACACATGTTGGGCCACAGTTTGTTCCTCTTGAACTTTAGGATGAAGTCTGTAAGGTGAAAAACCACATGGTGAATTCCTTGAATTATAGCAGCATAAGGAGTGCCACCAGCTGGGGTCCTCCCTCAAGGCTATTGGCTTCCACAGAAAGGAAAGAAGGATGGAGGAAGAGGGAGGGAGGGAAGGAGGGAGGGAAGGGGGCTGTGTGTTGCCTCCTTCCCTCCCACCCTGGCCTCACTTGAAGAAAAGACAAAGACATAACTCAGCCAGCAGAAGCAGGCATAGATCATGTGTAAGTGTAACCAAGAGCACAAGTACTGCAAATACAGGGGCCATATTGTCTTCAGCTTCTATTTACATCTCCTTTTCCTAAAATATTGTATATAATGATCAGCCCCTTCTTAAAATGGGGTTTTTGTATGACGTAGCCTCTCTTCAGGTCTAGAAAGCTTAGAGGTCAAGCATCCAGAACAGGAACACTCATGAAGAGAAGGGCATGGTGTGTGAAAAGGTGAGGCAGGCTAAGAGCACAATGCTTTTTAGATCTGTAGACATTGGGTAGAAAAAAATGCACTTACACTCTGCCCTGTTCACTTCTTCATGAGCACAGCATATTAAAGACAACGCTGGGGGACATGTTGTGTTGTGCATATATTAGAAGGAGCCTGCGGCTAATTGCAAACCTTGAGGGGATGCAAATCATATTAGGAAAAATGTGATATGGAAAATACATAAACAGTACATTAACCTTAAAGATCTAATTTATACCGACAGCAGCAAGTTACCCTGCCCATAATTCTTTTGATTGCCTGGGCACTGGGGGAGCTTTGAGGTCTCCACCGTGCCTCTGCACATAAGGGTGACTGTGCCGTATGTGTCAATTGGCTTATGTGTCTATGCAGCATTGCCCTCTGCTGGCAGCAATATATCAGGCCAGCTCACTTGCATGCTTCTTTTTCTCCAACTATTAATTGATCAGTCTCTTACACCTGCAGCCAAAAGCCACAAGAACTCTTGGGTGATATACTTCTACACAAGAACTAAATTACTAAATATACTAAATGATTTGTCTATGGAATGGGTAGACAAGCTGTAACCTATGGACTTCACATGAGACCCAAGAGACTCATTGTAGATCTTCAAGTCCACCCAAATCAGAAAACTGACAATCCTGTCTCTATGAGTGGGAAACAGCCAAAAACTTCCTCAAATCCCAAAAAACCAAATAGCCCTGTGTGCCTGGGGATGTGAACTGCTTTTCTGTTTACCTGACTTTCAGGGTTCTGCATAAAGTTCTGTAAGATTTGTTTTTCTTTCAAATTTGGCTCCTGGACCCTTCATGGGCATCCATTTCTGTTGGATGGAGAGGCGGGTGCATCTACATTGTTGATATAATGCATTATCCCCACTTTTACTGTCAAGGCCCAATACTGTGGAATCATAGAAGTTGTATTTTGGCAAAGCACATCTGCACTCATAGAATCATAGAATCATAGAATCATAGAATCATAGAATCATAGAGTTGGAAGAGACCTCATGGGCCATCCAGTCCAACCCCCTGCCAAGAAGCAGGAATATTGCATTCAAATCACCCCTGACAAATGGCCATCCAGCCTCTGCTTAAAAGCTTCCAAAGAAGGAGCCTCCACCACACTCCGGGGCAGAGAGTTCCACTGCTGAACGGCTCTCACAGTCAGGAAGTTCTTCCTAATGTTCAGATGGAATCTCCTCCCTTGTAGTTTGAAGCCATTGTTCCGCGTCCTAGTCTCCAAGGAAGCAGAAAACAAGCTTGCTCCCTCCTCCCTGTGGCTTCCTCTCACATATTTATACATGGCTATCATATCTCCTCTCAGCCTTCTCTTCTTCAGGCTAAACATGCCCAGTTCCCTAAGCCGCTCCTCATAGGGCTTGTTCTCCAGACCCTTGATCATTTTAGTCGCCCTCCTCTGGACACTTTCCAGCTTGTCAATATCTCTCTTGAATTGTGGTGCCCAGAATTGGACACAATATTCCAGATGTGGTCTAACCAAAGCAGAATAGAGGGGTAGCATTACTTCCTTAGATCTAGACACTATGCTTCTATTGATGCAGGCCAAAATCCCATTGGCTTTTTTTGCCGCCACATCACATTGTTGGCTCATGTTTAACTTGTTGTCCACGAGGACTCCAAGATCTTTTTCACACGTACTGCTCTCGAGCCAGGCGTCCCCCATTCTGTATCTTTGCATTTCATTTTTTCTGCCAAAGTGGAGTATCTTGCATTTGTCACTGTTGAACTTCATTTTGTTAGTTTTGGCCCATCTCTCTAATCTGTCAAGATCGTTTTGAATTCTGCTCCTGTCCTCTGGACTATTGGCTATCCCTCCCAATTTGGGAGGGATAGTACTCATTACTAAAGTAATGAGGGATAGTACTCATTACTAAAGAGTACTAAAGTCTTACACCTCCCATGATTCCATAGACTTACTCAGCTAAAGTGGTGTCAAACTGCATTATATCAACAGATCATCTTGTTGAATTCACCTGCAGAACACAAAATTCAAAGCGAAAACATCCTCAATGAATGACTGTACATTTTTTGCTTAATGAGAGCTTCTCTCATAGAAAACAGATTTTTTACAATTTTACCATTATGAAATATATCCTTATTCCTTACCACTGGCCAGGCTAATTACATTTCAAAACATCTAGAGAACATCAGGAAAATTTCCCCTGCATTAGATATGGCCTTGCCCTTTGGAAAAGCAGGCTAATTCTTCTTCTATGTGGCCACCTTTGAGATACTAGAAATGCCGGCAAATCCCTGCTCAGCCTTTTCTTGAGGTGTTCTCTGAACTCATTTTCAGAAACTGCTCATCCTTAAATTACTTTGGCTGCCATCCAAATGAAGTGTTCAGTTTCCAGACAGCAGAGGAGATGGTGTAAGAGACTTAGGTTTTTCTCAACACTAAATGACACTATTGTTATCGCTACTGGGCGAGCATACTTAGATTGATTGCCAATAGTCAAGGATCATCGCTGATATTTCCTTGTTGGGAGCTTTTGGCTGGAGAGAGGTTTTTTTTAACAAGCTCAGCAAAATCAAAGAGGAGTGGTGGCTATTTCTGCAATTGGAGGATTTGTGCGAACACAGAGATCTGAAGGATGAGTGAAGGGTCAAGAGCTTTGAGCCAAAACTGATCTCTTCAGAAAATCTGATGCAGGATCTGTGGGTATCTTGTCTGTGTTTCCAAGCTATTTGCTCCATGATGCTCTTGTATTTTAAAACAGAATTTGGGCAATTATAACAAAAATTTGTGACATATGTCCAGCCTCTCGAACAAGAGCACTTCTGGCTACCAACTGAACATTTCAATTTTTTTAGAGTCTGCAGCATGGTAACAAGGGAGGCATTATGGAGAATGAGACAGGAAATGATATTCCTTACCATTTTTTCCAGTGCTGAAATTAGGGAGTGTAAGATGTCCTTTGCTTACTAACCTCACAGCATTTATCCCTTCAACCCTAATTGCTTCCATAGTCATTTTAAAATAAATAAATAAATAAATAAATAAGGTGTCAGGAAAAGGATTATTTCTTCTCTTCTATGTTAACCCACCCCAAAAACCTCCAACACACCTTTTCTGATACTTCCATTTTCTATATATCCTGGAAGTCCAATGAATAATACGTGCACACATATACTGTGGATCCTGAGTATCTGCAGGGAGTAGGTTCCAGGACCTTTCAATTCATAACCAATATGTGGATGTTGTAATCCTTATTACACATATCTGTGTGTGTGTGTACATACACACACATGCATGCATACTTACATACAGTGTAAGTATGTATCATCAAAGTGTATGTGTGTGCATGCATATACTTTTCCTTTTCCCCCACTGTTTTAATTTACATCTCTGTGTTTTGCCATATATTACTAAATTGCTAAAATCTAATTGCTAGTCTGAAATAGCATGAATCCACTGAATTATTTGCTGAATGGTAAATCAATATTATGTAATTTCCCCTTGATTCAATGGATATACTCTGGTCAGGACTAGTATTTGAATTTAAGCCAGGGTGGCATTAAATAAGGTCCGTTGCACACTACATAATTACATCCTGTGGAATCCTGGGTTTTGTTGCTTGGGGTGCACTAGACTTCTCTGGCAGAGAATTCTGAATATCTTATAGAACTATAAATTCCATAGTTTCCATGAGACAGAACCATTTCGATTAAAGTGGGATGAAAGTGTAATAGCTGTGTGGTGTAAAAGAGCTCTATGTAATATCTACTAATTTATACCTGAGTGAGCCCATTTTACTCCCAAATTGATAGGCACTTTAAGTTTAATATTAGGTAAAATTATCATAAAACCACCTTCAGCACCTTTCTTTTTGGTGGAAATGTGGGTATAAATAGAATCAATATAAATACTTCAGTTGTTTCCAGTACTGTCTCGTTCAAAGGAAAGTAAACCTTGTTGTCATGCTGCTCCCAGGCTTTTTATTGCTCTGAGAGCTGAAAAATGCATAACACTGCCAAAGAAAGCCAGCCAGCCTTTTCTCCAATGAGAAATGTCACTTGTGAAACTACATTTGATATTAGGTAATAACCACAGAGTCAATACAGCAAGAGCAAGCCACTTTGCATGTTCAGCTTCATTTTACCACAAAATCAACTATTATTTGGTTTGCAAAGATACAATGAAATAATTTAAGCGAGAGGGGGAAAAATGAGCATCCTTAGCCTGTCCATGAAATTCTCTCTTTTTAAGCAAACAGGGAAGAAGCATCAAGAATAGAAATGAGTCAATACTCACTTGCATTTCACATATAATTTCAGCTGCAATGAAAAATGCCACATTCCGTAAACATTTGTTCATTGATACTGTCTTTTCCACCTCCACTGGCTTATTAATATTGTGGTGTAGCCACAACTAATTCACTATATATTTCTTAATGCCAGCCAATGCCCTCCAACAGTTCATAGATCAAAACACATACCTCTGAGCAAAACCAGAGTGTGCACAAGATGATAAAAGGTATTAATGTGGAATAAGTTAACACACAAGCTATTAAAAGCTCAAACAGTTTGCTTTTGCCTGACCCTACTAGGAGGGGAAGAATCTGGCATTTCCTCACCTTCCCTGCCCTTTGCTCTCAGCTTGCAGCAATTGAAGTAAGCTGAGAACAATGGAGAAAAGTGATAAGAGGTAAGAGAAACTTGGAAATTGTAACAGTAGCTGTAAAAGTGGGATGATAGGAGATGCTGTTTCCAATTTGGGACAGTTGGAGGGTGTGCCTGTCCTATTCAGGCTGTGATCTCCAGTGGAAAGCAATCCAACCTATGACTGACACAGGAAATACTACCGTCATTATCTTAATTGATTTATTTTAGTCTGATTGACGCATCAAATATCTAAATATTTATTACCTATACCATGCCATTACGTCATCTGTATGATCCCCAATTCTCTGCAATTGTTCATGCAACTAACAGTAGTAGAAGAAAGAGTAACAAATAGTGGAGGGGAAGTTTGCTTGATGTTCAGCTGATAGGACTCACTATGGAAATGAACAATATACAAAAATAAATATTATTAAAGGTAAAGGTTTTCCTCTGATATTAAGTCCAGTCATGTCCGACTCTGGGGGTTGGTGCTCATCTCCATTTCATAGAATCCTAGAATCCTAGAATCCTAGAGTTGGAAGATACCTCATGGGCCATCCAGTCCAACCTCCTGCCAAGAAGCATGAAAATCGTATTCAAAGCACCCCCGATAGTTGGCCATCCCGCCTCTGTTTAAAAGCAAAGAAGGAGCCTCCATCATACTCCAGGGCAGAGAGTTCCACTGCTAAACAGCTCTCAGTCAGGAAGTTCTTCCTAATGTTCAGGTGGAATCTCCTTTCCTGTAGTTTGAAGCCATTGTTCCACATCCTAGTCTCCAGGGAAGCAGAAAACAAGCTTGCTCCCTCCTCCCTATGACTTCCTCTCACATATTTATACATGGCTATCATGTCTCCTCTCAGCCTTCTCTTCTGCAAGCTAAACATGATCAGCTCTTTAAATGTGAGTAGATCAATCTGTACCGCTCAGGTGGGAAGGTAACAGCGCTCCATGCAGTCATACTGGCCACATGACCTTGGAGATATCTATGGACAATGCTGGCTTTTTGGCTTAGAATTGGAGAACAAGCCCTATGAGGTGCGGCTCTTTTAGCATTGTCCATAGACACCTCCATGGTCATGTGGCCGGCATGACTGCATGGAGTGCCATTACCTTCTCGCTGGAGCAGTACATATTGATCTATTCACATTTGCATGTTTTCAAACTGCTAGTTTTGCAGAAGCTGGGCCTAACATTGGGAGCTTATCCCACTTCCTAGATTCGAACTTGGTGACCTTTTGGTCAGAAAGTTCAGCAGCTCAGCAGTTTAACCCACTGTGCCATCAGGAGCTCTAATGAAAATGCTAGGACTCTCTCATTATGGTTATTTTCAGCCTGAAAATCACATGGGAAAATATGCAATACAGTCCTAATCAAGCATAAGTCAGCAATTTCTGAATACACCATGTATTGATGGAGTTGCGGCATAATTTGGAGTCACCTTAGACTCCTGAAAAAAGTTATGAAAAACTAATCACAGACAGACCTGTGAAATCCCATGGCATGATACAATTCTGGAAATGTTTTCCATATGTCTTATTTCCCACTGAATCATTTTCTCTGTCATCAATATGACAACTGTGCTGTCAAAATTCAAATTCAGCTAGTACATGAATGATATCATCAGTGAAACTGAAGAGACAAGATGGACTGTCTATGGAAAAGCAGGTCTGCAAAGGGCTTCTTTGGGTCTCTGGGGCCACCCAATTGTTCAGTTTCCTTGGTTCACTCCCTAGCCTCTGTTAAATGTCTAGAGGTTTATATTAGCACATTTTAAAATGTAGAAGTTTCTTTATTTGTGTATTGTTGAAAACAACCTACCAATAAATTATTTTATCAGCCTCCAGCAACTGAATTAAAACATTTCACCAACAATGAAAAAGGCTTGTTACTTGGAAAGGGAGAATTGTGTTAGCAGACACAGGTTTTTTCAACAGTATGGTTTTGACAGCAGTATGACTGGCTTGCACTGCACAGGACATAAGCTTCACCAGTGACCTAGTGATTTCAATGCCTGTGACCAATTTTAAGCAATGACCTTAACACATATTTTCCATTTATATTTAATGTTAGGGTAGCCTTCCTGTTCGCAACACCAAAAAGCAATCCCACTACAATATTATCTAGAACTCGAAGGCTTTCATGGCTGGAATCACTAGGTTCTTGTGGGTTTTTTCGGGCTATAGGGCCATGTTCTAGAGGCATTTTTCCTGATGTTTCACCTGCATCTATGGCAAGAATCCTCAGAGGTAGTGAGGTCCGTTGGAATTAGGACAATGGGTTTATATAGCTGTGGAATGGCTGGGGTGGGGCAAAGAGCTCTTCTCTGCTGGAGCTAGGTGTGAATGTTTCAACTGACCACCTTCATTAGCATTTGAAGGCCTGGCTGAGCTGATTCAACATTGGCAATGATGTTTTCAAACAGCCATAGCAGAGCACCTGATGAACCAGCCTGGACACAGCATATTATTTGAGAACATAGAAATGCTGGACCACACCAACAACCACCATGTCAGACTACACAGAGAAGCCATTGAAATCCACAAGCATTTGGACAATTTCAACATAAAGGAAGAGACCATGAAAATGAACAAAATCTGGCTACCAGTATTAAAAAAACTCTAAAATTACAACAGCAAACAGCAGAGAGGAAACAACCAGGCACATCTTAACACCTCTCAACAAAAGATTTTCCCAGGCTCAGCCAGGCCTTCAAATGTTAATGAAGGTAGTCAGTTGAAACATTCACACCTAGCTCCAGCAGAGAAGAGCTCTTTGCCCCACCCCAGCCATTCCACAGATATATAAACCCATTGTTCTAATTCCAACAGACCTCACTACCTCTGAGGATGCTTGCCATAGATGCAGGCGAAACGTCAGGAGAAATGCCTCTAGAACATGGACCTATAGCCCAAAAAAACTCCACAAGAACCTTATCTAGAACTTTTTCCTTTTTTTACATTTCAGCTTACTTATTTCAGTACGTAAGTTCAAAGTAGGATACATTACTAATTTAAAACAACCTTGCAAGGTAGTTCAGACTGGGGGAAAGTGGCTGGTCCGATGTCACACTGTAAGTTTCATCACTCAGTAGGAACATGAACCTGGATCTCTCAAACCCCAGTCCAAGACTCCTGGACCACACTACATGAAATGCTTTGAAATGGCATTCTAGAGTTTATCTTCTCCAGTCTGACAATGTTTCTCTTCTGCTTTAACGGAGTGACGTTGGCCCTTTTATTTTGTTTATTTGCTGAACTTACTGGGTTATTGTTTTATAACTTATGTTTTCATTCACCGTGTTGCTCATAATGTTTCTGAAATATATGAAACCAGGGGTAAGCAACTATCTAAGGCTAGGGGGTCACATGCTGCATCCCTACCAATCTCTGGTTTTCTAGAAATAGTTAAGTCTTTAAAAAAATCCCCCT
The DNA here is from genome assembly GCF_037176765.1 of Anolis sagrei. Taxonomy (NCBI): domain Eukaryota; kingdom Metazoa; phylum Chordata; class Lepidosauria; order Squamata; family Anolidae; genus Anolis; species Anolis sagrei. Next base: position 46,941,475 of record NC_090021.1, on the reverse strand, counting down.
TCCATTTAATGAAAATTGTCCCATGCTGTATAGGACTGTGGGAAAATTCTGACCCTGTCCTTCCCTGTTGCCCCACTCCACACACATACACATACACACACCAGTTGTTTTGAGCAGACTTATTAAACCAGAAGTTGATTTTTTATTTACTTCCTGGTCTAATCACCACCATCACCATCAATAACAACAACAACAACAACAACAACAACAACAACAAGCCATTCGAACAAATCCCATCAAAGCCAGAATTGAAAAGTTGACTACAGATCCCAAATGTAGATTCTGCAAGGAAGCAGATGAAACAATAGATCACATCCTCAGCTACAGCAAGAAGATCGTGCAGACAGACTACAAGCAGAGGCATAACACCGTTGCTCAGATGATTCACTGGAACCTGTGCCACAAATACCATCTGTCTGCAACAAAGAACTGGTGGGATCACAAGCTGGAAAAAGTTACAGAGAATGTACATGTCAAGCTACTCTGGGACTTCTGAATTCAGACAGACAGAGTTTTGGAGCACAATATTCCTGACCTCATGATTGTGTTAAAAAACAAAGTATGTATTGTTGATGTCACAATCCCAGGTGACAGCAGGATTGAAGAGAAACTACTGGAAAAGCTGACACGATATGAGGATTTAAAGATCGAACTGCAAAGACTCTGGTGCAAGCCAGTCAAGGTGTTCCCAGTGGTGATTGGCACACGGTGCAGTGCTTAAAGACCTTGGCCTGCACTTAAACACAATTGGCGCTGACAAAATTACCATCTGCCAGATGCAGAAGGCCACCTTACTGGAATCTGCACGCATTATTTGCTGATACATCACACAGTTCTAGACACTTGGGAAGTGTCTAACGTGTGATCCAATACAACAGCCAGCAGAGTGTCTGCTGTGGACTCATTTTATTGTGTTTCAAATAATAATAATAATAATAATAATAATAATAATAATAATAAACCATCTCTCCTTGTGGTTCGAGGTGGAGTACAAAGGGTTAAAACCGGAGCCGCTGGACTATTAGACCTGCCATCTCGGTTCCGGCGCGATCACCATCTTGGCAGCGACTTTCCTGTGACCTGGCTGGGCCTTAGCGCGTCTGGAGGGTGGTTCCCTGTGCCTCCATTTTGGCACCTCCATCGTGCTCCAGCTAGGTTCCTCCGTGCTCTTGCCCCAGACTTGGCTCAACCCAATTTAAGTTAAACTGAAATTAAAACAAGTCTACCATTCTGGCTTAGCAGCTGAGTGTGTGTGTGCAGTTAGAATTTCCAACATGGAGCCATTAGTAGCTTTCTGCCATCAAAATTTCTCAAGCATTTTTTTTCCCATATGAGAACATTGGCAATGCAAGATGAAATTCAGAAGAAATATCACACAATGATATAGAGTCAAAGAAAGTTTTGCATGCATGATATGATCTGTCTTAAACTGGTTCCATGAATATTCCCTTGCATACTACTGTTTATGTTCTCATGAGGAAATACTATTTTAAACTCACACCCTTGTGTAGCTTGTGTCATTATTTTCACCCAATTTCCCATGTTTCTTTATTTTGGTGAAAGCTTGTATCCAACTGATGAGTACTTTTGCATGGAACCTGTGGTCCTTGGTCATGATCTCACCCTTTTTCCAACATTACTAGAACCATTGTTGTTGTTGTTGTTGTTGTTGTTGTTGTGTGCCTTTGAGTTTCTGACATATAATGACCCTATAGCCAACCCATCAGGGGATTTTCTTGGCAAGAAGAGGTTTTCCATTGCCTTCACCTGATGCTGAGAGAATGTAACTCACCCAAGGTCACCCAGTGAGTTTCATGGTTAAACTGGGATTTGAATCTTGGTCTCTAGAGTCCAAGATTCAAACCACCACACCATACTGTAACAAGGTTCAGTGATACATTTCTGCCATTTCATTCAGAAACAAATTCTCCAGCACATCCAATAAGGCATTTATTTTATCAGAAATTAAATGTTGTTCCTTCATAACTGTTATCAGTTTGGTAAGTGCCCATCTCTCTTTTCCAGCAAACCATAATTAGATGTATCACCCTGTACATGGGTGTTGCAAAAGATTCAGCGTTTATTAATAATAATAACAGCAATGTCTTTCCAGGAGCTCCTATATATGGGAAATGCTGGAAGATTAAAGGGATATTGAATGACAAAAGTGTACTGAACTGAAATTCAACAAGGCTTGTGGTCAGGATATACAATGGAGTGAGTAATTTCAAAGACTAGAATGAATATGCCAACCGTTTTGTTGGCACTGAAGATGGCGTTCCTATTCTCTGGGTTCACCAGTCTTGCCTCCGTCTCAAAGGCTTCCCATTAACTTTGTGGAATTCATTTGAGAAAACTATCTTTCTGCCTTTGATAAAAATAGCCAGATCAGTGTCTCTCCTTTAGACAAATTGTCAGCTGAAAACCTTTTAAGAAACCATCTTGCTGTGAAATACGCTTTTATTATCTGAAATAAAGGACCCAGGAAAACGCTGGAGCTGATAATACAAAGTGCCCACTCAGTTCTGTGTCAACACAGATCATTTTTACACCACAATAACAGACAACACAGAGCATTTGGGGTGCGGGAGAGATGGGGAGGATCTGAAGAAAGAAATAAAGTGTTGATGAGTAGCATGAATCTTGGAAACTGGTCCACTGGAGAGAGGTGCTTTTTCCTTGACCCCTCCCCACTAAGTTGCCCAATAAATAAAAAGCCTAAGGTGAGTGGTGTAGAAAGACCAACAGAATTTGTTACATGTACCCTATCAACTGAGGAGGAAGACACTCATTTCAAAAAGTAAAGACTTTAGGGAAAATGCAAATTCGGCATAATGCTTGAATATTGGATAGTGGGTGCATCTATACCATAGAATTGATGCAATTTGGCACCACTTTAACTGCTACAGCTCAATGCTCTGGACTCCTGGACTTTGTAGTTTTGTCTCAGGAGTGACTTGAGAAACTGCAAGTCACACTTCTGGTATGTCTGTAAGGACATTGCCCAGGGGACGCCCAGATGTTTGATGTTTTACCATCCTGTGGGAGACTTCTCTCATGTCTTTTTATGGGGAGCTGGAGCTCACAGAGGGAGCTCAACATCTCTCCCTGGGAGAGGGAGCTCAACATCTCTCAACATCTCTTCAAACTACTGACCTGTTTGATGAGGCAACAGTCTTCTTTGGAAGTCAAGCCAAAGACCTTGTAAAACTCCAACTCCCATGGTTTCATGGTATTCAGTTAAAGTGGTGCAAAAGGTCATTAATTCTACATTGTAGATAAACCTAACATTATAGTTATAGAGTTATAGAAACCCATTTGGTCCTATTTAGTAAGCAAAGGCAAGGGCAAACCACATCTGAATAAATCTTCCCAAGAAACCCTGGGCTAGGAATGATCCTGAAGGCATGCCACAACAATGACAGCAAAAGAATAAAACAGTGGACCCATGGCATCTACTGGGATCCGGAAACCTCTCACCCTGTGGATGCTAACATCCATGAATACTCAAGTCGCGTTATAGTCAAGGTTTGCCTTTTGGGATGTTTTAAAATACCTTCAAGCTGTGGATGGTTGACACTGTTGATGCAGAATCTGTGAACACAGAGGGTTAACTATGAATTCATAATGTTTTAAATAACACAAATACCAGGAACAGAGTGACATTCCTTATAAAGCCCATAGACACAAACAAGCATTAATCATTTTGTACCTGTTGCATTCTATGAGAGAGCTAAGCTCATCTTAAAGTATTTCTTATTGGAATCAGTGACAGTTAAACACTCTGTCTTTGGCTGGTTTGTGCAACTATTTCTTACAGCTACTTTGACAGTTGTATCCTTTCCCAGATGCAATTATTTCAACAAAACGTGGGAGATAAAAGAACTCCCACCTCATTGTCAGCTGTGCTGCCTTCTGCCTGGTGTTGCTGAAGGCCCTAATGGTTGCCTCTTAATTGTGTAGCTGCAAATCTCTTTGGAAAGTGGGGTGACAAGTCCATATGCAGTGTGAGTGCACCAATTGTGTAATGGAGCCAGGGCTCACATGGTCAAAGTGCTGGGACTGTTCAATTCACAGGGGTTTGTATATCATTGGCAAATCCACCCAGAGCTCCTTGTTTTCTAATTTTCTACACTCCCCAGAACTAAGGAGGGCGAAGAAGAGACTTTCTTTGCAGCTCTCCACTGTTCTCAGTTTTCCTTTGTTAAAGTGAACTATTTTGGACCAGCAAAGCCATATCCCAAAGCTACAGTTCTATGCTGCTGCATCCATTTTTGCACCTTAGTTAATCAGAACTTGGAAGTAGGAAATAACAAATTAATATAATTAATGGCAATAAGTTATGTTTCTTTGGTAGGTAAAGGTAAAGGATTTCCTCTGACATTAAGTCTAGTTGCGTCTGACTCTGTGGGTTGGTGCTCATCTCCATTTCTAAGCTGAAGAGCTGGCATTGTCTGTAGACACCTTCAAGGTCATGTGGCCAGCATGACTGCATGGAGTGCCATTACCTTCCCACCGGAGCAGTACCAATTGATCTTTGCATGTTTCCGAACTGCTTAATAACCATTATAATCCTGAGCATGGATTGATGACAGTAATCCTAACACAATAAGAAACATTTAAATGAATGTAATGAATTTAAACTGCCTTGAGCCCCCCCCCCCCCCCCAGGGGTGAGAAAGGCAGTGTGTGTGTGTGTGTGTGTATATAGATAGATAGATAGATAGATAGATAGATAGATAGATAGAGATACACACACACACACACAGAGTAAATAAATAAATAAACCAGGTGACACAGATATTGATAATACAAACCCACAACGTAGTTTGGGTACATCTTACCAGGATTGGCACATCCTAGGGATAATGGATCCTGTTCCTGTCAGCATGCTTGCCGTTGATGTTCAATTCTTGCTGCCTGACACAACCTGCTGGACAACCTAAGAAGTAATCTGTCTCAGGCTCATGCAATTGCTGATGCCATGTGAGCCTATCCCTGCCTGGGCAGGCACCCTCCACACCATGCTTCAGACCTGAATCCCCCCTATCCCATGGAAATCTCTAATTTGCCAGTACTTGTGTACTCTGTCATCCTTTATCCCAATCCAGAACTCATGCCAACCATCCATATTCAAGTTGTGAAAAAAATAATTGAACTTGTGGAGAGAAGAGGGTGGGCTGGAGATCTGTGTCATCACAAGTTGGCTTCACCCCTCAGGCAGAAATATATCCTTTTGCTGGCCATCCTGGATCATGTGGGCACCAGGGGGAGGCTCCCAACCATGTGGTCTCAGAAGCTTTCCCGCAAGCCTGGGAATAATAAATGCCCAATTAGCCAGGCACTTCATTTCCACATCTAAGTAATAAACTAATCAACAATCATGTAATGAACCAACTTTTATTTGGGCAAAACCAATGTTTTGCAGTTACTTTTACACTGCAATTTATGACATTTTAAAAGCATATGGACAAGTGATTTCCAACTTTTATGTCATATTTTTATTAATCTTATTGATTTTTTGAGTGAGAGAGATGCAGAGCAAGCAACAGAAAAATAACAAGCAACACAACAAGAAACATAATGAGCTTCCTTTCAACACTGCAACCCCTAATGGCAGCAAGTTACTTTCCAACAATGTAATAAACATCAAAACCAGATGGCTTTTGAAGTAATATAATGGGAAAACATTACTTTTTAAAAATAATTTTCAAGCATTGGGTGTCATTACAGGTGCTGATAAAACATTTCCACGTGGAACCAGCAGGGATCTCCATGTTGTTTAGCTGTCACAAGAAAACGGGTACAGTTTTAAAATAAAATCAATGTGGTTTAAACTATCTGTTCCTATGAATGATGGCCCTGCCCCAAATGGCTGGGAATCACAGATGCTTGCTTTCATGGAAGAAGGTAGGGATTGCAAACACATGTTGCTGGTTGGCACACCCGAGTCCTCATCTTTCTCTGAGATGAGAAAGCACTACTGCTAAGCCCATAACAATGCAATTAATGAAACTACTCAGCTGGTGCCCTGGAAATGATGACAGATCAGAGTGTTCCTGTGATGCTCTTCTATTTAGAACTTTATTTTATTTTTTAAAATGGTATCAAGACATTCATAATAAAGATGAACATAATTGCATAAAATAATTTAAACTGCGCAAAGGATTAAATTCGTATATATAGAGGGAGAGATTGAGAGAAACAGAGACTGATTCCTAAGTTAAATGATTTTCCAAAAGGAAATGTCTACTATTCTCTACCAAGGTTGGGACAAAATACAAAACCTGGGTCTCACTTTTGCAGCCCCCCAAAAGCTCCACTCCCCCAATTCTCCAAAGCTCTCCTTTTATTTTTGGCAAATTTTCAGGCAATTATTTTGCTTGAAAAACACACAGAAAATTCCTCCAAGCATATACAAACATGCAAAAAACACTTCAAGAAACATCCTACACCATATCAAGATAGCAAAAAGAAAGTAGATTTTTAGTTCTCTACTTCACAATGGATCCCCCCCCCCCCCTTCAATCAAATTGATTGAATCCAGTGGAAGTTTTAGCAAATGGGGGTGAAACAATAATTCCTGCAGCATCTTGTCAACATTGTTTTCTGCAGTTCCTGATTCTCTCAAATCATTTTTATTTTATTGTATTGTATTTTGAAAGAGGAGAGGAAGCTGCAGGAGGAAACAAAACCCAAAAGTAATCTGTGCTCAAAATGGTGTACCCATTGTATTACAGCAAAGGAAACAATAAATTAGGCCCTGTCCTAGCAGGATATTTTATTTTGGTGATCACTGATACATATCCCAGAGATGGAATTCTAACTCACACAAACATAGAGATAGTTCGAGATAATCACTACTAATCTCCCACAAACACAAAATGAAAACTAGACATATGTAGAAAGCCAATAATTGGGCAAATAGTTGGCTCCATCTGGTTTGGAAAAAAAATAGTCCAGAATTAGCAGTCACATTCCCAGGGAGGCTGCTATGGGTGTGACTGGCCGTTTTGCGCTAAAAACATTTGAGTGGCAAGGAATCAAAGGGAGCAGGAAAAAAGGCCTGGAGGAGTGACACACCAACCTAATTAACCTTCTCTTCAAGTACATAATTAAAAGTTTGATATGAGATTCTGCATCCAGAAGTCAGATAGTTTCATTGAAATTCTATGGTCCAGAAATAGGACACTGAATCTCACGAGAACATTCTCACTCATGAAATATTCACAACTGTCTTGCTTCTGATGCAAATTTTGCCTACTACTGGAGAATCATCCTCAGGGTCCCTCCCTACCACATGTCCACAGGAGACCCAGCACAGAGAGATTGAAGCTAGTACTGGGACAGGAGGCAGAAAAGTTGGGAGTACCCTTCAGAGCCTCTTGTCACAACTTTATCAGTTTAATAAACTTTCAACATCTCAGTTTCAATTCATGCTGTGGGCCCAGTGTCTCGGCAACCTTTAGACTAGGTGATAAAGACATAATAATAGCATGTTTGAGTTTGTGTGATTAACATCCTATATGTGCCAACATTTCAGAAATAAAAGCCAGGGCATGTGGGATCAAGTCATGTAACAATGTGATCAGAATGACAAGGTGATGTTCTTGTCCTAAGATTTCTCTTCCTCACTCTACAAAGTGGGGCCAGGCCCTGAAATATGACAGCACTAAATGAAAAAAGCAACAATAGACAGACAAGGGACCTAATAATATTGGCCTCCAGAATTGCCACAAATCGTGGCGAATCTGGCAGTGTCCATTGGGGAGTGTGGGGAATGCGTTTTCCCATGACCCAGAAACACCATCCCATGGTGGAAAGCATCCACCACTCTGCTTCTCCCCACTGTTGCCAATGCAACATGGGAAGAATCCATGTTGCCACTGTGGCAGCATATGCTGGTTCAGCTGTAGTTTAGCCATAGAGCTCCATGGGAATTAGCTGTATATCGTAGGATGGGAGCCAATGGTCTTCGTGGCTAAACTATAGCTGATCCGGCATATTCCACCAAAAATAGCCTTATCTGATGAGGCCGTAGGAGAAACAACAACTGTTTGTTTTTGCCTGATCCTACTGGGAAGGACAAAATTTCATCTCCTTTTTTTTCTTCTGAATGAGTTAGCTACATTTGCACCACAAATTTAGTTCAAGTAAATTGAAGTAAGTTGAAGACAAAGAAGGAAAATGGGAGGAGGAGATAGAAACTGGGAAGTTTTTTAAAAGTGATGACAGAGCATTAAACATGACTGGCCATGCAAAATCAAGACAGTTGGAGGGTACTATACCTTAAATGGAGTTCCCAGGTCAGGACTATCCAAGGCTATGAAGTTTCAGGGCCAAACCCTGAGGAAGGAACCCTTGTGTTGACATGGGAGCTTGGCTCTTGTAATGCTGCAAAGGTGATGTTACAAGAAGAAGTTAAAATATTAAACATGATACATCAAACATCAACCATGGTTGCAAAGAGTAGATTATTAAAATTAAAAAAAACCCAAAATTTGGCAAATAAGGGGAATTCATGTACATGTGTGTGGCACATTTCAAGGTGATGTTCTTGTCCTAAGATTTCTCTTCCTCACTCTACAAAGTGGGGCCAGGCCCTGAAATATGACAGCACTAATCTTAAGGAGAACCTCAATGACATATTGGAGCTTGGACCAGCCATCATCATTGTCGTCATCATCATTATAATTGTTGCATTTGCACTGTAGATGCAACCAACTGTCATCACCTATTTTATAAACAGACTTGCAATGGCTTATCCCAAAACATGGTGGAAGGAGTATTTTTATGAAGAGAATAAGAACTTCCTGTTTTACAATGTTCTGTGTAGGAGAAGCTATGGTAATTATATTGGCTTAACCTTGTAGCATGAAGATATTGTGCCCTTTATGAGACCTATATGGTTGGCTATTCATTCTAGACAGTCACAGAGATTACCAAGAGATAAAGGCTGCCATCTGTTTCCTGGCTGCTTCTGAAGAGCCAAGGGGGAAAAAGGAGCCACAAATGGAAATAAAGTGGAAACATTTGTGAGCAGCCTGCTAAACAGAGTATCACAGGTCAGGGCTGGAAGGCAACCTACCTGTTAATGCAGAGCGACAGCGCAACAATGGAATGCTGCCAAATGCTACTAGGATGAACCCAATGCACATTGAATGAACTTCACCTCAGAGCACTGAGGGAGTTTGGGACTTTGATGCTATAGGTCTGCTTAGAGAGGGAGGACTCAGGCTGTTGGAACCAGCTTGCAGTGACAAAGAATAGGACCAAGGATGCAAATGAATGAAAAGTCAGCAAAGCCACCTGGTGGTTGGAGAAAGTCAAAAGCAAGAAACAAAGGAACAAAGAACATACGAATAGCACTGAGATTCGAATTGGCAGAAGTTCTCAAAGAACAGAAACAGGGAGAGAAAGTATCCCAAAACTTGCAACACTATGTGGATTCAGGCTAGAGCTTGGAAATGTTTTTGTTTGGACCAGCTGGCATGATCATAGGTAACATTTTTAATCTCTGGTTGAGGCACATACAACTTTGGATCTGTCCTCAAAATGATTTCCACATACAGACCATCAAATCTCTCCTAAAGCTTTCCCCACTCCTCCCTATACATATATTTCTTTTTAAGACAAGGAAGTCTCCAGGTTGCCTGCTTTTGTGCATAGTGGGAATACTTAAATGCTATCCTCTATCATAAAATGTTGGTCTTTGCTGCTGAACTCTGAAATTCTAGTTTTCTGACACAGAGGAGCTGGAGAAGATGGGTACTCCTTATGGATATGAATAAATCCTATTGGTAAGGCATGCAAGGAATGCATGCAAAATCCAAATAGGAGCAAGTTGCAAGATAATCAAACTGCTGTTAACCCATTCATATAAGGAAAAATCAGATTAAAAAAAAACCCAGCATGGTTGAAGACAAGTTACAGTTTGATACAAATGAAAGTCGTGGCATGAATTGTAAGGTATGGGTGTTGTAGTTGGTAGCATTCTGCTAGGTAGAGAAAGAGGATTCGGGGAGTTGTGGTCCAAAATAACTTTCCCCAGCATTGTACAGAATAAGGAAGATTAATTGAAATGAACCCAGTTAAGCATCTTTTTCTTGGAAGAAGAACCTGTAAGACAAATGTGCTAAAATTGGAAAACATAACAGGGTAGAAATTATATCCTTTCTCTTTTAAAATATACATGTCACGCTAAGGTCTAGGAGGACAACACTGGATGCCACAGGAAATTAAGTTTCCTGTGCCTTTAGTAGAAAGATGTGTTAGAAAACACATGAGATGTTTGTTTAACCGCTAACCCATTTAGCAATGATAAAACCGAACCATAATATCATGTTACTTATCCTTCAAATTGTATTAAGAGTACAGCAGTGGGACCCAAGGTCTACTTTCTCCACGCTGTTTCTGCTTCTTCAGATTAGATTTTTTAAAAGCACATCTTTCTCAATGGCTATTGGCCATTCTAATTTTAGACTTTTCATTTGTCTCGGAATGGTCAAGAGATTTCTTTGAAGCAATGGCAAAGGGCAAGAAGGTCAGAACTATTACTAAGACTCCTTATAAGATACCCAATGGACTAAAATTAGGGAAAGTGAACTTAGAATTAACAAAAAGAAAAAAAGAAAAGTGGAGAAATACAAAGATTTTAGATCTGTTTTGTGCCCCGTAATATATGGCAGCACCTAAAGAATTCACATGCCACCAAGAGACAAAGGTCTAATCTTGTACCACAAAGCTGGTGGAAGTTTTTTTTTCTTTAAAAAAATCAAAAAATACACCTGGGAAAAGAGTATTCTTAGATTTTTGGAGAACAAAGATGGCTATGTAAAAAAGAGAACAGCTACCAACTAGTTTTCAAATTTATCTGTACTCTAAATGCAAAGTGGACTATATTTTTTAAAAACAGATGGAAAATGAATAACTTTGCTCAACTCACCTCTAAATGTTTTTAATAAGAGAGAAAAAATCCTATATGACAAAGATGGAAAACTAGGTTAAGCCATCAGTAGTTCCCTCCCGGTTCCCAAGAGTGGAGAAGAGTTCTGTCCCAAACCAAAGGATGCCCAGCCTGGCATTATTTGGCTTCCCGTGTGACAGATTGGCTATCTGCTTTCACCTTCACTCAAGAAAGACATCTACAGAGCAGGATGGGAAGATACTACAGGGCAGGATACGCAGGGACAGGGAAGTAATTGCATCATCATGATTCACCTGCTGTTTCTCTGACCATTGATTTAAGCTTCTTCCTGCAAAGGGAAGTTGTTGTCAGTGATCAGATCTAATTTGCCAAATAGTCACTGTTGTATGTTTTTATGTTGAGTGTTTTTATATTGTGTAAATGCTATTTTAAATTGTAAGTCGCTCGGAGCACCTTGGTGAAGAGCGACTAATTAAGAAATAAAGTGAAGTGAAGTGAAGTTATGCATCTTCATGTCATTTATGGTCACAGATGATGGAACATTTTTAGGGTAGAAGGGGGCTCAATATTGGCAGGCAGGTTGTTACTATTTCTGTAGGTACAGTGTACCATTGATATCTGCTGGGGCTTGGTTCCAGGATCCCATGTGGAAATCCAAATCTGTGAATGTTCAAGTCTCATTATTGTAGCAAAATGGCATCCCTTATGTCACAGGTTCTTAACCTGTGAGTCCCAGCTGTTTTGACCTACAACTCCCAGAAATCCCAGCCAGTTTACCAACTCTTAGGGGACCCACAGGTTGAGAACCACTTGCTTATGTTAAAAAGCCAGCTTTACTTTGGGGTTTTTTTAAAAAGTATTTTCAAGCTGTGCATAATTGAAATCATGGCAGAATCTATGGATAAGGAGGGCCAACTATAGTATACTGGCTGGGAGAACAAATTTCTTTTCCCATCCATTAACACTCAAATATCTTTATATATGAAGATTGTTACAATTATGCAATTAGCAGTGCCATCCATGTGTTCAGTGCTGCTTACACCCAAGTAAGTGTGTATAGAATAGCTCACAGCTAGGCTTTTATTGTTTATAGTCGGGCTCAATTATAGCAAATAGTATTTCTTACTGCTTGGTCATTTAATCCATTATAATATCTGAGGAGGAGCATCCAATTTTGGCAATTTGTTGTAAGGGAGCTACTCACTAGCCTAATAGGAGAGGGATAAAGGGTGCTCCCCTGTTCTGGTTCTATGGCAGTGACCCTAAGGCTCCATTTACACTGCCATATAATGTAGTTTCAGAAGGTGGTTTAACTGCATTGAACTGCATTATGTGGCAGCATAGACTCATATAATCCAGTTCAATGCAGTTACACTGCACTCTGATACTACATCATATGACAGTGTAGATGGGACCTAAGGTTATAACCCAAAGTATGCAAAAAATAAACTTCTGGAAAGATTCAAATGGCTAGTAATAAAGTAAAAGAGAGAGAGAGAGAGAGAGAGCAAAATTACCTTATTGGCATTGGCAAAGTCAAGTTATTTAGAAAAGTTAATTTTAGGGGATTTTTGAAATATTTCAGCAGGAAGTTTTCAAATTTTATGCCAATGTCATATCAACCCTAAAGTTTTTCTCTCAAAAAAAGTAACAGAACATATAAGAAATGTAACAAACGGGGCTTTTAAAAAAACAAAACAAAACAAACAACAATGTTTTCTTCCTATCATTTTTATGACAGGTAAAGGAACCATTTGTTTTTTAAATATTGTAATGAGTTAGGAAGTTATTCTAAGGACTTCATTACACAAGTACTCTCCCCCCCCCCCCCCAATTTTTTTTTCCAGCCTCTGTGGTGAAATGGTAGGGATGAGAAGCTACTCTGTTGCCCCGGGTGTCACTTTGTTGCGGCAATGCTTCCCCATCAGATGGGGGAAGCATTGCTGAAGCTGTGCAGATATTGAAGCCAGCACAACATGGGAAGCCTCCTGAGTTGCAACCTTTCCACTCTGGTTACAGGCAGCAATCTTGTGTGATGGACAGCTTGCCCATCCATTGTTGAACTGGCGGGGAAGCGTCCTAGGACACTAAAAAAATTGTGATGAAGTGGCAAGAGTGCTCAGTTGTATGTACATATTGGTTGCATCAGATGAGCAAGTGGATTTTTAGTAAATTGACACTGCTATGAAGTTTTGCCCAAGATTTACAATACTGCAAGAAAGATTTAACCACCTTGTTATTTTCTCAGCAAAATATATGTTTGCATGGCAAATCGTTTTGATAATTTATAGATATCAATCCATATGTGTTTACTGGGAAGTCTCGGTGAAAATAAAAAGCCCTATTCCTAGAGAAGGGAGTAAAAATTGAGAGATAACTTTGCCACACATACACCCACTAAATAAAATAAAAAAGATAAGAAAGAAGTAATTCAAGTAAACTGCCAGTTTAAGTGATTTACAATGGATTTGATTTGAGTCGCGTGAATTTTATTATATTGATCATTTCAGTGTTGCTCATTTCTGCTCTTAATTTTAATAACTGTAAATAATGCAGTGGTGGTTGCATTTCCAATGCTAAGAGAGCAATGAATCTTTTCTGGGTTATAGTCCAAACTCTAAAAGAGCTTGTTAAATGAGGCTACACTAATGCCACCAAATACCACTGGGAGAAAAAAACATTTATAGATCCTTTGATGAATAATAATTCCCTGATATTCTGAGATATTCCTTTTGCAGTCCATTAAAGCAAGTTAGCTTATCAAGGGAATCAATATTAATGTGTATTAATGAATGTAGGATCATTAAATATGACAGAATATCTTACATTTATTAGGCTGAGACACTATGTATTTTCTTCAGATATGGCATGTTAACTATCAACAAAAGTGTTACAAATAGTTTTTGGTCAACTTTAGATTTGGTTTGGTTATTTGGAGTTCTGATTAAGAAAATTGCATTGGACATACCACATCAGCTCTAGTTTCTCATACAGAACATATGCCATTCAATAGTCGCCATCTGCTTGCCCACAGAAAATCATATTTATTTATTTATTTATTTATTTATTTATTTATTTATTTATTTTGTTGTTCATTCATTCAGTCGTTTCCAACTCTTCATGACTTCATGGACCAGTCCACAGCAGAGCTCCCTGTTGGTCATCACCACCCCCAGCTCCTTCAAGATCATTCCAGTCACTTCAAGGATACCATCCATCCATCTTGCCCTTGGTCGGCCCCTCTTCCTTTTGCCTTCCATTTTCCCCAGCATAATTGTCTTTTCTAAGCTTTCCTTTCTTCTCATTATGTGACCAAAGTACTTTATCTTGGCCTCTACTATTTTTCCCTCCAATGAGCAGTCAGGCTGTATTTTTTGAAGTATGGACTGGTTGGATCTTCTCGCTATCCAAGGCACTCTCAGAACTTTCCTCCAACACCACAGTTCAAAAGCATCTATCTTCCTTCGCTCAGCCTTCCCTATGGTCCAGTTCTCACATCCGTAGGTGACTACAGGGAATACCATTGCTTGAACTTTGCGGATCTTTGTTGCCAGTGTGATGTCTCTACTCTTCACTATTTTATCAAGATTGGTCATTGCTCTCCTCCCAAGAAGTAAGCGTCTCCTGATTTCCTGGCTGCAGTCTGCGTCTGCAGTAATCTTTGCACTTAGAAATACAAAGTCTGTCACTGCCTCCACGTTTTCTCTCTCTATTTCCCAGTTGTCAATCATTCTTGTTGCCATAATCTTGGATTTTTTATGTTTAGCTGCAATCCAGCTTTTCCGCTTTCTTCTTTCACCTTGAATAGAAGGCTCCTCAGCTCCTTCTCGCTTTCAAAGTGGTGTCATCTGCAAATTAAAGTTGTTAATGTTTCTTCCAGCAATTTTCACCCCAGCCTTGCATTCCTCAAGCCCCGCACATCGCATGATGTGTTCTGTATGCAAGTTGAATAGATTGGGGGAGAGTATACAACCCTGCCGTACGTCTTTCCCAATCTTGAACCAGTCTGTTGTTCCATGGTCAGTTCTTACTGTTGCTACTTGGTCCTTATACAGATTCCTCAGGAGAGAGGCAAGGTGGCTTGGTATGCCCATCCCACCAAGAACTTGCCACAATTTATTATGATCCACACAGTCAAAGGCTTTAGAATAGTCAATAAAACAGAAATAAATGTTTTTCTGAAACTCCCTGCCTTTCTCCATTATCCAGCGGATATTGGCAATTTGGTCTCTTGTTCCTCTGCCTTTTCTAAACCCAGCTTGACAACTCTCTCTCCATGTATTGCTGGAGTCTTCCTTGCAGGATCTTGAGCATTATCTTACTGGCATGAGAAATAAGGGCCACCATACGGAAGTTTTTTCCTGTCTGACAGCCATTCTTGTGTTTTCCATATTTGCTGGCATATGGCATGCATCACCTTGACAGCATCATCTTTCAAGATTTATTTATTTATTTACTTCATGCATTTCTACCCCTCCCTGCTCCCCACAAAGGGAGACTCAGGGCGGCCTCACATAAGCATCATGTCATGCTGTCAACATATAAACAACAAGGGATACAATTAAAACAGTAAAAATCATTAAAACACATTATACAGATTCATTAAAAAGTTCATTAAACAATAAATTAACATGCCAATTAAAACCAAAACCAAGTCAGGTAAATCCAATGTTGCATATGTCCTAAATTTTCTTTCCAATTAACGCTGGCCACTAGATTAACACCTGGTCCCAAAGCCAAGTCTTCAATTTTCTTCTATAGGACAGGAGGGAGGGGGCCATCCTGATGTACTTAGGGAGGGAGTTCCACACACAGGGGGCCACTGCTGAGAAGGCCCTGTCCCTCGTCCCCCACCAACTGCGAGAGAGTGATGGGATCGAGAGCAGGGCCTCCTCTGACGATCTTAAGCTTCATGATGGTTCGTAACAGGAGATATGTTCGGACAGGTAATCTAGAGCTGATATGGTAGTAGTAATATTTCATGGGTTGTTAGCCTCTCCCCTCCCAACATCCACATTATCTTGGCACTATAAGAGGGTTTTGCAAGACCAGTCGCTCCCGTTGCCACATGGTTTCAAGGCAATGGTGTAGTAATGGTGAGGCCACGAAACGTATTTTCATTCTTGCAGATCACTGGTGATCCACAGACCATAGATTGGGAGCCTCTGCCATAGAGCATAACACAATTCACAATTTTGGCCTCAAACTTGCTCTCATATGAGATCAACTTAGGCATCATCTACATGGTCTCTTTAATGCCAGTACTGAAGAAAGTGGTTTCACACTGCACATGGTTACACAGGAAATCCTGGAACCAGTTTGAGGTTCAAATGGTGATTACACAAAATACAGAATACTGGTGCACACTAAGGGCTTTCTTTCACTCATGTTTGTGAGAGCTTGTTCTATGGTCACTGTTATTTGAAGCTAGCTTTGAACTGCACTAAATGATCAGTGTAGATGGGCTGTATACATGTGTGTGTGTATATATATATACACAGAGAGAGAGAGAGAGTAATAAACTTTTAAAGGGATATTACCACAAACACTGTAAAACCTTCCAGGTGGGACAGACGCTCTCTCATCTTAGGACTTCATCACATTGAGGTCCTTAAGTCAGGGGACAGCATGGGAATCCATCTGGCAGTGGGGCAAATCTGTCAGGTAGCAAAAGTGTCTTTAAGCACCCCCACATCACTCCCTTCCCAATCACATGGGGAGAACCTTCACTAACTGGTTTCTCCTTGTGCTGTCCCCAATGAGAACACAGGGAGCCAATATGTTCTCAGGGCACCATCCACTGAGAAAACTTTATGTCAGTGCAGTTCTTACTTACTTTGGGAACATGTATCAGCTGGAATCCTTTTGATTTGTCTTAACTTGAGTATTTATTTATTTGCGGTATTTGTATACCACCCTTCTCCACCCCAAAGGGGATTCAGGGCAGTTCACAGTGTTGGCAACAATTCAATGCCATAGATTAAAAACAGTATTAAACATCAAAGTAAACCCATTCAATTCATTCAATTGACTTATTCTAGTGAGGACTAATAACAGAATTTGGGCTATCTTCTGTGGCTATGGTGGTACTCCAATTTAGGTTTTATTCCAAACTTATAATAACTACTGAATTTTTTAGAGTGCACAGCACCTTGAATGCATTTTTACAATCTGGACTAAAACCCAGAGCACATTCTCCCCACTACTGAAAGCCTTCCACCAACCACGGGTTTACAGAAGAGGACTGCCGTTGAATTATATCCTTTCACCACAGTGTCTCCAGACAGCCCCATAGATTTCTCCTGGCCTTCAAAACAAATTAAAAATGGTACAAAAGCTTAACAGATGGACTTTAAGATGGACCATTAAGGATGCTCAGATTTCTTAATAGGTGGAGTTGGGAAGCGTGCCTTTAGTTTCCTATGTATTTGGGGGTGGGGAGGATTTGAAAATCTTGCTTGCCAGCTGTTAATGGATGGGTTTGAATTACACTATCAATGTTAATGAGCCTATTATGAAGAGCACTTCATCATGTGACAAAGGTGTATTTAATGGTGTTGAAAGGTTTCCCAGAGTAAATTTTAGAAACCCTAATAGGGCAATGAAGACTCCATTAGTGTATTTATTAATTACAATGCGTCTACATTTCAGCTTGACAGCTTTTGGAATGAGCTTTCTAACGCACCCCTCAAAAGGACACAGAAAATCATAAAGAGATATTATGTATTTGGAGTTTTTTTTCTTCCTTCTTAATATAAATGTGTTTTGATGTTGTTGAAAACATTGTGCCTGGGTCTGTCACCTTACCTTATTTTTCTTTTCAGTCTGGCCATTCCTTTCCTTTCCTTTCTCTTCAGTGCTATTGCTATTATGGTTTTAATGGTTTTTACTCTCTAAATGGTTCTTCGTTCTTTCAACCATCTTGAGTGCTATGCATTAGTGTGGAAAGGCAAGATAAAATAATAAAATAATAAATGATAAAACAAAGTTTGCAGAAGTTATTAAAATAAAATGTACAATAAGACTGATCTTTATATAAGAAATCTCTCTTGCACTATCCCTTGCCCTTCTTCTTGTTTACAGTTGACCATGTTTTTATGACAATTGACACTATAGGTTATTGGGAGCCATTTTGAGTCAAATTATTGTTTTATATACTACTGGTTTATCTTGTCTTTCCCATGGATGTTTCCCTGTTGCAGGTAAACCTCCATTCCCTCCTCTACCATCACACCTCCTCCCTCCCGCCTCCCCTGCCCAATCTTTTATTTGTACAAATTGAAAAGCATTTAATAAAAAAATATTTTTTAAAAAATAGAAAGGGTAAAACTTTGACCCCCATCTCTTCTCCTTTGCCCACTGAGTTAATTGAATACAAACAACTTTTGCTTTTTGAACTCCATTTGCACCAACTGAAATTTGCAGTAATTGAACTGTCCCTGTTGAGTTGGGACAGTTGGATGATACAATACCTGTAGTCTCCATCTAGTATTATCCAGCAACTGATCCAGAAAGGTATACTGCCTCTGATTTTGAAGGTTTGGGGAGCCACTTGACCTCAAACCCAGAGAAGCCATTACAAGACCAGGCCATGTAAAATACTAACAATCCACTGAGGATAACTTGATCAGTGTTGTTTTCCAAACCCGTGTGAGAAAAATCATGTAAACACCTGCATAGGCAAGCCAGGCAGCTGCTGATGCACCTGCTTTATATACTAGTCCTGATGTAAATCATGGGATTTTGTGACAGGTTTCATGGGGGAAATGATAAGCTTCTTGTTGTTTGTCATGTGTGATGAGAAAAGCACATAAACCCCAAAATAAAGCCATTTGTATTGCTAAATGAGTCTTGAGCATGCTGGGTTTTCAAGAAAATATAAATAATACAAATTAATTTGTCAGCTCAGGTTTGGGACTCAGCCTGCTTTGTGCCGAACTGCTGAGGGAAGCTGGTTGAAATAATTATTCTAGACTTAAGCAATCATTC
This sequence comes from Anolis sagrei, assembly GCF_037176765.1. Taxonomy (NCBI): domain Eukaryota; kingdom Metazoa; phylum Chordata; class Lepidosauria; order Squamata; family Anolidae; genus Anolis; species Anolis sagrei. The sequence continues at coordinate 46,922,559 of NC_090021.1, read as the reverse complement.
TTTTTATTTCTGAAGGCTAATGGAGTGAAAACACAGCTTTCCATACCTTTGGTAATGACAGAGTCAGAAATAATGATTGGGGACCCTCGTGTTCCTCTCATAATGAGGAAAGCAACACAAAATGATAGGGATTTGAGGCCCGAACAACTGCTTGCTCTTTATTTCAAAGGCAAATGGAGCATTCAGACCAGTTCTTTAGGTTAATGGAGCTACAAATAGGGTTTGGAGGGATGGATTTTAAGTATTCAGATAATGCAATGGGGTAATATCTTTCTTTATGTGGGACGGAAATATTTACAAATGCGGAGGTTTCAGTGAAGTGGAATGCTCAGGTAGTATAGCCGGAGGAATCCGGATGAATCCATCATTTATCTTTCTCTTCCTCAATAGGTACACTACCATGAAGTCATGCAAATTTACCGGCAAATAGAGCATGCAGATCAAGCAAAATCTAGTAGATGTATTTGATCTAATACATATATTCCCATGATTTATTGGAAACTTTTATTGAATATTTGGAAGTGGTAAATGCTTATCCAGAATGCTTGGTAGCCAATCTTTTGTTTCAGATTTTTGTGAGTTTTGGGATATCAATATGCATAGCGAATGAGGGATGGGAATGGAAGGGGGCTAGCTACACATCCAATGCCTCCTGAGTTTTTCTCAAGGAATTCTTGCTTCCCTGTTCATAGAAATTTGATGGGGGAAAGAGAAAATGGGGAAACTCTGGGTCCTACGGCTTGACTTACACAAAGCCCCTGTAAAAAGCAGGTGGCAGGAGAATGGAGAGTCCAAATGCCTTGGGCTGCTGTGGGTTCAGGAAAAGCTCTCTGCCCAGCTAATCCATGCCATACATGCCCTTCATATCCCTTTTCCAGAACACCCAACCTGCCATTGGCCAATTGGAAGAATGGCACAGTATGGATCCTTTTCAGGGTGTGATTCCCAATTCTCCTGAGTGAGTATAGAATACTTTTGAATCTTGGCTTAGAACACAGGTTGACTATTGCTTATCCAAAACACTTGGAATCAGAAGTGTTTTGGGTTTTAGATTGTTTTTATTTTGTAATACAAACACATAATGAGATATCATGGAGATGGAACCCAAGTCTAAACATGAAAATCATCAATTTTTCATGCAAATCTTATACACATAGGCTAAATATTGTATAAAAATTTTATACAATATTTTAAAATAATTTTGTCACGAAACAAAGTTTGTGTACATTGAACCACCTCAGCTATCTATGTAAATTGTGTTGAAATATTTTGTATTTGGAATTCTGAATAAATTTATATTTTACATGTAGAAAAAGACACTTGCAAACACTTCAACTGAACCCTTGATAACTAAACAAAGTTTTGTTCTGTGCATTAAAACAAAGACAAAAGAAGGGTTATTGGGGTAATAGATGCTAGGCAAAGAGCTCTCCATAACTGGGGTGCCACTGCTGAGAAAGTTCCTTTTCCCCAGCATTCATACACCTAACCTCAGTTCTTAGCTCAAGACTAGAATCACTGGGAAAGACACTATACTTAAAATACTGTATATGACAAGTGGTATAGCACCTAAAGGTCACTTTAACTTATATCCTTAAAGTAGTGGATGCTGTTGGTCAGGAATGATATATCTCCTGGTTGCCACTTGCAGATAGAAGACTTCTGCCCTTCTTGTAATTTCCGAACAGGCAGTTCCACACAAAAATAGACCAAGACATTTGGCTGCCTAAGGTAGAGCAGCAGTTGGCACTTCCTCTGCTGTCAAAAGGGCATATTAAGCAAAGGCAGCTGACTCATTTTGGCAATGAGGCATACAACTGCTGAACCATCTTGTACCTCTCTTGGCAGCAAAAAACAGCAACATTTAAATAACTAACAATTTACTTTTTTGTTTTTTTGTTTTGTTTTTTGTTTTTTTTATTAATGTTTTCAGAAGTTTTACATTGCATATAAAAGAGAGAGAGGGGGACCAGGTCATGGGGGGGGGGGTTGGGATGGGAAAAGCAGGGGGGTCAGGGTAGAGGAGGGGGGGTAGAGAATACGGCAAAGAGGTGTCCGGGGAAGTGATCGGAAAAAGAGAAATTGTGAGTTAAAAAAAAAAAAGAAGTGTTGACTTCCCAAGCACCCTCTAGTCTTTGATTTTCATCTTTCTTCGATTTCTTCCGTTTCTCTGATGTCTCTTCTTATAAGATCCCTGTTTATACGTCGGACAGGTCTAGCATCAGTGGAATTTTTCTTTCTTTACAGTAGTCGTTGAGTCCTGACCAGTTCGTTTTTTTCCTAGTGTCTTCTAATCTTTGGGACAAAGAGTCCATTTGAACTATCTCTAATATTTTAATAATCCAGTCTTCTGTCTCTGGGATTTCTTCTGATTTCCAAGATTTTGCCAGTAGGATTCTTGCGGCTGAGCTTATTTATTTATTTATTTATTTATTTATTATTTGCACTTGTTAACCGCCACTCTCAGCCCGAGGGCGACTCGCGGCGGTGTACAAAACATAGAACATAGAAAGACAACAGTTTACAATAGATCAAGACCAACACAACATCTTACGAATACACAACTAATTAGGCTAAAAATCCGCTTCGTCTTGTTTGGGGTCATAACAATCTCATAGTCATAGTCCATTCCGGTGGTCATTCCAAAAACATAGCACTTAATTGAAGGCCTTTTCGAAGAGCCAGGTTTTCAGGCCCTTACGGAAGGCCATGAGGGAAGGCGCCTGTCTGATTTCAGCAGGGAGGGAGTTCCATAGCCGGGGGGCCACCACCGAGAAGGCCCGCTCTCTCGTCCCCGCCAGGCGTGCCTGTGAGGCAGGCGGGACCGAGAGAAGGGCCTCCCCAGATGATCTCAAGGTCCTCGTAGGCTCGTAGGCCGAGATGCGGTTCGCAAGGTATTTTGGGCCGGAACCGTTTAGGGCTTTGTAGGATAACACCAGCACCTTAAATTGGGCCCGGTAGCAAATCGGCAGCCAGTGGAGCTGGGACAGCAAGGGCGTTGTATGCTCCCTGCGTCCCGCTCCGGTTAACAACATGGCTGCCGCGCGCTGGACTAGCTGGAGCTTCCGGGCCGTCTTCAAGGGCAGCCCCACGTAGAGAGCGTTGCAGTAGTCGAGGCGGGATGTGACCAAAGCGTGTACCACCGTGGCCAAGTCAGACTTCCCAAGATACGGGCGCAGCTGGCGCACGAGCCGAAGCTGTGCAAATGCTCCCCTGGTCACCGCTGAAACCTGGGGATCCAGGCTCAGCGATGAGTCCAGGGTCACACCCAAGCTGCGAACCTGCGCCTTCAAGGGGAGTGCGACCCCGTCCAGCACAGGCTGTAACCCTATACCCTGTTCGGCCTTGCGACTGACCAGGAGTACCTCTGTCTTGTCTGGATTTAATTTCAGTTTGTTCGCCCTCATCCAGACCGTCACAGCGGCCAGGCACCGGTTCAGGACTTCGACAGCCTCCTTAGTAGCAGGTGGGAAGGAGTGACAGAGTTGGACGTCATCTGCGTACAGGTGACACCGCACCCCGAAACTCCGGATGATCTCACCCAGCGGCTTCATGTAGATGTTAAACAGCATGGGGGACAGTATAGAGCCCTGAGGAACACCACAGGTCAAAGGCTGTGGTGTTGAACAGGAGTCCCCCAACAACACCTTCTGGGTACGACCCTCCAGAAATGACTGGAGCCACCGCAAAGCGGTGCCCCCAAGGCCCATCTCTGCAAGGCGTCCCAGAAGAATACCGTGGTCGACGGTATCGAAGGCCGCTGAGAGATCCAGGAGCACCAACAGGGACACACTCCCCCTGTCTAGCTCCCGGCGGAGATCATCCACTAAGGCGACCAAGACCGTCTCGGTACCATGTCCCGGTCTGAAGCCAGACTGTGCCGGGTCCAGATAATCCGTGTCTCTCAAGAATACCTGGAGTTGTGAGGCCACCACGCTTTCCATGACTTTGCCCAAGAAGGGAAGATTGGAAACAGGCCGAAAGTTGTCAAATTTGGTGGGGTCCAGTGATGGTTTCTTCAACAGCGGCTTTATAATAGCCTGTTTTAGGCTCGCTGGAATCGTGCCTTCCCGAAGGGAGGCATTAACCACCACCGTTACCCACTCAGCCAATCCCCCTCTGGCCTCTTTCAGAAGCCAGGATGGGCAGGGGTCTAGGATGGACGTGGTGGGCCTCATTCCTCCAAGTATCTTGTCCACATCCTCGGGTTTCACAAACTGAAAAGAATCCATCAAAATAGGACAAGCAGGTGCTTGTGTCACATCCACAGAGACTGCATTTAATGTGGCGTCCAGCCCAGAACGGATCAAAGCGACTTTGTCTGCAAAGAACCGAGCAAATGCTTCACAGCGCGTGGCCGAGTTGTCAGGGCTCCCGCCTGAAGTAGGGGGAGTTAAAAGACCTCTGACAATCCGAAACAACTCCACCGGACGGTTTTTTGCAGACGCAATAGTGGCCGCAAAGAAAGTTTTCTTTGCGGCTTTTATTGCCGCGGCATATGCCCTTAGAAAGGACACAAACCGTGCTCGATTTGGCTCGCTTGGGTCCGAGCGCCACACGCTCTCTAGTTCCCTCTTCCTTCGCTTCATCGCTGCCAGCTCCTCAGTGAACCAAGGAGCTGGTTTAGCTCGGTTACTTGAGAGGGGACGTTCCGGAGCGATCCTGTCAATTGCCCTGGTCATCTCCCCATTCCAGAGAGCGACCAAGGCCTCGACATGGTCACCTACCGAGGTAGCGGGAAAATCCCCAAGAGCCGTCAGGAATCCATTCGGATCCATAAGCCTCCTGGGGCGGACCATCTTAATGGGTCCTCCACCTTTGCGGAGGTTAGGGGGCGCAGTGAGCCTAAATCTGATCAGGAAGTGGTCGGTCCATGGCAACGGAGAGATAGACAACTCCTCCACACCGCCACCCTGCTCCCATCCCTGGCAGAAAACCAAGTCCAATGTGTGTCCAGCACAGTGGGTGGGGCCAGTTATTTGTTGGGACAGCCCCATGGTTGCCATGGCAGACATGAAGTCCTGAGCCGCTCCTGTGAGGGTCGCCTCGGCATGGATGTTGAAGTCCCCCAGCACAAGAAGCCGTTGGGACTCCACCACCAGGCTCGAGACCACCCCCGCTAGCTCAGGCAGGGAGACTGTAGTGCAGCGAGGTGGACGGTACACTACAAGAATCCCTATTCTGTCCCGGTCACCCACCCTCAGGTGGACGCATTCGAAATTTGTGGTCTGCGGGATGGGACTCCTGGTCAGATGGATGGAATCTCTATAGACCACTGCGACCCCGCCTCCCCGTCCTCCGGCTCTTGGTTGGTGTTGCACGGAGAAGCCTGGAGGACAAAGCTGGGAGAGGTTTACGCCCCCCGCTTCATCCAGCCAGGTCTCCGTGATGCACGCCAGATCTGCCCGCTCCTCCAGGATTAAATCCTGGATCCAGGTCGTTTTTCCGTTGACAGATCTGGCGTTCAACAACACCACCTTCAAACCAGAGGGCTTAGAAGGAAGAGTATTTTCTCTTGATTTTTATTTAGGTCGAAATTTGTTATGCCTAATAAGTAGATATCAGGGGTTTTGGAGAATTTTTTCTTTAATATTTTTTTAGTGATGGTATGAATTTCTTTCCAGTATTTTTTTACTTTTTTACATTCCCACCATACGTGGATGAATGTTCCCTTTTCTTTACCACATTTCCAACAGGTATTTGAAATTCCCTTATTAAATTTTGCTAGTTTTTCAGGCATGTGGTACCATCGGTAGTACATCTTGTACCAATTTTCCTTTATATCACTAGCTAAACTAAATTTTATTTTGTTGTTCCATATATCTTCCCATTGGCTCATTTGTATATTATGGCCTAAGTCTCTAGCCCATTGTACTTGACAATTTTTTACTTGTTCGTCTTCTGTTGACCACTTTAGCAGTTGTCGGTAGAGTATTTTTATTAGTTTTTTCCCTTTTTCTAATATTAAGTCCCATATTCCTTTTTCTTGGCTGGAACCTACCTTTTCGTCTTCTTTGAGCCCTTGTTTTATTTGCAGATATTGGAACCATGTTATTTTTTCGTTTATTATTTTAAGTTCTTCTAGTGATTTTAGATTTGGCTTCTGTTCCTTTGTATCTTTCAATAGTTGATGATAGGTTAGCCAATTTTTGTCCCCCAATTCTCTTTTGTGTCTCGCCTCAATTGGTGATATCCATTTTGGGGTTTTACTGTACCATCTATTTTTGTATTTCTCCCATGTCTTAGTGAGTGCTGCCCTAATAAAGTGGTTATTGAATTTTTTTTCCATTTTTCTTTTATTATACCAGAGATAACCATGCCATCTTGTCCTTAGATCATGGCCCTCTAATGTTAATAAATTGTCATTTTTTAATGTTGCCCACTCTTTAATTGCTACGAGGTTACAAGCCTCGTAGTATAGCTTTAAATTGGGAGCCCTACGCCTCCTCTTTTTTTTTCATCCGTAAGAATTTTGAAGCTAATTCTGGGTTTTTTGTTTTTCCATATAAATTTTGAAATTTCTCTATCCCATTTTTTGAAAAGGTGGTCATTTCTTAAAATTGGAAGTGTTTGAAATAAAAATAATAGACGGGGTAGAATTGACATTTTTATTATGGCTATTCTCCCCAAAAGGGAGAAATTTTGGTATTTCCACTTGTCTAGGTCATGTTGTACTTTTTTCCATAATGGGATGTAATTGTATTTTATTAAATTGATGTTGCTTTGTGATAAATAAATTCCTATTTTAAAATATTTTATTTTATTTTCAATTTTTATTCCCGAGATTTCTTGAAGTGTTTCTTTTGATTTCTTGTCTATATTTTTCACTAATAATTTGGTTTTTTGTTTATTTAGCTTGAAGCCTGCCAGTCTCCCGTAGATTTCAAATTTTTGTAGCCAATAACTAATATTGTTTAGGGGGTCCTCCACTATACAGATCACATCGTCCGCATATGCCCTTATTTTGTAGTGTTGTTTTAGCACCTGCATACCTTTTAATTTCTGATCCCTATTTATATCCCTAATTAACGTATCTATCACCAAAATAAAAAGGAGTGGGGAAAGTGGGCAGCCCTGCCTTGTTCCTTGCGTGATATTTATTTGGGAATCTGTCTCTTGACCATTTATTAGTAATTTTGCATTCTGCGTTTCATATATGGCATCTATCGCATTTTTAAATTTATGGCCTATATCTATTTCTCGTAATAGTAATTTGAGATATTTCCAATTGACCTTATCAAAGGCCTTTTCTGCATCAATGGATAGTAAGGCTACTTGCTTCTCGTTATGTTTTTCGTAATACTCTATTGTGTTTATCAATATTCTTGTGTTATCTTTGATTTGCCTTTGTGGCAGGAAACCTGCTTGTTCCTCTGCCGCCCAGTCCTTCAAAAAGTTTTTTAATCTTTCCGCCATTATCATTGAAAATATTTTGTAATCGTTATTTAATAACGATATCGGCCGGTAGTTTTTTATGTCCTCTGGGTCAGCACCCTCTTTTTGTATTAGGGTTATATTTGCTTTTTGCCATGAAGTTGGAAATGTTTTGTGTTCCAATATATTATTTATGATTTTATGTAGTAATGGGCTTATTTCGTTTCTGAATGTTTTATAGAAAATTGCAGTAAACCCGTGTGGTCCGGGAGCCTTATTCTTTTTTAGGTTGGAGATTGCTTTGTCTATTTCTGACATTGTTACGGGATTATTTAGTAATGCTCTCTGTTCTTCCGTTAGTTTTGATAATTTTAAATTCCCTAGGTACCTAGAGATTTGTTCTTCTGGTACATCTGTCTTTTGGTATAAATCATTGTAGAACTTGGCAAATTGTCCTATAATACTGTTTCCTTCTGTGTAAGTTTTCTCCCCTACTCTAATTTTAGTGATGATCTGCCTTTGCTTTTTCTCCTTTAATTTCTTTGCTAGCCATTTTCCGGCTTTGTTAACATTTTGAAAAAAGTTTACTCTGGCATATTTCATTTGCTTTTCAATTTTGTCTGTTTGCAGCAACTCTAATTGTTTTCTCAGGGTTTTTATTCGCAAATTGCCTGCCTTTTCTTTTGGATTTCTTTTTAATGATTTTTCCTCTTCTTCTAATGCTTCTATTATTTGTTTTGTTTCCCTATCCTTATTTTTCCTGTTAATGGCCTCCTGCTGAATAAAGTACCCCCTCATCACTGCCTTCATGGCGTCCCATTGGGTCTCACTTGATGTTTCTTTTCCTTTATTTATATCTAAGTATTCCTGTAATAATTTTCTGTTTTTTTCAATGTCCGATTCTCTTCTTAGCAAATTGTCTTTAAGGCACCATCTATATCTAAAATTGTTTCCTTTTATTATTAGTTCCATCGCACAATGGTCTGAAAATATCCTTGTTATGATCTTTATTTTGCTTATTCGTAGTAGTATTGATTTGGTGGCCCAGACCATGTCTATTCTAGACCATGACTTGTGCCTCCCTGAAAAGAAGGTATAATCTCTGAGATTCCCTTTGTGATGCCGCCAGGCATCTTTTAGATTTAGTTTTTCTAATTTTGATACAAATTTTTTTGGTAGGAGACTAGATTTGTATTTATTCTTATTTGGAGGCTCATTCTTGTCTCTAGGCGATTTGTCTAATTTAGAGCCTATTACCCCATTGAAATCCCCCATTAATAATAGGTCATCAAATTTTTGGTTATCTATTTTTCTTTTTAGTTCCTTCATAAAATTTAGCTTTGGACCATTGGGACAATAAATATTGCAGATTAAAATCTTTTGGTTCTTTATTTCAATAATAACACCAATATATCTACCTTCTTCATCTTTAAAACTTAATGTTGGTCTCAACCAAGGTTTAATATAAAGTACGACTCCCTTTTTCTTCTTATCTGCAGATGCGTAGAAATAGTTTCCCAATTTTTCATTTTCCAAATGTTTCACATGTTTATTTTTTATATGTGTTTCTTGCAATGCAGTTATGTCATAGTTCCTTTGCTTCAAGTAGTTGAAGAGTCGCCTCCTTTTGCTGGGGGAATTCAATCCATTAATATTATTTGAATATACCTTTATGTCTCTATTCATATATATTTTCCTGCATCTCCCATTGTACTATGTCCTGTGGCATCAAAAGTTGATAGTTCTCAGGTGAGAACTCTCGTAGTCTTTTTTGGTCTCTTTTTCTCTTCTCTGTCTTTGCATTATTGTCATCTTTGTATTCCCCCTCTTCTTCTTCCATCATGTTAACCTCATCAGGATTTCTTTTTTGGGTTTTTTCTTGTGTTTCCTTCCTGTTTTCCTTCGGTTCTTTTTGGGTTTCCTGTCTTCTGGTTTTTATATGGGTTGCGTAGAATGCTTTCGCTTTCTCTTCTGAATTTATCCAATACCTATTTTCATTCATGGTGATTGTTATTCCTTCCAGTTTCTCCCATCTGAATTTTATTTTCCTTTTTTTTTAGTTCCTCTGTTAGAAAGGTATATTTTCTGCGTCTTGCTAATGTTTGTTTAGTAACTACTGCTGGGGACAGCTGTGCCTTCTTGAGTCGGAGGGGTAGAAATCCCCCTCCCCCACAAGGCAGACTGAGGTCTTGGGGGGCAGGAACTACCTCGCTTCTTGGCCGATGGTGTTAAAGTGGGGTCTCCCTCAAGGAGACTCCCAAAGACACCCGGCAACAGGATGCGAGGAGTGACTCAGGACGCGGCAGGAGGACATTTTTTGGTCGCTTCCTTATTTCCACCGGCCAGCAACACAAGCAGTCAAGAGAAACAGAGATCTCAATGAAAGAATGAAAAAACTACAAAGCGAGTCCCCCTAGTCTTCAACAACTGATGTCGGAGAGAAAGAAACAACAAGACGAAGGACAGCCAAAGTAAGCAAAACCAGAGGTACGGCTTAGAGGGGGGGGGGTGGAAAGAGGAAAGAGTCGGGAACAACAGCAAACAGCAAACAAAACAATAAGGCTAAGAGAAGAAAATATTAAGGATACAGTGAAGTAGTGCACCCAGGATCTGACACGTGGAGTCGAACAGAAAGACCCAATCTAAGCTATTTAATCTGCCCTATCTCAATCTCCCAATCTCCCTATCCCAGCCAGTTGTGAAGACTGAGAAGAGGAAAGGGAGGAATGGAAAAGGATAAGGAACCAAGGAAACTAAGGGAAGCTCGGATTTTACCACCATAGCTGGGTAGAGCAAACACTAACGCTCCCTCCCTGCAAAAGGGACAGCAAAACCAAGGGGGACAGGGTGACGGCAAGCGTCATGGAAGAGGCGCCTGCGGTAACCCAGGAACCCGTGGTATAGCGGGCCGTGGTAGGTAACAGAGCTGTGAAGAATACAGAAGGAGCTAAGCTACAAAAGAAAAGAAAGGAAAGGGCAGTGTAAAAGAACATAAAAGAATTTAGCGTCATAGTAAAAACAAGAATTTTTCTCTTGGAGAAAGAAGGGAGCACTCGGTACCGAAGTGCCTCAAACCATATATAAAAAGAAGAAAATACTCAATTCCCCCCCCCCCAGGCCAAAAGCCTCAAAAGGGACAAAGGTGGAGGAACGAAAAGTAGGGAAACTGACCTTGAAAAAGCCTAACATCCTCCAGTCCAAGAGAGAGCCAGGCGGAGCCGACCTTGGAGTGGCGTGAGTGATAAGGAAGGCGTGGGAGGAGTGAGAGGAGTGAGAGGAGAAGGGACGGAGCCGGACCAGGAAGTAGCACAAACATCACGAGAGTGAAGTGGTCCCGCGCGAAAGTGGCAAAGGAGGAAGAAGGAAGGCGGGGAGAAAACATACCGCGAGAAAAACACAAGAGGAGGAAGAGAAGAAGAAGGCTGGGCAGACCGACGGAGAAAAGGGCGAACGATGAGAAAGTGCAAAGAAGAAAAACAAAGAAATAAGGTGAGACACTTCCTTTCCAGAGAAAGAAGTCCTATTACAAGTAACAACAAAAGGGAAAATAATAAGATTTATAGATCGCGTGATCTCGCGACAACAACAAAAACAACAAAAACAGCAATAAAAATAAAAAGTCACACTTGCTTTCCTCAGATACAATAATAATAATAAAAATTAAAAGTCAAAGAGTGAAAGTGGAGGGACAAACTCCACCATAAGCAATGTGACCTACAGGAATTAAAGACATTCTTTAAAAAAAAGGGAAGGACCAAGGAGAACAAAATCAATGAAACACAAGGGAACTTATCAACACACACAAATAGAAGGATATACAAAAACAAATAATAAAGGAAGGGGAAAATTAAGAAAGAGCAACCTGCAAGATGCAAAATACAAAAATGAAAGCAACCCCACAATTGGCACAAACAACCAAATTACAACAAAAGAAGGACTCAATCACAGAAGAGACTGTACTCCAAAGTATATTAGAAGAGATCAAAAAATTATCGGCGAAACAAGACTCACAACACAAAGAATTACAAGAAGAAATAAAAAAATTAAAAACGGACCTAAAAGAAGACATAAACAAAATTCAAGAAGATGTGGAAAAGATAAAAAAGGAGAACCAAACAGTAATAAAAATGCAAAATAAAACGGAATCCAGAGTCACAAAATTAGAAAATCTGAACCAAAAACTTCAACAGCAGATGGAGTTAGCAGAAAACAGAGAATTGGAGTATCAGTTGAGGTTGAGAAATCTACAAGAGTCCAAAGATGAAAATATAAAACAACTAACGATTGAACTATTTGCAGAATTACTGGACGTGAGTGAGGAAATAGTGGGGCAAGACCTAGATAGAGCGTACAGGGTACCATCAGAATTCGCAAAGAAGAATAAAACCCCAAAAGACGTCGTAGTAAGCTTTTGCAGAAAGAGCACTCGTGATGAAATATTGAAAGAAAATGCAAAAAAACCAATTTATTATAAGGATCAAAGGGTAATCATAATGAAGGACAATTTACTTTTTTGTAATGCCATAATTATCCTAGCAAATGTCTCTGTCTACTTAATAGAAGATCTAGCTACTATATAGTATGATCCCCTCATCCATGGACTCTACATCCACAGTTTCACATAACTATGCTCCAAAAATATATCTCTTAAAATGTTTATGGGCCTCTCTGGATCCTCTGATGTGATTCTATGTATTCTTCCAGCACATGCAGACCATGGAACAGCATGGAGGATCCAGAGAAGTTTGCAACCCTCTCTAGGTCCTGCAGGTATATGCTATGTTATGTTTCTAGCACACATATTGTCAAAGGTTGGCTATGATCCACAGTTTCAGGTATCCACACGGGTATGGATGTGTGAATCTGAGAACATATTTTCAATAAATATGGTGGACATGCTATAGTCTCACGTGTAAAGAATAGCAATTATCTAAACCAGATATTACAATAGTGGCCAGACCAATTTGGACTGAATGGGGATCCCTTATCTTACAAAATCACATCATGCCACAAATGTTATTTGAATATTTCGGACAATTGTCAAGGCTATCAAGCATTATTCAACTGTGGTTTTATTAAGTGGGGCAGATGGAGGGTTCCTCTGAAATGGAAAAAAATTAATTCCATTTCCCACAAAGAGTTGGGTTGGTTTCCTTGGTAACTGAAGTTCAGGGTGGCAGAGATGTATGTGGTGAGCCTCAAGTACAGTTAAGCCTTACATGACAGTAAATATATTTCACATGAATAACCCCTAATGAAAATTCTATACTGTTTGCAGGCTAGAATACAAAAATAAACAAATAACGGTTATCTGCTGAGATGACCTATTCTTTAAAATTAGAGATGGGCACTCTTTCCATTTCCTTTTGGAATTGCTATGTTAGCAAAGGATTGTAGGATTTGCTGCCCAGTAATGTCTGGAGTGCCACATGCTCCTTGGCTTCATTTTCTTTTAAAAAGCAACCTTCCACAACTCAGTACCCTCAATATTTGTTGGGCTACAATAGTTCTCATCTTAAACAAGTGAGGCCAGGAAGATAGGCTTATGCATAATCTATTTCATGCATTAAGTTCTAGCAATACATCCAAAAGTCTAGCTCAGGATGGATGTTTGGAAGATAGAGAGAAATTATCTTTATTTATCTTTATTTTTTCCCTTTCTCCTTCACATTTAATCCAAATAGAGTGCATTAATTAACTCATCCAGGTCTTTTCAAGGAAAAGGTATTGAGGAAATACCAGTAAGTTAATTGTGCATCGAAGACCAGTAAAGTTAATATATGTGTGATCATTATTTTTATTTTCTTGATGTTCAACCGTAAATTTGCCTTCACACTTGTTTTGTTGTGTTCCTTCCTAAAATATGATGAGTTTTCTTGGTTATGCTTTAGGATATTCAAAAGTTGTGGCACATCTATTTCTTTAAGAGAAATCAATTTTTTCCTGATTTACACATTATTATCATTTACTTTAGAGAAAACAACAAGATAATGCCGGTGATTTTTTAAAAATATATATAGTAGTTGAGAGATTCTGAGAGTGGAAATCAAAATAAGTAACTTTTCCAGACTCTCTGAGAACCTGATCTCCATTAACAAAGCAACTTCCTACAGCTTCTCAGCTGGCCATTGGCCACTTTAAGATTCCAGCTAAAATGGATTATTTCTGTGGATAAGAGAGTAAATAATTCATTTAGCAAATTCTGAAAGAGGCATAACTGACACAGCTAAGAAGTGCAGGTGCTACATTATACTGTTTAATAATGAGGCACAAAGTAGAGGAAAGGGAGATCTTTACATAATCAGTTGAATATTTAGAACTCATTATGTTCATGGTTTAATCTTTGGGAAATAGTTTCATATACACTTGATTTGGGTCAAAAATTGGCTTCCGATGAAGCCATGTTCATGCCTTTCAGTTCTGTAGCTACGTGACTGTATCTATATAGACAGAGTCACGGGGATTATGGCATTTCATTATGACCTTAATGTCCTTTTAGCAACAGACAAAAACCTTGTTGATTTTTGATTAATTATTGTTAAATTTCCAATGCCCCAAAAGTAGCTATAAGTGTAGCAAGTAGCAACTGCTGAATGGAGTTGACTCCTATATACATAGGGGTAGCAGGGGTAGCAGGGGTAGGAAATATGTAGTCTTCCAGAGATGGGTGGATTCCTTTCCTCCTTAGCCTCATCCAGTACAGTCAATGGTTAATACGTTTTATCAGTAAAGAAGGGGGAATCTCAGGGTGAGATCACACTCTTGTGAAGTATGTTTATGTATGCAGTGTTCCCTTGCTACTTCGCGATTCGCTTTCCACAGACTTGCTGTCTTATGGGGAAGGAGGGGGGGGGAAGAGGAGGAGGGCTTACTTCCTTTCCTTCCCCATGCGAGCGGGGAAGGAGAAAGGGAGGGGAGGAAGAAGCATTGCTACTTTGCGGATTTTCACTTATTGCGGGTGGTCTTGGAACATAACACCTATGATAAGTGAGGGAACACTATATACATAAAAGTACTGCATCACTTAATGTTTTCTGTTTTAATGAGATAATCTGTACAGCTGTAGTTGATATTTAATGCATCATGTTTAATGCCACCAGCAGTCCCATAACACCACAAGGGGTCATTCCTGATATCTCAGGTCCTGGAATAGTACTGGAATAGTACTGACCTGACAAACCCCATGGTTAGGAATGGCGGAAGATGAGAACTTTAATTTAATAAGCTTTGAAGAGAAACATCTTTCACAATCCTGGTATAGAGGACCAAAGGAAGCTGCTTTGCTTTTGATTTTGCTTTTTTTTAAAGGATGCATGGAACAGATATAATTCTTCTCTTTCCCTGTTGCCTTATTATTTTGGACTTCCTGAAAGAAAACATGAATCAACACGAGAAACAATAAAAACAGAAAAGGCTAGCAATGTTCTCTCTTCCCCCACTTCCTTCAAATTAAGTGTAAAACTGAGTTACCATAACTTTCGTACATAATTTATTTATAATGACTCTAATTCTGACAGATGTTTAAGTTAATGAGATACTGCCAACTTAAAACTCCAAAATGTATTTACTTAGTATATTATTATATGTCACACCCACACAATTCATCTCCCATGATATAGAAGGTAAAATAAACATACTTTATCTGTCTCTTAGCTTTCAATCCAACTGATTCAGTTCTATCCTTTTTATGTGTTTCACATCCAAACAGTTTTCCTTAAATGGGCTCTTTTGGGTGCAGTCTGCATTTCCCCTGATGTAGTTCACATCTCCTGTATTGAGAATCATAGAATCATAGAATCAAAGAGTTGGAAGAGACCTCATGGGCCATCCAGTCCAACCCCCTGCCAAGAAGCAGGAATATTGCATTCAGATCACCTCTGACAGATGGCTATCCAGCCTCTGTTTAAAAGCTTCCAAAGAAGGAACCTCCACCACACCACATTCAAAATAGTAAACAAATATAGATCTCCACATCACCCTGATTTCCTGGGATGACAGCTTTCTAAGCAGTTTCTGTTGCTAATTTGGAGGATGTACACACCTGTAACCAAATCAGTCTGGGATGGGGAAAGTGTAACATTCCAGATATTTCTGGGCTTCAGTCTTGAGCTCTAAGACCTTTGGGAGAGGCCCTTCTGTCACATTATTTCCTTCTGTTTGGTAGAAGCAAAGTAGATTAATTTATCTGTGGCTACTCTGAAACTTTGGAATGCCATCTTTGCTCATTGAAATAATTGTAATGAAATTCGAATGGTGTGCTGTTTTGTTGGTTTTAAAAATGCAGTTTGAAGCTCTTGCCTGAAATGTTTGAGACCAGATGTGTTCCATATGTCAGATTATTTTGGATTTCAGAATGCAGAACCTTTTTGGAATAGCCTCACATCTCATCCATTCATTGCTTGCATTCTGTATGGAATATGAGGCTGGAGAGATGCTGAGTATCTATGAAATGGTGGGAACTGGAATCCAAGCATAGTGTTTGGAATGAATCCACAACTCCTATCATGACACATATCCCCAGACCTTTTCTTTTGGCTGCTTGAGACAATTGAGAAGAAGTGCCACAGCAGCTACATTGAAGATAGAAGCAGGCAACTGGTGCCATAAGACCAAAGGTGCATCTACACTGTAGTTTGACACCACTTTAACTACCATGGCACAGTGCTATGACATCCTGAAAGTTGTAGGTCCTCAAGGTCTTGTTCTTCTCTGCCACAGAGTGCTTTGCCATCCCAAACTACAACTGCTGTGATTCCATAGCATTGAGCCATGGCAATTAAAGAAGCATCAAAATGTATTGTTTCTACACTTTAGGTGAACCCAAAGTCTCTGAAAGATTAATGACCAGGAGCTCTGTAGCCATCTTGAAGGCTGGCCATGAAATGTTTTGATTTTGGAGGTTTTGGGTTGATTGCTGGATGCTCAACTTTTTAAAATGAATTTTAAATGGTTTAAACTCTAAACCCTAAAGGTTTCCTCTTGACATTAAGTCTAGTCGAATCCAACTCTGGGGGTAATACTCATCTCCAGAGCCGGCATTGTCCATAGACGTCTCCAAGGTCATGTGGCCGGCATGACTGCATGGAGCGCCATTACCTTCCTGCCAAAGTGATACGTATTGATCTACTCACATTTGCATGTTTCCAAACTGCTAGGTTGGCAGAAGCTGGGGCTAATAATGGGAGCTCACTCCATCCTGCAGGTTCAAACTGCTGACCTTCTGGCCCCTTGATTTAAACTCCAGAGATTGGATTATTCCTTTTAAAATTTTATATATCCCTCAAATGTTTCCATGTGATTAAAAAAAAATTATAAGCCCATATTTAGACCATAATTAGGAAAAAGTTGTGTGTAAATGCCAACAATAACAATATTGTTATTTCTCTCCAATTGCTATATTGGCCAGGACTGATGGGTGTTGCAGTCCAGGAGGGTCAAACATTCTCCATGCTCAGAACTGAGTTTTCCCATTAGTCCCCTTGATACTCATGTAGAGGACACATTTACCCTTTACATGCCCTGTAAAAAAAGACCTCTCATAAGGGCCTGCCCCTTTTAAGCAGCTAACCTTTGAGCTAAAACCCACACATCTGCAATTTAAAAGCCATAAAAACTGGCAAAGGGAACCAGGGAGTAAAATATCAGTGGAATGACTTAACTTTCTTTTCTGAAAATGTTTGAATTTTAGATCAGTTTGGGCCCTTCTTAGAGGGACTTCTGAGTCCCGGTTGGTTTAATTATGGGCCGGTGACAGCTAAAGGAAAAAGCAAGGACATGCTAATGTTCACTTTAGAATTGAGCAAGAACATTTTCCCACTGACAGATTGCCACTCTGCCTTTGCAAGGCGCACAGACCTGTCAGTCGGCTTCAGGAGAGCATTCGCTCAGTTCAGGAAGCTTGTTATGTCACTATAGGTGTACATATAACTGGTGCCATGCAGCTGCTTGCGATTTTCACTGTTCCATTCTCCGTGCCTCTGAAGCTCTGCTATCACTTCTGGCAAGTCTTTTTAAAGCATCTGTGTTTGCCTCAGTCAATCGCCCTGAAATGAAACTGGGAACTGGTTTTTCTGCATACTGTATTTTTAGTGATGATACTGTTATTACTGTTTTGACTAGTTGCTGTTTTAAGACTTTGACCACTTGCCATCTGTTAAATTGTCTTGTGTTGCTTATAAGTTGAGGTTTAAAATGTGTTATTACTGCATTCTGTTTTCGTAGCAGCCTCAATGGCTTCCTTGAAATAAAATAGGCAAAATTACTTAGGAAACGAAGGAATATGTCACTGCGCAATTTCCTTAGAGTCTTAAAAAAAGGGCCACACAGAAATGCTCATTATTTTATACCTGAACTTGTTCCCCATTAAGGAGCTTTTACTCCTAGCCAGTTACTAAAAATCTCTCACACATATTCAAACAAAATGCTATCTCCAGAGATACATGGCCCTCTTATTAAACACTTAGTAATTTGGAAAACCACCTCCAACCTGTTACTCTACAATGCCCATCATGCCCAAGTAGCATAGGTAGGGATGATGGATGCCTAACTCCTATTTCATTCCAACACCCCCAAGAGTTCAGTGGAGCTTAGAAACCCACATAAGCATTTTCGAGGTAAAGCCAAAACAGGGCCTTTATTCAAAATAAAGAACACAAGGGATAGCATTATATTAAATCTCTCCTCATCCCTGTCCCAGGTGTAATAGAGGGGAAACTAATATTGTGCAGCAGTTTCTGAAGTGTCTCAGAAAAGTAGGAAACTCTAATTCATGGATGCCCCATCAATCCACTCCTTGATCCAAGAAGGCACCCAGGCATTCCTAAGCAGCTATCAAGGCTGCAAATTCTAATTATTATACTGCATGTCAGAGCCTGAAGCTCATTTTAGCAAGGGGAAATTAAGTTTTGTACAAGGCTCTTCATTTCTGGTGCTTTCCCCTTATTTCGCACTTGATTTGATTATATATGTTTTTATCTGAGCGGCCCACACCTCAGCTATTTAACTCCAGGTATTCATCCACCCATCACTCTCCACAACCACTTGGGAAAACAGATGGACAAATGTCAGTGTTTTGGAAGTGATGATCCTCTGCTATCAACTTTGCTGGACTAGCCACATTGTCCGAATGCCCGATCAGCATCTCACAAAGCAGTTATTCTCAGCTCAAGTATGGAAAATGGTGGACAGCAAAAGAGATGTAAAGTTGGGCTTAAAGGTAACCTTAAAAATGTAATATAAATACAGAAAACTGGGAAGCACTGGTCCTCAAGTGTTATAACTGGAGGTTAGCTGTTACCAACAGTTCTATAGATTTTGAAGAGGGAGAAACATGCTAAGAGGAAGATGCGAAGAAAACTCTTGTTGTGACCACCTTCCACCTGGAAAATATGCCCTCAATGTGAAAGACCATGTGGGTCCAGAATAGATTTCTACAGTCACTTACAGACCCATTGATGAGACTCTACCCATGGAAGAAAATCATGGATCTGCACTGACCATATAATACATTATTTGGCAATATAGATCCAGCCCAAGTTTCCTAAAGGGAACTTCGGCATTACCCATCTCCTTCTTCAGCACCTAACTGCTTCCTAACTTAAAATATCTTCAAACGGAGGAACTGTCAAGAGTGAGCTTCATAAAGAGAAATAATTTGATTCGCATAATTCCTGAGTAGTGATGTGAGCTGTCATGTCAGTCAGTACTTATCATGAACAGCCATTCTTCCGGGTCTTCAGAAAGGTCTGCATATTCAGAAATTTTGGATTTCTGATTTATCACAAATTCAGCATGTGCTTAAGAAGGGTGTGTGCTATTAAGTTCAATACAGTTAATGCTATCAAAATAATGATAGGTTTGTTATGTAAAAATAGAATTCTCCATGTGTAATAAGTACATGTCTGTGTTTGAATCTCTCTCCATTTTCTGGACTCCAGCATAATCCCATATTTCCCAACTGTCCTTATTTTGCATGACCAGTCCTTATTATTACTCAGCCATCCCACTTTTCAGATCGCTTTAAAATGTCCCTGTTTCTGTATCTTCTTCCCACTCTCTGCCTTCATCCTCCCTTTAATTCAACTGGTAAAAATTGATTTCAAAATGCAAAAGGAGTTTGTACTCAATCACCTCACTGAAGGTCAGCGAGAGGACAGAATCATGCCCTTCCCAGGAGGCTCAGGCAAAAGCAAATGGCTTCAGTCTCTCCTCCCTTATGTGTTCTTCCCCATGAATAACTTTTGCCAGTCTTGACCACACTCTGAGATTGCTTGACCATGCATGTCCAGGTTTTAATTTGTAAAATATTGAAAGGCAATGTAGTGTTAAGACTATGAAACCCAGACATCTGAAATTTGGTTCTGCTGAGATCAGACTTATCCTTGTTAAGATAATTTGCACTTTAAACACCTCATTAAATTGTGGCTGTGGCCTACAGTACCATGAATATGAACTAGTGGATTCAAATTACTATATAGCTCACATGTCAGCTAGACATCTATCCATAGATCCCACATTCTATGGTTTTATGTACTCTGAATAGAGTCAAAATGTTGAACATCAACAACTCTATAAAATGTTCTGAATTATATGTGTATGTCTTACTGAAAAAGCTGTTGAAAATTTTGATGACAGGTAGTTTTGCTAATGAACATATTCTAATGTCATTGACTTTGTACTCATTTTTAAAATATATTTTATTATTTTATCATGGTTTAATACATTTGTTATATATTGTTTGTTTTACAGCAGATACATATTATTCAATACAACCTACCATACTCAAGGAGGTCTGGGAAGAAAATTTAGGGATAAAAATAAATGAAACAGAGTGGCAACAATTATGGAGACAAAGACATCTAAAAAAATTATCGATACGGGTTAAAGAAAATTATTATAAGTTAATATGAAAATGGTATCTAACACCAGTAAGAATAGCAAATATAAATAAAAACTATTCAAAAAATTGCTGGAGGGGATGTCAAGAATTAGGAACATATATACATATGTGGTGGCAATATAAATATGTAAATAATTTTTTGGGGAAAGTATTTAGAGAAATAGAAGATATAATGAATATTAAAATAGAAAGAAGTCCTAGTATAGCTTTATTATCATTATATAATAACAAACAATTGAAAAAAGAGGATAAAGAAGCAATAACAAATTTATTAACAATACAAGACTGCTTATAGCAAGGTACTGGAAAAAAGAAATAAATATACAAATAGAGGAGTGGTACAAGGAAGTATGGAAATTGGCAATAAATGATAAGCTGACATGTATATTTAAAGTTAAAAGAGGTATATGGAAACAAAGTGATTTTGATGATGTATGGAGAAAATGTATTGAAAAAGGATTAAAAAATAAAGAAGGAAAGTTACTTCCACAAGAAGAATTGAAATTTTGGACAGATGATATGTAAAAGCTGTGGCTTGGGAGGGGGAGGGATAGATAATATGTATAAGCAGAAAAATAACACTAGATGCCAAAGGCTTATGTACTCATGACAGATATATTTTAGGCAAAGTATGTAGAAAATATAGCCCTCTAGATATGGTTGTATTGCAGTTACCATAATTCATTCCATTTGTCCATTATGTCTAGGGCTGATTGACTATTGGAGTCTAGCATTTGAAGGGCCAGATATTCTTCATTTCAGTTTTAGACTCAACTTTCCTTTACTTAAAAAAACTATTGCAGATACAGAATTATGCATAAGGCCCTGAAGGTCTGATTAAAGTGTATTAAAATCATCCCTGGGAAATTTCATGTTCAGTTTCTGAAAATCTGGATGAGGCTCTGATATGTTAAGTGGCACATTCTAATCCAGTTATTCATCCCCGTTTACACAGTTATGCAAATAATCTACTCTTACACATATATTTATTTTCACTGCTATAGTGGCTGCCCCTCTGACTCTGGAACTCCCTACCCAGGGAACCAGAATAGCCTCTCTCCCTGCTGTCCCTCCAGTAGCAGACTAAAACCTTTTTATTCAAGCAGGCTTTTAGAGAAGGAAATTTTTAATATCAAGTCAGGTGGTGTTATGGTTTTTAGTTTGGAATATATTTTATGGGTTTTAACTGAATATTTTAATACCAATGATATTTAATCCTGTTTTAATGTTTGTGTATTTGTAGATTTTAAACTGTATTGAAATTCTTTTTATGTAAAGACGACCACATGCATCCTAGGCCCCTGCCCCTCCTGGCTGATAAAGAAAGCCAGAGAGGGTTTGGCAGGGTGGGTAAAGGTGGTGGTTAATGCCTCCTTACAGGAGGGTAAGATTCCAGCGAGCCTAAAAGAGGCTGTTATAAAACTGCTGTTGAAGAAACCATCGCTAGACCCCACCCAATTAGACAACTTTTGGCTAGTTTCCAATCTCCCCTTTTTGGGCAAAGTCCTGGAACATGTGGTGGCTCTGCAATGCCAAGGATTCTTGGTAGACACTGATTATCTAGATCCGGCACAGTCTGGCATTAGACTGGGACATGGTACCAAAACAGTCTTGATCGCCTTAGTAGATGATCTAAAACAGGAACTAGACAGGGGGAGTGTGTCCCTGTTGGTTCTGCTGGACCTCTCTGGACCACAGTATCCTTCTGGGATGCCTCAGGGACATGGGACTTGGAGATACTGTTTTGCAGTGGCTCCAGTCCTTCCTTGAGGGTCGCTCCCAGAAGGTGTTGTTGGGGGACACCTGCTTGTCCTCACAACCACAGGGATCTATACTGTCCCCCATGTTGTTTAACATTTACATGAAGCCGCTGTGAGAGATCATCCAGAGTTTTGGGGTTAGATGTCATCTGTATGTGGATGATGTTCAGCTCTATCACTCCTTCCCACCTATCACTAAGGAGGCTGTGCAGGTCCTGAACCAGTGCTTGGCTGCTGTGTCGGTCTGGATGAGGGCGAACAGATTGAAACTGAATTCAGACAAGACAGGGGTACTCCTGGTCAGTCAAAAGGCTGAACGGGGCATAGGGTTACAGCCTGTGTTAGACGGGGTTACACTCCCCCTGAAGATGCAGGTTCGCAGCTTGGTAGTCATCCTGGACTCATCTCTGAGCCTGGAACCCCAGGTCTCGGTGGTGGCCGGGAGAGCTTTTGCACAACTAAAACTTGTGTGCCAGCTGTGCCTGTACCTTGGGAAATCTAACTTGGCCACGGTGGTCCACGCTCTTGGTACATACCAAATAGACTACTGCAACACACTCTACGCAGGGCTGCCTTTGAAGACTGCCTGGAAGCTTCAACCAGTCCAATGGTCGGCAGCCAGTTTGCTCACTGGAGCGGCATACAGGGAGCATACAACTCCTCTGTTACGCCAGATCCACTGGTTGCCAATCAGCTTCCGAGCACAATTCAAAGTGCTGGTTTTAACCTTTAAAGCCCTAAACGGTTCTGGCCCAGGCTACCTGTCCAAACATATCTCCTGTTACAAACATGAGATTTAAGATCTTCAGGAGAGGTCCTGCTCTCGATCCCACCACCATCGCAAACGTGGTAGGTGGGAACGAGAGACAGGGGCTTCTCAGCAGTGGCCCCCCATCTGTGGAACTCTCTCCCCAGGGACATCAGGTTGCCCACCTCCATCCTGTCCTTTAGAAGAAAATGGAAGACTTGGCTTTGGGGCCAGGCATTTGATTAGTGGACAGCGGCAATTAGAAAGAAGACTTGGATACTGTGACATTGATTTAACCCTAGATTTGGATTTGGTTTTAACTGGCATGACTAATCTATTGTTTTAATGAATTGTTTTAATGTCTTAATGAATTTTTGACTATTTATATGATGATAGCACCATACGGTGTTTATGTGGGGCCACCCTGAGTCCCCCCTTGGGGTGAGAAGGCGGGGTAAAAATGTATGAAATAAATAAATAAATAAATAAATAAATAAGCTGCTTTAAATCTCCTTGTGGGGAGAAAAAGCAGGTATAAATAAACATAATAATAATAATAATAATAATAATAATAATAATAATAATAACAGCAGCAGCAACAATACCATTCTGTTCAATCCTTCAGTTTTAACTGTTCAAATGGCTAATAATTTAAAAGATAATCAAGATTGAATTACTGTAATGTACTCTATGTGGGGCTGGCTATCAATGCCTCTACTAAAGCAGCTACATTGGCTGCCAATAAGTTTCCAGTCTCAATACATAAATCATCACCTATAAAGCTCTAAACAGTTAGGGCCCTGCCTATCTTTGTGACCACATTCCCACCACCATCACCCATGAACTTGCACGGGCGTTAAGATCTACCGAGGAGGCCCTCCTCTCAGTCCCACCATCATCACAAGTGTGGTTGGTGGGGGCAAGGTAGAGAGCCTTCTCAGGGGTGGCCCCCTGGCTCTGGAATGCCCTCCCCAGGGAGATTAGGCAGGCCTCCACACTGTCCTCCTTCCATAGGGATCTGAAGACTTGGATGTTTAAACAAGCTTTTGAGAACATCTGGTCCCTAGTGGTTTATGCAATAATGACACAGCACTGCACTTCTTCCCATGTCCTTGTTCCATGCCTACAATTTTGCACTAGCCCACTCGCTTGTCTTTTTGTTTACATGTTCTTCAGTAGCTTGTCACCACAGGTGATTGTGCGGTGTTCTTAATTGTTGTTTTATATACCATATGTTTTTATTTTATTGTACTTGTATTTTGTGGTTCATTTTATGCTCTGTTTTAGGCACTCTCTGCTATCTGTAAACCACCCCAAGTCCCCTTGGGGAGATGGAGGTCAGGTACCAGAATAAAGTTATTATTATTAATAATAATATATTTTACTTACATAGAAACTCAGTATAACACAGCAAACGAGATACATATGCTGGATTTCATATCACAAAATCACAAGTCGAACAATTTCTAAGCGTTTAGGACTGTGTGATGTATTTTCAAATGATGCTTGCAGATCCAAGTAAGGCAGCCTTTTGCAGTTGACAGATTGTGATTTTGTCAATGTTTATTGTTTCCAAATGCCGGCTGAGATCTTTTGGCATGGCATCCAGTGTGCCGATGACCACTGGGACCATCTGTACTGGTTTATGCCAGAGCCTTTGCAGTTCAATTATTATTATTATTATTATTATTATTATTATTAAGTTATCAAAGGCATTTAACCCATCATCAACATTTAGCCCTTTAGTTTGCCTTTTTAAGGTTCAGACTAAATCCTGGAGGAGACTCATCATATTTACATAAGAGTCAACAGCTGTCATGTCACATGGTACATGTTTGCTAGAAGTATGTTTGTCTAGAATATTGTGGCTTACACTCGAGTAAATGAGTACAGCACTTCAGTTGTATCAAATCAACATAGTTACTCAAACAGCCTGTATGAAGTAAAGCAGTGGAGACAGAAACATATAAAGAAAAATCTGTTTTATTAGTGGTAGTAGTGGTATTTGCTCAAGAAACTTTAAGATATAAAAGTTCTCTGAGTTTTGTGAGTATATTTACAGTATTTAAAGGTCAAGTAATCTCTTCCATTTCCCTATTTGCTTCAGATTATTATTCTTGAACATTTTCATTATTCCTTGTGATTCTTCCACACACACACCCTTTTTAGTTTAAGAGGATTTCTCCATGTGTATTGAGTTATTAGAACATAGCAAGTTTGTGGTCAATGTGTTATTATTGTAACAAGCTTTCCTACACAGCAGATATTTATTTATCCCTGGCACTGGCAAGCTTTTCATTTGAATGGGGAGTGTGGAAGAGAAGATTACTAAGGGCAAATAGCCTGAAATAGAAATTGAGGGATAGAGGGGGTTTCAGACTTGCTGAATCTTCTGTTGCATTTTTAGTACAAGTGGCAGAAGGAGAATCCATTTGTTCCTTTTCCTATCTGGTAACAACCAAAAGGAATGGATCTTATTCTCATTTGCACGCTCCAAAAGTAAGAGATACTGCTGGCTTTACTGCACAATGTTTTCATTGTTGCGTCAGATGATGTCTCACAATTTCACACCATGGTTCAGATTTTAAAAATTAAAAAAGAGAAAGAAAATCAAATGACATTACTAATTAATGGCAAAACATATTACTACAAAGCTTAGGCAACAACTAGAATGAAATCTGGAAGAAAGAGAAAGCAAGGGAATAAAATCAGGTAAAAGAGTTTTCATCTAATTGATTTTCTCTCAGTTACATACAACTTAGGTATTTTCAACTTCTATTTATGGCAACCATATCCTAGGATTCATTTACATTTACTCAAAGGAGATTGCCATTGGCTTTCTCTTAAGAGTAAGAGAATGCAAACCCAGTGTGTTGCAGTGGCTGAGCAGTCATTTGAACCCTGGTCTTAGTCCAGCACTCAAACCAGAACTCCATGCTTGCTCACTGTACAGCTCAGAAACTGAGGCCAGTTCCACAAAGGGAAGAAGTATGCGCCAACCCAGGTTTAAAAACCAGGGTCAGCATACCCTTCAGTCCCCACACCAAGCCGCATGGCCTGGACTTTCAGTGGTGGATGTTTAGATGCTCACCCGAAATGCCCTTCTCCGGAGCTCTCATGGCGTGTAGACATGACACACCAGGAGAAGGGGAGTGAGGAGGAAAATCGCTCCTCGCTCTCCCTTCTCCTGACTCATTATTTCTCTGTGCCAGGAGAACTCTGGAGAAGGGGGAATGGCAGCCAGGCAAGTTATTTTATTTTTAAGGGTTTTAAGGGACCGGTTTATAACCCCTCAGTTAAATGCCACCACCACTGCCACTTTGAGAAAAGGGGTCTAGCTACACACCTAGGACCAACTGAGTTTTTCACAAGGAGCTCCCACTCTGCCACTGTCAGAAAGCCAATGGCCATAGGACCATATAATGCTGGAAAGCTGTGAGGCCAATCCGTGCCATACTCACCCTGTCATTAGGCTGGCAGAAA
This sequence comes from Anolis sagrei, assembly GCF_037176765.1. Lineage (NCBI taxonomy): Eukaryota > Metazoa > Chordata > Lepidosauria > Squamata > Anolidae > Anolis > Anolis sagrei. The sequence goes on along the minus strand of NC_090021.1, from coordinate 46,896,296 downwards.
GAGAACATGTGGATTGGCCAGACAGCCAAAGATTTCCAACAGTTCCTGAGCCCGAGGCAGCCAGATGCATTTGGGTTTTCCCTTCCTTGATATCTACTTTATACTTTGTGAAAATCAAGCCACAGAGTTCAGAGTTCTTCCCATTTTCCTTTCCTCTGTCAGATTTCTAACAGTGGAAGAGTAACAGCTCCTTGAGGAAAAAAAACAATGGGCATTTGATGTGTAGCTAGCCCCCTTTCCCCCATCTCTCATTCACTGTGTGTGTGTTTGTGTGTGTACTCACACACACAGACACACATATACACGTGTTCCAATAATAATAATAATAATAATTCTGTCATTTGATCAACCTTTGGACCCAAGCATCTCAGATAGGGAAGAATCAACCTTTACAAACCTTTTAAGGCCATCTCTGCACTATATCATGGACTGTCTGTAAACAATTCTAAATATCTTTCACATAACCAGTTCCCACCTGCAGACTTTTAGGGATGTAAATTCTGGCTTGTTTCATTTATATGCATGAGAATGAGAAACCACATCATTTTTCTCCTGGTCTGTGAAATGGTGAGATATTTCCTGCTGTTTTGGTGAGAATTCCCCCTTCTTGCGTGTAAGTATTTTTGCACAAATTGCACCACAGTGTGGTTAAGCAAAATTACAGAGAGCTGCTGCGCAGAGAGTTGCACAGACCTTTACAAATCAGAAGCATTGGGTGTGTTGTTTGCTGCGCTTTCATTAACAACTTTTTTGTATTTGCTGTATGTGCTTCACTTCATAACAGGAAAAGACAGACAGTCTGGGAAGAGATAGTTTTGCACATATTATTGAGAAAACACATGCTCCTTGTCTCATTCATGTGCTGGAGGCAAGAGCACTTGCAGAGGCTGACAATTTTTCAGCATGTCAAGACAGCCTCTCTCACTGAAGGCAAGAAACTGAAAATATTCTTTACCTTTCTCTCTTGCATACATGCATGCAGACTCAAGTAATATACTTACATTTATACATTCCTGTGATTATAACACTGGACAACATTGAATCTATATACTTCTCCTGGCTGTCTGAGAGAGACTGTCTGAAAAGTGGCACAGCATGTAAACTACTTTGCCTTGCTCTGGGCAGCAGATATGTCCTGATTTTTCTTTAGGGACACAAGAATCATGTCAATCCCTTTTATTGTTTGGGTTTCATTTCTGCATTCAAAGAAGACTATGTAGGTGTCAGTCTGAATGCATTCTGGGAGGATGAAATGCCTAGTGTCAATACCTGGCATATTTAGGCTGGTGGTGGTCTCCTACAATACACTCCTGAGGCTTAGCACCTACTTCAGAATATTTTAGGCACTATCTGAAGGTGGTCGCCTCCCCTTCTTTACACTTGGAACATTATTTCTGATTCTATGATTTCAAATGAATTGACAATTCTGTCTTAAATGTTTTTGTAACTGCTCTTACCGTGTATGTGTTGGTGATAGCCTCTGAATAATAATAATAATTATAATGATGATGATGATGATGATGATGAAACCATTGATCATAGCCTCAGCTGCTGCAAGAAAATTGCACAGATGGACTACAAACAGAGCCACAACTCTGTGGTCCAAATGATTCATTGGAACTTATGTCATAAGTACCATCTGCCAGTAGTAAAGAACTGGTGGGATCATAAACCTACAAAATGGAAAATGAACACACAAAAATACTGTGGGACTTTCAAATCCAGACTGACAAAGTTTTGGAACACAATACACCAGACATCACGATTGTGGAAAAGAAAATAGCTTGGATTATTGATGTCTCCATACCAGGTGACAGTCAAATTGACGAAAAACAACAGGAAAAATTCACCCATTATCAGGACCTCAAAATTGAACTGCAAAGGCTCTGGCATAAACCAGTACAGGTGGTCTCAGTGGTAATCAGCACATTGGGTGCTGTGTCAAAAGATCTCAGTCGGCATTTGAAAACAATAAACATTGAGAAAATCATGATCTTTCAACTGCAAAAGGCCACCTTACTTGGATCTGCAAGCATCGTTCGAAAATACATCATGTGTGTAGCCTGCATAACCTATCTTGTTAGTAACTTGGGGACTGCCTGTCCAAACCCTGCCTGTACAAGCCCTGTATTTGTGCTAATATGTTTCAGCACTTAGGCATTGGCATACAAAACCATGGATAATAGTAAATCCTACTGAAATGGAGGACTTCCAACCCAAGCATAATATAGAATCATGCTGGAGAGTGTAGAAAATATATAGGGAGGTTAACATTTGTCAGATGTGGATAATGAAGCTGTGGATACCAGTCCCATAGATACAGGGGTTGTACTGTACTGCATACCTGGCATGTCCCTCTCCTGGCATGAAGTGGCCGCTATTCAAGAGATACTGAATATCTCCTTCTGTAGTGCCAGAAAAGATGCATAACGATATGTCATCAAAAAATTTGAAACTGTGTGTCCCACTTTAGAGAACAGTTCTTGGTTTGAAAAGTGAAGGCACAGAAGAAAACATCAGTTTATATATAAACTGCATGTGCTAATTTATATGCAAATGTAGAAACCATTGCAATACTTTAAATAAAAGATATCATATAAATTATCATAGCTGAAAGTCTGTGATTAGCGAACTCTGTCCCTGCTCCAACTGCAGTCTGGGTACTACCCACTAAAGATGAAGTTTGGTTTTTCATTTCTTCTTATTCTTTTTATCTGTTAATCACATTTGACCTAAGAAACCACACAGATGAATGACATCGTCAAGTAGATTATTGTCCCCTTTAAAAGAAGAACTTGCATACCTGTGCAAGAAACAACTATCATACTAATGCATATACAACTAGAGATCTGAAAAGTTACTTTATAATAATATAATAGCTTTATATCCCACCCCCATCTCTCCGAAGGGACTTGAGGTGGCTTACATGAGGACCAAACCTAATATAAACTAGTTTGCAAAGTAACACACTTAAAAACATATAACAATCAACTACATTAAAACAATAAAACCAATAAAACCAAAGACGACATGAAACAAAACCAAGCAACACACAACTAATGACTGAGAAAAGTGGGCATGTGCAGATTTGAACTAATAGGGCAGGATTGGGCTAGTGCAACATAAACTGTAAGGCTGGGGACTGGGAATAAAGTGCTAGAGATCCTACCAAAAGATGAGGGGTAGGCAGACTTGATCAGTTGTTGAACCATTATTCAAAGACACATTGGAACAGTCTTCAGATCGTTCTACTTTGCAGAGGTACCGTTCTTAGCATCTCCAGATACAACTTTCAAATACCTGACCAGCTTGGCCAATGAAGATTGAACTCTGGAAAGTTCAGTTGATATCTGCCAACTCTGGAAAGTTGACCATTCCTATTGAAAGGTATGGTCTAAAGATGAAGAATCCGGTCACCTCTTGAACTGAACAGATTTGGCTCTAGAGTGCCAGGATCAATAGTATCCTATTCATGCTATCTTGAGGTCCATCATGGAAGAAAGGGAATATGCAAGTAATTTATTGATCAATTTCCTCATTCTAAAAGAGAAGGTCTCTCTCAAAGCTGCTGTTCATGTAGAAAGAGAAGGAGGTTGTGGTGGAGAATTATGAAGAGTATGAAAACAACAGCAACAATACTCTTCGCCCTCTACTGTTCCCTTCTATTGATGTGTGGCATGTTTTATGACCATTTCCCATATGTCTAGTGTTCAGCAAAGTGGACTGACCCCCAAATTTACCTGGCTTGGCAGCTGTTCCATTCTTACAGAAGAGGTTTAGTTAAAATTATTTATGACCAGTTGTCTTTGTGGCTGCCAATTGTGCAGCACTGAAACAGAAAAGTGGGAGTCTGCTGATGTGACTGTGTTCTCAGACCCCACAAAAAGATTAAAAAGTACCCCTCTCAACAAAATAAACAGTCTAGAAAAAGAAGCTTACCTGAAGGTATGACTACTAAACCTGACTGCCAAACAGCTGGTGCTGATTTTACTGCTTTTGTTCCAAACAATCCAAGGGTTTCATTTTTTGTTATTGTTGCCTTTGTTTCCAGTCCTGTATCTGAAAGATAAAAGAATTAGCAGACAGTGCTAAGCTTTGTGTTCACCCAGATAAGTACATTGCTGGAATTTTATGGGCTATGGAAATATTTATTTTGTGTTAAAATTAAAGCCACATGACATGTGCAATGTTGTATCTTATCCAGGGCCCTTAGTCAATCAGCTTTACTTGATGCAGGACCAAAATGCAGGAAAGAGTCAGATCACTCATTTTCCTCAAAGTCAGACAAAGGTTTATAAAAAGAGTGTATGCTTTTTTACTTCAGTGGAACTTACTTCAGAAATATAATTTTTAAAAAAACACATGGCTGAGAGTCCCAATCAGAGATGGCAAGGAATGAAGCTTTTGACCTTCTGTCATGTTTTCAGCAACAATACTATACCATTGGTCAGATTAGCTGGAATTTCAGGGTCCAAATGTCCCTACCATTTGAATAACAATATAAAAATGTTCTTCATCCTCACTCTGGAATGTTTCATTGTAATTTATCTGGGAGACAAGTAGAGTACAACACTATATCAATGAAACCAGTATCCATTACTTCATTTATCCATGTGTCACAAACTATGTTCTCTTTAGGCATTTTCTAAATCTTCAAGCATGATTGCATGGCAGACCTGCACAACTTGGCAGCACATAGATACCAGGATTAAATTAGGCTACATTGCTTTGGGCTACATATAGATTTTAAGCACCTCACCAAACTTCAACTCCCATGATTTTATAGCATTGAACCATGACAGTTAGTGGTGCCAAATTGCATTAATTCTACAGTCTAGATCAGTGGTTCTCAAACTGTGTTCTGGGGAGCCCTTGTCCAGCATATGGCAAATAACTTGCTGCCTAATTGGGCCTGCAATTCCCCAGTTTGAGGATTGAAAGGGGGGGGGGCAGATGGAAAAAGAATCCATTCCATCGGCCCACTTTCAATAAGAACAACAACAACAACAACAACAACAACAAGTTTATTCTTATATCCTGCCACCGTCTCATTGAAGGAGCTTCTGCACTCCCTTCTGGGGCATGGGGCATGATGGAGGTTGATGTTTTTCTCTCTATTTCTCATGTTTCTTTTTCAGCCAGTCAGAAGCCTGGTTGATTGTGTCCATTTTCCTCCCCTCTTGCAGTTCACTGGTTGAGACTTCAATTCCCAGAATCCCCTCTTGTGTTTTTTTTTAATGTTATGGTGAAAATTTTAAAGTTTCCCCAAGAATCAATGGATTGGTGAAAATATTCTGAAACTTGGAAGCGTTGCAGTCATAAATGTGGCGTACAACTGAGGCAATGTTCATCCTAATGGCCTAAAAATGATGGAGAAACTAGCTTCTAAATTTCCCCAATTGGCACCAATGGACTGAATCTTACTGGAATGAAAACGGCACCGCCTCCTGATTTCAGGAATTTCCCAGTAAATGGGACAAATGGGGGAGGGGGGAGAGCTGAAAACGGGACCATAAACATCATACTTTTTTGCCAAGTCGCACACGCGTAATATTTAGAACCATAAAGATTAAAACCAACATGAATTGTGTGTAAAAAAAACAGCTGCCAACTGCTGCAGGTGTTGCAGGTAGAATGGGAGTATAGTAGGACAGGTGTTTCCCTCATTTAATTTTCCTACCAAAAAGCATGTCCTCACCTAAGTTGCTATTACCCCAGGAGATAAAAGTTATGCATATCTTTTTGATGGGAAAACTGTGCAAACAAGAGAAAGCTCAGCCTTCCTGGGTGGCATAGCTGTCTATCTTACTTTGCAGAGGACAGGGCATTCTCTGCTGGAAGATCTGCCAAGAGCCAATCATCTATTTGAAAGCATCATTTATCTGAAGGGTTGTCTGGTCTGAGTCCAGTTTGATTAGAAAGAAGCCTAAGAAAGGAAAACAGAGTCCTTGAGGTTTCCCGTCAGTAGCCAACATCTGGATAGCAGTCTCAGTAAGCAAAGAAGTCACCTGGTCACAGTGTTGTACTTCTATTTAAATCAAAATAATGACTTCTAAGTTGTATCTACATACACAAATTGACATATTTATGGCTGGCATCCTGGAAGTGACTTATGCAGGCATAAATCCAACTTAGAGCTGCCTCTCTCTTCTGGAAACTCATGTGCTGCTTGGTTTCTGATTCCTGTATTTAAGAGGTTATTGGAGTAGTCTTCATGCACCAGGAAGGGACCTGGCAGTACTGCTATGTTTGCCATGCATAGCACTTCCTGGCAATGGCAGCTGATGGTCAACCCACTGCAGGTTTCTGACTGAGATTTCTGAGTTTGGTTCATGTTGCTGAACCTATTCCGGGGAAAGGGTTCAGCATTCTGCGCTGCTCCTTTAACATCTAGACCAGTGGTTCTCAACCTATTGGTCCCCATATGTTTTGGACTTCAACTCCCAGAAATCCTTAACAGCTGGTAAACTGGCTGAGATTTCTGGGAGTTGTAGGCCAAAACACCTGGGAACCCATAGGCTGAGAACCACTGATCTAGAGCAAAGCCCACTTCTCTCTGTTTTCTCCCTCCTTCCAGCATCCTTTTCTGGGTTATTCCAGTTCCTTCTAGTCCTCACTCCAATCCCAATTGCTGCACTCTTTGTTGTTGTTTATTTGTGCAGTCACTTCTGCCAGAGCTCCCTGTTGGCCATGGCCACCCTCAGCTCCTTCAAAGTCAAGCCAGTCACTTCAAGAATGCCACATCCATCTTGCCCTTGGTCTGCCCCTCTTCCTTTTTCCTTCCATTTTCCCCAGCACCATTGTCTTCTCCAAGCTCTCTTTTCTTCTCATTATGTGGCCAAAGTACTTCACCTTTGCCTCTAATATCCTTCCCTCCAGTGAGCAGTCAGGCTTTATTTCCTGGAGGATGGACTGGTTTGATCTTCTTGTGGTCCATGGGACTCTCAGAACTTTCCTCCAGCACCACAGTTCAAAAGCATCTATCTTCCTTCGCTCAGGCTTCCTTATGGTCCAGCTCTCACATCCATAGTTTGCTACAGGGGAAACCATTGCTTTGACTATGCGGGTCTTCATTACCAGTGTGATGTCTCTACACTAATTTATTGAGATTGGTCTTTTCTCTCCTCCCAAGAAGTAAACATCTTCTGATTTCCTGGCTGCAATCTGCATCTGCGGTTATCTTTGTGCCTAGAAATACAAAGTCTGTCACTGCCTCCACATTTTCTCCCTCTATTTACCAGTTATCAATCAGTCTGGTTGCCATAATTTTGGGGTTTTTTTTATGTTAACTGCAACCCAGCTTTTGCTCTTTCTTCTTTCACCTTGGTTAGAAGGCACCTCTGCTCCTCCTCGCTTCCAGCCATCAAAGTGGTATCATCTGCATATCTAAGGTTTTTAATGTTTTTTTTACAGCAATTTTAACTCCAGCCTTGGATTTGTCAAACCCCGCACGTTGCATGATGTCTTCTTCTCCCTCTCACCACATCTTTTTGTGTGTTAATGCCTCTGTTGCCTTGGCCTCCCTGCTTCTGTGTGCTATTCACTGCCCTTGTCCTCAGTTCCACCAACTGTCGTGGGCACAAGCTGTCAATGTGCATAGAAATGCTCACCACTAATTGATTGGTGATGCTTTTAACTGTTCCTTTTAGATGTTTTAATTCTTTTACAGATCAGATTTAGAAACCTGAAACTGTGTCTGGCACCTCTTAGATCCTTTTAAATTAATGGCCTTAATGCCTCTAGAAGACCATATTGCTGCAACAGCAAATGATAACAGAGATGGCTGGCTGGAAGATCAGCTGGCACAGAAGTGGAGAAGGCAGGGTATTGGTAGGCACCTATCTGTTTTTAAAAAGCATTAGTAAGTGATTATTTCCCTGCATCATCTTTTCTATTGCACACTCTTTCTCCTTCTCTCTTTATGCTCAAGTCTCCCAGTAATACAGCGATTTCTATCAGGCTAGGTCTGATAGCTAATACTAAGTACACTTGAAGAAAATATGATCAGATCTTTGAAGTGTCAGTAAATGCAATGTTAGCCACCTTCTGAATGTGCTTAATGCACTCTATTGTCTTTTGCTGAGCAAGAGAAAACCTAAAATATCAAGGAAGAAAATCCATTTTTATATGTGGTATTGGGTGAGCTTGATACATGCTGTTTTATGCTATAGGCAATGTTTCAGTTAGAGCCATTAAAGAACTCCGGCCTTTCTGTTTATGTTTAAACCCTCTTCACTGGTTTCCAGAAAAATTGGCCACTTATTGTCTCTGCAAATAAAAAAAAAGTATCAGAGGGAGAATTAGCATCTGTTAATGTCTCTGTGTAGATGCAAATTTTGAAACAAGTTGGCAAACTTTTAAATTGTGTTAGATTTTAGCCATTCTTGTAAGCCGCTCCGAGCCCCAGGGGAGTGGCAGCATATAAGTTCGAATAATAAATAAATAAACTTCTAATAAAAGTAAAATCCCCACCCCACACACCAGCAGGGCAGACAAGTACCAGGTGACATACACACCTGGTTAGTTTGCCATTCAGATAGTGACTTTTCATTAGCAAGATCAGTAATTCTGCGCTTTTTTAAAAAAAAAAGAGAATCATGAAGTCCAAGTTGTCCGGCAATCCCTAGAGTACTGAGTAGCACCCTGCAGGAAGGCCAGTACTCTAGGGATTGCCGGACAACTTGGCCTTCATGATTCTCTTATGTGTCAGTTTCCAGGCCTTTATGTGTGTGTTTTTCCCATTCTAAGGCTTAGTTATTCAACGGGAGAGAATGAAGCTAAAGTAGATTGTTATTTCAATCCTCTTCTTTTGAAAAGTAATCACATGAATGAAAAGTGTGGACTAATAGGCACCTCGTCAGATCCAGATGGATTATTTGTAAAGCTATCATCTAGATCTGATCCCATATTATAATTCAATATCATTATTTATTTCATATAGTTTTAGACCATATAGTAACCAAAGACTACATAGGCCTGCAACTGTGTGTAATAATAGGCATAATCATCGTGAAAATATATATTTCAGTTTTTCCCCCTGTTGCAGGCACTAGAAAATAGATGCAGGGCTTCGAAGTGGTGGTCTATGGAACTTCCTCCCCAACAAAATTAGATCAGCGCCCTCCCTCTTGGCCTTCAGAAAAAAGCAAAAACATGGCTGTGGAACCAAGTATTTGGGCAGTAAGCAATACAAGGAATGAACAGGGATTGTGGGCAATTGTTATTTGATATTGGAACGGCCTGAACTATGATTTTGGATCATGTGATTTTAATATTTATAATCACTATTGGAGTCCCCGGTGGCGCAGTGGGTTAAACCCCTGTGCGGGCAGGACTGAAGACCGACAGGTCGCAGGTTCAAATCCGGGGAGAGGCAGATGAGCTCCATCTATCAGCTCCAGCTCCTCATGCGGGGACATGAGAGAAGCCTCCCACAAGGATGATAAAAACATCAGATCATCTGGGCATCCCCTGGGCAACGTCCTTGCAGAAGGCCAATTCTCTCACACCACAAGCGACTTGCAGTTTCTCAAGTTGCTCCTGACATGACAATTTTTTTTAATATTCATATGTTTTTAACTCCAGGTTTTAATGTTTAAATGTTGTTATGTTTTATGATTTAATTGATAGTATTATGTTATTGTTGTTTTTATGTTAGGTTTTCATATGTTTGTGAGACACTGAATTTTTTGGAAACTGCTTTGAGGCCCTCCTGGGGTGAGAAATGTGTAAGCGGCGGCTAACAAATGCAAGAAATAAATAAATAATAAATATACGATTATTTTTTGTTTCAGGAGCAACTTGAGAAACTGCAAATCACTTCTGGTGTGAGAGAATTGGTCGTCTGCAAGCACGTTGCCCAGGGGATGCGCAGATGTTTTGGTGTTTTACCATTCTTGTGAGAGGCTTCTCTCATGTCCCTGCATGGGGAGCTGGAGCTGACATAGGGAGCTCATCCATGCTCTCCTGGATTCAAACCTGCGACCTATCGGTCTTCAGTCCTGCTGGCACAAGGGTTTAATTCATTGTACCACTGGGGTATACAAGTGAAATAAATAAATAAATATGTCCAAGCATATGCATAGTTACAGGCCGCTCTGAGTCCCCTTGTGGGGAGAAGGGCGGGATAGAAATGTACTAAATAAATAAATAAATACTAGCCCTGTATTCCAAAGTTACACATTCCTGGTTATAAAATAAATATGTCCATTTACTTCAGTGTGCATGTACAAATAACTAGTGGTGAACAATATAAAGGCAAAAGGAGGCTATGCCTTCTGAAGGAGAGTAAGTACAATGGTTATATCTGTTTCATTTCCATTGAATGGTTTCAAATATTGCTCTGTAAGCATGACTGCAGACCCACTCCAGGTGGCAGGAATATAAAGGTTGTAATGCATAACCTATGCACCCAGACTGTTTCTGACCATTCCCATTAACAGAATAACTCTGGGGGTAAATGGCCTATGGCTTGCAGCCAAAGAAAGCCTTTGCTGAGCTTTTGGGAAAAGATTGCACAATAATTCTGGCTGAAGCTATCCATTCAGACCCTCTCAGCTGCTTCAGAGGTATTCCACTGAGTCAAAAAACACAAATCAACAATATCAGTTGTAAGGGGAGAGAGGAAGAATTTCAAAAGCTTCTGGAAAAGGGCAATTGTTATTTATAGAAGAGATGTTTTTTATTAGTAGCAGGCGGCATTTCAAAATTAGTTTTCATCTGGAAAGTGGCTTCATACATTTTTATAAACTACTCAACATACAAGAATTGGTTCACTGTGCCTTGAAGCATGGAGCCCTCTGGGATGGACTGAACAGTTATTGAACTCAGGCCAGCAGGAGCTGCGTATAGCGTAACCATTTAGAAGCAGGAATCTGGTCAGCCGTGTGATGGACCCAAACTTCAAAAAAAGGCAAAAAGTGGAGGACCATTACAACAATTGCATTAATTTCTAGAAACTCTTGCTGGTACGCTTGAGCAATTTGTATTATGGACAGACAAGGTATGCAGCTAAGGGCCTCTTTGTATTTAAGATGTGGAGGTTTTTGAAAATACAAACAGCAGTTCTTATGCAAATAGAGAAAGCACAGTTTGAGGGAAATACTTTTGCCTGAGAGCTTCTGGGAATTATAGTCCAAAAAGTAATCACTTGTCACTATAAACAGACTTCTGCCTTTACTAGATGATTAAATACAATTGGATGCTTGTACTGTAGAAGCACCCAATAGTATTTAATGAGCTTGTAAATGCAGCCTGCAAGAAAACAGTTCCTATACCTACAAACAAAGATTGTCAATTTGTGGCTGTTTTAAAAGTGTTTGTGTCTTTAACAGGGTCCATGTGTGCCCAATAAAAAGGAGAGAAAAACATCACCACAAAAGAAGATCAAAGAGGATGTTGATTGCAGAAAATTTGCACCTGCTAGTTCATACTTGAGATACAGTTCTGTAGAGAATTGCTATAAATTAGATAGAAATGTTATAACAAACTGGCCTAGCAAATAATATTGTGAACAGGCGACTTTTATGAACTGCTCAATCTGCTCTCCAGAAGTAAATAAGGAACTTTTCTTTGTTACAGGATTTTTGGTGGCCAGGATCTTTGACAACCCTATCACCCCACCACTAAGGTTAAAAGGCAGCAAGATGCTCTATAACAGTGGTTCTCACCCTGTGGGTTTCCAGGTGTTTTGGCCTAGAACTACCAGAAATCCCAGCCAGTTTACCAACTATTAGGATTTCTGGGAGTTGAAGGTCAAAATATCTGGGGAACCCCAGGTTGAGAATCACTGCTCTACAAGATTTAGGATAAAGACACAAAATAATTTTATAGTTATTTTTTAAACCTATAAGGAGTTACATAATAAAACTTAGAATAATATCAAAAATTATCTCAAGGTGTATTTTCTGACTTTGTCAGTGCAAGTTTTTCAATAACTTCAATAAAATCAACTAAATTATTTGCCCCAAGAGTTGGTCTTTTCTTTTCTAGACTATGTGTCCTTATATCAAGTGAAGAGAAAGAGAAAACATCATGCCCTGCAGCTTAACAGCTCTGTGAATGGCAAGGCCAAGGCTGCTGCTGCTTGGACCATCGTGGGCAGCCCTCCCATCCTCTTCTCCCTCCATATGCAGTTGGACAAGGGGGTCTTTTCTCACCTCTCCCCCCTCACCAGCTTTCTTGGCCCTTTCACCTTTCCATCCCCTTCTGAAGATTCTTTATTCTCACTCTCTTTGCTTTTCAAGGTCATTTACACCAAGGATGGCTATTTTCAAGGTTATGTTAAAGTCCTGTCCAAGCATAAAGTATTAATGAATGCTAATGCATCCCTATACTTTTCCCTCCTCAGCCTGTTAACATGGCATTAAATCCCGAGACTGCCTCAGATTCAACAAGAAAATATACCCACCCCTCCCCGTAGCTTCACTTTTAACTGAATCCAGTGGCAGAGAATGGGGTTGATCCCATTGAAACATTGGGAAAATTTGGGGAACCAAAATGGAAGGGGCAACTTAGCTTTTTTAACCTATACCAAAGACAGGAGAATTCAGATGGGCCCTGCATTTCTATGCCACCTGATTCCACAGAAATTCGGGCTGTGAAGTTACCAGGTCATCCCACACTGCTACCCTCTAATCCCAGGTTCTTGTTCTGAGCACCAGAATGGGTTGAGGTGATTTTTTTCTGATGCTCATTAGAAACAAAATAAAGAATCTCCCTATAGTATTTAAGGAAAGCCAATCCACAGAGAAGCTTAAAGGTCATATAGGTTCTGAATCTTTGCTTCCAAAATAGGTTCAGTAACTTATGATCTCATCACAAAGGAATAAATTTGGTGGCATGTGTCAGTTTAGTCCAGGTCATCCACAGAGCCCATTGGCTCCCATCAAATGATGCTGGCATGGCTCTGTGGGTTAAGGAGGGTGGATCCGGTGCATGACACCACTGTGGCAACACTGGAGGCTTCCCATGTTGCCATTAGACTAGATTCACAACTCCAGTACCACAGAAGCTACTAGCTACCATTCAAAGATTGGGTCTCAACATCACCATGGATGTTACCGAGGAGAAGAATTCAGATGTTTTTAAAGGTCAATGTGATACCTTCCAATGCAGCCAAAGCTCAATATATGCCAATTGCAGTGAGTAAAAAAACCAATGAAGCAAAGCAGGGATGGTTAGCCTTTTCCTTGGCTCACCTCTTCTCCTCTAGAAAGCATTTCCACAACTTCTTTTACGTCCTGCAGAATTCGAAACTAGTGTTCACAATGGCAAGCATATAATCAGAAACCCACATGAGCAGTTTACCTCTCCTCCAAATCACCCATGTTGATTCTTTACTCCAAATCCAGCTGTCAGGCTTTTGTTACATTATTTTCATGTAATTGAAGTTAGACTCTGAGGAGAACGGGGATGCCAGTTGTCAAATTCTGATGTTTGAGAGGAAGCCAAAGGCACGGGGAGCAGCAGAGGGGTAGATGCTCTACAGAATAAACATTATAGGTAGAAAAGCAGTGGGAAATGGGAGCTACAGGAAGCAAGTAATTCTTGGGTAAACATTCTTGACAGAAACCATGGGTTGGGGAGGAAGAAAGTACCCTAAACATCAATGTTATGTCTGATGAAAATTGTGTGTTCATAGACTGCTTTCCAAGAACTTATAGCTCTGCTTTTCATCAGTGACAAAATATAAGAGTCAACAAATGTACTTTCTCATTTTTGATCATAATGTTTTAGTTGTCTTAATGGGGAAGTTAAAAGGTATTCTGAAGCTAATCTTCAAACAATAGTTTTTGTTAATATGTGCAAATTCTTGCTCTTTCATTGACTTTTGCTCTGATAGAAACAACTGTACACAAGTTCTTGCCTGGATATCATTGTATTTGCTTGCTTCTTTACAGACCTGTAGCCGGGGGGGGGGGGGGGGAGGGGGGGTTGGGGTTCAACTCCCCCCCCTGAAAATTTTCGCATTCATTTATTTTTCTGGAATTATTAAATACTCGAAAGGCAGAGATCAACTAGTGCCAGAGCTTGAGAACATCACTATTTTGGATACATTGCCTAGAAGATTTTGTAATTTTTCCAGGGTATTCTGTAATTTACCCAAACTTGGGTTACATCAGAATCCTTAGCATCTCAGCATGTATAGCTGGAAATCAAACTTACTGAGCAAACAAGTTTGGGTCTTCTAATATCTGCAGTTCTATCACATCAAGAACAAAACAGGGGGAAATATTCTTCCATAGAGAAATCAAATGCGCTTCAGGGCCTTAGCAAATTAGCTGAAGTAGTCAAAACAGGATTCCCTCTCTACAGTTGCCCAGGTGTGCTGCAAAAGAGTATAAATTTCTATCATGTCAGATTATTACAAGGAAATAGGTCACTTAAGTATTGAGAATCAAAGAAAAACTTTCTGGCTCTATCATCAGATTAGAAATGATCATACCAAAGAGACACACTTAAAAACCTATTGATTTAAATGAGAAAGGTTTAGCTACACACTTAACTCTTTCCTTTAAATCAGTAACACTTAGAAGAACTTACTGGTGCAATCTGTCTAGATTGTGAATAATATTTGGGGGAACAGTAAAAATGTTTGCAGCTCTGTATTTCAGATTCGTTTATGATGGATTTTGAAGCCTGGTATTTCCTAGTGCGTTTTTTATCTTTGTAATTCTACAAATGTTAGATTCCTAGCTCTGGTTATTTTAATGGAGAAAACAGTTGGAACAGGGAAGCGAGACCAAAATAGAAAACTGATGGATGTTACTGATATGTTATCAAATACATAGACTTGAAAATCAAATAAAAATTAGTTTCACAGAGTTGGAAGTAAGAGTTTTGAGAGCTCAGGACTTGGCTTTTCTTTTCTGGTCAACAGGGTGAAGAGGAGGAGTCCCAAGCCTTGAAAATTATTAACTTCTCTGTCTACCACAGCATGCTCTGAACCATCTACAACAACTATTGTAGAATTTGGAAAACTTCCATTTTTTTTGTATTACCACTCCCATATGCTCTTATAAAAGGATTGCTTGCAGAAGTATTCAAACAGAACTAGCAGTGATGTTTGGGATGAAGTGATATTTTATTGTACAATCACCATCATCATCCACCTCTCCCTTCTGCTCGAGGTAGGGTACAACATTATTAAAACAAGAGATAAAAGACTATTAAAACACATAGAACAAGATATACAGTGTTAAAATACAAGTCAAAACCCACTGATGAAATACAGATTAAAATTCTCAAGTTATAATTGACTGGGTAAGCCTGCAGGAATGCAAAGCTAGAAAATCTCATTTTTATTCAGCTTTTTATTTTCTCTTTTGTTAGATTAGTATTTATTATCTGAATTAGATGTTTTGAACCACTGTGATTGATGCTTAATGTGCCATGCTTAAGAGCACCACCACATCCCTCTCTCTGTAACATTAACATGATGTTTCCCAAGGTCTCAGATTTTGGTCCTGAGATCTCAAGATCTGGAATTCAACCCTAGTTCAAAGGCATTTCAAAGGTCCATCTCCTTATCAGTGCAGGAGGTCACTACTACAGTGCCCCAAATAGATGATGCCAAACCTTTTTCCCTGTAGGGACTGGTTATCGAAATCATATAGCTTTCTTTCTCTGGCAATTCCATGGGCTGCTATACTGTTACCAGCCATAATTCTTTTTCTTCTTTATCATCAGCATCACCTGCATCATTCATTTTATTCCTTACCTACCACTCCCTAAGGTTCAAGGCAAGGTACAACGAGGAAAAATACAATAGATAATTAAAATATAAAACCATTTAAAGTGCATAGATTAAAAAACATAAGATTAAAACACACATTAAAATCATTCATACCAATAACACATCAATTTAAAATTCATAGTTTAAAACTGACTGAATAGGCCTTCCAGAAGAGATAGATCTTTAATACTACTTTAAAATATTTAGCTGTCAGATTTCATCTAGCAGATCATTCCACAGTTGGGGGGGGGGGGGCACTGCCAACACAATGGTCCTCTGGGTGACAGTTGCCAGTCAAATACTAGCTGGTTCAAGTAAATATTTCCTAGAGGACCTGAGTGTATTAAAGATCTATAAAGTCTATATGGTTTAGGTCCAGATGATCTGATACGCTCTATCTCCCAATGTGGACATGCCCAGTCCATAAGATCCACAGTATATAGGCCCTTCTTTCAGTGGCTCCACTTTCACAGATATGTCTGTTGGGAATATGAGAAAGGGTCTTCATTTTGGGACTCCCCTCCACCCAGAGGTACAAATACCATCCTCCTTGCTGTAATTTATATTAAGACAGTATTTAAAGACTTTTAACAAAGGACTGTAAATGCTGTGCTTTTGTAAATTGTATTGTTTAATATTTAAAATCTTTTTGGAGCCCTTGTTTTTAATATGGTTTATAGGTTAACTCAGTTTTAATATTGGCTTTTTGTATCTTTGTAATTGCAATACTTTTAACATATAAGTCCTAGTCTTCAGGAAAAGGTATAATCATCATCTTGTGTGCTTTAAGGGCAAGTGAAGGTCATTGCATTCCAGGAAAATGGATTTACTTTCTCCTATGGCATAAAATCTTTGCCTAGAGTGGTCTCTTGTCATCAGTCTCATAAAGGGTCCCTTTTTCAGAGCAAAGGATCAGAAAAAGAGAGAGCCTGGAACTCTCTGATTTTGCTGAGCTCACTGGAGTTTGTCAAACTAAGTAACTTTGTCACCAAAAGCAATGGACGTAAAAAGGAGCATTATGGATAGAAGGAGGGGAAAATGCTCTTGTAAGTTGTTTCTCTGTGTTATAAACAACTGGAATAATTCCTTGGACACATCTTTACCTATTGAATGAATATTCATCTGCAATTCTGCAAGCCAGACAAGCAAGAAAATATACAATAGCAGGCTCTAAGTATGGTAAACTTTGCCAAGTATGTCTCTGTGGGGTCCATTTTTGGCTTATTTTGGCTGAACATTGCTGCCTCATTATCAGTAAGTCCTGCTGACAGTCTGCATTAATTTTTCCTCCAGGAAACAGATGTAGAGCAATGAAACAGTTAACAATTTAAAGGTACCGCAGGTATTTTGATTGAATTCTAATTGTCCTTTTGGATTAAGCTCACCTTCATGAGTATTAGCCACCCAGTGGCATTGAATTATGTTTGTGATGCTCAAACATCTATCCCACATGTCGTCACAGGTAACCATCCTGCTTATGCTTCAAAGGCTTGAAGGAAAAGGAGTATTCTGTTTCCACATTAGTCTTTTCATGTGATTTGGTGTTCATTTCTTACAGTCAATGACAAGCTCAAGAGATGAGGGACACAGTCCCATACAAGCACATTAAATTTAAGGGTTGAGAGATTTAAAACTTTAAAATAAGACCTAGGTCTTCAGTCTTTGGTCCCAGGTGTACGATAGCTGTGCTCCTCTGCTAGAACCTCCAAACAAGCTCATTGTCCAGTATATTAATATTCTTCCTAAATGTTGGTATAAGAGAGCCAGTAGGGATGTAGTGGTATAGTGTTGGACAGGAAACCAGAGTATGAATCCCTGCTAAGCCAAGCAAATCCACCAGTTTGTTTTAGGCAAGTCACATTCCCTAGCCTTATGGAAAGGGAATAGCAAAACTGATCTAAAAAATCTGGCCAAGAAAACTCTTCATAAGTTGACTTTGCTATCACAAATCAGAAATTACTTACAAAAAAAGACACAACTTTGGTAGTAAGAGGTGGATGTAATGCATCCATTTCTTACTACCAAAGTTGTTTCTAAATTGAGGTCAATAGAAAACTCAACAAAGTACTACCAGTGATTGCTGATGTTTTCAAGTCAGCAACGGAGTAATTCCACTCTGAATACTAGTCCAAATGTTAAAGGTACAATTCAAAATCCTGGCGTAATCTGTAGGTTCAATGAAATAATTCAAAGTCCAGGAAGAAGCCTAGATTCATCCCTAGTGAGCACTCCTTCTTACAGTGTGGACCATACACTCTACTCTTCCATTACATGGCCAAATCACCTTCACTTTGTGGTTTTGAAACTGATTTTATTACTTTTGGCCCAGTTCTTCATCTTATCAAGATCATCTTGTGTCCTGCTCTATCTCTTAATTTGAAATAATCCTCCAGTCTGTCATCTGCAAATTTGATGAGCACCCCCTCTCTTCCTTCATCCAAGTCATTTATAAACTTATTAAACAACACCTGTCCCAGGCTCTATGGCGCTCTACTTGTCACACTCCAATTCTGTATGCAAATCAGTTACTAAGTTTTTGAAAAAGAGATCACTAGGTCTCAAATATATTAGAAGTACAGAAAAAGTGATTCCACCTAAATGTTAGGAAGAACTTCTTGGCAGTAAGGGTTGTTCAACAGTGGAATATGTGTCCTCAGATAGTGATGGAAGCTCCTTCTTTGGAGATATTGGCCTCCCAAGAGAGGCCGGGATGGGCCCCATCCCTGCTGGCCTTCCACGAGCAGGTCAGGACCTTCTTATGTCAACAAGCATTTGGGGAAGGGGAAACAGAATTAAAATACAGTAAATACACTAAAATGCCATTTTAGTGTATTTACTGTATTTTAATTCTGTTTTGACCACATTGTTACTATTAAATTGTTTTTAACCCTTTTATTGCAACTTTTAAACTTTTCTAGTGTTCAGTGTTACCCACCTTGAGTCTCCATAGGGATAAAGGTGGGGAATAACAACAACAACAACAACAACACTTTATTTATATTCCACCCTTCTCAACCTGAAGGGGACTCAGGGTGGATCACAGCACACATTCAATGCTGTCTTTTGGAAGGGACACAGAATAAAAAGGAGATATATTGTGTTGTGTTGGCATCCAGTTGAACATCCAGCTTGTCGGTGCCTTTGAAAGTTGCCAGCCACACGGGGGTGCTGTTGCTCCATCCTCTATGATGAAGAGCCATCAGGACTTCCTCCTTCCTTTTGGTCACTGGCATTCTTTGATCTTTTTCTTTAGGGTATCATAAAATACCTCCCCCGCATTAGTGGTACCTAATTTCTCTAATGTGTAAGCTGTTTTCGAACTGCTTAGGTAAACAGTGAGCAGGGCTGACAGTCAGGTGTTCACGCTGACCCAGGGCTTCGAACTTACAACCTTTTGGTTGGTAGATCTTATCATTGCTGGTGATTTACCAGCTGTGCTAAAACCTCGGCCCTAAATATGATGGTGATGATGATGATGATGATTTTTAGAAGTTGGATAGCTATCTGGAGGGGATGCTTTGATTGTATATTTTCCCATGAAAGAGGATTCAACTGGATGACTCTTGAGGTCTCTTCCAACTCTAAGATGCTGTCATTCTATGAGTCAAGCCCCTTGTGTCCTCCTGATTTTTCCTATTAAATACTCCAAAATGACAGGCAGAATATGAACAAGTGAATTCTCCCCACCCATCCACCACCATCACCACCACCACCATTTATTTCCACAATAAACTATTGGTCCTGTAAATTTTTTGCCAGCCATAGAGTTTTAACAAGCTACCCAATATGTGTTGATTCAGAAAGAAGTAAAATTCCTTCCAACTGAAAGGCTGCATTATTATGTTTTAAAATGCTACCTCAGCCACTAAATCTTATTAATTGGTAGCACCTTCTTGCCAGCATCAAATTTGTTCTATTTATTTCCAGTTCACTGCTTCTAAAGTCAGTGATCAAGTGATATTATTATTTTTGTTAAATAAACCCAGCAGGATAGGACAGGGCCCGAGATGTTTTGTTGCTTCTAGTGAAGAGGAAGATAGTACCCTCTCTAACTTCTATTCAAGTGAAGCTCACTAGACTGGCAGCTGAACTGTTGGAATAAGATTCAGTTGCCAGTCTAATCAGTTTCTCTACATAGAAAACCAAAGGGGTGCCATCTGGCTTTTTGTCTTAGGCAGCAAAAAAACTTTGGACCAGTCTTTTCCACTTGAGAAGATAGCAAATTATATTTTTTCCTCTAACACTATGGAATCACTTCTTGATTGTCCATGATAGATCACACATCTTGTCCAATGATAGGGGTGGGCCCAGATCCTAAGTCTGTCACCAGGTCTGCCTAATTGAGGAACTTCATACAATCTGGCAATTAAAGGGGCCCTGGTTCCTTTTGTACCTGAAAATGTTTTCAAAAGAGGCCCGGGACCCATGCTAGAGGTAGCCTCAGCCTGCAATTCTAGACAGTTCATAATTCCAGTATGCTGTTTGGTTGGTTTCATAGCATCCTTGATAGAACTAGGCACAGACTGTATGTAAAAAGAAGTGAATCCTTCAAAAGCAGAATGAGATTGAGTTGCCTTGAGTGTCACACTGGGAAAAAAATATAAGGAAATATCATTATCATCATTGTAAAAGGATAAGACACCTCTTTCCCCAGGTGCCATATTCTTCCTATAAAGCTAAAGGCAAAGAAGTAGAAAATATAGCCATGGCTCTTCTCACTCCTTCGCCCTGTCCTCATCTGCTGTGGGGTCATAAAGGGACAGTAGTTGCCTATATAAAGGGACAGTTCCAAGGGATGGCATATCTTCTAACCTTGAGAAACCTGGATAAGCTATGTGATAGATAAGTTCAACAGTGACAAATGCAAGATACTCCCTTTAGGCAGACAAAATGAAATGCAAAGATACAGAATGGGCGACGTGTGGCTCAAGAGCAGTACGTATGAAAAAGATCTTGGAGTCCTCGTGGACAACAAGCTAAACATGAGCCAACAATGTGATGCGGTGGCAAGAAAAGACAATGGGATTTTGGCCTACATCAATAGGAATATATTGTCTAGATCCAGGGAAGTCATGCTATCCCTCTATTCTGCCTTGGTTAGACCACACCTGGAATATTGTGTCCAATTCTGGGCACCACAATTGAAGAGAGATATTGACAAGCTGGAATGTTTCCAGAGGAGGGTGACTAAAGTGATCAAGGGTCTGCAGAACAAGCCCTATGAGGAGTGGCTTAAAGAGCTGGACATGTTTAGCCTGAAGAAGAGAAGGCTGAGAGGAGACATGATAACCATGTACAAATATGTGAGAGGAAGTCATAGGGAAGAGGGAGCAAGCTTGTTTTCTGCTTCCCTGGAGATTCAACGTGGAACAATGGCTTCAAACTACAAGAAAGGAGATTCCATCTGAACATGAGGAAGAACTTCCTGACTGTGAGAGCCGTTCAGCAGTGGAACTCTCTGCCCCGGAGTGTGGTGGAGGCTTCTTTGGAAGCTTTTAAAAAGCGGCTGGATGGCCATCTGTCAGGGCTGCTTTGAATGCAATTTTCCTGCTTCTTGGTAGGGGGTTGGACTGGATGGCCCATGAGGTCTCTTCCAACTCTATGATTCTATGATATCACATGTCTAAAACAAAACATTGCTTCAGGGCCTAATATCCACAGCTGACTAGGAACAAAAACATAAACATGTTTTCTTGTCGCATGCCTCTTTTTCAAGTCATATGGAGAACATCAGAGCAACAATTGGTAAGGGGACCTATTTCAGATTAGGCAGGGTATATCTTTATGTTTTTCATAGTGTTTCCTAAACTCTAAATATTTCCCATTCTCCCAGAACAAAAGCTCTTGGAAACCCAGAGGTACCAATATTTATCATCATTGACACTGATTTAATGGAAGTTGTCACGTAACCTGGTTTATCTGCCTTTGGCAGCACAAAATTGTCACAGATATTTGTGGTTCTATAAAACAAAGCAAAATAAGTATTTCTGCCTGGATGGTTATCAGCCAAACTAGCCAGTTTTGTTTTGTCATCTGGTTCTCTGTTCATTTTAGCTCTGTATTGCTTCAGTGTGAATCAATTTGCAAATTTGCATTATTATCATTACTATAGGTGTGCAGCCACAGAACTGGCAAGTTAGTTCAAATCAATATATGAAATTCAGACACACATGCATGCACACACCTAATTGTTTCCTGGCTGTCATTGCCCCAGAGGATTGCAAGTCACAATGCTTAAGCAACGACTTGAATTATAACAAGCATAATTTCTTGGTGGCTCACACTACTTTTTACAACTTCCCTGTTTCTTCCCAGACTTCAACTAGCCTCCCATAGTTTCAGATATCCTTAAGACTAATGTAAGATTTCATTTCAAGCCAAGATGACAATAAACCTTACACTCATGGAAATAGGGCGGCAAAGCCTGACAGCTTTGTTCCCTGAGCAATTGGAATGCTTATGAATATTCTGTGCCATCACAACAACTCAGCAAATTAGTCCCATAGCTGTCATTGCCACATGCACAAGGCAATATTCATTTGTTATTTATTTACAATGCATTTCCAAGTATGCTGGAGACCAGCCCATTAAATTAAGTCATGTGGATGAACTGTAGAGTTTTCCCACCCCCTTATAAGAAACAGGCATCTTATACAATAGTGTAAATCTAGTCCTGTGCTATACAATTTTTCTTTCTTTCTTTTTGTTCCCACTGCATTGGCATGGCTTTGGGATCATAAACATCAAGTGAAAGAAGGCTCCTTTCACTATTCCCCATTTTAAAGTCTGCTATACAAGGCTATACTTTGGAATAACAATTGGCTTTGGCTGAGGTCTTATGTCATGTGGTTCCCCATTCTCCCTATCTCAAAATAGGTCTTGGAGAGCAAAACACAAGTGTCTACTGTGTCACTGAAGTCATATTACAAGCAACCGCTGTATCCCTAGGTCTATTTTAAATATATATAGTATTTGAGCATTCCAATTAAAATATATGAGCATCTGTGTTGTCGAAGAATGGAATGTATCCAGAGGAGGGTGACTAAAATGATCAAGGATCTGGATAACAAGCCTTATGAGGAGTGGCTTAAAGAGCTGTGAATGTTTAGCCTGAAGAAGAGAAGGCTGAGAGGAAGCATGATAGCCATGTATAAATATGTGAGAGGAAGTCACAGGGAGGCAGGAGCAAACTTGTTTTCTGCTGCCCTGGAGACTAGGATGTGGAACAATGGCTTCAAATTGCAAGAAAAGGGATTCCATCTGAACATTAGGAAGAACTTCCTGACTGTGAGAGCTATTCAACAGTGGAACTCTCTGCCCTGTAGTGTGGTGGAGGCTCTTCTTTGGAGGCTTTTAAACAGAGGCCATCTGTTGGGGGTGCTTCAATGAAATTTTCCTGTTTCTTCGCAGGGAGTTGGACTGGATGGCCCACGAGGCCTCTTCCAACTCTATGATTTCTATGAAGGCTTTCATGGCTGGAATCACTGGGTTGCTATTAAGTTTTCCAGGCTGTATGACCATGTTCCAGAAGTATTCTTACCCATATATGTTGGTGAAACGTCAGGAGAAAATGCTTCTGGAACATGGCCAGGAAAACACACAGCAACCCAACCTAAATGAGCATAGTTAAATGGATTTTGACCATCTGAGCAAAGCCGCCCTTTTTCTTGCTTTAATTTATCCAGTGAACAGGACCATTGCCGCCCTTACAATCCATTCTGTTTGAAGTGAGTCCAGATTTAGATCCATGATTATAATACCTTATTTACAATCTAGATTTCCACCCCCAATTGTAACACAGATTGAGCATCCCTTATCCAGAATTCCAAAACACTCAAAATTGTCCACATAAATGGCTGAGAAAGTGATACCTATGCTTTCTAATGTTTCAGTGTACACACATTTTGCCTTATGCACAGAGATATTGAAAATATTGTATAGAATTTTTCAGGATATGAATATAAGATATGCATGAAACGTAAACGCATTTTCTATTTGGACTTGGGTCCCATCTTCAAGATACCTCATTATGGACATATATGCAAGTATGAGGGTTCCAAAATTTTAAAAAATCCAAATTCGAAAGCACTTCTGGTCCCAAGCATTTTAGATAAGGGATACTCAACTTGTATTAAGCAATTTAACTTTAAAATGATTCAGACGGCAGGGAAGGCAGATAGGCTTCCTTTGCCATTTTAATTTAGCTTCAACCAACTTTGACTAAATTTAAGTGATTGAAAAAAGGAATGGTTGCATATGAGCCAAATTAGATGTGCATATGTCTTCATATGTGAAAAGAAAACCCATTCCTTCCCACCCTAGTTCTGGACCTGACCTGCTAAAATGTCCAAGAAAGTGGGGGTATTAGGTGTGCCTGGGGACATCTACAAGGTTAGAGAAGACACTTTCCATCCTAATGAATAAATGGCCCCTTGTCTGCTTAGCATCTCTCTCCTGTGCCGGTAACAAATACAGGCAGAATCAATTTTCTTCCCATCTGAGCAGCTAATTAAAGGGCTTCTGTGATGCAAGGCTACCAGTGAAATGGCTGTTTGCATTATGCTTGCTTTCCTGTTGCGCTATGTGGGATTCCTCTCTTTTTTTTCAGCAAGGAACTTAAACAGAGCAATTTCTCAGAGAGCCAAGAAGCGACACCAGAATGGGGCGAATGACTAATGACGCCAAATAGAGCTAACTGCCTAAGAACTTGCATACACAAATAAGGAGTGATCAGATAGTCAATACAATCCCAGAGATTGTTTATATTCCTACTGGAAGGAGTGAGTGGGTGCATGCTAGTCCTAGTTATTTATTGCAAATAAAGGATTCCTCAAGGCATCTGTAGTATTCATGTGGCTGGTGTCATTATCATCGTTGCCATCTGGTACTATGTGCCCTATTTATTAATTTTTCATATCGAGCGAACCAAGGGTACATTTGTGAAGTGTTTGAGAAAACACAAAGTTTAAAAACTTGGCATTATATTAAATGTCCTTTGACCAGTAGCTGGCCACTCATCAAAGGAGTGCCTCTGGTATTTCTATAAGAAGGTCCCCCATTGTGCATGTGGCAGGGCTCAGGCTGCATTGTAATAGCTGATTTGTGGTTTACTCTTCTCCACACTCACATGTCATGGATTCCACTTTGCAGCCCCATTTCGTTTGGTTGGATCTGCATCTCGTGGTGCATCCTCTCGCAGTCTGTTCAGAGCCTTCCAAGTCGCCCAGTCCTCTGTGTGCCCAGGAGGGAGTCTCCCATTTGGTATCAGCCACAGATTGAGGTTCTGGGTTTTAGCCTGCTACTTTTGGACTCTTGCTTGTTGAGGTGTTCTTGCGAGTATCTCTGTAGATCTTAGAAAACGATTTCTTAATTTAAGGTGTTGGCATGCTGGCTGATATCTGAACAGGGGATGGGCCAGGGATGTCACTGCATTGGTCCTTTCATGTGCCCTGAACACACACCATAGTTTTTAAATGCTGAAATGTTTACAGCGATGAAGAATGAATTTCTATAAATGAATAAATAGTGCACATTTGACTATGGCAGACATCTTCCTCACCCACTCCTCTTTGCATATTTGAGCTATGGCATCCTTTTCCAGTTCTTCGTATCATTGAGGGATGGCACCAAGGTAAGCAGTGCTCTCATGTCTATAATGATTACATGGCAGTCACAAATTCAACAGGACAATGTTTTATACTGAAATCAAATTGGGGGGAGGGGGGGGCACCTCAGATCTTCATATTATATCTGGTCTTTTGCAATGTACAGTGGTAGTCGGGGAACATTACCATATCATGTTTGTCATTTTGGAGTATTAAATCCAAAAAAAAAAATCAGGAAGACACCAGGGGCCTACACAATCATACAGTTGGAAGAGACACAAAGACCATCCAGTCCAACTCCTGCCATACAGGAAGACACAATAAAAACACTCCCAACAGATTGCCATCCATCCTCTATTTAAAAACCTCCAGAGAAGAAAACTCCAGCATATTCAACTGTCAAACACTTTTTACCATCTGGAAATTCTTCCTAATTCTTAAGTGGAATCTCTTTTCCTGTAGTCTCAATCCATTGATTTGTGTCTTAGAGTACATCTACATTGTAGAATTAATGCAGTTTGAGACCATTTTAAAGGTCATGGCTTAATGCTATGGACTCCTGGGAGTTGTAGTTCACTAGATATTTAGTTTTGTTTGCCAGAATGCTGGTGTCTCATCAAACCACAGCTCCCATCATTCCATAGCATTAAGCCAAGGCAATTGAAGCAGTATCAAACTGTATTAATTTTTTAGTTTACCCTGTAGACCCTTTGGAACCTCTTCACACGGGGAAAATTTCGGCTGCAACTCAACTTTGCCACAAAACCCATCTCACACCAGAGAAGTACTTCCAGGGCGGCTCCATGGCAAAACTGCTGCGGAACTGAAGCTGTGGCCAAAAAAAAGCTGGTGGTGGCAACACTGGGGGCTTCCCATTGATGCATTGCCATGTGATGCATTGCCATGTGCTAAGGTAGGGGGAAGCCGAGACGGTATGGGACATGGGGTGATCCACAGCTGAATGTCTGAAGAGGTCCTTGGGAAGATTTTTCAGGTTTTCTAGGCACTTTAGGAAGATTTTAAGCATATCAGCCATTTACCATCATTGTGGGTTTTTTTTTTAATTCTATAGTGTAGCATCAATCAATCAATCCAATCCAATAAGCCTTTATTGGCATATACATAGCAAAGAAGTATAAAATACAGTAGAAACCATAGAAAGGGGAACTTAACATTTGCTACACATTCAGTTTACGGACTTCATTCAGGAATCTTGCCACTGAAAGGCAGCAGTTAAAATCTTGACAATTTAAAAGCATAATTACTTTGTCTGAGTCATTGTAGTTTTTCAAGGAAGTGAAGTTTTAGTGGGACCAAGCTGGGAGCTGGTTACATGCCAGGAAATCTTTAACCTGATACACAACCTAAAGTCAAATAGGGCCCCAGGCAGTTATGCCACTATCCCTGAAATACTGAAGGCAAACCCACTATGGTGGGCAAATCTGCTAGCAAACCTTTTTACAAGGATCAATGAAATGGGGTCCATGCCAAAGGCATTGACCTCCTCCATAATGGTCCAAATATTCAAAAAAGGAGACCAAAATGATCCAACAAACTATTGACCAATTAGCCTGCTCTCTATAATAGGAAAGATGTATGCCAAGTTTCTCCAGACTAGGATAGATTCATGGGTCAACCAAAACAACATAATTGGCCCCGAGCAAGCAGGATTATCTAAGGGGAAATCAACATTAGATCAGGTCCACATCTTGGCTCGCCTAACCAACAAATACTCTATAGTGTAGTAGTACTGTTAATTTTGCTGCTGATCCTCTTGAAGCTGCAGTGAATTGAAAAGAGACATTCCCTCCTTTTGTGGGAATTACCTTTCAATTGAAATCCGCTAAGGTGGTAAAATGTAGTGTGGATTTAATGCTTCACAACTGTGAAGCTATACATTTATTCAAATTGTACCCTGCATTTCACCCTTTTGGAACCTCTATATATAAGCTTTGTCACCCACTCCTCTTTAAATGGCTATCCAGTCCCAGCCTAGTTTAATGATAAGGAAGCAAAAGCATGGCCTTGAATCAGTCCTCCATAGCTGCCAGGTGGACAACAGAATGTGCCAGGAGATAATACCTCCCTTTGGTCTTAGGTAATCTCCACTATAGTGAACTGTATAGGGTTTATACATTATGCTGTTGTTGTGTGTCTTCAAGTCATTTCCCACTTACAGTGACTGTTGGGGTTTTCTGGAGCTGAAAGTGTGAGACTTGACAAAGATCATCAAAGGGGTTTTCATGGTGGGGATTCAAATTATGGTCGCCAGGGTTGTAGTCCAATACTAAAACCAGTTTGGCACACTGCGTCTCATATGGTATAGAAGTGTTTTTAATTTTGTGTGTGGGGAAAAATCAGAACTTGCAAACTTTATGAAAATCATTGTTTTATTTTATGCTCAGTTTTTGTGAAACCTAAGTGACTCTTGATACCATAAAGTCAACATATCACATCTTATATACAAAGAAAATCAGGTTCAGCTTGCTTGGATGGGAGACCACCAATGAATACCATGTGATGCAGGCTGAATTTCAGAGGAAGGAAATGGCAACACCACCTCTGAGCAATTATTTCCTAAGAACCCCCTATGAAATTCATTGCCATAAATCAACAGGGATTTTGAGGGCATATACAAACAGAAGCAACCACCCTAAATCAGTGCCAACTGGGTATACTAAGTGGGGTGTCCATGCACCTTGCATTGTAAAAAGGAAAAGGAGGGCAGAGAGAAGCCCATCGCCTGCAGTCTTGCCCAATGAAAACACAAAGATACAGAGAGAGACTGTAACCTCCCATCTGTCCTCTTGCCCTGATCCCATTGCTTCCTGCTTTGAGGTCTCATTTAAACATAGGAGTACATGACTGAAAATGATTAAGGAATAACAAAACCTCCATGATAATCAGCATGCCTGTAAATGGGAGCTGACATTTCTTCCTCTGCTATGCCAGCTTGTTAAGGCAGTTAATTATTGTTAATTATTGTTTTAAATATGTTGGTGGCATTTTGAACATTATTATGATTCATCCTTTGTAACTAGCTGAAACAATTATTACACAAAGCAGTCCCATTGATTAAAGAAATATTGATGTCTTGCCTGCCTTCATGCTTTCCAGCTATACTGCTTGATATACCGAAAAAGCCTCCCCATCTCTGTTTATAAAGCCAAGTCCTTCAAAATCCAGTTAATTTGCCAATCCTTTAATGGCTTGTGTCATGACCTATAAAGGATTGCATGATACCCACATTACTTGGACACATCCAGTTCCCTGTTAACCCTTTTGTCTGATGCAGGACAGTCACAATAGAAAACATACAATTCATTTATAGAATTTTCTGCCTCCAGAAATGCAGCCGCAGCAAAGAAAAACAACAAAAAATAAAATAGCCACAACAGAAGTGTTTCACTGAAATAAAAAAGCTCCAGCTGTCAGTTTAACAAGTAACTCATAGAAAAACATGTAGTTTCTCTTTGAGATGTCATTGGGAATGTAAGATATAGGATTCAAAGATCCTGAAGCCATAGATTTGTGGGAAAATCTGTTCTGTAAGGTCTCCAGAAAAAAAAGTTAAATCACAGGATGCAGAGTCAGAAGCAAGGGTCATATCTACATTGGCCACATACCCCAAATTAGGCCAGAACTCACTCCTGGACATCCAGATAATGTTCAGGGACTTCCAACCCCTAAAAGGTAAAGATAAAGGTTTCCCTTGACATTAAGTCTAGTCGTGACTGATTCCGGGGGGTAGTGCTCATCTCCATTTCTAAGCTGAAGAGCCAATGTTGTCCATAGAGACTTCCAAGGTCACGTGGCCAGCATGACTGCATGGAGCGCCAATACCTTCCCACAGAAGTAGTACCTATTGATCTGCTCACATTTGCATGTTTTTGAACTTCTAAGTTGGCAGAAGCTGGGCCTAACAGTGGGAGCTCATCCCACTCCCTGGATTCAAACTGCCTATCTTTCGGTCACTAAATTCAGCAACTCAGCAGTTTAACCAACTGTGCCACCAGGAGCCCCCTAACACAAGGTAAAACCAGTTCACCTGACTTTACCTTACATTAACAGACATCAAGGAATGCTCCACAGTTCAAGGTTTGAGTGAGTGGGTGGGTCTGCTTTAATTCAATCCAGCCCTGCTGTTTACATGGATCAGTGCCATTATTCAGTTTGATTTGCATTCCATGGAGTGGGAAAAGGGGGATAGCATTTATGTTTCCTATTTTTTGTTGCTGTGGAAGCAGCAACAAAGCTATTATTGGGCATTTTTGCCAATATCACAAAGGGGTAACAAAGGGGAATGCCCCCTCCCTGCCGCCCTCCTCTTTTCTTCAATTTATGTGGACACCTTTGCCATGCCTAAGCTGCTGCTGCAGCAACAACAGGCAATGTAAGGATGACCATCCACCTAGCCAAACTGGGTTAGGTCCAACTGGACAGTCAACACTCTGGGTTGTTGTAGGTTTTTCGGGCTGTATGGCCATGTTCTAGAAGCATTAGACCGCACAACCTCTGAGAATGCCTGCCACAGATACAGGTGAAACGTCAGGAGAGAATGCTTCTAGAACATGGCCATACAGCCCGAAAAACCTACAACAACCCAGTGGTTCTGGCCATGAAAGTTTTTGACAATACAGTCAAGACTCTGCTCTCATTGCTGCCATTGTTCAGAAGTGAAAAGGTGTAAATATCCCTACTTTGTACTGGCTCTGGATTTAGGTGTCTGTGTAGATGAACTCAAGAAAGCAAGCAATTTTCATATGCATACACAGAGAAGTCTACCACTTTGAACTCTGCCACATTCCTCTTTTTGACAGGCTCTTCCAGTCTCAACATCTTTCTGCCTGAGATAGAGGATCTACTCATGGGTGCCTATATATAGGGCTGTGGTGTATAAACTCACTACAGGTATTCTCCATACCTGCTTAAGCTTGTCACTCTGCTACCCCTTCCTCTCCTGCAGCCATTACTCCAAAAAGTTCTTTTCAAATGCTCTCTGTGGATAGACAACAGCGCTGTTGGTTCAATATAATCCATCCCTCAAATCTGTAAATGTCAGAAAGCTACTGCCACTCCAAAGATGACTGGGATTTCTGCTTGTTTACTACCAATAAAGTGTTCCTGTGACTAAAGATGCCATATAAATAAAAAGATAATTGATGTCATTTAACTCCAGTTTAGGGGGGTGGATAGGAGTTGCAAAAGGTGAAGGGCCTTCTTCCTCCTTCCCTCCCCTCACTCTCGGTCATTACCCTTGTTGAAGGTTTGGTTTCTTAATGTTTCTTCAATAACCCTGCCTTGTGGGAACATTAGCCTTACTGGTAAACAGCTGCTATCATCAGAGGCTAGCTGTTGAGGGAGACAGGGTTGCACACTGCAGGTTTTCCAGACCCATTGCTAGTGAATTCAGCAATAAACAATTTAAGATGCCCCCCATCTCTCCCACCCGACCTCACCACCCCTGTCCTAGTTACTGGGAAAAGCAATGAAGGATGCCAGCAAATTAATCTTGCTGTAAGTCTATCTAAAGGGCTTGGAAACAAGCGAGGCTACTGCTGATGCTGTCTTCTGTACATCTCTGACCATTAAGTGTCAGTGCTATTGACTCGCGGGAACACTTAATGCTCCCATTTATTTTAATTTCATATCACTTTGCACTGGTCCTTTAGAAACACAATTGTAGGCTTTGCTTTATGTTGAGTCAATATCAACCAGGCAGCCTGCAGTCAGCTGTGGCTTCTTAAAAGTCACCGTGTCATTGGCCACAACCAGCAAAAGGATTTCTAATTTCTCAACAAAACAGATGAAGATTACAAGTTACTGTAAAAGTTAGTATACTATTGCACCCACCCATGTAATTGCTCTTTCTTTCTGGAGCATGACCAAATGCCAGTTCTGGCTTGGGATGATCTCGTTTATAGCCCAACACATATGGAAAACACCAGGCTGGGAAAAGCTGTGCGCCACAGTTGGAGCATGTGTGCATGCGTTTAACCATTTCCACAATGTCAGGACACCATTTCTATTCATTCCCACAAAAGTTCTTTGAGCTATATTTTTTTTTCTAGTTTACAAATGGGAAACTGAGGCTCAAAGTCACACACAGTTCATGTCAGAACTACAATTTATATAAAAAGAAAAAGAAAAAAGAAAAACAGCTGGAGGTGAGAGCTGTTCTACAGTGGTCTGCACTGCCTTGCCACCTCATCACATTTACCGCCGCCCCCCTATTTTACAGACGGCCACTGTAAATTTCCTGGGAGTCATGGCTGCCATCAGACAACTTCTGGTCATTGCTTTGCCCCCCCCCCCCCCCAAATAAATAATAATAATGATAAAACTTTATTTATATTCCATCCTATCTCCCTGGATGGACTCGGCGGCAGATTCCAAACATAAAAGACAAACATTCAATGCCCAAATACAACAACAACAACTACTACTACTACTACTACTACTACTACTATTACTACTACACCACAAACCTGGTCTCAGAATTATAGACCAAATATGAAATTGGACAAATCTGTAATCATGAGGAGAAATCATGAATTTAGTCAAAATAGCACTAAGGACT
The DNA here is from genome assembly GCF_037176765.1 of Anolis sagrei. Lineage (NCBI taxonomy): Eukaryota > Metazoa > Chordata > Lepidosauria > Squamata > Anolidae > Anolis > Anolis sagrei. The sequence continues at coordinate 46,864,375 of NC_090021.1, read as the reverse complement.
TGTTATTTGGACTCAAAACAATATGTCATGGGTTCCGTGACAGTCTCTGTTCTGTTTTGGAGCTTTCCATGGTGAAAAGGGGTGTTCCAACGGGTGGTCCTTAGCAGCGAGCTGTCATCCCTCTTTACAGAAGTGCATAATAACTCCTTCCCTTTGCAAATTTCTTGTTATTTTTTATTAATGACAGATATAGCATAATAGAGGCACTGAAGAACAGAGTACAGGCAGTTTTCCGTTGCTGGTTCATTCCAATTATAATATTGTACTTAGCAAAGAGCTGTCGTCCCTGTTTATAGAAATACATGATTGGTCCTTCCTATGGAAAGAAGTGCTTTAAAACAGCATCCCTGTTTCAAGGGTCCAACAGGTTGTGATGCAGAACAATTGAACCCCATTAAAAGCAATGGTTTAAAACAGCATCTCTTTCTCAAGAGTCCAATGGGCTTTGTTGCAGCACTATTGGATCCTATTGAAAGCAATGTTTTAAAATAGCACTCCTGTCTCAAGGGCCCAATGGGTTTAGATGCAGATCAATTGCATTCCATTGAAAGCAATGTTTTAAACAGCATCCCTGTCCCAAGGGCCCAGTGGTTTAGATGCAGAACTATTGCATCCTATGGAAAGGGATTCTGGCACTGCATTGCATGAAGAAAAAAATGCTGGGGGCAAAGACTTAATGCCTATGTGTGATGAGGAAGATAGCAGGCACCTACGGGGAAGCATTAAAACTCTGATGAGAGAAGAATGAATGAAAATGAGTGAGGGAGGACTGGAACGTATGATCAGCTTCTGATTTCTCTCTTTTTTTAACTTAATGATGCCTCTCAATACTGCTGTCTGGTAAGGTCCTTGGAGTATGGTTGGGTCTCCTTCTCTGGAGGCTTTTAGACAGAGACTGGATGACTATCTGTCAGGAGTAGTTTGATTGTGTATTCCTGCACTGAAGTGGGTTGGACTGGATGGCTCTCAGGATCTCTTCCAATTCTATGATTCTATTATTCTAAGTAAAAAAAGATGGGAAAAATATCTCAAAACAGAGGACTGACAGACAAAGAATTCTATGATTTTTTTAGAATGTTCAGCATAGCTAACAACAAAATGTGTCAATCAATCTCTAGAATACAGCACTTTTCCAAGACCCCCAGCAATTTTCAAGAGTTGAGGGATGCATTTGATCCACTGCTATACAAGATACCCTCATAAGAGTTTGAGCCTTATGAATACAGACTCTTCAGAACTCCTTGGTAGCTAGTAGTCATGTGCAAAAAAAATCAGAAGAGTCGAATTCATAAGAAAACCGGAAGTTTTGTAAGTTGGAAGCCATATCCAAAGCATTTGCGTGGCCCACACTAAATATTTTAGAATCGAAACTTACCCCCTTACTTTTTAAATTTTAGTTTTGTAAATCTCGGAAAGCTCCCAAAGTCAGTTTCATATTTAGTGCAAGGAAGCAAAGCCACTAAGCCAAAAAGGCTTCCTGTCTTGGCATTCCTCCCCCTGAAATTAATGGCATCTTGGCATTAGGGGTGGTAAAAAGAAGGAGCAGTGCATTCTGGAAACAGCAGAGAACTCTGAGAAATGTAGTTTGGGAAGGGGAGGAGCCCTGTGCTAAAGAATTCAAAAGGCTCTGCTCTAAACTACATTTCCCAGTATGCATTAGTATCAGAAAGCACCCATCAGGAGAGGAGATTGGTCTGTAGCCATCCAGTATTCCAATACATTTATTAATATTCTCCACTATGATTTCTGTTCCCATGTTTAAAATAGCAGTTCCTAATTGATTCTGTCATAAAAACATGGCAAAAGTTTATTACACTGATAAAACTTTGTCTTTGCACAAGGGACGTTGTCCTATAGCATATTTTGCTTTGCCGAGTCTCCACCAATTTAGTAAAGTTTCTGCCACAAAAGCAAAGTTTTTTTAGTAGAACAACTACTTTCAAAATAACTACACCATTAAACAGAAAATAACACTTTAAAACTAGGAAAAGATTATTTTTAAAAAAACCTTGTTTACAAAAACTTTGAAAATTTGCCAAAACCCTGTGGATGAGTGAAACATTCTGAAACTTGATGGACAAAGAGTGGTAAATGTGTTCTACCACTGTAGTAAGTTTGGCCCAATAACTTTAAAAATGTGAGAAATATGAGCCCCTGAAGTTCCACCACAGTAATTATGTGAAAATATAGTTTGGGAATCAAGGAGCTGTAAGCATTTAAAAATTCGCCAACAATCTGTGTATAAGTGAAATGTTCTGAAATTTGCTGGACTAACAGTGGTAAATGTGTTCTCCCATTGTAGTAAGTTTCACTCCAATAGTTTTAAAAATTAGGGAGCTAGGAGCTCCTGAATTTCCCCCAATTACAGTAATTTAATTATGTGCAATTACTGTAACAAAATACTAACAAAAATTCAGTAGTCCCATTATATTAATAAAATTTTCACTAAATATACTTTAGAGATGAAGTGCCAGCATCTCCCAGTTTTGTAATGAATGACTTTTGAACCATTTTAATGGGTCGCACATCCCTAGTAGCTAGTATAAATTATCTATCATCCCTGGTCCTCTTAATATGGAAATCTTAGAAGAGAACCAAAGAGGAAATCTCCATTCACAAAATATTAAAAAATGTAAAATGACACAAAATCTTCCTTCAGTGGAATCACCTTGGGAGCAACATAAAGCTTGTCATTGCAGAAGTACAGCTTAAACACTATACTCGGAAATGGGAGATGATTGAGTCTTAATCCTAGCAAGTGAAACTTGACTAGCTCCAGGTAATCATTTATTATTATCTCTGACAGACCTCTTTGCATCAATTCCCTTCCTGCAGCCATTTATAAGAGATGTTTATGTAGCAAAGCAAAACACGTTTGAAGAGGTCTTTTCCCAGTGCAATAAAGTCCTTTTCTCACATAGACTGTGAAATCAGTTGCTGTTGCAAACATACACTCTCATCGGCACAGATCAAAATCAAACAGAAGTTCCTCTTCAGGGGATGCCCCAGGCAGAGTCAAACACAGCAGCTTTCCATGGAGAACTGCAGTGTTCCCTCCTAATCACTGTTGTTCCTTTATCAGCTTGTGCTGTCATAATTGAACATCATCTCATTTTTATGCATATCACAGGATCGGAAAATATTCATCTCTGCTAGGGGTGTTTACATTCCAGCAAGCAATTCTCAGATAAGCTCAAGAGGGAGATTCTGCATCCTGAGAAGTAAACAGATGAACAGTGCCTCCATATTTATCTCCTTCCCCACTCATCAGGAACCTTTCCATGTATTCCAAAAGTAGCATGGAAATATGAACTAAGAAAAAGAATTAAATTTGTGAGTAGTCACAAAGAGAAATGCTGCAATAGTTGGTGACCCCTTTTTGAACACAAATATGTACAGTAAGACCCCCAAAACTATATCCAAGTGGGATGCCTTCTCCAATAGCACTGGTTATCACTTCACACTATACATTTATAGCACTGTGATTCCACTTTAACCCCCATGGAATCCTGGGCTTTGCATGGAAGTTAAGTTGGAATCAAAGTACTCTTAACTGGGTAATGTGAAATACCCCTAAGATGTTTCTTAAGGTTAAAAAGAAGTACTGAATCTTGAGTTTTTCCAGCTGGTAATACTTACTATTGGATTTGTGATTCTGCTGTTTAGAAAATATTGGTCTCTTGCTTTTGGATACTTTGAAAACTCAAATAAATGACTTTCATATTCCTATTCCCATTTTGTAAGAGTTGTGTGTATTCTGAGCACAAGTACAAACATGTAAAGTGAGAATTAGCTCCCAAAATATCCATCAGCTGTCTCTGAATATAATGTAATGAGACTGTGATGTGTTTACTTTTGGAATAAAACACACACACACACAGCTCAGCTGTGGTTATTTTTAAAACGTTAATTGTTTGGCAAAGAATTTAAGCATTTCCAGGAGAAAGTGTGAGTTCACTGGCAAAATTAAATTACCTGGGGGCAGTTGGCTAGGATGCAACAAAGGCATACGGCTGGGCTTTTAGGGAGTGAAATATAACAGAACTGATGGCTGTGAGTTCGTGCAGCTTTGCCAGTTCTTCTTATTCTGGAGCCAGAGCACCCCCTGCTAGTTGTTCCCTGGGTTTTTCACACAGCGGGGTCTGTGAAACCCAGAGCTTTCTTGCAGCCTGAAATAACCACTGTTATTCCTGCTCTGATCTGCTGTTTGGCAAAAATACCAAGTACTGCAAACTTGGGCTGGTTTAATAAGCAAACAGAATGATGCCACTCAGTTCTATCTATGTTTACTTACTGCATTGAATGGGACCTTCAGGGCCTGCCCCAGAAATTTGCTGTCCAAGACACAAGACTAGAGATGCTTCTGCCTCCATTCCACAAATAGAAACTGACCAAATTGACAGCTCTAACTTTGACACTGATAGATAGGCCAGCATCTTCAGCTGCACCTGCATGAAGCAGGGTAATTAAAGAGATGCAAAACAGGTTGTTTTACACACACAATTCTGTTGTCCAAAAACTTGCAACTGCTCTGTGACTGTCAGGATCTTCTGTCTCACTCTATCTAAGGACTTTATAAAACCAGCCCATTAGCATTGGTAGTGGTTACATACTGCATTTAGTACTTTTGATATCACACTTCTCTTCAGTACTACAATTTTACAGAAATTATGCAATTTCAGCATAAAAACAAAAAAGTGCAAAGATATATATATATATCACCATGTTTCCTTGCATAATAGTTACCACCACATAACAACTGTACTCTATTTTTTTGGTCTGCAAAATTGGTGTTTTTGTTTTCTTCACATACTAGTTGCATCTTTGATTCAGCAAGGGTGCTTCACTCACTCGCTTGCTTGCAATACTTGTGTAATAGCCACACCCACTTTTTCCTGTCCAAAAGGGGGTAAAAAGTGTTATTATTATGTGATGAAATATGGTAAAGGAAAATAGCCAGTTGTGAAATAGCTGGGGTGCGGGGAGGAGGAGAATTCTGACTTGATATTTTAATATTTATATTTATAACCTGTCTTATGGCTAGGATGGTAAACTTGGTTTGTATAGTTGTTTTAACTACAGTATATTACTTTATTTTATTGTTAAAGGTAAAGGTTTCCCCTTGACATTAAGTCTAGTTATGCCCGACTCTGGGGGTGGTGCTCATCTCCATTTCTAAGCTGAAGAGCCAGCAATGTTCATAGACACCTCCAAGGTCATATGGCCAACATGACTGCATGGAGCGCTGTTACCTTCCCGCAGAAGCGGTACCTATTGATCTACTCACTTGCATGTTTTCAAGCTGCTAGATTGGCAGAAGCTGGGCCTAACAGCAGAAGCTCACCCCGCTCCTAGATCCAAACCAACAAGCTTTTGGTCAGCAAGTTCAGCAGCTCAGCTGTTTAATCCACTGCACCACCAGGTCAATTATTATTAATTGACAAGGTCAATTATTGTTATTTTATTCCAATTGATATGTTCTATGTTAACCCTTGTTGTTGTAAATGTTGCTGTAAATTTTGTCACTGGGCGTTTTATTGTTTTTGGTTAAATTCTATGTATATTTTATGTATTTCACTTGCGTTGTGTTGCCATGTAAGCTGTCCCAAGTCCTTTTGGGGAGATGAGTTGGGATTAAAAAAAGTATTATTATAAAGTTATTATTAATTCCACCCCAAGGTTACTTTATTGCCAGCATGCTGACACAGAAGCAGAAGGGCCCCATTGCAACAAAGTAAGTGATAGGAACATTGTGGGATTGGGAGCTATTGATGGCTGTTAGGCATGGGAGAATCATTGGCGGGGGGGGGGGGGGGGAGGGTAAACCAACAGCAAGATACACATGTTGTTGTGTAATAGAGACCATCGCCAAAGGTGACAATCCACTGCAATGCTGATTTGCCTGCCTCATGTGACAAAGTCCTAAGAGTAGCTGTGGTCCCATTTCAGTAGCTTGGGGTTTAAATACGTTTGTGTTGTCCATCTTATACCAGAACATATAATACATTAGATTCAGGATGGATGCATTAAAATATGGCAAGTACTATGTAAGTTTGATTCTCTTTTCTAACACAGGCACAAGGTTTAAGGTAATATACCTTTTTATTTTTAAAATGCACTTGATAATGTAAATGTCTGACAAGCCATAATTTCTCCAACTCAATTCTAAATATGAAAGTGAAATAGAGTTCCAAACAGAAATGGACTGTGTGTAATTTCATTTATTTTGGAATTTTCATTAATTTTAAAGACTCTGTCACATTTTTTCACCTTTTCTAGGAGAAGAAAAGAACAAAATACCTTAATACAAACAAGAATCAGAAGAATAGAACCTTGACTATTAAAAATTGCTGAAAACAACAGCATTTAAAATGTCAGAGAGGCAAAAGGACTGAATGCCAATGACGACAAGGTCAATTAGAATACAGAACTACCTCTAAGGGCCAGATACCTTCTTAAGCAGGAAGGTCATAACATTGTAACAGAAGCTCTTGAGTGCAAGAGAAGTGCCAGTGACAAAACATGCCTCCAAGTGGGAATTGTGTATCTGTCCAAGTTAATCATCTGTGTGAGATAAGCATCAGGGCACAGTAGGTGTGGAACATAGCCTCTCTGTATATTTTATTACTAGATAACAGAATTCTTCAGACAAACAAACTAGCATATGTACACACACACACAAAGAAGTAGCTATGAAGACAAAAATCCAGGTAGAATGTGGTGCCCATCTAGTTTATTGCACAGAGTGAAACATATGTGACTATCTGTCTGCCAGGCAGAAGTAGTGAGAGAGGGGGCTGTTCAGTACAATAGTCAGGTCATGGGTTCATTTACCTTAAAGCCAAAGTAGCTGGCTTATAAAATCTTGGAGGGACAGAGAAATCAGGAGATATGGCTTTCAAGAGTGTGGTAGTATCATCTCATACCCCAAGTGACAGGGTTTTTTTTTTTTTACTGTCATGGATAATAAGGGTCTTTGGAAACAGGCTATTGCTCTTGAGAAAAGAAAACTTTGTTACTACTTCATCACACTAGAGAATGAATCCACTTCAAATCCAGTTTTCTGCAGAATTCTGGGGTTTGCAGTTTAGTGAAGCTGTTGAAGGCTCCTAGCTATACTACAACCCCCAGAATTCTACAGGAGGCCACAATCAGATTTAAAGTGGATTCATTTTCTAGTGTGATGAGGTCCTAGATAGATCCAATCCCTTGGTGGATAGGTAGCTTAGTCTTGAGACTTTTTTCATCTGTTGGGTGCAAATGATGTAATGATCTTCTTTGGTCAGACTTTGTTTGAAAAACCATGTCCAGTTCTGAACACCACAGTTCAGGAAAGATATTGTCAAGTTGGAATGTGTCCAGAGCAGGGTAACCAACATGATCAAAGATCTGGAACCCATGTCCAACAAAGAGCAGCTTAGGGGAGCTGCATGTGTTTAGCCAGGAGAACAGAATGTTAAGAGGGGACATGATAGCCATATTTACATATTTGAAAGTTTGTTATATCCAGGATGAAACAGGTTTGTTTTCTGAAGCTCTATAGATTATGACATAAAGCAATGAATTCAAACAACAGGAAAAGAGATTCCAGCTAAACATAAGGAATAATGTCTTAATGGTAATTATTACTGTTTGACAGTAGAAGAACTTCTTGACCATGAGAGCTGTTCAGCAGTGGAACACTCTGCCTCAGAGGGTGGTGGAGGCTCCTCCTTTGGAAGCTTTTAAACAGAGGCTGGATGGCCATCTGTCAGGGATGCTTTTAATGTAATTTTCCTGCTTCTTGGCAGGGGGTTAGACTGGATGGCCCATGAGGTCTCTTCCAACTCTATGATTCTATGATTCTATATTCAAGAAGCAGAATGCCTCGGGGGTTTGGTGGAGCCTCCTTCTTTGGAGATTTTGTTTCTTAAAAGTCTGATTGGCCATCTGTTAGGAGTGCTTTGATGGCAGGGGTTTTAGTGGGTTGTCTTTGTGGCCTCTTATACTTCTATGGACCCATCTATGCTGACCTTTTAATGCAGCTTCAAACTGCAGACAACAAACTCCTGCAAAAGCATGCAAAAGAAATCCCTTAATGTGCAACAGCGGTTTGTGTAATCACCATACGGGTCTCAAACTGGTTCCAGGATTTCCTGTGTAATCATCTGCATAGCAAAACCCATTTTCTTCCATGCAAGCTTAAAACCACATTAAATGGTCAGTGTGAAGAAGGGGCCTATGATTCTAGTAGTGAGTGATTGGACTGCATGGTGAATTGCCTGCCTTGTGAAGGCTGTAGGCATCATATATCATTTAGATATCCTGATAGCTGGCACTTGGGAGGAGTCAGTTCCTATAAAGTATGCAGGGAAATGTGATTACGAGGCTCCTGGGAGACAAATTAAGTTGTTAGGGAACAGTTGAAAAGCCAGGACCTCCAAGACAGCTTTCTCTGAAAGATTACCTGTGCCACATACACATACCCAGCTAGACATACAAAGCTGAGGCGTTCATACGCTGCAATGAGGAGATGCCTAATGTAAGAGAATTTTAGATTTGTTAGTTATTGGCAAACACACTGAGGCAAGCTTGGAGAAAATAGGCTCCACATGAACCAGAACGGAAGCAGAATGCTACTGCATAATATGCAAAAGGTGACAGAGTAGTTTTTAAATGGAATACTAGGAAAGAACTGGAAATCATTTGGTTGAGACTGAATCATCAGCAAAGCATGAAAGTAAAATGATTGTCCAAATGATGATAGAGCTGAAATGGATTGTGACTATGGAGTAAAACATGACATCAAATCAAAGAGTTTATGTAGAAAATGCATATATGTCAAAGACATTTTAAGAAGGAAATCATGTGTAAAGTGTTTCTTTGATAATGCCAGATACCTCCAAGCCAAAATGTAAAGCCAGAGTGCTTACTTTCAGAGGAAAACACATACAGTTACAGATATCTAATTTACAAATGACTCATAGTTAAGAACTGGGGTGATACTACAGGAACTGAGAGAAATCTACCCCTACGAAGGGAAATCCACTCCTGAAAGAGTGATCATGGAGAAAAGGTGTCTCCACTGAACAGGCATGTAGCCGGGGGGGGGGGGGGGGCTCGGGGGGCTTCAGCCCCCCCCCCCCCCGAAATTCTCATGGTGGTTCGCGAAAAGGCCTTACTGGTGCATTATTTAAACTGTTATGTTTATTCATATCATGATCTGATCACCATACTCAATATATCCCATATGCATGGGGGTATTGGTAATGATACAAAAGGTTTGCTAGGCTAGACCCTCTTTCACTCAGACTCAGCCCCCCCCCGAAACTCAGCCCCCCCGAAACTCCCCCTGAAAAAAATTCAGCCCCCCCCCCCCCCCCGAAATGAAATCCTGGCTACGGGCCTGCCACTGAAGCTTTATCACCTATCATTGTTTCCACAACATTCCATTTTTTTCAAAATCCAATTACCACAGGGAAAGAAAGTGGGGTGAAATCTTCTGAACAAGGGCACATACAGCAAAACAATCACAGGAGCATGGATCCTTCCCTATGCTATCTGAAGGTAGATAGATGATAGAGTTACACTTAAAATATATCTGTTCTGACTTACACACAAATTCAACTTAAGAACAAATCTACAGAACCGATCTTGTTCAAAACTTGGTGACTGCCAGTATGTAGTGGACAAGATAGTAACTGGGGTCCCTTCTACACTGCCTTATATCCCAGGATCCGATCCCTGAATATCTGCTTTGAAATGGATTATATAGCAGTGAAGACTCATATAATCCAGTTCAAAGCATATAATCTGGGATCAGATATTGTATTATATGGCAGTGTAGACCCAGGACCCTTTTACACTGCCATATAATCCAGATTATCAAAACAGATAATCCACATTATCTGCTTTGAACTGGATTATTGGAGTCTACACTGGCACATAATCCCATCAGAAAGACCGATGCAACCATGTGAAGAGGCTACCCAGGTCATCCTGACATGAAGGAAGGCCATGCTGGAGAGAAGAGGGAGGACGGGAAAGAATGGAGAATGTTGCAAAGATAAGGGTCATCTGGTTGACTGTTAAGAGACTGTTAAGAGAGTGTAGAGTGTGAAAATGCCAATCGGCAGGAGGGGTGGGGGTTAGTTGCTAGGTATATATTAGGGGCAGTAGAGAGGATGGTTAGAATGGACTTTCTTGGATTCTGGCAAGAAGGAAAATAAAATGCTTTGTTTCAAGTTATCTTCATTGTAAGCAATAAGCATGTCTTAATTCCAAGAGCTTCCAGGTGCTAACAATCCAGTTCAAAGCAGACAATCTGGATTTTATATGGCATTGTAGAAGGGGCCTCAGTCTTGGTGAAACAGAAACAAAAAGTAGGATGTGATCATCTCTGCTTACCAACTTTATAGTAGAACTGGGAATTATTTCTTTGTTTGTTCGTTCATTCATTTATTGAACTTGATTAAATCAGAAGTGAATCTAATTTACACCAGAGATGCAGAGTTTTGCTAGTTTGAATAATCTGTATTAGTAAACAGAGTAGGAAAGTTACAGTAGTGCCTGGCTCCTCACATCCCATTCCCCCTCCAAAAAATAGCTTTTCATTTATGAATCTTTTAAAATTTACTCTGTGCTTCTGTCTTATCAACAGCAGTTGAATAACTAGCACAAGAATTTTGCTGACTCTGGGTTAAGTGGATGATCTGACAGTCATCCACTTAACCCAGATATAGAAACACAAGGATTGCAAAGTCTTTTCCAGGGTGCTTCCAGACAGCGTCAAAATCTGAGTTTTAAATGGGGGATAAAAAATCCCAGCACCTGGCTGCAGGTCTCCTCGCAGACCTGCTAGTACTGGCATTGGGTCCCCAATCATCTTCACAGGCATCCTCTGTATTGGAACAAGATGGAGAGTGAACAGAAGACATTAGAAGGTTTTTAAAAAGAAAATAACTTTGTTATGTGCTGGACTGTATAGGCACAAATGCAAATATCTTAATATAAATATAAGCAGATTTGCATGTGAGCATTTGTGGTCCAGAGCATAATGGAGGGAATATTGTTTTAAAAAACTTCTGCCAGATCTCTCTCTTTTCCTCCAATTGTTAATTCAAGCTCTGTTTAATATTATAAAGTTTTTTAAAAGAGTTTCAGAGAGTTCTAATTGCTTTCCACTTATGCTTCCCTTGAGTCACCTGTGTGTTCATTTGACAGCCCAATCAGCTGTTTTAGGCTTTTTAAAAAATGTAAGTGCATTGCAGCAGTGTACACAGGAAGGAGGGAAGGAAATCACATATTTTCCATGGTTGCAGGAATATATAGGTCAAAACCAGCACAATTCAAAGTGCTGGTTTTGACCTACAAAACCCTATACGGTTCCGGCCCAGCGTATCTGTCCGAACGGATCTCCCTCTATATCCTGCCTCGGAGTTTAAGAACTTCTGGGGAGACCCTGCTCTCAGCCCCACCTCTATCACAAGCAAGATTGGTGGGGACGAGGCGCAGGGTCTTCTCGGTGGTGGCCCCTCATCTGTGGAATTCTCTCCCCGGGGAAATTAGATCAGCAACATTCCTCCTTTCCTTTAGAAGTAAATTAAAAATATGGATTTGGGACCAGGCGTTTGGGCAATCTGACAGATGAATAAAGGACTACGACGACCAATAGGAATAGATAATGTAGAACGAAATATGGACTCTGAGTTGGTGAACGCTGAGCTTGAGATTGGTTTATTGACTGTGATATATATTGATTGTTTTAACTGTCTTAATTGTTTTAATTGCTGTTTTACATGTTTATTTGTATTATTGTGTAGGCATTGAATTGTGCCTTTTTGTAAGCCGCCCTGAGTCCCCTCTCGGGGGTTGAGAAGGGCGGGGCAGAAGTACACAAAATAAATAAATAAATTATGCACTTTTTTCAGTTAGATTTGGGATATAAGTGGAATTTTTTAACACAAGTTTTATCCATTGCAGCGAATCAGCGTAGATTTACCACTAGCTTTATTTAGCCACCCTTCCTTTAAACCCAGAAACTTCTGCATGTTAGGTGTTGTGTAGAGGGCCCCCCACTTAAGATTTTCTGTTGTGTCTCACCTGGAGGCCTCCTCAGATGAAAGAGTAGAAGAGGAGTGGCAGGAAGATAAGCCCCAGACAGAGAAAGTTAGCAACTCTAATGTTATAGAAGCAGGGCTTGGTCCCTCCTAGGTAGCACCTGCAGATATGGTTGCACTTACAGTTCAAATGAAAGGAACAGAAATACCAAAGTCACTCTTTTCTGTCATAAGGAAATGTTAATGAGGCAAGATAGGAGAATTTATAGCTGGCTATAAATTAGCTTAGACAAGGACACTCTGATGCTGTGGACAACATACCTCATGCTTCTTGGTAATCTTGTGTGATCTCCTTGACTTTGTGTATTTCTGTCATTTAGCTTGAATCTGGACTAATGTCTGTGGCAGCTCTTTTCAGTTTTGGGCTGTGGCTCAGAACTGTTTGCTTGGTTTCAGACTGTCTGGATTGTGCTTCTTCTTCTATGGATGCTGGTGTCTCCTGGGAACTGAGCTGGTTTTTACATTATCAGCCTCTGTGGACTGGAGTTATGTGCTTTACAATGGAAACCTAATTTAAAACAAGACATTTTCCTGTCCAGTTTTTGAAAGGGTACAGTGAAATTGTTAGTGGTTGGATGTTTTAAGATATAATGCTGGTACAGACTAAAGTTTTGAGATGTGTATGGGCGGTTATTTGTCCCACAAAATTTGGGGGATCAGCGGTTTGTGAGGACTTAAGGAGGGAAAGTGCTGTGCATTATGCCCTTATTGCTTTGTAGGAATCAGAAGGGAGGACATACAGTAGTTTTTCTTTTGTATATTTGGGCATATATTGCATTAAGTAAGTAAGAAACCTTAAAGAAACAGTAAGAGATATGTTATTTTTCCAAGGGAAGAATGTGAACAAAGGGGCCATTCAGAACTCAATATGGGGATTATGTGTGTGTGTAAAAAGCTACCAGTGTAGTGGTTAGCACTACACTATGACTCTGGAGACCAGAATTTGATTCTCCACTTGGCCATGGAAACCCACATGGTGACTTTGGGCAAGTCATACTCCCTCAGCCCCAGAAAAGTCCATAATAGGGTCACCTTACAATCGCCACAAGTTAGAAACAACCATAACAGTACGCAAATGTATTTTCAACTCATCTATTCACTTTTAGTAACCCTGTGAATTTCATAGAGTTTTCTCAGACGAGGAACACTTGGCAATTCCTCTGCAGTATAGATTACTGCACCTAATACTTATTAGCAGTCTCTCATCCAAGTACTGAGATGGGCTGATCCTGTCTAGCTTCAAAGGTCAGATGAGATCTGGAACTTGTCATGTTTTTAAATTTATTCATTATGAGTCAGGGTCGAATAGTGGGGCTTGCTCATGGCATACAATTATTTTTGGTGTAAAGAAATTACTGTTACATTTCAAACTGTACTTTAGTTGGAAACAGCTTTTAATCTCTGGAAGAGATAGTACACTGCCATCTGAGTGGTGCCACAGAAGTACTACTGTCAAGGATAACTCTCAGCCTGATGCATCAAATGAGCAAACTGAACATTTGTTGCACTGGTTGTTGGATAAGGACCTTCAAGATTCGAGTCAAAGTAATTTCCCCTCTAGGTGTCTCCATTTCCCCATCCTTAATATGCATATGAATATGACTTCCCTGGAATTTGGCAAGATTGGAATGAATTCCCATGTGAGCAGGGATTCTGGGGAGGGGAGTTCTAATTAGAAGGTGCTAGATGACTACAAAGTGCCATTAATATCACTGGCCTGGCACGACTTAAGTGCCATTGCTCGTGTTCCAGCAGACAAACAAGAATGGCAGATGTTGCTTTCACATCTAAACCACCCTTGAGCAAGCTGTGCAATACACTTTATGGCAATACACTTTCCAAAGTGATGACAGGGCATCTCTCAGCCTGCATCTCAAGGACACTGGCAGCTCTGTGTGTGCACACACTTCCTTGACTCTTGCTACCTGCGTTGTTTTTATCTTGGTGCAATGGGCTTTCATTCATCAGTCTAAACTGGATAAATGTTGAGAAAAGGAGAGGTATGAGAGAGTCCTATGCGACTTTTCTATTTCAAAAGAACCCTGCTCCAGCTCTAACTTACAACTGCCTTGAAGGAAAAAGTTCCAGAAAGTCAGCAATTACTTGAAGAATCCTAACTCAGCAAGAAACACCCCACTTCCCTATTTCATAGTACAGTGTAGAGGACATTAGGTGACAACATCCCAAAACCAGAGCCAAGGCTGTATCAGGTGCTCCAACATCATTCCATCACCATATCTCCTTGCAGAGCATCAGATTCTACAGTCCTCTTTAGACAATTCAGTACATACACTCTCCACGCATGAGGAGCAAGACTGAGGTGGAGTATATCCACTTTCTTTCCTGCCTCACCATTCTCTTCAGCCTCCACAGGAAAAGAAAAACTGCCTGTTACACAAACTCTGACCTATCCGTGGAGAGTGTTATATAAAGCATACATCAGATCATGATAATTGAAGTACTAAGTACAAGAGCACATAGACACACGCACACACAATCTTGGACCTGAATTTGGATGTGGAAATTAAAGAATGTTAAAGAATGACTAGCATGTGGAAAACCATTATCTGTGGCCACAAAGATGACTAGTATGTGGAAAACCATTATTCGTGTCAATAAAAAAACTGCTTCCAATCAGTATGGTCAGTGTTTGTTTTTTTATCTTGGCCTGAAATACAACAACATATTAAATTAAGCTGCGAAGATTTTGCCAATGCTATAAAATCAGAAATGCACCTAATTCAAATTTTAATACAAACCAACCTAATTCACACATGCTGAACTTATATATGCAAACCAGAATACCATTACCATTTGACATTTGTAGATCTCTGAATTTTGAGGTACAGTATTCTAATTAAATATTTACACACTAGGGAAAACTGTGTATGCAATATTGTACAAAGATAGGCATATATTCAATGTACCTATCATGGGAAAACATGTGCAAAACAACATAAGAATGTTTATACCTTCCCAAAATGTTCATAAAATATAATACAGACTTCGAAACACTCACACACACAGAGTACAATCTGATGCAGAAATGGGCCAAATGTGAACATCACAGAAAATGAAAAGCTGATTTGTCCACCTCTAATAAAACTAAACTATAGCTGTAAGATGACCTTCCAGTCTATCATTGGAAGATGTACAGGCTTGCCCAAGTCTCCTGCAAGGCAGCATTGAACAAAGACAGAAGTTCTCCCCCCTGCTGGCTCAGCTGCTATGTCTTTCATAACAGCTTGACATGCAGAGAAGCAAAAGTGAGGTGAACTTTTCCCAGCATAGAGATAAGTGGTGAAGAAGGCTTTACCTGCCAAATATGAGTCAGAGAGGAGACCATTCTCTGTGGCAGCAATAACAGCTGTTTGTTTTTTTTGTTTTTTTTGTCCAAGACCAGTCCTACCATTAGGCAATCTGAGGTAGCTGCAAATTCTTAAGGATAGGGAAGGAGTAGCACGGTTAGAACAAATGTGCCTGTGTGTACAGAGAAGCCAGAACAGCACTGCATTCCCTTAGCTAGAGCACAGCCCAAGCAAAACTGCTGGTCAAAGCAAGATCTTCTGTTCATTGAATAGGGAGTGTTATCTTGTACTTCTCTGCAAATAGCAAAATGCATTGTGCCAACCCTTTTGTAATTTTAGTGTGGTGGTATACAACTCAGAGAGAGGAAACAGACTGGTATTAGAAGTACAAGTCAAGAGGATGGTGAGATTATTGTTTATCATAAGAAAAACACGAGCTAGTAGTGTTATGGTGCAGCAAAGAGAGCAAATGGTATCATAGTCTGGGGAAGTTGAGGGAAATAATAGTTCCAGCATATTCTGTGCTAGTCAGATCTCATCTGGAGTACTGTTTTCAGTTCTGGGTGCCTCATTCTAAGAATCATAGAGCAAGTTTAGAGAGGGAAAACAAGGATGATAAGAGCTGGTGAGAAAAAAAAAACATACTAGGAGATGTTAAAGGAGATAAGCTTGGTCAGCTTGGTGAAGAGAAGGTTTGCTGTCCCACTGTCTCAAAGGATAGTTTTCTAATTAAATGTTTTAAAAAACTAAGTGTAATGATTTTAAGTTACAGGATACCAGATATTGATTAAACATTAGAAGGAACTTCTTGACAGTGAGAGCAGTGCAACAATGGAATCAATTGCCTAGAGAACTGGAGGGTCTCCTTATCTAGGTGTCATCAAAAAGAAGTTGGACACCTACCTGCTGGGAATGCTGTAGCTGGAGGCCCCATGTAACTCTGTGGTTCTATATTTCTGTAATGCTGTGCAGGTAGAAACGGACTCATTTATGTGAGGAAGAAATTGGCAAAGCCACCTATGACTATTTTTTTCCCTAAGAAAACCATATCACCATATATCAACAGGGCACTTGAATGGAATAGAATAACTTTATTGTCATTGTACAATGAAATTAAATGCTTTCCCCAGCAAACATCACAAAGCAACACATCCATTTCTCCACACTCCAACCACCATTACATAGACCTCAATGCCACATCAATGCAAAACCATGGAGCTCAATATAGTTACAGCTTGAGGATAAAATCTGTCTCTCAATATGTTTGTCCTTGCCTTTGTCATCCTGTACTGTCTGCAAGATGGTAATAATTTTTAAAAAGGAATATGTCAGATGAGATGGATCCCCAAGGATGCTCTGAGCTTTCTTAAGGCTGCGAGACCTATAAAGTTATTCCAAAGAGGGGAAAGGGCAAGCAATGATACTCTGTGCAGAAGTGGTGACTCTTTGGAGCACTTTCCTATCTGCCACTGTGCAGTTACCAAACCATGCAGATGCAGTAGGTTAAGACACTCTCTATAGCACAGTGGTAGAAAGTTGCCAACAGTTTTTCATTCAGTTGTTGGTTCCTCAGAAGTCTCAAGTAGTACAGTCTCTGCTGGAGTCTCTGATGGGCCCTCTTAACCAACGCTGCCATATGAGTTGGTTATGATATAATAATAATAATAATAATAATAATAATAATAATAATAATAATAATCTTTATTTATACCCCACCACCATCTCCCCAATGGGGACTTGGACCGGCTTACATGAGGCCAAGCCCAAACAACAATTACAATTTAAAAAAACCAAAAACGCAAACTAAAAACGCGAACAATAAACAACAATATCATAATTACATAAAACATGTGAATACATAACAATATAAAATTACAACAAGCACAAATACAATGACAATGGGCGGGCTACATGTAATGATTAAAAGAAGAACTAATTAAAAACTTGGGCAAGATAAAAGAGAAGCAGGTCATTATTGTATGTAATGTTTTTAAATGTTTAATATGTTTTTAATTTTAATCTAATTTAATTTAATTTGAGGAAATTGTATGTGTTTTAAGGCATATATTAATTACCTCAATGTAAGCCACCTTAAGTCCCCTTTGGGGTAGAGAAACGAGGAATATAAATAGAGTAAATAATAAATAAATAAATAAATGGGTACCCCAGGTCAGATCCTCCTTAACAGTGACACCCAAGAACTGAAAACTGGCCACCTGCTCCATGTACTTCCTTCTTTAAAGCAACTGCCTCTCTATAGTTAATAGAATTACTATTCCTGTTACCATCCCTTTTACATAAAATGCCAACCTCCATGTATGCAAAGCTTGTGATGTTCCTTTGTAGTTGGCCATCCAGAAAAAAAAAAAATCTTTGGCTTGGTGCCCACTGAGTGCTGGTGATAATGGAGGGGGGAAAACACACTCCTCCTGAATAAAAGGGCATTTATTGTGTTGCTAGGCCTTCATGGCCCCTAAGTTCATCACATATGGCCTGTTATTCTCTGGGTTCTTTGGACTGAAAGGTCTGTATTAACGTTAATTCAACAGCCGGCAGCAACAACCTGCATTTGGCGCCTCAGAGTCTGTTAATCTACAGTGGTCATAAGGCTACTTATCTCCTGCTCTTTTCAAATAGCTCAGCAGTGGATACAAAAGGGAAATGGCAGGAGCTATTCATCTCTGGAAACTGAAGGGGTTTTTGCTGCACCGTTGCTACATTACCAAATGTCACATGTAAAAATAATGGCAGCGTTTGCAAGCAAGATAAGAGATTCATATCTCCTGGGTTACTGGAAGTGCAAAAATATTCTATCTAGAAGAAGAGCCACTTACAGTGTGCCTGCATTCAGCAGGGCCAAGAGGAGTCTTGCTGTCTGCTTACTAGCAAATAGACCATAATCAGAAAATCTCTTGGTTTTGTCCCTTTGACAGAGGTGGCTCATTGACCAGAGGGATGGTCCATCTGTCCACAGTAATGAGCCTGCATGTGGTACTGTATACCCAGCTCCTGAAGAACATTCCTGTCACTCGCAGTCATGTCACATTATTTTAGTCACAGCCAGAGGACTCTGAATCTCTGGAGAAAGAAAAGCAGGAGAGTTACTTTGTGAGAGGCTATATGATTACAGAAAAAGAATATTATATAGCAGAGGAGGCACGTTTCTGGCTCATGGGCCTAATCAAGATTGTGGTGGCTTCCCATACAGCCTACTTTTTTCTTCAGGCTGGAATCAAAAGCACTTTAAGGCCCATTGAATGTTTTACTTTTGCTTCTGTTTGCAAACTTGGAAGACTTAGCATAGAACAGAGCTCTAGCAAATGAAGAAAATGGCACTCATCACACTCACCAAATTCAGCGTCCTAGGACACTTCCAGCCTGCTTTGGGAATGGAACCCCATGCCGGCCACCACAGGATGTCTTGTGACCTCTGACTGAGGCCCTTCTCTCAACTGGGGTGGAAGCATCCTTGGGCACTTTCCTCACAACACGGAAGGCTTCACTTTTTAGTGTTCATGTTTTCCACTTTATTCATTTATTTATTTATTTGCCATATGTGTACCCTGCCCTTCACACCCCCAAGAGAACTCAGGGTGGCTCACATTTAAATCAGCAATAATTTGATGCCAAACAAACATACATCTGCAAATAACTCTATACATTAAAAACCAACCACTAAGAACATATCAAACATTGAAATCAATTTTAAAACTATGTTATCCAATATCATAAGACTTAGGACTGGTGGGTACAATTTATGACTCAGTTTTACTTTTTGCTAAGTTCTCTCTGGATTACTGATTTGCTAGAAAACTTCTGAATCAGCTGATAACCACTCTGTTGCTTCTCTCTTCATCCTGCTGGATGCCTTGTGAATGACCTGGACTGAATTAACTCCATGACAGCTTTCATTCAAAAGTGACAGTTTCCACTTTGCCCACTGTGAACCCTTCTGAGTTGAACAACAGTGTTGCTTCATCCAGTGGGGAGAAGAGAGCTCTTATTGATGAATTTACACTTTCAGTTTAAATCTATGAATGGAGTTTTTCATTCTATTTGCAGACTATGTTGTGGATAGTTGAAATGTCTGGTCTAGACCATAGGTGGTTTTTTGGAGACTTTATCTGGTAGTCTTATAAGCAAGCTTTTTTTTTTTTTTTTTTTGGAATTGCAATTTGCTATAAAACCATGAGACCCAGGTTCTCTGTCTTTACAAAACTAGAAATGTTAAATTAGGAAGAAACTGTGTTCCAACACAGTGCTCAAGAATAGTATTGTGATGTCATAGCAGTGCAGCACAGTAGTGTGATTCATAGATTTGCTTTATGATCAAACTGTTGGGGTTCAGCCTCTGTGTGAACCTGAGCCCCAATCTCTGTGTGAACCTGATTCTTTGATTGTATTTCCAGCTGAACAAGCCACTGAACATGTTTCTCTCCCTGATAGTGTTGAAACTGTTGTTGATGCTGAGGTCAGTGGCGGGGAAAGTGAAACTAAACAGCCTGATGAAAATGTTTTGGAATCCAGCTGTGATCGCTCTCCAGAGGAAATCACACCTGGGGTTTTTAATAAGGACCGAAGGGAACAGACAGCTAGAAACAGGAGTGATTCACAGTTTCTACGAAGGTCAAATAGATTACAGGAGAGACAGGCCCAGGCTTCAAAGTCAAGGGGCGTTTCAAGGAATAGTTTCTTTGGTTTAAGGGGCCTTCCCCCGGTTGTCTCATTAGATCAAGCAACGTTTTAGACTGCGGCTGTGCCTTGGCAGAATTCCTGTGTTCCATGGCCGGTAATCCCAGAGGCTTCTAGTTTTCAAGTACACGGTTAACAGGTTCCTGGTTTTTGGAATTTTGCTCAAGTTCAGAGATTTTCCTGACTGCTGTGTTTCTATTGTGGCTTTTTGACTTTGCATTTACCTTTCTTTTGTAACCAATTTTTCATAAATAAAGAATGATTGTTTTTCCTACAGTCCAGTGTGGTGGATTTAATCTTATGGTCTCGTTTCCTGATCTGGGATGCAACACAAACTTTCTTTTAGAAATGAGATCTGAGATGGTTTAGATGTAGGATTGCCAAGTCAGGACTCTTCCAGGTCATGGGATTTTATTGCAAAAACCTGAGATATAGGATTGATCCCTCATGATGTAGCAAAAGATAATATTCTAAGAGGAAGCTGTTGGGAAAACCATTAATCATAATATATTAAACATGAACTTCCAATGAAAAAAATGGAGCTGTGAGCAGTGCCTTAGTGAGCTGGCTGAGTACTGGGAAGAAGATCAAAGGAGGGAAATCTTGACCCCATTAAGAACCATTACAGATAGAATGAAAAAATTGAAGTGAGGATTGACAAGAGAATCACACAGGCTGAGAAATATTTGGATAAAGGTCAACAAGAGGTGAAGAAGGATAAGCAACAGATGGCAGACACAATGAGTAGTATTTTGAATAAGCACAGACAGCAAATGCAAAAAATACAATAATTGAAGCTGAAAGACTACAAATTTTGATGGGAAACCACAGAAGGAGTGATGGTAACTAACAAAGGGCAAAGGTAACATTAGTCCCAGGATTTTTGTGAGAAATTTGAAAAAGACCTAGATTCAGAAGAAAGACCAAAAGACCAACGATAAAGAGAACATTCAAGAAGGCAAGAAAAGATGGCAATTCCAATAGATCCTGGATAAGGAAGATGTTCAGCAACAGCAATAGGCCACTCCACATGAAGAAGAAGAGTTGGATGAGCATCTATTATTACAAGAATGAGGACTCTTAAGATACTTCCTTTAAATATAGAGGGACTAAATTCCCCAAACAAGCTTTTCATTATTTGTGATTACTGGAAAGAAGAAATTCCCACTCAAGATTTATGGATTACAAAAATGATGGATCTGACATAAATGTACAAATTGACCAGGTTCATACAATTGCCAGACCCACCCAAATTTGAATACTGTAATAATCTGGTTTGATTATGTATTATTAGTAGCATCAAACAGTTACTAATCGAAGAAGAGGGGCAGCATTTTATTGACTTTTTAAAAGAAGAGAAGAGAATAAAATCATTGGCTTTTATCTGATAATAACACATAATTACTATTACAGGGACGTAACATTAACAAGAAAAAAGGGGGTAATGACAAGAATAGCAGGATCCCCAATGATATCCAAGGGATCCTGAAAAGTTAATCTACCAGAATTAAGAAGATTTAAGACCAAAAAAAGACATAGATATCTTGATTATGAAGAAGGCAGCAGTGTTAGGGCAGAAAGTGTTAGATAGGGCTTTCTGTTTTCTATTTCTTAACTTTTCTATCTTCTATGTTTCTACATATTTGATACTTGCTTTTTTATTCCTTTGTTTTACACTGGATAAGAACTGATTTTTTCTTCTTCTCCTTTTTAAACACCATAATAAACTTTTTTTGTATAGCACAATGATGGAAAAAGCCATAAGATTTTTTAAGTTCCTACTCTATATCTATTCCTGTAACCCTCCCTATTTCTTATGTCATCAATAAAAATATATTAGAAAAAATCAACCACATTTGTATAAAATATAGCTTCAAGTAAAAAACACCTCCCTCCTCCCGCTGCCCTTTCTTTCCCCGATACCCCTACAGTCCTACTTTTCTCCAAAAATATTTTTCACCTGCTCCCACTGTATCTTGAATCAGCATTAGGATCATTTTATTTTATCTTATTTAATTGATTGTATTTACTTGTGTGTCAAAGTCTATGTTTTTCACTAATAAAAATGAATTACGAAAAAAGTAAAAAAAACAACACCTTGACTAATAAATGAGGAAAACGCATGTGCATATATCTTTCTAGGGAATGCTCTTATCCTGAGATTTCTCCTCTGTTTGAGGAAGATCTGGCAACTTCAGTCAAGGGAATTAAAACATAAAAATAGATAAAACCAGGTAGTGTTTATTTATTAAAGACATACAAAGGACGGTCTTGTTAAAAACAATTAAGCCTTTCGGGGGCCAGTGCTAAGTGCTCTACGAGTGAAAGAGGTTTGGTTTGCATTCAGAGCAGCCACAAAACAGTTTGCCAGGTCCAGTAATTAGCAGCTGCTGATTTCATTTTTTACAATTGTTATTAATTTTATAAGCCAGGGGCACTCCATCAACATGAAGAGGTTGAGGGCTGAAATACAAAAGTGCTTCCTTCAACAGGGTGCAGGCCTTTGCCTCCTGTATTGGTTCATTTGTCATATTGTTTTAATAAAACAATGCCGATGCACAGAGCACAATAGAAAATGTGCCTGGGTCTGTGCCAAGCACTCCATGACAAAAGGAGAAGCGTTGCATCCTCTCATTTAGGATAACTGAAATATTGAGGCAGCATGATTGCATTTCATCTCTCCTATTTGGAAAGTAACCTTCCTATCCCATCATGACTACATGCTGTTTCCATGCAGCATGGAAGCAGATAAAATTTCTATTCAGCTCTGGGAATTAGAGTCCCTGCCTTAGGGTGACTGCTTATGCCTCACCAAAAGAGGACAAAGAGGACAGAGATTTGCATAACATTTACATTTGCTTCTCGATATTTTGTGCAAATATAAGATAAATTACTGTAATTAGAATAGAAATAAAGGTGTAATGGTTTCAGTGCTGGACTATGACCCTGTAGACCAGAGTTCAAGTCTGTTCTTTACCATGGAATGCCATTGGGTGACCTCAGGCAAGCCCCACACAACCATATAATCCAGAATATCAAAGCAGATGGTCCACATTATCTGCCTTGAACTGGATTGTCTGACTCTACACTGCCATATAATCCAGTTCAAAGGGGATAATGTGGATTTTATACAACTATGTGGAAGGAGCCTCAGAGGAAGGCAAAGGCAATCCTCCTTTGAAAAGATCTTACCAAGAAAACTCCACGATAGGCTCACCTAAGGGCTGCCATAAGACAGAAACAGCTTAGCAATCAATGGGGAAAGATTGTCACCAGTGACCCATGTGTCTGCTCAGTCTGTTTGTCCAGGTATTAACTGCTAATGGGCAATTTCTTTTAAAAATATCTTTATTAGAATATTTTCAGTTTACATTAAAAAGAGAGAAGGGAGGGGATAGTTCGGGAAGGAGAAAGTCTATGGAAAGTTAAGAGGAAAGGGGTATGGGGGGAGTGTATGGAATTGGGTAGGGGAAAAGTATGGGGATAGAGTTTCAGGATGGGGGAGGGAGGGAAAGGAGTAAGCTGTTGGCTTTCTGTCTTCTCATTTCTGGGATGTTGCATCTTCTTTTATCTCTTCTTCTAAACTTAATCCTCTTTTTCTTCAAAGTTTAAAGGACTATCAGCCTTTTCTTGTTAGTAATTATGTCCCTATTTCCATTTTTTTAAATTTTACCATAAACTCTATTAATAAATTCCAGTCTGTTTTTATTTTGGTTTGTTTATTTCTTAATTGATTAGTATAGATTAATATAGATAGTCAGGCTATCTAGATTTCTAATTTCCAACATTTTGGTTAACCATTCTTTTCTACTTGAGAATTCTCTCCTCCAATATCGGGCATATACTATTCTAGCTGCAGATGTTATGTAGCTAAAGAGGGCATCCTTACTGCTAATGGGCAATTTCATGGGATCTCCGCCCTTTCCCTTCTTATTGTTCTTCATCTTTAAGCTAGATGTGAACAGCCTATGCAATAAAAAAGGCTGTCCTTTCAAAACTAGGCCCACAGCTTGGAAAAGTTACTTCTTCCGACAGCAATCTGGAGAATTCTGTGAGCTGTAACCCCGAAAGGTAACACATGATCAGCCAACATTTATAATCTGAAAGGATCAGATCCTGTTAGCTGCAAAAAGTAATGTGTTGCTTATAATGTATCAGAAAGACATAGGAATGTGTGACACAATTCTCTCAAATATGAGAACATCACCATATTCTTACTTATGCCAATTCAAGGCATATAGGCTTTGTATGTTGTAAGCTGTGGATTTCTTTCTTCATAAAGCCTATTGTGGAACCATGAATGCAGAATTACTGACTTAAAAGTAGCCAATTCTACAACTCTTTTGATTCAATAATATTGAGCCATGGCTGTAAAAGTTATTTTAAACATTCATTCAACAGTGTAGATGCACCCTTAGTTGTCTTGGCTTCTACAGATAATTCATTTGGTTTAGGAACCATTCGTTGTCTCTTTTAGTAATTCATGGTTTCTGTAGATTCCCTCCCCAGCACCAGATTTCAAATGAGTTGATTCCCTCTCTGTTTGCTTTCTTTACTGTTCAACTTTGACAACTATGCACAGAAATACTCTTGGATGAGAGGAGTTAAAAGCAATGTCTCTTACAGATCCCATGAAATGTACCAGAAACCTGTTTCTTTCTGGTCAAATAAATTGACCAGTTATGAGTATTATAGACCTGGACTTTGACAGAAGGAGTAAATGCTGTTTCACCCTGGGCAGAGATTTGCCTCATTAATGGCGCCATAAAATCCCCAAATATATATTTTTTCAAAAGGGTTTACTTTAGCAGGTTGTGTAGCAATTAGGCCAAGCAGGAAAACAATTGAGGACAGGACAGGTCTATATAAACTGACTGTGATGTCTTCTGTCTGGTGGCACCAATGACTGAACATGCCTTACTTGGTTTATCCTCTTGCACAAAATCACAGCATCTCTTTCAATAAATGACAGACCCTAGAATGATGAACGTGCCACATTTTTGGCATTTTTCTGTCTTTCTTGTCAGGTCCTGCCAGTTTCATAACAAGAAAGCAATTGCAACCAAACCTGGTGCTTTTTGCAATAAGACTTGAATTCCTATTAAAGTTTTTGAAAATAAGCTTCCTATATAACAATCATCAAAACAAGACAAGATAGACTTCTTTAAAAAATGTAAAGAACTTGTGAAAAAGAGTTCAGCAATCTAAAATAAACCCTGCTTCTCTTGCTATTGATCACCATGTCAACAGTGCTTTCATTCACAATCCAACCTGACTGAAGAAATTAACACCACTGTACTTTGAAAGCATCTGGGGAAAATAAGTTGTGTGCACCCAAAAAGCAGCAATCAGAAACAGAATTGGAATAGGTGCCTGTTGTTGGTGGTGGTACTGCTGTTGTTGCTATAAATTCTGATCTAGACCTACCATTAGACAAAATGAGACAGATGGGTGGACTCAAAGAGCAGTACATAGCTGGCTATTTAATTTAGTATAGTAGTATTTTTACTGTTTTGGGGAATACACTTGTAGAATTTTCTGTCTAATGTGGCAAACATTTCTAAGACTGACCAGATTTGGTCAGTATTAGAAATGTTTCCTCTTGAGGTGGTGGGTACAACAATATTTCCTGTTATGCCTGAGGTTGCAAAATTTCATGGTCTTCTTTGCTGTCATTTGCTTATTTCAGATCTTCAGCAACTACATAATAACTAAGATGGCCAAGTGGTTTACAAATAAATAACAGAAAAACAAAAAAATCCAAAATACTTTAGAAACAGAAAAGTAATATCCAACCATTAGTGACTGGAAAATTCCTAAGAGAAAATTGTGTAATAGACTCAAAGGTATATGGTTGCACGTTGTGTGTTAAGCCATTTCAGATATATGGCAGCCATAAGGTAAACCTATTACAGGATTTTCTTGGCAAAATTTCTACAGATGAGGTTTGCTGTTCCCTTTCTCTGAGGTTGAAAGAGTGTGACATGTCCAAGCTCATCTATTGTGGATTCAGACCAAGTGTGGATTCAGACCTGCATCTTCCAGGAAATTAGTCTGGCACTCAAATCACTACACCATGCTGGTCCACGTACAACTGCTAGAATGTCCAGTATAAAAATGGTGCCAGCTGAGAGAAGCACTTATATAGCACTTATAGATGATAATCTGTAGATCATGACATGACTCAAGGTCTTTAGTTTCTATCAGGCTTGTAAAGAAGAGGGAGGGCCCATTCCTTAGGTATTTCAAGCTCTATACATTAATAATAAAACCTTTTATTCATCTCAAGAGTGCTATACTGTAGAATTAATGTTGTTTTACCCACTTTAACTGCCATGGTTCAATGCTAAGAAATCCTGGGAGTTGGAGTTTGGTGAGGCACCAAGACAGTTTGACAGATAAGGCTATAATTCTCATGTCCAGGGCTATTGGACACAAAGGTGGAAAGAGGACTACCACAGAATACAATGGCATGCCTGTTCCTCTACTTCAGGGACAAATCCATTTCAGAGGCATTCCATGTCACATCTTTTGGAGCTGGGACTTTTTGACTGAAATATCAGCTCTACTGGATTTTTTGAGTGAAACACACAGCTGGAATAAGCATGGAAACTGAACAGGAAAGCAAACAAATAATATCTTTGGCCAAAGTATCTATCAAGCATATAATTTCTAGTACTTCAGAATTATGCAGATAATGAAAGTTTCCAAAGATCTGAAATAAGCATGCATTGTAATCCTTATCTAAGGCTGATGTGACTGGGACATCATTTACTCAGACACTGTTTGTTGTTTAAGAGGATGCTCTCAGGGTCTGGCACTGTAAGTAACCTTAGCTACTGGGTAAAGCCCCTGGACACATAATATTGCAATTACTGCATTTCTACCATAAAACAAATGACAGGGCTCAATGGACAATACAGGCCATGGGGAGATGTAATCTATTGTCAAAATGGAGTTGATCCGGTTCATTAAAATAAATCAGCACACAGCTGAATCTTTAATTTTTATTTTACGCCAACACCAGCACTGAAACCATGCTGCAGTTAAGTCCTGAAAGTGAACCCTGATCTGTTTCACACAAGGTTTGATTCACAGGTGATGGTGGGTAGATTCAAAGAGAGACATTGTGACAGCTCCAGTCATATCTACTTGTTCAACTTCAGTTTTGCATATCAGTATGTATTTTTATCCCCGAAGCACAAGGGCTTTGCCATAGTTGCTGCTGCTTGCTTTCTTGCTCATTGGACAGATGTCAAAAATGTCATCTTTTGTGGAAGTCAGGAAAAAAAGGCATTTTAGATTAAAATGTGCAGGGCCAGGAAGATGTCTTATAGATAAAGGTCCAACATCACTAATAATACATGAAACAGCACAACATTGGAAAGGCAGAACTTAGAATATGCTGGGCAGTTAAAATTCAGTTTTCCCTTAGGCATTCATTATGCTCTTTGTGCACTTTATCCTGACTTTATACCAACTGTACAATTTTGTACAAATTTCAGGTTTTTAACCTTGGAAGAAGAGAAGAATTATATCTGCCTGCAGAATGTCCCTGCACATTCTGTTAGTACTTGGTACTCCAGAGCAAAGAATGAGTCACTCTGTGAAGACCACTTTTTTTCACTGTGTTCTTACAGTAGGACACCATACCAAATGTCTGCAACTGGGGTGCATCTACATTGTAGGACCATTGCAGTTTGACATGAGTTTGACTGCAATGGATCAATGTCTGTGGAATTATGGGATATGCTGTTTTTTCAAGGTATTTAGCCAAATAGTGCTGGTGCCACACCATATTTACTGAACTCAACATTTTCCATAGCTAATTTTTTCTTGCAATAACATCTATCTGGTTGATTCCTAGAAAATGTATACAGGATTGCAAGCTTTACTTTGAATTAAGGGTACAGGTACACTGTGGAAATAATAATAATAATAATAATAATAATAATAATAATAATAGAAACAGAAACAGAAACAATAATAATACTTAAGGCAAAGTGCAACAAAACTAAAAACAGTTAAAATATAATACCATTAAAATACACAAAACACATTGAAAAAGATTAAAACATGATAATAATAAAATGTAAATTCATAGTTTGACTAAGGACCTCATCACAAAGGCCCACAAAGTCCAATGGATTCACCATGCATTGTGATGAATCCATGGGCTCCCAGCAGGGGGCAGTGAGAACTAGTTGCTCCACGCTCCACATCGCCTGCCTTACTGTTACTCCCATCCTATAGGGGGAAGCACTGCTGTTCAGCTTTCCCCTGTTGCTGGCAAGTCAACATGGCAAGGCTAAATTGCATTTTTAAACTGCATTATATGACATTGTAGATGGGACCTAAGTCTCTAGTCTAGTTTTCTGCATAAGGCATAACTGTTTGGAGCAAAAATAAAATAAGATTAAAAGCCAACTAATGAATGAATCCACTAAATTGCTTAAAATATTTATTCAATGATGTTGGTATTATCATTATAAAAGCAGACAAGCAAATTATCTCATGAGATACAAAGGTTGAATCAGGTATCCACCAGCATGCAAACTAACGTTTTCAACATGTATATTTTTACTCTCAAATCTGTAATTCTCTTTCTCTTGTATCGTTGAAGGCTTTCATGGCTGGAATCACCGGGTTGTTGTAGGTTTTTCGGGCTATATGGCCATGTTCTAGAAGCATTCTCTCCTGACGTTTCGCCAGCATCAATGGCAGACATCCTCAGAGGTTGTGATGTCTCTTTGTCTTCTCAAGGTAAATTTTGCCCTTCTTAAATAGAGATCATGCAGAGATTCTAACTCAGATCCATAACAGCATAAGTATGCCTTGGGCTTTACAATGTAACCATCTCTGCTTTCAATAATTGTAGTGCTCACCGCCTTCTAGTGTTCTTTTTCTTATGTAGGCAGTGAAGACAATATATATTTTGTCATGTTTTCAGTGAGTTTAATTTGTCTGTAGATTGTACTATTTTTGGGGGGTTTTTTTTCTATGGTCTTATTTTTCTTTCTACTATTTTGCATTATTGTTACAAACCACCTTGAGGGCATTTATGGAGAAGGTGCTCAAAGCAAAATGTAATGTCTTTATAAATAAACACTTAAATTAAAAAATCATTATAGAACATTATGTAAAATATATATATTTAAATGTTTTCTATGAAATACATTTATTAAAACACACAGAACAAAGATTAAAATATATTAAGCACGAATAAATAAATAATTAATAATCAGTGGAAAGCTATTCCTGATTAAACAGGTGGTAGATTAATAATATAATTATTCTTACTTCTGGTTAATTATATCCTTTCAAATGGGCAAGCACTATCCTAAAATATGATTTTCCCTTTTCTTGTACTGTTCAGCACGGGATGTTTTAAGGCAGGGATCCTCAAACCTTTTAAACAGAGGGCCAGTTTATGATCTCTCAGACTGTTGGGTGGCCAAACTATACTTTGAAAAAAAAAAGAACTAATTCCTATTCACACTGCACATTAGTCTTGTTAATTTGTATATAACTGCTATCTGTTTCTGTTTGTTTCATTCATAAAGTCCCATTTTCATTTTTAGTGCCTCTCCTGAATGAGCTTTGTTGTTTTGTAGAAGAGTACTGAGGTGACAAATTGGACAAGATACCACTAATTCTGAGATGTTTTCACCTCTATCTGCAGAAGAGAACTGAGGTTAAAGACTGAGCTTAAGATACACTAGCACATTCTCCAAAAGGCACGTGACGAGCACCACATGAGCCAAAAAGCAGGTGACCAAACGGTTACCATTCCACTTGCCTTTCATTTCACTGTAATTTTTGTATGGGATAGGAGTTTACAGTTTTGTGCCTTCCAAATGAAACAAATGGTATGAAAACATGAATTAAATGGAAGAAACAGTTACTTGGCACATGACTACTGCACATATCTTATTTGTAGTGCAAAAAACATGAAAGAACAATACAATATTTAATAAAATAATAATAATAAAAAACTTTATTTATACCCTGCCACCATCTCCCCAAGGGGACTTGGGATGGCTAACATGAGGCCAAGCCCAACAGTTACAACAAAGCAAATATACAACATAGAATAATACATCAATGAAAATACAATAAAAATAATTAAAAATACAAAATAAACAAAAGATACAATATAAAATTGCAATAATTGATCAAAGTGGGCAGGGCCAGTTGCAAGGACTAATTTTTTAAAAAACCTTAGGTGAGATAAGTAGTGTAGGGTATCTGGAAGGAGGTTCAGGTAGGACAAACAATGGGGTTTAATGTCACTAAAGGTTGCGATAAAGTGCATTGAAGGACCATGCAGGGTTTGGTCAAAGTAAGGGATTATTGTTCATTCATTGAAGGCACACTGGAAAAGCCAGGTTTTTAGGCTCTTTCTGAAGACTACCAGGGTGAGTGCTTGCCTAATCTCTCCGGGAAGTGAGTTCCAGAGCTGAGGGGCCACCACAGAAAATGCCCTCTCTCTCGTCCCCACAAGTCACACTTGAGATGGGGGCGGGTGCGAGAGAAGGGCCTCTCCGGAAGATCAAAGGAATTGTGTAGGTTCGTAGAAGGAAATGCAGTCACGAAGGTAGGTGAGTCCCAAACCATTCAGGGCTTTATAGGTAATAACCTGCACCTTGAATTGGGACCAGAAAATAAATGGCAGCCAATGGAGCTCCTTATTTAGAATAAAGAACAATTTTAACCAACATAAACTTACTAATATTACAATGGGAAGTGTGGGTCAAGTTAATTAGGATTGTTGTTGTTTGTCTTCAAGTCTTTTTAGACTTAGGGCAACTCCAAATCTAAGGTTTAAGGCAGCAGCCAGGGGAATGACCTTGAAGGGCCACATCAATCTCAGAGGTCTTAGTTTGGAAACTCTCTAGATGAGTGTGAACATGGGGAAATAAATGAAAAATTATTTCAAATTAAATGTGCCAGTCTTTAGGTGTAATCTGACTCTTTTTTAATTAAACAATTAATAAACTAAAACACATTGGATTAAGCTTTTATAATTTCTCTAATCATGTTCCATTCCCTTAAAGAGACATTAAAAGAGGCATTGAAAGATCTACTGGATCATCCTCCACTTTACATATGTTTTGAGACTGAATGACATTTTTAGATCTGATTTTGTTGTTACTCATCAAAGAAAAATGTTCACTTCCTCCTGAATGTTATTAATTACATTGAATCTGAATGTACATAGCCTGGACTTGGATTAGACAATCCCTTCAGACAATGGGGAGATTGTCAGCAGAAGTGGTTTAAAACCCCCCCACACACTTCTTGTATTTGGACATTATTTCTGGCAACCTGTATTTAACAGGGTGAAATGTTGTTCTGCAAATGCTATATGACAAAGAAGAGTCCTCTACTGACATCTTTTGGTTTTTTGCTGCCCCACTTCAAGCCAATTCGTGTTGCACCGGAAAAGAGAGAATAATATCCTAAAGAAGTTTAGCTATAGAACTCCTATTGAGAATAATAGAATGGGAGCCATAAATCTCTCCTTGCCAGTGTGAAAGGTATAAAACTAAAAGAAAGGGGAGAAAAATTGGGGGAAGCCAAATTCATCCTGGTGTAATTCTGCTCATTTCTACAGATTTGCAACCTGAGATCGATTTGGCCATTATGTTCCTATTATAGCTGCATGATTCTGGCAGGAATAACATTAGCAATCTGCTCCACACATTCATGGAGGGGCAGACTAGATTTGCCAGGCACATCTTGTTTCATTTGGGATTCATGGGCAATAGAGAGCAATTTGACGGAAACATTTTATAGAATTATGGGAAGCAAGACAAAGAACATGAAGGATCTCATCAGATTCATGGGACAGAGATGTATTTAATTATTTCCCAGAGTGTTTTATTTTCTATTTGCATGCCATCTCTCTCATTTTGGCACAGTTCGGAACAGGCCGCATGGAGCCTAGTAGAAGATGTATGTCATTTTCAAGAGGATCCTACTAGATGCCACCAGCTGAGAGACATTTCACACTCAGCAGTTTCACATTTCAGAGCAGAAAACAATTTAAAATAATTTCTGTGACCATTCAGTCAGAATCAATTGAAATAACCAGATTTTCAGAGCCGGCAAAAGTAGTTATTATTGAGACATAGTAGACACAGCAGGAAGGGGATAGAAAAAAGGAGAGTAATAACATCCATACTATGGAGTACCTGTTATGGGCTGGTTTGAGTTGAGGGTCAAGCAAATAGATTCACCTTTGCCAGCCCCCCCTTGTCAGTAAAGGTGACCTTTTCCACTGCTGTGCCTGTCTGTTCCATAGGCTGATAGCTACATGGCTCTGGTTTCATCCAAATATTGCAGTGATACATAACATCAAAGAGACCTCAAAGGCCATCCAGTCTAACCTGCTGCCATGCCATGAAGAAATAAACAAAGCACTTTTGACAGATAGACATTCATCTATGCTCAAACAATGTTCTAGCTAGCCCAGAATTTTGGTTTAGACTAACAACAGCTCTTTATACCTATGATTTGATATCCTATTTGTTGTTGGGTGCCTTCAAGTCCACTCTAATCTATCAGTGGTCTTTGGGTGTTCTGTGCAGACTTCAACCCCCTAACCAGACCTATTCAACATTCTAACCCTGGAAAGGTTTATTGGAAAGAGATTTGGATGAATACTCCATTTGAAGTGGAATATAGACTCTGAGGACTGTGTTTACCAAATTTTAATAATTTCACATGCTATAAAACATGCTATAGCACATGCCATAAAACACGTGTATAAAATATTATAAAACCTAAATGGTTTGGACCCAGCCTACTTGAAGAACAGCATCTCCTCCTATGAGCCCACATGAGCCCTGCGATCATCAGGAGAGGCCCTTTTCTTGGTCCTGCAAGTGCAGTTAGTGGAAATGAGAGAGGGGGCTTTTTCGGTGGTGTCCCTGGGGCTCTGGAACTCCCTTTGCAGAGAGGTGTAATCGGACCACTCCTTGCTGGCCTTTTGCTCTCAAGTTAAAACCTTTTTATGGTTTTAACTTGTTGATCCTGAAGATCAACAATAGGTAATGGTCAGATACCTATTGGTAATGGTATATCTTTGGAATTGTTATTTCGGGCCAGTGATATTTTAACATGGCCTAAAGGATATGGAGCTTTTAGGACCCTGTAACAATTTTTAATGGAGAATCTTAATGGCCTGAGGGTCAGGGAATTTTTTTACTAGTTTAATGGCATAATGTTTTCAATGTATTAATGTGTCAAACTTGGTTTATATAGTGTGTATTTCCATTTAATTTTTGCTTATAGAATGTTTTTGTTGTATTTTTATGTTATGTAATTGTTCAAACATTGTACACCACTTTGAATCCCACCCATGAGAGAAAAACAGAATAAAAATCCTTGTTAAGATAATACTGTTTAAACCGCTGCTCAATGCATGTGTCTGGTTTAAAGAAAAAAAGTATTGTTCAGAAAGGAGGGCAAGAGTCCTGCCATTGTCTACCAACACTTCATATCTGGACAGCATGCTGAACGGAAAGACAGGGCACCTGCTCACAGCCTTCCCTTACTGTGCTGAGATGTATGGCATTTCTGTTTTAATTGCTGCCTCTCCCCCCCCCCCCCCCTCGCTTAAACTGTATAGAGAAACATATGCAGATTTCACACAAATGCTGTATTGCCTCTTTTACTTTCATTCTTTCTTTTTCAAATAGGGGATGTGTAAGCA
This sequence comes from Anolis sagrei, assembly GCF_037176765.1. Lineage (NCBI taxonomy): Eukaryota > Metazoa > Chordata > Lepidosauria > Squamata > Anolidae > Anolis > Anolis sagrei. The sequence continues at coordinate 46,830,557 of NC_090021.1, read as the reverse complement.
ACTATTCTAGTTGATGGCCAAAGAATCAGTTGTCCTCCACAGCCCAATCTCACTTATCAAAATTCAGGAATATACAAGATATTGATAATTTAAAAGCCCTGCTGTGTACCTCATTTTGCCAAAGGGGGCTGCAATGGTTTCAGGGGTAATTTTGATCATATAGAGATGTTATGACCTAGCAAGATCATCTAGTAAGCAAAAAGTGGTTTCTACCAATAGAACAGAAGTGTGGTGGCATGTTTCAATCACCACGTGGCTGCTGTAGAGGATCATCTCTGTATCCCTGTCTGGATTGGGTAGTTTGAAAGTTCTCATGACAAGGCTTGAACATGTTTGTTTAGGTGACTCTCCCTATACAAGCATGGATGCCAAGGCACTGGATATGGGGAATCAATAAGAAAAGTGTAATCTATGGGGAAAAAAACCCTGCAAAGCTATAGTAGATGGGGAAAACATTTTCATCAGCATGTCCCGGTGCTTTTCTTATCAAGTGTGGATAATGTCATGATATTATTTAGTCACTAGGTGGCTCTGGATTTAGTCACATCTCTGGTGTGTCCTTGAATTTTTCTGTCACACACCATCAAAATTTACATTTTATGTTCCAAAATTCATAAACAGGTAACCAACAAAATAGGGAAAGTTCTGTATCAAAAGATTTCAGTTACAATAACCTTTTAAAACTTGTGTGTTTGAAATAAATGATGTGTGAGTTCTGGCCAGTAAAAGTGTTCTTGTGGTTCCCCCTTTGTTGTCTGCTTATGCTGATTGGGAGAAGGGGGGAGGGGGTAAAAGGAGCTGCCTTCTACCAGAAGACGGGAGAAGCTTAAAATAGAAATTATGCAGAGCACACCTGGTTTTTGAAACTCAACCTGTGTGTTGGGAAAGCAGCATCAACTTAAAAGGAGAGCGCAGTATTATTAATTTTGGCTATAACTAAATAGACAGGTGTATTTCTCCTCCACCTCTAAGGTATTTTTATGAAACATGGCATCTGTGGCTTTTTCAGGGAAAATCCCAGGTTCAGAGCTGCATCCTTAATGCCATTTTCCCTCTGTATCATCCTTGTCTCATTTAACAGTTGGTATCATTTCAAGCCTGCTGCATTTGTAACAGGAGACAAATACAGTAGCGTTGGTTTAATTTTATTTACACTTCAGAGTCATTTAGATGGAATAAATTGAACCAAAGTTGATTGAAACCGTCTTGCAGGACTGACTCTAAGTACATTCAGATGCAGAGTTCTTTATAAATAATAGCAGCATTTTAGTACACAAAAGGCATCCACTTGGAAGGAAGGAAGGATTTGCCAGAGTTATTAGCCCATGAGAGAAAATAAGCATTGCCAAGAATGGATCTATGCTAAGCCTTTCTGTTATTATAAAAAGCACTTTATGGATAAAGTACTTACCCACGCATTCCATGTGTATAGATGCTATATATAGCTGAGTGAATATTTATATACACATGCAGGCATATACCACAAATTGAATGACATACAGCCTCTAGTAAAGTCAGTTGTTGGCATAATGACAGCTAAGTCAGACATCAAGATGATCTTTCATTGGCAAGGACAAGGAAGAGTCAGAATTGTTCATCATATCCAGGCTAGCAGAAAACTAGATTGGATACAATGGAAAGGTTGAGCCTTTGCACAAAGCTCAAATTTAATTAATCTCAGTAAATATTTTTCAGGAATGGAATAGGATTTTCACTTCAGTGACTCATTCAAAATATATTGTCACCCCGGTGGCAATTCAGCCTGCTGTGAGACCAAGCAAACTTTACATCAAGGGGCATAGTTCTTTGAAGATGTATTGTTCAGTGACACCAGGAAGAACATCACATTCCCTATATCCTCACTTACTGGACCATGCTACAAAACTGCCTTTTATATATGAATACATTTCCTAGAATCAAACCTCTCTTGTCTCTACCGATCTTGAGAAAATGTCCTTCCCTTAAATTTTATCCACCTTCCATAAGAAGACTAGCATGAAGACTCTTGCGATCATGTTTTCACCAACCTGAACTACAGTTTCTAAGCTTCATTACAGAAGTGTGAACATGTTTATTATCTATCCAATAAAAAATCAGTGGCACTTCAATTGGCTGGATTGTTTGGTTGGCATTCTTTTTTATTCTTTTGATTAGCCTGGAAATGGGGATGGGAAATATCTAGACTGAAGGGGAAAATATGTTTCCATGTTTGCCTTCATTTTGGCAGATAGAACATGTTCGTACCCTGGAGTTATTGTTTCTTGCAGAATACACACAGAACTAAAATTAGAAGGCAGGCATTTGATGGCATTGACACCAGAAGAGCTGTGAACAAGGTCTCCAAATGTTAGTCAAATGCAGTCCAGAGAAATTTTGTTCCAGGTGGGAAACACCTGGGACAAAAACTGTCCCCCAATATTATTGCAGTTTGCCATTGAGATATCTTTTTTCTCCAAGCAAATGTATTGAGACAGCAAGATCCTATCCCATTTCATGGCTGAAACAGGATGTAGAGAAGCAGGATGCTGGGTTGAAAGCTCATCCTTTTCCCATGTCAAAGACAGGAGGGTAGTAAGAGGACATTCATCATATCATGCGCAGGATGGGCAAAGCAGAAAGAAGGATACCATGAGAGGCCAGTATCGAAGGACCTGGTGCAGATATCCATGTGCAGTTAGTCATAGAGCAGCCAGAAATACATAGAGCAGCATACAACACCTCTGTTACATCACCTCCACTGGTGGCCAATCTGCAACTGAGCAAAATTCAAAGTGCTGACTTTGGTCTATAAAGCCCTAAACGGTTCCGGCCCAGTTTACCCATCCAAACGTATCTTCCCGTATGAACCATTTCAGAGATTAAGATCATCTGGAGAGGCCTTGCTCTCGGTACCATCTCCTTCACAGGCACGATTGGTGGGAACGAGAGACAGGGCCTTTTCAGGGGTGGCCCTTCAGCTGTGGGACGCCCTCTCCAGCGATATTAAATCAGCCCCTTGCCTCCTGACCTTCAGAAAGAGAGTGAAAACATGGCTTTTGGATCAAGCCTTTGGTGAATAATAGAGTGCAATAGGTGGATTTGGAATTATATGCAATGACTATCGGAATGGCTTGGACTATGATTGCAAATAGCATGGTTTATAGTAGTAATTGTAATATTTTGATTGTTTTAATGTTTTCTAATCTTATTTTTAAAATATTAAATTGAAATGTTTATTTAATTGCATCTTGAATGTATATTGTTTGAAGGCATTCAATTATTGCCTATGTTGTAAGCAGAACTTGAGGCCCCTTTGGGGTTGAGAAAGGCGGGATATAAATATAATAAGAAACTAAATAAATAAATGATATTCAGGAATGACAATGAACATAACTAAAAACATTTGAATACACATAACATTCTTCAATACATCAGAAACGACACAGACAGAGAAGCATGCTGAGTATTCAAGGTTGCAGAATAAGAGGAATCCTACCAAAGTTTACATGTGGGATCTACCTGAGATCACTTTGCTGAAAGCATACTGGGGACTGTTGTTCCTGGTGAGATGTAGCATCAACAATTCAAAGCTTTGGAAGAACTTTTGCAAGCAGTTTTAGGCTGTGCCACTTTAGAGCAAAGAGGATCTTGAAGATATTCTGAGCACTCGCAAGACATTTGAAGTGGCAAAACCAATCATAGGAAAACAAGAGCCATGAGCACAGTCACTGATAAATTGCTTTGGGATATGTAATTGTGTTGAGCAGCTTTCAATGTGACAGACACCAGTGATAAATCAAAACACTGATTAAGAAGCAGATTGAATTCAGAGGTAAATGCCCATTCTGGCATTATATGCCCATTTAACTAGGAAAATGTGGCATATAGGTGTTATGCTATAGTTCTAATATGCTGTGTGCACTGAAGGGAAACATTTGCCTGGTTAGGCACACTAGTACACTGCAGGGTGACCAGCTAAACTATAGTATGCTGACAACTGAATCTTAGGCTGAATCTATACTGCCATATAATTTGGTTTCAGTGTGCAGGTTAACTGGATTATACGAGTCTACACTGCCATATATTGCCATATACTATTATCTCACTCAAAATATGATGGGGTACTTTTTCCATTGACATGGAAATAGCAAAAGGTCCAGAGAGGTAACGATACTGGTACTTTTCAAGAGAATAAACTACCCACCCCTTGGTCCCTGGTTACTTCTGCAAGTAGGACAGCAGGATAAGAAAATTAGCAAATGGTGTGTCACATGAGCACAATTTTATTTCAAGGGTCAGAATATCAGCAAAGTGTCATGTACTAGTTACCTCTAGAGTGGACATTTGCTGAACAGTATTTCCTTCAGCAGAGGCTATTTTTAAATTATGGTAGAAAATCATCCCATCATACCTTCAATATCTGGACTCCCTGCAAATGAATAAAAACGGCTATTTTCTTTAGAAGGTTACTTCAATTTCCTAATTTTGGGTTAATAGCAGGGTTTTGTTTTCATTTAGAAATTATGGTGGTAGTATTTTAGAACACATTTTTCCTCAGAAAAGAAGATCTGTCAGAACAGATGTTCTGTCTCATGTGAACAAGTGTTTTTTTTCCCCTAAGGGTGTTTGGATATTGTGGAATGCTTGATTCTGTATCCATAAACATGTTTGTGGACATGAGATTTTTATCTCTTGAAATATATTGAGATTCCCATGATGGCCAGAAAATATATCAGAAATCACTCAGAATAAGATTTAAAGAAACAAACAAAATCCATCTGGATGAAGATAAAGAAAGATTCAACAGCAGCTTCCAGTATAATAAAGATAACATCTCTACATAGATCCATGCCTGCAACAGGGATCATGTAGCAAGATTCGTCTAAAAGGAGCTTTCTGTTTCCAGTGATAAATTTCATGGAGTGTGGGGAACCATACTATGTACTTTTAACCAATGGCACATTACATTTTCATAATTGTGTATAGACTTTTGATATTTTTGTTACAATTATGAGATTAACTAAATTTATTTCCTAGCCATCCGCAGCATTTGGACTGTGGTAGATGACTATCTCCTTGCTTGCTTCAACCTCAAAACACCAGTGAGCAGCATGGAAATTATTACAAAACACACCACACCCTGAAAAAAGCCCAGAAAGACTTTGTTCTACCTTCAGCATCAAAGGTTCATGCTGTCTTCTCTGTCCTCATATTTATTCAGTGGGCTTAAGGCTGCTAATTGCCTCCTACATATCTTCTTTGATTTGTCCAACCAAGGTCTAACAATGGCACAGCTTCTTCTCTTTGCTCCTGTTCCATTGTTTCTTTGGCAGGGCTTGGGTTAGATGAACCAGTGGGAGACACCTCCATTTTCACCTGCAATCCAGGCCAAATTCCCCTCACTCCACCCCACGCCTTTGGGTTTGCTTGCCAGCTGCAGGTAGACCAACTCGGTCACTTCCACTATGTCAGCTATTGCAATATAAATTGGTAGAAAGGTAGGTAATGACAGTGTGGATAATCAAAATTGGATTGAGATAGTGCTTGTGGTTTTTGCTTCTCAGATACTTGGCATGAGGATTTGGTTAACCAGTTAAAATTCCTAAGTAAACCAGATTTTTTTCTTACCTGACATCTTTCAGTTTGAACCTATAAACTGCTCCCTTGGCTACAGACTTGATATCAACAACCTCTAGAGAGCCATGAATTCTAGTGAAATCTGCCTGTCAGTATCAAATCACACCCACCAAGAACAATGCATCGCTTAACTTCTCTTTTTATCTGTAGATTTCCTTTTCAGTGCCATGCCATCATAGTTTTTGCCATACTCATCCTATGTATATCTGGTGCATGTTACTGCCATTCTGAGTAATTGTGCTGACAGACATGCAGTCTGGTTGATTCTGGGAGCTTCCAGCTTGCGTGCCCGTTAGGCACCGTATTATTCTGTAATTTTTGCCTGTTAAACTTTGGAATAACCAGGAAAAAATCTGTTTGTTTTCTTCAGTTGGTTTATTCAAACTATGACATCTGGATCCAGCTAACAGCATATTAATGATATTTTTGCTACAAAGCATCCAAGGAGGTAATACATTTCTAGAAGCTCAGTAGAGCAGTTTGAAATGATCAGAAACAAAACAAACAAGAAAATCAAGTCCCAAAGGAGATTTTGAATTCCAGAGTATAGTTAGTTCTTTTGTGCATGTGTTAAAAGAATCTTTTCAAAATTACATAAATGCAAACTCTCTCTCTTTCTCTTTTAGATTCAAACATTCATTTTGATGATACTGATAAAATAATGGCTTCTGGCCTTGCATTCTTTCTACTACCTTTCAAAATGAAATAATTGCACTTGCTTCAATTACATTCTTCAATTCATATAAACCCTGTAGTTCTTCTTATACAAAAATCCTGAAAATTTATTCAAATTGAAGGATATGTTGAGTATTACAGAGTCAAAGGGGAGGTGTTAGAGTAAAGCTTAAACATGTGTCATGATGCATAAGAATTTGATCAGATAGTGCTTTTTTAAAATCCCCTTTTTTATTCTTATGATTTTAGGTCAAAACACTTTGTGGAATGGAAATACAATGCCATGCTATTAAGATGTAAACACAAACAAAAATTGCAGCATATGTACAATGTCATGCCATAGCTGGTCATCAGGAAATCAGAGAGTGACTGAAACCACCACACAAGTATTGGACTAGAATTAATCGATTTCTTTAAAAAGTAATTAATTGCCACTTATTCTTTTTTAAAGATGATTTGCTACCATTGCCTGCTGTTTGGTATTTGAAGTATGAGGGGTATCTGGAAAGTAAGGCATGGAATTTTCACGGGGAATTTTCACGGGGAAGTTGGTATCACTGCCATGAAGCGGGAAGCCAGTGGAAGCAAACGAGCAGTGCCAGTCATCAATAGCTCATTAACTTGTGTTGTTGTGAAGGTTAGAGATAAGTGTCCCCATTTTGTTTCCCTCCAAGTGTGAAGTTTGCACTGTATACTACCTAAATACTAAGGGCATGAACGTCACTGAGATTTGTTGTGAAATCATTTCAGTTTAAGGAGAGAATGTAATGTCAAGACAGCATGTGATAAAATGGGTACAGAATATATTGTGAGACCATGAAGAAAGCCATCCAAACTAAACATTGTGTGATACTGATGGCGGGAGTCTGTCTCCTTCATGATAATGCACGTCTGCACACCACTCATACAACACAAGAGTTGTTGACTTCATTTGGTATGGGATGTTTTAAGCCACCCCTCTCACAACCCTGATCTCGCACCCAGTGACTACTGTCTGTTCAGTAAATTGAAGGAACACCTTGATGGAAAACAAACAAAGAGGTAAAAATCAAAGTGACGAACTGGCTGAAAAAGGTGGAGGGAAACTTCTATGACACAGGCATCAAAAACTCATCCTACAGGTGACAAAAATGTATTGAACTGAATGGTGATCATGTGGAAAAATAATGTAACACCTATGCTACAATCCATGTAAGTTTTATTAAAATGTATTTATTATTTGTATTTTTTTAAAAATATTGTAACCTTACTTTTTGGATAACCCTCATATACAATTGCTAATGTGTTTTAGCTGCTTTGGTAATATTTTGTACAACACATATTCCTTAAAATACAAAATGCCTCTCGTTCTTCCAAATTATTTCCCAAAAGCAGTATTTCAAAAGTGTTACGTGTCATTATTCCCATTCATTATGTTGTTTTATAACTTCATCCTATTAACCCTTAGTTACAGGTAGTGTTACAGATAATGTTGTTACTTGAAATGCATTAATTTGCTAGCCCTGGATGTGACACTGAGGAGTCAAAAAACTGGCTGAGCACAAAGGTATATAATTGAGAATAATTCCTAACAGCCAGTAAGCTGGCTGGGATTTCCAGGAGCTGGAGTCCAAAACATCTCGAGGGCCAAAGTTTGCCCATGCCTGATATGGATATATAAAATAGGTATAAAAATCAAACATTTTCTGATAGCAAATCAATATTTGCAAGGCTTGCTAAACATGATGATTTTCCTTTTTAAGAATAGCTGAAGCATCGCCTGCAACACGGCACAACAGATTCATGTAAATGTTTAAAACAGCCACAAAGTGGCATTCCAAAAACGTTTAGTGTTGTTAAATTTTTTGGACCCCAACATCGAGCTAAGGGGACCTCATTTGGAACTGGGACACGCAGTTTAAGGAGCAGTGCCCTGGAAAGTGACTGAAAAGTCCTGAGGGATGCCAGTTGCTATGTGCCCAGCTATAAGAAAATAGCTAGAAACTTCTCTGATGATCCATCCTGTTTACCACTAGCCAGGCAATGTCTATGTGCAGGGAGAAGAGAAGCTGCAATATAAAGTTACATCCAGGCTGATTGAAAAGTCCTAGATTTTGTTCCCGTTCTTTCTAATTTTATATTCAGTTAAAATTAACTAACTTTGGTAAGTGGTATAAAGCATCTCTGACTGTACCAAAGCTGACAGAAAATATTCTGGGATAAACAAAATGTGCATCTCAAAAATAAAATCAGAAAGAACAGGAACAAAATCTGGGACGTTCTGGTGTTTTTAAGAAGTCTAGATGGATGTGGGAGGATTTGGGTTGTTATACAGTTGGTACAGACTTCTTATCTCTGCAACACCAAACTCGACTTATAGTTTAATTTGAATTGACACTATTGTAATTCTCTAACAGAATGTCAGCCTTCATATTCTGGGCATAGTTCTACTTTTTGAGTTGGAATCCCTGATAGACTCTGTCATTCAGTAATTAAAGAAGTGGGGAATAGAAAATATAACTTAATCTTGTATGAAGGAATTTTCCTGTTCTATACATTCAGGAATGGTCTATGTATTTACTCTATTTCATCCCTATCTCTTGATAAAAACTTTGAAAGGAATACACACTATATTCCTTCCCTTTCCATCACACTTATTTGGCATATTTCAGTTAATCTCCTTTATAAAGCTGAATTCCTCCCAATTTTTCCCTTCAAGAAATTCAATAGAAAATTGGATTCATCCCCTAGCAAGAGATTACAAATGTTGAGTGCACAAAACTCCTGAAAATAATTTAGGATTTCAGGGATATAGCTACAGTGTAGGGTTAAGAAAGATGTGGTAAAATAATTGAAAAGCATTCATACCTAGAACACTTAATATTTGCTTAGTTCACATTATTTTGGTAATTTGCTCTCCCCTTTTCTTTGGATGACTAAACCATATTTCTAAATGTCCACATGAAATTGTATGCAACTACAGTACTAGAAAGTTAGAGACTTAATACTATATGGCTGGGGCAGTGGGGCAGGTAGGAGAAAATTTTAATATGGGGGAAATGTCTTGATGATGCCCCTCCCTGTGGGTGCATACTTATAGAGCCTTGGATCATTTATTACAAATGGCTATCACACTCTTCCTCCCTCTGTTTATTTTTATTATTTATTTATTATTCGAACTTATATGCCGTCACTCCACTGGGGCTCGGAGCGGCTTACAAGAATGGCTAAAATCTAACACAATTTAAAAACAATTTAAAACAATTTAAAAACAGCAATATCAAAAATTAAAAGCCTGCCGACACAGGTATGTCTTACATGCCCTGCGGAAAGCTGATAAGTCCCGCAAGGCACTTGTGTCTTAGCCTTACCTTGCTTGCCACCTCTCTCTGCTGGTTTACATTTGGTCAGAGACATGCACAAACTCTTTATCCCAGGACCAATCTGGACAGGCAAATGCTGGACTGGCACTGCTGGATGGCTGTCCTTACTGCCCCACTTGTTTTCACATTTGCAGTGGCCAGGAGCCATAACATGACTAGTGTCATTCATTCATTGCCAGATGTGACATTGGCTGGGGTGACAGTGAGACAAGGTAAGGGGCGCAGGAGAGGAGGAATAATCTTGTTCTTTCTCACTCCCTTTGCCAATTGCCTCATTACTCCAGCCAACATCTCTCCAGAGGATGAGCAATGGCCACTAGATATATTACACCCACTGATATGGTGCAATGGGTTAAACCCTTGTGCTGGCAGGACTACTGACTGAAAAATTAGTGGTTTGAATCTGGGGAGTGGGGTGGACTCCCGTCTGTCAGCTCCAGCTTCTCATGTGGGGACATGAGAGAAGCCTCCCACAGGATGGTAAAACATCCAGGCATCCCCTGGGCAACTTCTCTAAAGACGGCCAATTCTCTCACACCAGAAGTGACTTGCAGTTTTTCAAGTTGCTCCCAACATAAAAAAAACCCACTACAACAGCAATGAGGGGCGGGAATGACAGTGAGTGACATTCCGTGTCCTTGGGCAAGATATTGAATGGTCATATAAACAGTTGTGGGTAATTACATATAAACAGTCATATAAATGGTCATATAAACAGTTGTGGGCAGTTGGGCTAGTTGGGAACTGGCCCAACTGCTTACAAGAGCCTGAAGTCACAGTTTGCTCTCGGGAAGAATTTAGAGTAACCCACAGCTGTTGTTAATACAATTCAAAGCCACATTAAGCAACTTTGACCCAAATCCCCTCCATGCACTGTGCAGCCACCATAGAGCTGTTTCACCCTGCTTTGGGAATAACAGGTCAGTGTAGTTGTGTCCTTAATTGTTTATCCATCCCCATCCATATGGTTCCATGCATACTGAGACCTAGTATGATAGGGTTTCAGCATTGGACTATGAGACAGAAAATCAAGGTCTGAATCTCCACTTGGCCATGAAACTCCATTAGGTGACCCTAGGCAAACCACACATGCAACGCCAGAAAACCTTTTACCTTAGGGTTGTCATAAATTGGAAGCAAAGTGAGATGCACCAACACTTAGAATTAATTTAGTCTGATACCACTATAATTGCCATAGTTCAAAGGAGATGTAGCTTTACAAGATCTTTAGCCTTCTCTTCCAAAAAGTGCACCAAACAACAAATCCCAGGATTCAATAGCATTGAGCCATAGCTGTTTAAAGTAGTGTCCGACTGCATTATAATTCACCAGTGTAGATGCACTCTTGAAGGCACAAAACGATGCTGATGATACTGTAAAAGTATATAAATAAATTCTAAATTCTGCACTCAACAAATTAAATTTATTTACTTACTGTTGCATAAAGTGATGATTACCAAAGAAAAGCAGATGTGAAACCCATTCATTCCAATCTGACTTCACATAACAGACATTCCTACAGAGAAAGCCCAGTCAAGTCTACCCATCAGCTTTATATTTCCATCAGACTCATATGGGAGGAGGTGGTCTTTTGGATGTCCTGGCCCAAGGGGTTTTTTTTAATATCAAAATATTTCAGACATCAAGACAATTCAGCACTAGACCCAGTGGCCGGATTATCTGGGAGATTTTTGCTTAGCTTTCAACCAGTTTAATGCTAGGAGCACTGTGCTCTATTTTTCACTAGAGAGAGAGAGAGAGAGAGATTAGGGGATGTCTACATTACTTCGCCCTCATTTAATTATCCTTTTTAAATAGCAATATCTACATTAATTCATTAATAATAAATAGATAATTCCATTCTGATTCATACTGATCTTTTAAGCTCATTTTTTAATCTCATGGGGATGAGATAAATTATGCACTATGTTAAAAATGTTTTCCCCATCCCTTTTCAGTTTCACATTAATGCTTTCTTGTATTTTGTGAGAGAATAAGCAAGAGCATCCAAATTTTATTCTCAGTAGAGTTCATTATGTGTATGTAGTGATGTGTTTCCTTTATTTGTGTGTTTTCCATGGTGAATAGCTCTGGTTTGTTCAAACTCTATGTACCTTTTATAATACGTTCATATGTTTCCATAATAGTGGTTTCTGTTTCTAATTGGTTATATCTCTTTTTAACTGAATCAGCAGATGCTCTCCAATTTTATATAGCATTTTGCGGCAACCATTTCAATGTTATTCAGGTTAGCATGTATGACTGTTGATATTGTTCACTCTTTGTTTTCAGAACTGCTTCTTCTTCTGAGACTCTTGTTGAGTAGTTCACAGCACATAAGGATGCCTTCTAAAATTGCAACAGTTAATTTAGAATCATTTTTTCTAGTTTTTTAAATTAAAATTGTACATTTACTTGGAATTTTTCACTATTTTTTTTTTACCTGTCATCAAATTGATGGAGAGACAGACAGTCTGGTAGATTAGCACATGCATATTATATGCAATGTGTCCAAAGGTGGGCAACCACAATGGTAAAAAGGTCTGGAAACTATGCACTATTTTAAGCGCTTAAAAAGTGAGCGGGGTATGTTTAGCCTAAAGATGAGAAGATTAAGAGGACGTGTTTAAATATTTGAAAGGATGTCATATTAAGGAGGAAGTAAGCTTGTTTCTGCTGCTCCAGAGACTAGAGAATTAATGCAGTTTGACACCACCTTAACATCCATAGCTCAATGCTATGGAATCCTGGGAGTTATAGTTTGGAGAGGCACCAGCACTCTTTGGCAGGGAAAGCTAAAGACCTCGGGAAACTACAACTCCGCTAAAATCTGTACAATTCTTTTCAATAATATGTGCAGAGGTCTATGGGCTTCTGCAATGCATTTGGCCTTCGTGCCACAATTTGTGCATCTCTTGGTCAAATAAATGGTGCTTCTGCTTTTTTGTCTCTCAACAAGACTCATCTCAGGCCCCTTCCACAAAGTGGAATAACATTCCACATTATCTTCTTTGAACTGGAATATATGACAGTGTGGACTCAGTAACGCAGTCCAAAGCAGACATTGGGGGGTTTTCTGCCTTGATATTCTGGGTTATATGGCTCTGTTGATTGATCCTCAGGCAGTAATGCTTATGTCAAATCCTAGGTCAACAGAGGGGAAAAGAAAGAAAGAAGAGATAACAGGGAAAGGTTGCTTAGAAAAGGAATGGAGAGAGCTACTCAGGAAGGGTTCATTTCAATAAGGTTACACTTAGGGAGTATTCCTATTCCTACAGTTTCTAGATCCCCCAGCCAAAATAGTCAGTAGCTGTTTTGGCTGGGAGATTCTGGGATTTGTAGTCCAATAATGTAACATTTACCAACTCAGTCTGATGAGAGCTTATTGCTGAAGATCTCTCCAAAATTTGACTCATCTCCTGATTTGTAATTACTATTAACATTGGTTGTTTCAGGATTTTCTCTCTCCAGCTAGTTGAAAACCATCTTCTCTCACAGATCTCGGCAGAAAATGAGCCCAAGCCACAATCTTAGGGAGACATTTTGTTGTGTTTCTCTATACTCTGTGCCATTTATTTATTTTTTCCTCCTTTTAATTTGGATCATCTGATAGTCTGTGAAATAATAATAATCTTTATTTATACCCCGCCACCATCTCCCCAATGGGGACTCAGGGTGGATTACATGAGGCCAAGCCCAACAACACAATACAATAAATAAAATCCAAACGCAAACAATAACACAATAAATTACATAAGACATATATATATAATAAAATCATTCGTAACACAGTAACAGTGAGCAAGCCGCATGTACAGAATAAGATACTAAAGCTAAAAAATACGGGATGAGATAGGGGTGGAGCAGATTTATTTGTGTGGGAGAAACTCTTCAGGAATGAGGTCGAGAGAAGTCTTTGTACAGGCAAGGAGGGGGTGTACTCTATTGTGGGATTTTCTGCCTTGATATTCTGGGGTATAGGGCTGTGTGGAAGTGCCCAGAATTTTTTTTTCATTTGGTAAAAGCATTTTTAATGTACGTAATGCCCTTTTAGAGCATTTTTCTCACTATATGGAGTTTTAGCTGCATTTCTCCATTAATTACAGTATGTTTTTGTGTGCATTTTGAATTGCACATGATGTGTCTGTCTGTGTCTTCCAGTTGCCTGTTGACCTATGGCAACCGCATGAATTTCATAATGTTTCCATAGGCAAGTAACACTCCAAGATGATTTTACCAGTTTCTTCTTCTAAAATATAGGCTATAGCAGCTGGACTTCATTGGCGGTCTCTCATCCAAATATAATTTAAAAGGGAAAGGAAATCAGCTGCTTCTCATTTCTTCTCCACAAGAGAAAGCACAAACACTTTCACTATTAGTCATACAAACCACACATTAAATTCATTAAATATTCCAAGATATCAGATATTCATCAGAATATCTTTTCCATTCCTAGACAAAAACACTAACAGACTTCATGTTATTAGTTTCCAAGAAAGGATTTGTCAGTCATTCAAAGAATTCAGATGGCTCAATCGAGAGGTGAAATAATATAGTTCCCCTACATCTACAGGCAGTTTTACCTGAAAAAAGCTGGCAGACAACACTTGGAAGGTTGATTGCCTTTTTTTAAAGGTCCCTTTCATGTACCTTTATAACAACAGCCTGCCATAAAGAAATTTAGCAGATGATGCATTTTCTGGCATAGGAATAATTTCTGCATGTCAGAAATCTGATTTCTGCTGTTAAAAAGACTGTTGCGAGTGCAGTACAAAAATAAAACTGGCAACTCAGCTTCAGAAATAAACACCTAGCAATTTTTGCAACAGCTATGGGTAATTAGACACGTCAATAACATAAAGGTTCTGTGAGAATTTTACAAGCCTCTCTTTGATGCTGTGATGGCAAACTTGAAAAGAATATAATGGCTAAGAGTTTGCAAGAAAAGACACAGGCTCTTTGAGAAGTAAGTTCTGTATTTTGTTACTTTGATCCTAACAGGTGAATGCTAAACAAGGTTACTCAGAAGCATAGTGTGAAATGAGGGCATTTTCCCTAAAATAAAAATTCTGTCTTTGCCCAATGAAATTTTGCTTCAGTTCCAAACTATCTAGCATTGCAGAGAATGAGAAATTGAAAAGAACAGTAGGTTGGTATCTGCTGAATTTTGTAACAGCACCCCGTGTGGATACCAAAATCAGTGCATGCTCAAGTTTTATGATCTACAGTGGCGTAATAAAATGATGTCTCTTTTTCAAAATGGCAAAATCAAAATTTCCTTTTCGAAATTTCAAAAACTATTTTCAAGTTGTGGGTAGCTGAATCCCTGGGTGTAAAATATGTGCCCACATAATGTAGTCCACACCTAGAATTCGTGCACAGCTATATATCTTGGTAAATGAAATAGATGTATTTCTGAGCATTATTTTTTTTAAAAGAAAATTGGGTAGCAGAGGCAGAAATAACTTGGAAAGATTAGGAGTAAGTTCCTACACAACAAAAAAGGAATCCCAAATCAACATGTTTAAATAAATTGTTTACCTCAAACACTATGCTATGCTAGACTGCTGTAGGGCTACTTGTGGGAAGTATTTGGAATCTGCAGAAAGTGGAGAATGCAGCAGCCAGCTAGAGGTAATGTAACTCTGGTACTCTGGCTTCCAATTTGCTTTTGAACTCAATGCAAGTTTTTGGTCTTAACCTACAAAGCCCTAAATGGCTTGAGCAAAAATATCTGAAATACTGCCTCTTCCCAAATGAGATGGCCAAAGATTGTGGGTCTTCAGGGGAGGATTTCCATGGCCCCATTCACACAGGCATTATAATCTGACTGGAAGCCAATAAAAGGTTGGAGTGTCTACAAAATGTTCATTCTCAAAGGAACCTCCAACTCACATTCAGCTGGAAACCATGTATGAAAAAACTCAATGGAAATTCTGGATCATACCAAAAATGCACTGAAGTCAATCACTGTATAAACGATGCAGTGCTGTGAAGTGGAAGAAGTATTGGAGCCCTTGTCAGGACAGTGTTAAAGCTGCAGGAGTGACATGAAGGTAAACATGCCCCCCCCCCAGCATGCGACAATTGCTGTTTTTGACCAGTGCATAAGCTGAGAAAAAAATACTCCTGGGTTTAGGTAGATCCGGATCATTGGGGGTTTTGGACTCCACGGGAGCTTGTAGCTGGTTAATGTGATTCCTGTGTAGGCACTCCGGAGTGAACTGGATCTTTCTGTGCCACATCCTGAATTGGAATAGGTGACTGTATGGAAGAGGCTTGTGTGTCCCAATACAGAAAAAATATATCATAGTTTGTACAAAGTCAGAGTTGACTTGAAGGCACACAACAGCAAAGTGGTGATTTTTTAAAATATAAAACTAAACTCATGGGTTGCTCAAAAATGTTATTCAGCTTATTATAAAGACATGAAATAAATTAGGCCCATTGTCTCTCCTTCTTTTATTCACCTTTCCTTCTCTTTAAAGCAGTTGTTCCATGTACTTATTTTGAAGAACAGCAGTTTCCACAAAGATGAAATGAAAGGTGGCAAACATATGGCCTTCTACATGTCAATGAACTACTCTTCCCCTCATTCTTCAACACTGGCAGGCAAGTAAGAACAAATGGGAATTGGAATCTATTACCATAAACAACAGAAGGCTCTCCCTCTTCTGTTCAGTAACATCTGCACTTGCTAGGTCATAACATCAAAATAGCAATTTAAAATAAGTTTTAAAACAGCTTGTTCCTCTTGCTCAAGGCTTTAGGAGCAACTTCTGAATCTGTAAGTTTTTTAATTGGCTCATTTTTTTTTAAAAAAAAACCCACACAATTTAACATGTAGTTATTATTGCTATTATTATTATTATTTGGTCAAGTTGGCAAAACTATCAGGATTAGTAGTCTCCTCTGTATTGTTTCTACTAGAAAAAGGTTCTGCCTGCACATAATCCACTAGTTTTTATCTTGTTTATTTTGGTTCAAATATGATTGCCAATTGAAATATGCAAAGACAACCTTAAAGAGAGACAGGTGAAGTATACCACAAGTGCTACACATCTTCCTTCCCATCTCGAGGGTTAAATTACCATAAAATGAGGAAACCACTCATATGGTTCCAACCTGTTAGAGAGGCTCTTCATCTGATTGAAATAATCACATTTTAAAACTATCCCATCTTTCCCAAGTCAGTATTCTTCAGAATTTATTTAAAACAGGTTTCTCATAAAATTGTACTTTTTTTACAACTCTGAATGCAAATACTACAATGAAAAGATTAATAAATAGGGCATATTTGAATTGTTGGCATTAAAGCAAGAAACCACAAGCTTTGAGTTTTTTAAAAAAGGATTCATAATTCAGAACCTATACAGATGTTTCTGTTTCTCAGAAATGCTGCTAGCAACAAAGTAATTAGAAGACACTAGACAAGTGTTATTACACATGACTCATGCAGACTGACATCGGTGACAAGTCCTACATAAAATATGTCATCTTAACATGCAGGTTTGAATTACCTGCAAATAAACGATGTTAGTGGTTATAACATGGGATTTTGCTTCAGGATTTATGTTCGGGTTCTAACCTAATCAAAGAGTGGGCTGTTTATTTATTTATTGCCCTTTCATATAGGGCATCAACATTACTGTAACCCATAAGATGGGTTGCAACAGGTCTTTTTGATGGGGAAAATTTGTTTTGTGCTCTCTTTTTACCTGATATGCTCAGGATAATAGAGGACATCAGAAGCAAACTGAAAAAAGTGCCGTGATAAGCCAGGGGCACTAAAACAGTGGTTCTCAACCTGTGGGTCCCCAGATGTTTTGGTCTTTAACTCCCAGAAACCCTAAAAGCTGGTAAAATGGCTGGAATTTCTGGGAGTTGTAGGCCAAAATACCTGGGGACCCACAGGTTGAGAACCGCTGCTTTAAAATAATGTTAGCTACTAAAATGTTAGATTGTGTACAGGTAGGAGACAGATTTCATAATTTAAGAGAAAGATAATAAAAAGGACGAGAGTCTATTTTTACTGGTGTAGTGCAAAGGGGAGAAAGTACATACTGTATATACTAGTGTATAAATCTAGAAATTTTAGTAAAAAAACTGGCCCCAATAAAACCTGAGTTGACTTATCTACTGCTCAGTATAAGTACTGTACTGTAACCTTTATCAACAGGGAAGCTAACCTCTTCTTTGAATACAATGGAAAGTTAAAAGCTTAGTTCATCCCAGCAGAACCTAAATGAAAAACTCTGTAGAGTGAAGTTTTTTCACTTTTCACCTCTCTACTTTGAGATGGGAAAGTTCCTTAAAAAAAAAAAGGTACTGCTCTATTATCCATGCAGACTCCAAAAGGGGGCCTACACAGAGAAGAATAGTCCATTTGGGGAGTTGAAGGAGGAAAACCATTTCCCCTATTTTCACTGGTTATTTCTACTCCCCCTTTCCCTTATCATAAACTATGGTTGTTTTGATGATAGTGACGGGGTGGGGGTGGGGGGTAACAGGAAAATGGGGGGAAATTGTTTTACTCCTTCTACCCACATAAAATGGACTATCCTTCTCTCTTTAGCACCTCTGGAACAATACCAGTAATAAGAGTTAATACTGTACCTTACCTATTGTGTGTGTATGTGTGTGTGTGCAGGCCTGTAGCCGAAGAGGGGGGGGGGGTTAGGGGTTCAATCCCCCCCCCCCCAAATTTTAAGGTTAAAAAAAACTTTTACTCATGAATTTTAACTGGTTAACCAAATCCCCATGCTAAGTCTATGAGACACAAAAAATTAAGAGTCCCTCCAGAACTCCAAGCACTATCTCAAGCAAATATTGACAATTTATTCACACTGTCATTATCTGCAGCAATAGCCGATGTAGTGAAGCAACCAAGCTTTTTTTTGGGGGGGGGGTGTTGAATGCTCTCATTAAGGAGACCAGACTTGATGGAGGTGGTTGACAGGGGCGGAGCTGCAGGCTATTGAAGGCTGCTCTGCCCCCTGCTGTGCTCTTTGCTTCAGCGTGAGCTAGGAGGCAGGTTTCAACACACACCCCCGCAAAATTTTCACCCCCCCAAAAAAATTTCAACCCTTCCTGAATTTTTTTCTGGCTACGCCCCTGTGTGTGTGTGTGTGTACATACACATACTATAGGTAAGGTGCAGTATTTAACACAGAGACACACAGACACCATTCTCTTCTCAGAGGCCCGTTCTACACTGCTGTACAACATCCAGATCATCTGCTTTGAACTGGATTATATGGCAGTGTAGATTCATTCACTGCCTCACTAGAGCATGGATGCACTTTAAATCTGGTTTCTGCCTCCTGCAGAGTTCTGGGATCTGTAGTTTAATGAGGCCCAGGACCTGTCAGGTCAAGCAATTGAATGGCCCCCTCCCCTAAACTACAAGCCCCAGAAATCTATAGGAGGCAAAAACAAGATTTAAAGTAGATCCATGGTCTAGTGCAGGGGCCCTAAACTTTTTAAACAGAGGACCAGGTCACAGTCCCTCAAACTGTTGGAGGGTTGTATTATAACTTGAATAAAGCATGAATAAATTCCTATGAACACTGCACATATCTTATTTGTAGTGCAAAATACACTTAAAAACAATACAATAATTCAAATGAAGAACAATTTTAACAAATATAAACTTATTAATATTTCAGTGGGAAGTGTGGGCCTACTTTTGGCTGATGACATAGGGTTATTGTTGTTATTTGCTTTCAAGTCGTTTCAGACTTAAGTTGACCCTGAGTGAGGGCCAGTTTAATGACCTTGGAGGGCCGTATCCAGCCCTCGGGCCTTAGTTTGAGGATCTCTGCTCTATTGTGATGAGGTCCATAATCCAGTTCAAAGCAGAAACGGTTGATTATCTGCTTTGATAATCAGAAATATATGGCAATATAGAAGGGGCCTGAGTGGAATGGCAAAGGACCTTTTTGAATGCCTGGATGGGAAAATGGTGGTGGTCAGAAGTGGCTGGATCCTTCTTTGTGGAATGGCTCTTGACTTATCCATGGGACATATAAAAAACACAGTATAGAGCCCCAAAACCTGCCATCAACTTATAATGAGGTCAATTTATACATGGCTATATATGGTAAGTTTGATTCAACTCTAGCAAAAAAGATGAAAAAGTAACTGTGGATGGGGATGCATACATTCTCAAAAAGACATCTGGACATTTTAATAACATTTTGATACAGATGCACATCTGCATCAATATCAGCCATGAGCATGAATGCCAATTTACACATGCAGATTTCTCTTGTAGGGTTGTGAAGATATATTTAACCTGATCATTTTCAAAATGCTCCAACAGCAGATTCTCTATTTACCATGAAGTAGTTTACAAATAATAGACGAGAACCTTCAAATGGTAAAGGAATTACATTCTGGATTTTAGTCCAATTAATTCCTAATGACTCAGTGATATGTAAAGCTTCAATTTGCCAGTAATACACATTCAAATACACACATGGATGTGTGTGTGTGTGCACATACAGCTAGACTTTGATCAAGGAAGCACAAAGCCTCCCTTTCTTGAAATACCAGTTTTCCTCACAATGAAGATGTAGTGAAAGGGGTTTTTTTGCTTGCTGTTGCTTCCCAGCTCTCCTAATGATGGAATGTTGGGCTTGTTCATCCTTTAAATAAGATTTAGTAACACACACACACATATACACAAGCGCGCGCATGCTCTCTCTCTCTCTCTCTCTCACACACACACACACACACAGAAGTCTTCCCTCAGTGACACAGGACACCAAACATAAAAATGTTGGCAGTGCTATTTGAAAGCTCTGGAATTTGTAGTTAAAAGTAGGAAATTGAAATCAAAGGGTTTGGGAACCTGCTATCTATATATATAAAATGGGAAAGGGCGTTCAACAGGACAGCAAAACGCGAAAAAACCCCGACGAAAACTCACCAAATTTGCCGTGCACATACCTCAACCCACAAGGTATGCACAACACTCATCAAAATTCCAAACAACATTTCAACAAACTCACAATTACAAAAACCAACTGAGCATGTGCAGTGCCCAGGGGAGGAAGTACACAGGCAATGCACTCTGGGAACTGTAGTTCTAGAACGCGGCCTACCCGCTGACGCTGAAGCCCCGGCCTGGGAGTTGGAGCTCGGCCAGCTGTGCTCACTGGGCGCCAGGATGCAGCGCGACCTGCGAAGGCTGCCCGGGAGGCCCCCGCTGCGCACCTTCCTGGCCCGGCCGGGAGAGGACGCGGCCCGGCTCTGCCGAGGACAGCCCATCGGCCACCGCAACGCCCGGCCCAGGCCGCCCCTGCACACTGCCGTCTGACTCCGCCATCGATGAGGAATGGGAAGAAGGGAAGGAAGCGGGAGAGGGAAGGACGGACGGAAATGAGGGGAAGGGGTGTAAATAGCAAGGAAGGAAGGAAGGAAAGAAGGAAAGAAAGAAGAAAAGTGGGAAGGGGAACGGAAGGTGAAGGAAGGAAGGAAGGAAGGAAGGAAGGAAGGAGAAGTTGAGAAGGTATATGAAAAAAGAAAGGAACAAAAGAAAGAAGAAAGGGAGAGAAGGAGGATGGGAAAGAAGGGAGAAAGGAAGGAAGGAAGGAAGGAAGAAGGAAGGAGGGATGGGAAGGTGTATGAAGGAAGTAAGGAAGGAGAAGTTGAGAAGGTATATGAAAGAAGAAAGGAAGGAAAGAAAGGGAGAGAAGGAGGATGGGAAAGAACGGAGAAAGGAAGGAAAGAAAGGGAGGGAGGGAGGGAGGGAGGGAGGGAGGGAGGGAGGGAAGGTGTATGAAGAAAGGAAGGAGAAGTTGAGAAGGTATATGAAAGAAGAAAGGTAGGAAAGAAAGAATACAGAGAGAGAAGGAGGATGGGAAAGACGGGAGAAAGGAAGGAAGGAGGAAAGGAAAGAAAAATAGAAAAAAAGAAAGGGAAGGGGAAGGGAAGGTGTCAAAAGGAAGGAAGGAAGGAAGGAAGGGGAATTTGGGAAGGGGAAGAGAGGAAAAAAGCGAAGGAAGAAGAGAAAGGGAGGGAAGAAAAGAAAGAAAGAAAAGGAAGTCTGGAAGTCAAGAGCGAAGGAAGGAAAGAGATAGATAGGGAAGAAAGGAGAGAAAGAGGAAGGAAAATAAAAAGGGAGGAGGAAGGAAAGAGGAAGAGAAGGAAGGAGGAGAGAAGGAAAAAGGGAAGGGAGGAAAGACGGAGCAAAGGAAGAAGTGAAAGAAGGAGAGAAAGAGGGAGGGAAGGAAAGAAATAAAGAGAAGGAAGGATGGGAGCAAAAAGCTAAGGAAGGAAGTAAACAGGTAGAGAAGGAAGAAAGGAAAGAAGAAAAGGAAATGAAGGAAGGAGTGAAAGAAGGAGAGAAAGAGGGAGAGAAGGTTGGCCACAGCAACGCGTGGCGGGTAAAGCTAGTTTCAGAATATTCATTTTATGCAATATTCACATGGATGATTTTTCAGTCCATACAGCTTATGCCTTCATTTTTGAGGAAACTGTCTTAACATGCATCTACTCTGTAGAATTAACACGGTTTATTATTTATTTATTTAAAACATTTATATTCTGCCCTTCTCACCCCAAAGGGGACTCAGGGCAGAGCACAGCATGCATATATGAGGCAAACATTCAATGCCAGGACATGAATTCATTATATGCATACATAAACATATGATGGTTAATGCCTCTCTACAAGAGGACAAGATTCCAGTCAGCCTAAAAGAGGCTGTTATAAAACCGCTGTTGAAGAAACCATCACTGGACCCCCCCAACTGAACAACTTTCGGCCAGTTTCCAATCTCCCCTTCTTGGGCAAAGTCCTGGAACATGTGGTGGCCTCGCAGCTCCAGCAATTCTTGGTAGACACTGATTATCTAGATCCGGCACAGTTTGGCTTCAGGCTGGGACATGGTACCAAAACAGCCTTGGTCACCTTGGTAGATAATCTTTGCTGGGAGCTTGGCAGGGGGAGTGTGTCCCTGTTGGTTCTGCTGGCCTTTGATACCATCGACCATGGTATCCCTTTGGGATGCCTCAGGGATATGGGACTTGGAGGTACTGTTTTGCAGTGGCTCAAGTCCTTCCTTGAGGGCCATTCTCAGAAGGTGTTACTGGGGGACTCCTGCTCGTCCTCACAACCATTGACCTGTGGGGTCCCGCAGGGATCAGTACTGTCCCCCATGCTGCTTAACATTTACATGAAGCCGCTGGGAGAAATCATCTGGAGTTTTGGGGTCAGATGTCATCTGTTCGCGGATGATGTTCAGCTCTATCACCCCTTCCCATCTCTCACTAAGGAGGCTGTGCAGGTCCTGAACCGGTGCTTGGCTGCTGTGTCGGTCCGGATGAGGGGGAACAGATTGAAACTGAATCCGGACAAGACAGGGGTACTCCTGGTCAGTCATAAGGCTGAACAGGGCATAGAGTTACAGCCTGTGTTGGATGGGGTTACACTCCCCCTGAAGACACAGGTTCGCAGCTTGGGAGTGATCCTAGACTCACCGCTGAGCCTGGAACCCCAGGTCTCGGTGGTGGCCGGGAGAGCTTTTGCACAATTAAAATTTGTGTGCCAGCTGTGCCCGTACCTTGGGAAGTCTGATCTGGCCACAGTGGTCCATGCTCTTGTTACATCCCAAATAGGCTACTGCAAAGCACTCTACGTGGGGCTGCCTTCGAAGACTGCCCGGAAACTTCAATTAGTCCAACGGTCGACAGCCAGACTGCTCACTGGAGTGGCGTACAGGAAGCATACAACTCCTCTGTTACGCCAGCTCAACTGGCTGCTTATCAGCTTTCAAGCACAATTCAAAGTGCTGGTTTTAACCTTTAAAGCCCTAAACGGTTCTGGCCCAGACTACCTGTCTGAATGTATCTACTGGTATGAACCCTCACGAAACTTAAGATCATCTGGAGAGGCCCTGCTCTCGATCCTACCGACATCGCAAACGTGATTGGAGGGGTCGAGGTACAGGGCTTTCTCATCAGTTGACTGTATGAAAGCATTAAGGGCGATGCTGTACAAGTATGGTCGAAGAAAATCCATTCATCAGGATTTGTGGAATTAATGCGGTCCCAATGGTCAGGTGAAGGGGTGCCTCACCTCGAAGATGTAAGTGAAGGGCTCTGGATCCAGAAAAACACAACTCTTTTACCTGTCTGGCCTGCCCTTATATCCTATTACCATACCTCCTCTTCTGCCTCTTGGATCTCGCTCCTGAAGACTGCAATGAAGTGGTGCTGGTGCACATGTGCAAGATCTGAGAGGCAGAGAAGGAGGTACAGCAATAGGAAATTACCATATTGAAATCAAAGCTGATGCTTTTAAAAATTTTATTTGGTGTGCTTTGGAATAGGGGTAGTCTTATACGGCGAGTATATCCCAAACTCTATTATTTTAACTGGAAAAGTTGGGGATCATCTTATATGCCCAGTCGTCTTATATGTGGTACTGTATATACGGTAGTTTTAGTGGTGTCAAACTGCATTAATTCTACAGTATAGCTCAGGCATGGGCAAACTTTGGGCCTGCAGGTGTTTTGGACTTCCAGAAATCCCCAGCCAGCTTACCAGCTGTTAGGAAATGTGGGAATTAAAATCCATAACATCTGGAGGGTTGAAGTTTTCCCATTCCTGGTGTAGATGCACCCATGTTCACCAATAAGGATTTAACTAATGCAGTTCTTATTAATGCAGCATTAAAGAAACTTGTAGCAAAGTGAACTCTTTCCATGAAAAAGGACTAAGTTAATTATGTATAACAGAAATATCCAGTCTGAAGCACTAGAGACACTGCTGGTCAGTGACAGCAATCCATAGGTATTGGTATACAGATCCAGAATAAGTCTTTACAGTCACTTGCAGACCCACCACCAAGTCTATCCTTGGAAGATGATTACGTTAGACCAGGAGTGATAGCCTGTGATGATAATGGTGACATAATATATAGCTGATATATAGGATGCCATAGAGAAGCTACCATGGATGCTACTTCAGAACCCTGGTCGATCTAGTCCGAGATTATCAACTCTAACTTGTGGCATCTCTCCAGCCAAGATTCTTTCATAGCCCTGTCTGGAGGTCCTGCATGGTTTCTCTGATGCTGCTTACTTTCCCATAGCAAGTGAGACTGCACTCTGGATGCTATGATGTTTGGTTATGTCACAATACTGAGTGGGTGTCACCAATACTCATAATGCAGTATCAGTACCCTTTTGTAACTTGTTAAAACTTCGCCTAAAACAAACAAACAAACAAACAAACAAACAAAAAACACTCCAGACCCATAATGGCAATTTTGCTGTGCTGAAAATCATGTAAGGAGGAAGCATAGTTCAGAAGCTGGCTCCTATTTTCTACACTGATTTTTATTCAGAAAAGCAGAAATACAAAAAGAAGTACAGGCACAAAAAATTAAAGAAAATAAAAATGATACCAAGAAAATTGTTTTTCATAATCTATAAAACTAAACTACAGCTAACACAGCTCTATCTAGTGCAATAATCCTGACATAAACAAACCCGCACTATTAAACACGTTCTAAGTCGCCTCTAGCTGAGAAAGGCAGTATAAAAATGCGATAAACAAACAAACAAACAAACAAACAAACAAACCTGTAACTACTCGTTGGAGGTAGGGCCTTTGCCGGAAGTCACATGATGTTGTGCAATGGCCAGCGTGGGGCTCCATCCAGAAGACAGGGTGGAAGCGTCCTAGGATGCTGATTTAGGTAAGTGTGATGAGGCCATAAGTAGTCAGATCCTATTGCAGACCATTAAGCCAACTATGCTTCTTTATTTGGCTAAATCGTTAAAAGACTCTATAGACCTGCATATCTTCAAAGTGATATATGTGGTCATTTGCCATCCAGGACAGACAGGTAAGTCCTTATACAGTTGGCCCTCTGTATCCACAGATTCCACCATCCATGACTTGAATTTTTTTTAATATCCACAAAGCAAATTTAAGTTTTGCCATTATATATATAAGACACCATTTTACTATATACACCAATGAATATAATGTGATGTGAACATTTATGGAATTTGGTATCCACAAGGGATTCTGAAGTCAAATCCCAGTAGATACCAATGGCTCACTGTACATAATCATAATAAATGGGCACACATCTGACTCTAGAGTAAGAAACAGCTTTAAGAACTTGCCTCCTTGCCTTGGAAAGAGTGCATGTGATGTGCAGGCCAAAGAAAGAAAGCGCATGCCTGCCTTCAGCTGAGCGCCTCTCCTCTAGAATAGAAACAGCTTAAATGCCTAACATGATGGAAGCGGAACATGTGAAGCCCCCCCCCCCCCCCCCCATAATGGGTTGAAAGAAAACAGATCTTTCGGCACTCCAGAGCAAAAACAGATATCTGCCCTTCCAAATTCAGGATCAAGGCCCTCACCAAAAGCCAGGAAATGAAATGACTCAAGGTTTGCCTGGATTGCACATGCCTAATATTGATATTTCCATGTAACTGTTTTGTTTTTTTTGTAATGGCCACTGTTCAGCGTGTATATATATATGTGTGTGTGTGTGTGTGTGTGTGTGTATTTGCATTTCTGATTCCACTGACATTACTGATTATAGTCTTCCAACCAAGCATTTTTTACCATTTGCCAATTAAGGAAGCACTCCATGTCTTTTGGCTGCATTCCTTGAAAGCTTATACCATACCAACATTTACTAGCCTGTAAGGTCCCGCAAGATTGCATGTTGTTTCTTCCTGAACATAATCTATATGCCAGAGTAGCTGGGAACATTCATTGAGAGGCATCATGTGGCAAATATTGAAAACCTGTGTTCCTCTGCTGCAGTTAGCTATCTTTTTGCTGTTAAAACTGTAAACATAAACACAAAATGCCAATTCACAGCAGGAGGTGCAACAGTGCTGATAAAATTGGAGTCTTTATAAGAATGGTTTCATTTGAAGAACATTGGATATATCCTGCTGATACTTACATTCTGAGAGATAAAATGATATCATTTATCCACATAATCCCATTCAGATTTGTTTCAAGTAACATATCTGATAGGAGACATTGACTCTCTAGTCGATGGCAAATAATAAATGGAGTGTTAAAAAGGCCCATTTAAAATCAAAACATAGCTCGCTTTCCTTTCTTTTTTTGTTATATTAACTCAGCTTTTTCAGCTTCAGCCTGTACCTGATTACTTGAAGTGTATTGGATTCAGTCTGATGCTAAAGGCAACCAACCCTAAAGGGCAGTTAGATTTCTAGAATACATAAAGATTAGCAGGGACAGTTTCACACACCGAGTCTGGGGAAGCGGAAGAACATGAATCATTAGGTTTGAAATGCTTTCCTTCCTCCTTGAAGATCAAAAATATCAATGGGTGACTGGGCTGCCTCTTTTTAACTGCATCACAGTCTCGGAATGGCTTTGGGCAGGAACAAAGGACCAACTATACAACAAATTAAATCAAGCTGGAATAACGGGGATATTACATTAAAATAAGAAGCAGAATAAACAGTTTTTTAAAGAGACAGAATGATAACCATTAATCTAACAATAAATGGAGCCGATAGATATCAATAGCTAAACTAAAGAATCTGTTGTCCACAACAGTCTCAACCTGGAGCCCTTCCCATGTTGTAGACTACTATATCTATTATTCCCAGTCTATTATTTGGGCACTACATGGAGTAGTTGGAAATAATACGTAATTTCAACCAGGTTAGAAAAGGCTGTGGTCTCAGAACAGTCTTCAATGATTTGCTAAATACACTCTTAGGTCTCCATTTGATTACAACTTTGGGAAAAGCCACATGAATATTAACTAATATATTTTGTGGCTGGTGGTTGTGTTACCTATGATGTCACAAAGAATGTCTTGAGCTTCCTGACTTTAACCTAGTTTGTGGCTGTTGAAAGCTGTTCATAGACAGAAGCTTTTAGGACATTTTGCAATCACATAACTAGGACAATATATCACTGTCTTGTGTGTGTGTGTGACATACTGTAGTATCTGTTACGTTACACATTTATGAGGCACTCAAGGTTATGCTGCGGATAAATGTGGAGTAATAACAAAAACAACTCAAAGTCTTGTGGGTTTCACAAGACCAACAGCATCGTATTGGCTTAAATGCTCGTGGACGGCAGTTCATCTTACTAGCGTCTAAAGCATGCCTAGTTACAGGTGTAAACACACACATAACAGAAGTAGCTGGAATTGTAAACAACGAAATTAAAGAGAACTGAAATTCTGCCCCATTTACATGGCCATATAATGCAATTTGGAATGGCATTATATGGTCAGTGTAGATTATGTCACAAAGAACTGAGAGAACTGGAAATGATTAAGTCATCAATCGTTGGCCATTCACAAAAACACTAACTGGGTTATTATAAGGACAGATAAGTTGGGACAGCTCTGGTTAGTATTTGGATTGGAGACACAACAAATACCAGTTGCTACAGATGACTGCTTCTTAAACTTTGGGTCATGAACCCAAATAGGGTCCCCCTTAGCTCAGTGTTGGGGTCCCAAAAATGGCATCAGTAAATGTTTTTCTGAATGCCACCTAGGTTTTAGACCTTTATACAAATCTGTTGTGCAATGTTTACAGTGGACTCTACAAAAAATGGCTTCAGCTGTACTTCATAGAAAGGAAAATCAGTCAATGCGTTATTGATTTACTGTACTTACGTTAGGTCTTAATTTGATGTTAGGGTTTAATGTAATTTTTATATGTGGGGTTTTTCTGGGATTTTATGTTAGTATCGTGTGTTTTATGTAGGCATTGAATGTTTGCCATTGTTATGCCGGAATCCGCCCTGAGTCCCCTCGTGAAAATAGGTGAAATGCAAATAACGTTTTATTTTTATTTTATTTTATTGTTGAAGGCTTTCATGGGCAGAATCACTGGGTCAGACCCCTCAACCTCTGAGGATGTGGGCAAAACATCAGGAGAGAATGCCTCTGGAATATGGCCATACAGCATGGAAAATTCACAGAAACCTAGAAAAACAGTCAGTTTGGCAAGCCTTGCAAATATTGATTTGTTATCAGTGAAAGTTTGTTTTTATAACTATTATATATACCTGATATATATATATATATATATGCCATCCCCTGCCATGCGTTGCTGTGGCCCAGTCTGTGTATATGTGCTTTGTGTGTGTATATATTTGTGTATGTGTAGTAAAAGCAATGGTATTCCCTGTCGTAACCTATGGATGTGAGAGCTGGACCATAGGGAAGGCTGAGCGAAGGAAGATAGATGCTTTTGATCTGTGGTGTTGGAGGAAAGTTCTGAGAGTGTCTTGGACCACGAGAAGATCCAACCAGTCCATACTTCAGAAAATAAAGCTTGACTGCTCATTGGATGGAAGGATATTAGAAGCAAAGATGAAGTATTTTGGCCACATAATGAGAAGACAGGAAAGCTTAGAGAAGACAGTGATGCTGGGGAAAATGGAAGGAAAAGGGAAGAGGGGCTAACCAAGGGCAAAATGAATTGATG
The DNA here is from genome assembly GCF_037176765.1 of Anolis sagrei. NCBI lineage: Eukaryota > Metazoa > Chordata > Lepidosauria > Squamata > Anolidae > Anolis > Anolis sagrei. The sequence continues at coordinate 46,801,429 of NC_090021.1, read as the reverse complement.
GTATCCTTGAAGTGACTGGCCTGACCTTGAAGGGGCTGAGGGTGGTGACGGCCGATAGGGAGCTCTGGCGTGGGCTGGTCCATGAGGTCACGAAGAGTCGGAAGTGACTGAATGAACAACAAAATGTGTGTATATACGTGTGTTTGCATATATATTGTAATGTATTTTTTATTTTTGGGCTTTTTAAGTCTCTTCTGCTGTTTTCCAGTGTTTTTATGAGTGATGGTCACTTGTTGGTCTGATAGATGTATTGTGTCCAAATTTGGTGTCAATTCGTCCAGTGGTTTTTGAGTTATGTTAATCCCACAAACGAACATTACATTATATGTATATACTAGCCGTCCCCTGCCACACGTTGCTGTGGCCCACATGGGGGATCTGTGTGGGAGGTTTGGCCCAATTCTATCATTGGTGGGGTTCAGAATGCTGTGATTGCAGGTGAACTATAAATCCCAGCAACTACAAGTCCCAAATGTCAAGACTGTATTTTCCCCAAACTCCACCAGTGTTCATATTTGGGCATATTGAGTATTCATGTAGAGTTTGATCCTGATCCATCATTGTTTGAGTCCACAATGTAGGTGAACTACAACTCCAAAACCAAAGGACACTGCCCACCAAACTCTTCCAGTATTTCCTGTTGGTCATGGGAGAACTGTGTGCCAAGTTTGGTTCAATTCCGTCGTTGGTGGAGTTCAGAATGCTCTTTAATTGTAGATGAACTATAAATCCCAGCAACTACAACTCTCAAACGACAAAATCAATTTTTTGGAGTGAAGGACATACATTGGGTTGTTGGGTGCCTTGTGTCCAAATTTGGTGTCAATTCGTCCAGTGGTTTTTGAGTTCTGTTAATCCCACAAACGAACATGACATTTTTATTTATATAAAGAAAGAAGATATGTATGTTTACATGATACCCATAAACATTTATTGAATTTAATAGGGTAAGAGGGAACAAAAGTCTCAAGCTCTCTCTGGTCGGATCATCCTCCAACGTGAACGCTGCCTCTCTCTTCGCTGAGAGGGAGAAGATAAAAAGCCCGGGCAACCCCAATAGGAATTCCCGCGGTGATTCCCGCCCTGACAGGGAATTCCATCAGCCAAGGGAGGAGGCTTTTTACACTCGCTTCCGGGTTTGACTCTTTTTAACGCATGCGCAGAGCTTCTCTGCCTCACCCTCGGACCCCATTTCTTCAGACCGTACCATTGCGACAGAGCGGCGGAGGGGGCGCTTGAGCCTTTCCCCCCCAAACGCTATTGGAACGCTCGAGGGCTTTGGAACGCTTTCCTTCTCCTTCAAAAAAAGCCAAGGCGGTTTCATTTTGGTGCTGGTGAGGGAGAGGCTTCCTTTGGCGGTGCTCACCTCTTTTGGGCCGTTGGTGCAGTCCTAGCCGGGTCTCTTCCAGCGGCCGGGCCAGACCACCCTCCCTGCCGGAGGGGGAGGAGCCGAGGGCATTGTTGGGTCAGGGGCCACGCGCGGCCCGCGGGGGTGGCGCCTCAGGGCCCCGTCACAACCCGCCCCCGGCAGCCGCGGCCTGGCTCAGTGTCACCTCAGGCACCACAGGGCGCGGCCGCCTCTCGCTTCCGTTGCCGCTCGCGAACCCACCCACCGACCTACCCTGCCTCGGCTGCAGTGGTAGCGCCCGACTCCAGCTGACCGGCCTGGAATCCCGGCTTCGAGCCCCGGCCTGGAACCGGTGACGACGACGACGCCTCCGCCGTTGCCGCCGCCGCCATGGGAGACACCGGCAGCGAGCGCAGCAAGGCCCCCAGCCTGCCTCCCCGCTGCCCTTGCGGGTTCTGGGGGTGAGTTGGTGGCCGAGAGAGGGAGGGAAGGAAGGAGAGGGACCAGGCCTGAGGGGAGAGGCCGAGGAGGAGGAGGAGAAGGGCAGCCATAGCCCTCCAAGGCCTGCCTGCCTTATCTGGAGGCCTGGGCCTGTGTTCATGGCGTTGAAAGGGGGGCGGGGATCTTGGCCTTCCTTCCTTCCTTCCCCAAATGGCAAACTGTGTTGATCTCTCAGTTCTTGTGGGTTTGATCTCCCTCGGGCACTTCCCTAACTTCTCCCCCTCTCCCCCCTCCCTTTCTGTGTTTAAATCGACCCACCGACTTCCTTATTTCCTTATCTGACTGCCCTTTGCTTATCCCTCTCGGGTTCTTCCCTAATTTGTCCTCTATTCATTTCAAGATTAGGACAACAAAACAGTCAGGTTTAGGAGTGGCTACAGCAGGCCTGGGCCCTCCTTCCAGGTGTTTTGGACTCCAATTCCCACCATTCCTAACATTCCTCAGGCCCTTTCCTTCACCCCCCCCAGCCCTTTAAGCCTGAGAGTTGGAGTCATAGAATCATAGAGTTGGAAGAGCCTTTAATCCTGAATCATAGAGTTGGAAGAGATCCCCTGGGCCATCCAGTCCAACTCCCTGCCAAGAAGCAGGAAAATTCCATTCAAAGCACCCTCGACAGATGGTCATCCAGCCTCTGCTTAAAAGCCTCCAGAGGAGGATCACTTCCCGTCTGATCTGTTCTATTGTTATTCCAGGACACAAAGGTTTAGATCTCTAGAAATAACACATTTATTCTGTCTATATAGAGTTATACAAGTTATTATTCATAATAATGTAATAATAATAATAATGATAATAAACTTTATTTATACCCCGCCACCATCTCCCGAAGGGGACTCAGGCGGCTAACATGAGGCCAAGCCCAAAATTGCAGTACAGCAAAATAAACTACAAACAAATAATAATAGTAGTAATAATAATAAACTTTATTTATACTCCGCCACCATCTCCCGAAGGGGACTCAGGCGGCTAACATGAGGCCAAGCCCAAAATTGCAGCACAGCAAAATAAACTACAAACAAATAATAATAGTAGTAATAATAATAAACTTTATTTATACCCCGCCACCATCTCCCGAAGGGGACTCAGGTGGCTAACATGAGGCCAAGCCCAAAATTGCAGTACAGCAAAATAAACTACAAATAATAACATCAAAATAAAATATATGAAATAATAGAATATCAAATAAAAAATAACATGATAGAGAAATATTATAACGCTTTTCCTACTAGAAGCACTGTTTTCTCACATTTAGCAATTTTCCTGGTAAATATGTTCATTCCTTGCAAGTGAGTGAACAGGCTTATAGAGAAAGTATAGATCACTCTGCAACTATTACACAAATCCACTTAGTTTCCTTCTTGGCTCCCAAAAAAGAAAAAAACAAACAAACATGAGAATGCAGGCTACTAATCAAGAATAACAACTGTAAATGCAGAATCAGCTGTTACTATTACTAGAATATTTTTTAACAGTAGTATTAGTAACATGTGAATCTTCGTGGGCTCATGTCCAGTCCAAAAAACCTGGAGGGAGGACCCAAGTTTGTCCAGGCCTGGTCTACACTGTAGAATAAATGTAGTTCTAAACCACTTTAGCTGCTGTCGCTCAGTGCCCTGAAATCCTATGAGTTGTAGTCCACAAGGTTATTTCGTCTTTTCTGCCAAAGAGTGCACGCCACTAATCCCAGGTTTTAATTGTGTTTTAATTAACTATGTTTTTTAAATTGGCATCTGATTGGTTCATTTATTTATACATAAACTTGGGAGCCCCTCAGTATATAGAATATAATCATATATAGAAATAATAACATTGTAATCTGATAATACTAGTATATATTATGTTAATAATGTTGCAATATATTATATTTAGAAATAAACTTGGGAGCCCCTCAATATATACAATATAATAGTATATAGAAATAGTAACCTTGTAATGTGACAATGTTAATATATTATACACAATATTAATAATATTGTAATATAATATATTATATGTTATATATACTACAACTTATGATATAGCACAATATATTACATACTACTTATAATATGGTGCAGCGGGTTAAACTGCTGAGCTGCTGAACTTGCTGACCAAAAGGTCGTTGGTTCGAATCCAGGGAGCGGGGTGAGCTCCCGCTGTTAGGCTCAGCTTCTGCCAACCGAGCAGTTCAAAAACATGCAAATGTGAGTAGATCATTAGGTATCACTTTGGCGCTCCATGCAGTCATGCTAGCCACACCACCTAGAAGGTATCTACAGACAATGCCGGCTTTTCAGCTGAGAAATTGAGATGAGCACCACCTCCCAGAGTTGGGCATGACTAGACTTAATGTCAGGGGAAACCTTTACGTAATAATATATAGAAATAATAACATTGTGATGTATTAATACTAATATACATAGTATTCATAATGTTGTAATATAATATATATTATATATACTATAACTTATGATATAGTACAATATATTATATACTACTTATAATGTAATATACTGGTGGTGTATTATATATATCATGTAATATTACTAATAATGTTGCAGTATAGTGGCATAGTACAATATAGTAATATATAATACTAATATTGACTAATATTACTACTGATAATGTATAATAATAAACTTTTATTATTTAATATTTGTATATTTTAAGTTGCAATATTTTTATTGTGAGCTATTTTGAGTCTCCATATGGAGAGATAAAGCAGAATATAAATAAATCTTATTTGTAGGAACAATTTTCATGTGTTTTGATCTTATGCTATAACTTTTCATATGTTTAAGTGTTTTAAGGGTTCTATGTTTTTTTTTAATTTTGCTGTACCCCACCTTGAACCTTGGGAAGAGATGGGTAAGATGATGATGATGATGATGATGATAATAATAATAATAATTTTCTTCTCTTTCTCACTTTAGGTGCCTAACTTTACCTTCTGCCTTCCTTATTCCTTCCCTTTTCTTCCCTCATGTGGTGTGTTATCACCATATGAAGTAACTCTGCTATCTACTATAGTAATCAGCACTTTGAGACTACTTTAACAGCCATAGCTCAATTCTTATGAAGGCATCTCCTCTACCTTCCTTATTACTTCCCCTTTCTTTCCTCCTGTGTGTTATTTCCCTCAGGCTCTTCCCTAACTTCTTCGCCCCCCTCCTTCAATGCTTAAATCTGCTGATTATCTTCTTCATTTCAAGTTCATTTTATTGATTAGCCCATTAGCCGTATTGGTCTTCCTTATTATTTATTTATTTTTCCTTCCGTCTTGTGGTATGTTATAGCCATATAAGGGGCATCTACACTAGTGATGATCCCCAAGCTTTGGCCCTCCAGCGGTTTTGGACTTCAATTCCTAGAAGCCTCAGCTACATTGGCCAGTGATCAGGACTTTTGGGAGCTAAAATCCAGAAACACCTGGAAGATCAGTTTGGGAATCACCTAACTACACTAGAAATCAACAATTTGACACCACTTTAACATCCAAAACTAAATTCTTATGGGATAAATCCCCCCAAACATCCTCTCCTCATCCCTTTCAGTGTTCAAGTCTGCCCACTTCATTCCTTATTTATTCCTCTCTTTTTTCCTCCTGTAGTTTTTAACAGTTTATGTATTTATATGTTTATTTTGTTGAAGTTTAACATGCTGTATTTTACATCACAATGTGGCAGTGAAGTGTCCAATCTGTAAGCTGCTCTGAGTGCCCCTCGGGGCGAGAAGAGTATTTATTTATTTATTTATTTACAGTTCTTATATTCCGCCCTTCTCACCCCGCAGGGGACTCAGGGCGGATTACAGTAAACACATATATGGCAAACATTCAATGCCAGTTTGACAAACAACATTTAACAGACAAAGGCTATTTAACTTTTTTTTCTGGCCGCCAGGGGAGCTGCTGCTTTTCATCGTCCATCAACGACACAGATGAAGTTCTTCCGCATTCCACATTCCCCGGAGTCTTCTTTCTTTATGGCCTCATAAATTAGTTAAATTTAGCCTCCCACACAAGGTGGTCCCTTTTTTTCCTACTTGACAGATGCAACTGTCTTTCGGGTTGCAAAGGTCGACAACGGGCTACACAATGGCTGGACACCCACTCCAGCCCGGGCTGGCTTCGAACTCATGACCTTTTGGTCAGAGTGATCTTAATGCAGCTGACACTCAGCCAGCTGCGCCACAATCCCGGTGCTAGATATAGAGTAGGATATAATTATAGGAAATAAACAAATAAATAAACAAATAATGTTGTCGCTATATAATATGCCTCCACACTATAGATATCATGGAGTTTTGATGTCACTTTAACTGCCGTGGCCCAGTGCTGTGGATTTATGGGAGTTGTTTTGCAGTCTTCAGCGTTGAACCACAGTTAAAATTGCATCAAACTGCATTAAATTTACAGTGTAGGTGGCCTCATAATGATTAAGTACTGTGTCAGCTTTGCTTTATTTCTGAGAAGTTACCCGCCTACCCTTTTGATTCTGAAATCTCCCCTTTGTCTTTCTTATTTTCCCCCTTTTCTTTCCTCATGTGTTGTGTTATTGCCATATAGTTTATATTTATTTTATTGTGGAGGAAAAAGCACACCTCCAATTTAAAATGTTTAAAAGCAATGCTTTTGGGTTTGTAAAGATTAGCTATTTACAAGAAATGTTGCCCAGGGGACACCCAACTGTATTTACTCAGTCTTCGAGGAGGCTCTTTCCATGTCCCATATATCGTGATTAAATGCTATGTCAACCCTGTTTTACTTCTCAGGTATAACTACTACTACTCTGTTACTTCTTCATTGTTTTTGGAGGCCTTCACTTTCATTTGCTGAAGTGATACAGAGAACTTTCCTTAAAGGAAGTGGCTTTCTTTCCTTTTCCTCAGGCAGAGCACCTGTTATCCAAAATGCTCCAACTTTGTCTACATAGGTAGCTTAGGATGCATCTATACTGTATAATTTTATACAATATTTTTAATAATTTTGTGTATGAAACAAAGTTTGTGCACATTGAACTATCAGAACTAACCAATGTTTCATTATCTAGGCATACATCAACACTGTGGAATTAATGCAGAGTCAAACCACTTTAAATACCACGGCTCACTGCTATGGAAACCTGGGAAGTGTAGTTTGGGGATGTCCCAGCATTCTTCAGCAGGGAAGGCTAAAGAGCCTGTAAAACTACAACTCCCAAGATTCTATAGCGTTGTGTCATGGCAGTGAAAGTGGTGGCGTGTCTAGGATGTATAAATTAAATTCATGTTTAGATATAGAACCATCTCCAATATATTTTTTATTTACCCTAATGCAACTACAGGTGTTCCAGAACACTTTGGATAAGGGATACCCAATCTGTATCCATTTATTCTTCTTTAATCATCCCAAATTAAGAGGAACATTTCACCCTTAATTTAGAGCATCTCACCTTGATAATGAGAGAGACATTGATAAAAAAAAAATGCCCCACTGCCTCCATACTACCTTCACCCTCCTGGGGTGGCATGGGTAGGCAGGGATGGTACCCATTGGTGACCAGTTGAGACTGTGTGCAAGGAGGGAGCCTGACCAGTAGCAGAAGGAGGCAGCTTTGGTGAGCGCGTGGAGTCTGAGGGGGCTGCCCTGGGAATGGAGGAGGTGGAGGAGGCGAAGGCAGGCAGGGAGGCTGGCTGGCGTGTGCAGCTGTTGCCTCTCCTGTGCATGCAACCACCTGCCTTTCCTCTTAAATCATTCTTTCTGTCAGTTTAATCACCGCAATACGCAGTTGCCTCCTATGGTGCAATTAAAAATTTCCTATTCTCTTTCCATCCCTCTTTCTCTCTTCCTCTTCTTCCCTTATTGCCTTCTATTCTCTTGTCATCCATCCCTCCCTCTTCCTTTTTCTTTCCTTCCTATCCTTTCCATCCCTCCTCCTCTCTTCCTTTTCTTCCCTTGCCTTCTTTCCTCCTCATCCTTATTTCTTTTCCTCTCTCATCATTTTTCCTTCCTTCCTTCCCCTTCCCTCCCTCCTTCCCTTTCCTTCATTCCTCTTTTTCTTACCTTCTTTTTAACCTTCATCCATCTTCTCCTTTCCTCCTTCTCATTCTCCTTTTTTTCCCTCCATCTTCCCTCTTTCCAATTTCCCCATCTTCCTTTCCTTCCCATCTTTCCATCCAGGGTTACTTGATTCTCTGGTATTACTTTCCATTGCTGGAAGATTTGGGGATCTAACACCTTTTTACTTTTAAAGAATGAATTCTAAACAGGCAGCCACTGTAATACACAACTTTTTTGACCAAATTACATTTCTGCCACTGCGCATTACATTCGCCAGTAATGGTTTCAGGTTTTTGAAAATTGAGGTGGGCATTAGATTTGATGGTGCACTATTTCGAGTAAATAAAGTACTAATCCAGCAGAGAAAATCTGTGTCTAAAAGTTTATATCTTTGTCATATTTTCACTTTCAATTAATACCAAATATCTGGGATGAAGATGATCAATTCTGTTTTTGCTTTTCTGCTTCCTTCTCCCTTTGCTATGGCTTTTTCTATAGAATTTTATGTTTATTAGGCGTTTTCTTGAGTTATACAGTGGAAGTACCCAGGATATGGTTAGATGTTGAGTTCACTTAGTGTAAGTTCACTTAGTTGCAGTAAGATACTATATGTAGACATTCATTATGTGAATAAAGACACAGATAGTAAACCATCTTGAAGGCAGGAGAGTGGTCGTGCTGCTTAGTTACATCAAAGCCCATTCAGCACTGTTTGGCAGGGCTCCAAAGGCTAGCTATTCTCCTGCCCTGTGATGCCAACTGCAATGATAACAGGGGACATCCTGTCCATTAGCTCTGCATAAGTCAGAGCTAATGGGCCTACCCATACATTTTAAAGTGTGTTGTCCTATTGCTTATGTTTCAGTTCTCTGAAAGAAGCCTCACTGTACTCAGTGAAGCATACATCTCTGTGTTTTGGATAGTGGTGTGAATGTTCTCCAAGTTATCTGTCACTTGACCTTTGTGTTGACTGGATGTCACCTTTAGCTGTACCGAAGTATGCTGGTGATCATGCAATAAGACTTTATACCTGTGGTCTGCACAATTTTCTGAAAATACTCAAAGTAAGTTCTTTTTATCAGTAGTACCTCTGAAGATACAAACTACGAAGAGAATTATTGAGATCAAATATTTTAAAATAATTGAATATTCTGAGTCTAGAAACAGGAGAAATGAATATATATATATATATATATATATATATATATATATTTCTGAGGAGCACCAGCTCCCTTGGCACTTACTTAATGTAGGACACGTATTTATTTTCAATTCAAGCCAAGCCTGAGAATAGTATACATCAAGCTTTTCCTGTGGTACTTAGCATAGCTGCTAGAAAATAATACTCAACTTTGTCAGGTGAAAATATGAATTAGAAAATAACTTTAGATAATTCTAACCTTTAAATAATCTTTCTGGAATGGGATGGGGATACGCTTTATTAAAATGTCTTTTATGTCTTTTTAGTTTGAAAGCCTATTCAAGGCAATTCGGCCGTAGTCAGCTAGAAGACACATATAGACTTGTGGTTAAATTGTTCACTTCTTTCCCCCTCCATGTTGATAAAAACACATACCTGCATGCCTGTTAATCAATGTGATTATCAGTAGTCCATCAGCTTTCATGTATGCATTTTCTTTGAACTTTATTAAATGTTTTGAAATGATTCATACATTGCAGAGAATTTTGACTTGTTGTCACAAAACTATTATTTTATGGAGAAAAGAAGTTAATTTTGTCTTTGACAAATTTAAACTTGATGATGCAACTCAAATTGTAATATTTGGGGCCGGTAATTCCCAGAAATTTCCTTTTTTACAGTAAAATTGTGGTTTTGAAAAGGAAGTGTGTGAAGGCATAGAGATCTTGCACGAGGGCATGCAGATACATAGTGCTTATATGTACATATATTGACTCTTGTGAAAATGTATACTTGAGAAGTTTCAGTTGTTTGCAAAGTTGCTGAAATATGACTCATGCAAATTGTATGGGTTGTTCCCATATGTCAAAATGACCTTTAATAAGGAACACATTTTTTTAAAGAAAATACTGATTTGTTGCAGAAATAGTACAAACTGCCTGGGTTCCAATCACTGATAACCTAAGTAGTTTAGGAAAATGATAGTATTTCAAAAGATGCGAGAAGGTGAAAGATTCACATTTTGTTCCTATAAGTGGTAATCTATTTCTGTTCGCTACACAGCACAGTGCAACTGGCTTATACCTGGACATAGAAAACCATTGGGTGATATGTTGCATGCACACACTAAATATCTGAGAACAGAATTTTAAATTATTTCTCAATTATATTGAATAATACTTTTAGATGTTCAAATCTATGAAGAAAACCAAGGAAAAGTATAACTAAATTATTTCCTTTTCTATCTGGAAGTGTGTCCCACAGACTATAGTAGGACTTATTTCTGAAGAAATATACTGTTTTTGTTTTCAGTGTTTTAAATGTCCTTGATTTGAAGAGGCCTACTATTTCTGAACTGATCTTCGTGAATTATAAAATAATGAATATTAGAACTTTATGGCTGGATCAAAGGATTTTACTTAATCTGGAGATGTTGTCTACATAGGAACAAGTACTGTTATTTGTCTAGTCATTTGCCTTTTAAAATGTCCTGCAAGCAAAAGAATGCTATCGTCCCCTTTGGAACTTACTATTATTTTGTTACTAATAACCAGTTTAAACCAACTTTGTTGAAGTTGTTGGTGCATGCCCTTGTGCTGGCATTTTGCTTCATATGAATTATAAAAGTGAGGGTTGATTGATTTATTGCATCTTAGAACTAGTTTGCATAAGCTTGTTCACCTGAGGGAATTTGTGCACTCTATGTGTAAACTTGGTGCTAATGATTTCAGAGTTAGGCTACAGCTGGAAATGTTCAGCTACAGCTGGAAATGTACTAGTACAGTGAAAGAAATTCACCTCCAAGGTGGGACTGAATTTGATGTTGTTTCTAAAGTAGCGTTGCCAGTAAGTATAGCCTCAAATGTCATTGCTCAAATTTATGAGAAATATTAGGCCGTGGAAATCATTATCTGGATTTAATTAAATCTGTGCCTAATACTACATAGCAGTATTCACCCATGTCAGATTGAAAATCTCTTTTAAAACTCAGGGCTATAGAAATAACAGTTTGTAATATAAAATGATGGAAAATAGAATTACTGTTTAACTAATAATATCATTGATCAGTCAGACTTTGTAACTTTGTAACTTCGATAGTTACATATTAGGAGGAATGAATATGGCATTCTAAAGCTATTGCTGATGATTCTGTGGGATTCAGAGTTTGATCTTGCTACTGATAAAATATGGATAGTTTGAGCATGACGTTATGTGCCACAATGTATGCCAGTTGACATTTTTGTCCTGAGAGTAGCAATGATAGATATGAGCACAGAATGTCTATTACTGCCCTTTTTAATAGTGGTCAGTGCTAATGATGGTTTCATATAGACTTCTTTATCTCTTCCACCACCTTTAGACAATTATAATTGTACCAGTTTGTATGAGGGCATTTATTACTTGCACAGATAGCCAAGGAGTTCCTAAATTATAGCCTTACCATTGCAGTATTATTAGTCATCGAACATCCTGTTCTGATTTCACACCCATGGAAATCTTTTGCATCCCATTTTCAAGTTGCTTGCACTTTACTCCCTATATTTTGTACTAAAATTTTCTCCTTAATTGGGTTTCATAAAACAGTTGCAACATTTCTGAAGGTAATTAAACTGTCTGGAGTTTTCTTAGAGAGTAATACTGATTAAATTATGATTTTACATTGCTGGCAATGCTTCTATTATGGTTTCTTTTGAGGAAGGACTCTATAGATAGTATAAATCCACTTCACTAATAGCTTAGCTTTGTATGAAACTAAGGGCAGTTTCTCTTTCACATATTAATTCGATCCATAATTTGATCTATTCAGTAAAAAAATGTTTCCTAGCTGGTGGAAAAAAAACAAACATTTAGTAGCTTGTTTAAAGATATTTGTTGAAGCTGCTAGGACTCTTCTATAGCTTAATGCCTGACCTTTTGACAACCAAGTGGAACAGACAAATAGGTTTTTAAAATATTTATTTGCAGTCTCATTCTGCTTTACCCAGACTATGGAAAGTCCTTCTTTCCACATTTATTCTTCTATGTCTTTTAAAAATACATCAAGAATTCTATCAAGTAACTGTCAAGAATTTGACTACTTGTTTCTTTTCATTGTGTTATAAATATTTCAAAAGAGATCTTTACTGTTGTGCTTAACACCCACTTACTAACGCTTAAGCTCCCTAGAATATTTTCTTAAAAGATGGTACAGTTTCAAAGGTACAAACAAGATAGGTTCTGTAAGTTTGCTCTTAAGTTGAATTTGTTATGTAAGTTGGAACAGGTACATTTTTCAGTGTAATTCCTGCCATACAAATACACACACACACACGGGATGGGGGGAGGGAGAGAGAGAGAGAGCACTTTGGCTAGCATCCCTGTGGAGTTTGTGATAACTGAATTTTGAAAAATTAAGCTTGTTGTGGAAACCAGGATGGGCAATAAAACTTCAGTGGAGATACCTTCCTCCTATGATAACTCTTTCAGTAGTGAATTTCCCTTCCTAGGGGTAAATTTATCTCACTTTTCTGTTGTCTCAGCCCTATTCTTAATTATGAGTCATTTGTAAATTGGATGTTTGTAAGTTGGGGACTGCCTGTATTCTGTTGATTTCCTGTGGCCATTAATAAGTATGAATTGAATTTGTTACTTACTGAGTAGTTTTAACAGTGTTACTTTTTCAACTCTTAGATGTTGAGCTATCAATATTGGAATCTTCTGGACAATGTGGTATGAAGACAATAACAGTTTGCTAATGATTATGAATAATTTCACACTAAATTTTAAAACCGTAATTGAAAAGAGTATAGAAAACAAGCAGTCCTCAATATCCATGGCTTCTGCATTCATGGATTTAATCATCGGTGACTTGAATAATATCCATCTATATAAAATTCCAAATGGTATATCTTGATTTTCTAAAAGGCACATTATTTTACTATGCCATTGTATCTAATGGGACTTGAACATTTATGGATATCAGCAACCCACTCTAGCATATAAAACTTTTTAATTAATTTGAATCATATTGGCTTGAATATCAAAGAAATCATAATATTGAATATTTTATAAGATTGTGACATTCTTTGTAAGCCAGTATTGAAACAACTTACTTTAAGAGACTAATTGAATATAACAAATGGACAGTTAACTGTCAAAATGTGATTGAGGAGAGAGTTTTCTTTATATTTTGAATCCTAATATAACTAGTTACGCTCTAAAAAAATAAGAAATATTTCTTAAAAGAACAAAATCCTATTCAAGGTAAGCATTCAGTGGAATGATTACATAACCAAAGGTTATCAGCAGTACTTCAACATTTCTGCCTATACTGTATTTATTTTTCAGCAACATAAAGATAAAATGACATCCCTCTTAAATGGCCTTAAAAAAGATGAAGTTATTGAAGACCTGAGTACTGTGGGAATTATGTTTCAAAAGTTATGTTCATGGCACATTTGTCGAAGTTTCTTTCCCCAGTTCTAAATTAAATATTATAGTGTCATACCAAAAACATAGCATCCTGTTCAACATTAAAAAATATTAATAATAATAATAATAATAAACTAAACTATTAAAACTAGCTACTTTGATATACTAATAAAAACTCTTATTTGTGAATGATTCTATGTGTCAGATTCTTGATTGCTTTCCACTGGTGGTGCAGGAGCAGAAACCAAATCCTTCAGGAGGAGTGCAATCTTGAATGTATTCGTCAACATGTCCCTAGTTATATCACTCACCCAGAAATGTTATTATGTCTTGCCTTGAGCTTCATTTTTTAGTTTTCGGTTTTTTAAAAAAAAATTAGACACTGATTAAAGAACTCATCTGATGGTCTTTTGTAAAGTGAGGAAAATTGTGGGGCAGCATAAGGAACCATCTGGCTGTTACCTACTGTTGGGGTCTGTGCCATCCCTTCCCACATTTCCCCACTGTCCCCTACTTCCTCCTTGTGAAGTAGTATCCTCTGTGGCATCATGGCACGTTGGTGAAATTTCCCAATGTCACCTCCTGGAACTGGTCATTCAAATAATATAATATTTGACTGTCCATATTCATAGATACTGTCTACAGCTTGAAGATATTTTTTAAAAAATTCAAAAAGAGGTTATTGATTTTGCCATTTTGTATACAGGACACCACTTTATTATGCTATTATATATTATGGAACTTGAGCATATTTAGATTTTGATATCTACAAGTAGCCCCTGGAGCTAAGCCCAGTGGTTATCAAGGAATCACTGTACCTATATGTATATATGCAGGATACATTAGCACTGATATTTGAAAAGCTAATATGGCTCTCACCATGAACACTATCCTACTTGTAAAAATTTACAAATTATGCAGTTTTGTAATATAAACACATTTACGTGTTCATCTAGACCAGGGGTCCTCAAACTTTTTAAACAGAGGGCCAGGTCACAGACCCTCAAACTGTTGGAGGGCCGGATTATAATTTGAAAAAAACATGAATGAATTCCTATGCACACTGTACATATATTATATGTAGTGCAAACGACACTTAAGAACAATACAATAATTAAAATGAAGAACAAATTTAACAAATATAAACTTCAGTTCTTGTGGGTTTTTTCGGGCTATATGGCCATGTTCTAGAGGCATTTCTCCTGACGTTTCACCTGCATCTATGGCAAGCATCCTCAGAGGTGAGGTCTGAGGAGGTCTGCATCTATGGCAAGCATGCTTGCCATAGATACAGACGAAACGTCAGGAGAAATGCCTCTAGAACATGGCCATATAGCCCGAAAAAAACCCACAAGAACTGAGTGATTCCAGCCATGAAAGCCTTCGACAATACAAATATAAACTTATTAGTATTTCAATGGGAAGTGTGGGCCTGCTTTTGGCTGATGAGATAGGACTGTTGTTGTTGTTGTTGTTGTTGTTGTGTGCCTTCAAGTCATTTCAGACTTAGGTTGACCCTGAGCGAGGGTTGGGTAAATGACCTTGGAGGGCCATAGTTTGAGAACCCCTGATCTAGACTGATATAGATATTCTCCATTCATTATGGCCAGATTTTCCTCTTCTCTCATCAGAAAGATAGCATGTGTTACTTCACCCAGCTGTTGTACTATGATGTCAAAATGTGATGAGGGCTGTGTAAAACAGAAATCACTCCAAAATGAGATGAAAGGATAGGTAACAACAGAAGCTTTAAATGTCTTCATGTTTGGTATTGTTTTAGAAACCAGTCATCTATATTAAAATGTAATGTTCATTTGTGGGATCAACATAACTCAAAACCACTGGACGAATTGGTTTTTGAGTTACGTTAATCCCACAAACGAACATTACAGGCCAACAAGTGACCATCACTCATAAAAACACTGAAAAAAAGCACAGCAGGAGACTAAAAAGCAAAAAATCTCCTATATACGCAAACACAAATATATATGCACACACATATACACACATATATACACTCACAAAACACACATACACAAACTGGGTCACAGCAATGTGTGGCAGGGGAAGGCTAGTTGTAGATAAAGGCACAATATTGAAAGGAACAAGAATAATCTCTTAATCTTTCTTGGTACTTAGTTCCAGGAAAACTGTTCTGTTAAAGTTGTATTTGGCATCCTCTTTCCTGAATCTACAGACTGTCTATATGATGAAAGCTGTATTCTGCTTCACACAACTTCAGAGGGTTCAAATTTGTCAGCTGGAGACTGAAAGTAATAATTACATTGGGGGATAGAGGTTGATATCTGTTTCCTGTGTTTTAAAGCCAGATACTTTGTTGAACTAGTTCTTCAACAAAGCTTTAGGGAAACAGTTGATTACTGCAAATTCAGAGATGGCTACTTCTCAGACAGTGGGAGGGGGAAATTTATCCTCTTTCTCACAGTTACATAATGATGTTCTGTATTAAGAGGTACATTTTCTGAGAAGCAGTAGCAGGGATATGATTAATTGTTACAATGAATTTGGGATTGTCTTCACAAATTCATAAGAATTTATTTGAAATAACAATAAAAGTGTTATGCTGTGTATATTGATGCAAAACTCAATTTGCCTCTGTGGTGCTCAGTGATTTGAATATTAGCTGAAATAAGTGCAGTGATTATGGCAGACTACATTCTATTGTCAGTTAATAAGTAAGTGCATTTTAACAATTTTCACATTTTTCCAAATAAACCAGAAAGAAAAATACCAAAGAATATTGCAGCAAAACATACATTTTACTGTTTTACACACTCATGTTGTACCTCTTAGTTATCCACTGCTGAATAGATGAGGAACTCAAATTACATTTAGAAAACGAAGTGAATGCTGTGGTTGCAGTATGTCTTGATTTTAGTAAGGCCTTTAACAAGACCTTTGATATGCAAAGAAGTTGTTATAATGTGGACTAGACAGTGATGCTTCTTGTTGGACAGCTAATTGGCTAAGTCCAAAGATGTAGGAACAACTGAATCCAAAGATGTAAAATGAGTGACACCTGGCCTAACAGCAGTATTTGTAAAAGGAATCTAGGAATTTTAATACTAGTTTTTAAATACTAGTTTTTTAAAATGAAATTTTGGGCATTTTTATTAATCAATCCTATTTGCTGTCCAGAAGTGGCAGTTGAATAAGAGCTAGCAAAACATTTCTGATGCTTGCAATTTATCCATACTGTTAAAAGGTAATGTAAATTCAAGATAAAGAAAATAATTTATTTTCAGTTTCACAGCTGAACCCCCCACCCCAAGCTGTACACTCCCTGGATTCATAATGATGCATTAGCTTAGTTATTTACATTGTAAATTGAATTAATTTGTTAGAGTTTCTAGTTCAGGACAATAGTTCAAGTGATACAGGAAGTGAATAATGATAACTCTATGTAACAAAATTTGAAAAAAAAATATGTTCCTAATTTGAAAGTATTATTTCATGTTTAATTGTGTGGCACTTACTTTGAAAATAGTTGTAATACTTCAGAACCGTCATTTTTGTAGCTGCATTTCTTAACCTTTCAATGTGCCATTTTTAACCTTTCCTATGCCATTTTTAACCTTTAAGTTTGTGCAGTTTAATACACCTTTTCCATTAATATCTCATCCAGGTAAAGAGAATCTGGCGCACCCTTTGGTATTAGCATCTTGTATTACCTGAATTTGTAGTAAAGCACATCCTGTGAAAAAAGTTTGATTCAATTGTGAATCTGTATATGTTACACTTTGGAAGAACAACCCAGCATGAAATTTCTACAAGTTTGTTAACTATTTTGTAGGTTTTGGTCTCTAATGAGGACTTTGTTGTGATTTAAATGTTGGGCTATTACTCTGGAGACTAGGGTTTGAATTCTCACTCAGCTGTGGAAATCTCTCTGTGTCCTTGAAAGTGAATCATAAGCTCTCAGCCTCTGAACAAATCTTGCCAAGAAAATGCCATGATCGGTTCACCCTAGGGTTGCCACAAGTGACAACTGTTTTGAAAACACAACAACAAGAAATATTATGCTATGCTAATTATATGGAGAGAGTTCCAGCTTATGTAGTAGTCTAAGTGTTGCACTATTAACTCTTCAAGACCGGGGTTCAATTCCTTCTTGGCCCTGTGTGACCTTTGGCAAGCCATACCTTGTAAAATAAACCCTGAATTAGGGTTATCTTAAGGTTGTCGTAAGGTCCAAATTGACCTGGTGCCATTTAACACCTTTCCATAGGCCTTATAAAGCAGTAGAATCTGCTGGAAAACAGTAGAGGGGCACATTATTTATCCTCACACAGTTTGTTCACCATGGATTCTACAAGTCGGTAGCTGCTCAAATGATCTGTCCAGTGAAGCCTATGAGTTTTAAAATTGCATGTGAAACTCTGGTAACTGTGGGATAATTCAATTTCACTAAATAAAATTGTGGCTAAAGGAAGACTGTTAAACAAGACTCAAAGATGTTAAAAATTGCACCTGGGCCATGGACAGAAATATAGACATTAGAAGAGCTGCATTTTTATTCTTTAAAAATAGCAGGGAACATTTCTGTTAACATTGCAGGATCCTTTTTCTGTCTGCATTTTGTTTGGGGCTTATCCCCTTAAATTGTTTGTTGAAGTCTCAGATGCTGATCATGGGTTAGAAGATTCTAGAGATCTGCTGTGATGGTGAATCCCAGATTGGTTATTTAAACTAAATAAATTATGAGACAAAATAAAACCACATATTCTGCATCCATGGCTTGATCCATCCACAGCTTGAAAATGTTTGTAAAAAACCTTTATTTGGCCAGTAATGGAGCCATATATATAATGGGACCTTAGAATCCACAGATTTTGGTATTCTTGAGGAATCCTAGAATCAACATCTAGCAGATACCAGTCATGTTCAATACATTTTTAGTAGCTGTTTATGTGTTTTGTTTCTATTTTCTTTCATTTTGTGTCAATAACAGCCACTTACATTGAAAGTTTTATGATATTCAAGGAAAATATAAGATTATAGCCTATATTTGCATATAGTATTACATGACAGAGTAATAAGATCTTCATTTTTATCAAATACAGAAGACCTATTCAACTATTAACTAATATTCAACCAGCATCCAAAATGGCTATATCGTACAGTTAAAGAATACACATTTATCTTAGTCTCTAAGGACATTAGCAACCATGGTCCTTATCAAGTTAATCATGTCACATTGTTCTAGCACCCTCATTTGTTATATCAAGTTAGATGATGAGGCAAGGCTTTCAAGACTGGGTTGTTGTAGGTTTTTCCGGGCTATATGGCCATGTTCTAGAGGCATTTTCTCCTGACGTTTCGCCTGCATCTCTGGCAAGCATCCTCAGAGGTAGTTAGTGAGACTGTCATCAGCATGAACTACAGTTCTGATATTTCACGTTATCATATATGTGTAATGCTTTTTACCTTTATTTGCAATAAAAACAAAACTGAAGGAATAGAGAACTTTTCGCTGTAACATTTACTATTCACATAATTTTATTTCAGTTCAGAAATTTAGCTAACAAAATACACACAGCCAAGCAACTGGATTGTAATTATCCTATATATAGGGATAATAATAATAATAATAATAATAATAATAATAATAATCTTTATTTTATACCCCACCACCATCTCCCCCAATGGGGACTCGGAGCAGCTTACATGGGGCCAAGCCCGAACAACAAATTACAATACTATATATATATACACACACACTCAGTGATAAGATGTTTTTGATTACAATCCTTGTATTCCTTAATCATTGGTCATGCTTTCCAGGTAGGAAGACAATTACAGTTTTAAAAAATTCGATGACATATAGTTGCCTATCTTTTTATATTATAATACTAGACTGGACACATACAAGCATACTCCCTTCTGTAAATTATAAGCTTAAGACGTGGCACTCTGAAATGCAGTTTTACACATCATGTACACCCTAGAGAAGTTATTTTGTCATTTTCTGCATGTCAGAACCACAAAACACAAATCCATTACCGTATTTCATTCGTCATGTACCAAGCTTGAAAGAAAATGTATGTTTGGCACAAGTGCATATATCCATTTCTATTCAGTTCACAACCACAGCATCCCTGATCTTAGTCTTTTGCTATTTTTTTTTTCAGAATATGTCTTGGCCTCCAGTGTCTCTAAGTCTTCTATACAGCCAGTGTATTGCTTTATTAAATCTTGTCTCATGATATAAATGCCAAAAGTTCTGCAATGGTCACTAGCCAACAATGGGGAGGTCAGATAAGATTTTCTTCAAACCTTTAGGTCCTTATATAAAGGGCATTGCATTGTACACTGGGGAAACTTCACAAAAATCTAGAATGTTCATAGTAAGCTTGTTCCATTCATTTGTGTGTGTGTGTATATTCTCTAAAGCTCTGTAGTGGTTCTTTGTGAAGGTGAGTGTGATAAAGAATTGAAAATACAGTGGTCACCTTTAGGAAATAAAAGGCAGTGATGGGGAAAGGGTGGGTGCATGTATAAAAAGAAGAGATTGCTTTGAAAACTTTTTCTGTTTTCCCCAAAGTTCATTCCGCTGAGATTTGTTTCAAAATGTAGCTAAATTCCCTATGTATTTTGCAAATGAAACTCATGAAGTGGTAGAGGAATTAGAACTGCTCTTGTGTGCTTGATATTGAAGATATAAAAGAAACATATGTTCCAAACATTTTTGTTTTATACCTAAAATACCAAAGTGAGAGATATTTCAATAACAATAGATGCATTTGTCTTCTCCATGATGAATTGTTGGCATACAAGTGATTCTAGAGTCATGTCCCAAATTGTATACCTATCTGTCCTTCAAAAAACAAGGGAAGCATACTCTGAAGTGAGAATGTAATTTAAGTTCTTGTCAATAAAATAGGTTTGTGAAATATACAGTGGAGTGCTGTGAGGAATGTAAAGTATGTTGGAATGCTCATCTTAAGCATATGCTTTTTAAAATTGACATTAACTCATTGAAATCAAGATAATTTTTAGACTAATTTAATTTAGACAAAATATATTTTAGAAATATATTTATTTCATCAAACAGTTGGCCATTTTCTCAGTATGGTTCCCATCATGTGCTCATATTCATTCTCATGCAGGAGCAAGTTAGGTTTTGTTGTCGAATTCATGTACATCAAGACATGCAGGGCAGGATTTGTGAGACTTTCTTGCTTATAAAAGGCATTGTTCAACAAGTAAAAACTTTTTTTAGACACAATTTTTTCAGATCTTTCTTCCCCGAAGGAAGGGGGTTGACAGTTTCTCAGATATTTCTGACTTTGGTGTTTGGATATTGAAGAGAACCTTTGATTCTGGACCAAGGAATAGCTTACCGACATTTTTATACCCTGAAATAGTTTGGAATTTGCATTGGGGTCTGCAAGACCTGCTTTCTGCTCATTTTCTATTAATTTTTCTAGATAAGAGTTAATCATTTGAGAATTATCTTGGGAGAACAATATTCCAAGATATCGAATAGCATCTGAGGACAGCTGACATTGCCAATTTGTGAAATAATAATCCATAGTCAAAACCTTGGATTTAAACGAAGTAGTGGCACAGTTTTCCTGCCGTGTCCATGTGTTCTGTATCCATGTTTGGGGTATTTTAGCATAAGCCCATACGTTTCTAATTACTACAAAAAAGACTTTTTGCATATCAAAATGGGGAAAAGAGAGCACATCCCTGTCATGTTCCTTTTTCTAAAATGAGGTAAATTTTAAAGGAATCTTAGAAAGATTAATTATCATAATCTGTTTCAGAAACTCCAAACACAAACCAAAGATATTCAATATTTGGGGAGAGGACAGGATGATAACACAAATAGCCAGTTAATTTTGTTGATTGCTTTTTCACCACTGAGTAAAACACGTAACAGCAAGATCCTATATACAATATAGAATCTTGCTATATATTCTGTACTGCCCTTAAACTGTCTTCTCGCTACTCATAATGGATAAAGCCTATGTGATTTGAATGAATTCATGTTTCATCACACCCTTTCGTCTATTAGGAAGTATTATAGAAACTATTTTAACATCAATATTTTAGAAAGAATTGCTCATACATTTTAATCTTTTTATATATACTTTCTTATTAGTAGTATTAAGAGATTTTGTATGCTTAGAAATGCTCTATGTCTTTGGAAGGTTCTGCATTTTTGTTACAAGATAAATAATGGTGTATAAGCATATTTGTCCATCAACTCTAGTCTTTCCTTGTTATTTTGTTCTTGTGTTATTTATTCGTTCACTCGTTTCTGACTCTTCATGATCTCATGGACTCCCTGTCAGCTGTCACCATCCCCAGCTCCTTCAAAATCAAGCCAGTCACTTTAAGGATACCATCCATCCATCTTGCCCTTGGTTGGCCCCTCTTCCTTTTTTCTTCCATTTCCCCCAGCATCATTGTCTTTTCTAAGCTTTCCTGTCTTCTCATGATGTGGCCAAAGTACTTAATCTTTGCCTCTAATATCCTTCCCTTCAATGAGCAGTCAGGCTTTATTTCCTCAAGTATGGAGTAGTTGGATCTTCTTGGGGTCCAAGGCACTTTCACCTATTATGTAAGGTTTATTCAGAGTTTGCACAGAGCTAGACCACATGTGAATTCTGGCTGTAATGTAGATTCCCCCCCAGACCTGTCTTAAATAGGAATGGGACTATGGCTTTGTATGCATAGTGTCTGAAGTTTAACCCCAATTATAGTGAGGAAAAGTCCTGTCTTGAAATTGTGAAATTTGCTGTCAGTTAATAGACAACAGTGAGCTACAGGACTTAGCTTAAAGCAGTGTCACAGTAGAGGGATTTTGTGACAATAATAAATGATGACTAAGAATTATATTACAATGATTCCTTCTTATATCAGAGTGGAATGAAACGGAAAGGCTTGATTATTATGAATTTTGACTTGAAATTCAGTCTTAAAGATAAACAAAGAGATGGGTACATTTATATAGAAGAACTGGATTACAAAATAATTAAATCATTTTTTATCGTTCTCTCTATGTTGAATCCAAGGTATGTACTGTTTATTGTCTTTAGCATAGTGCTGGAATCATGTCATCTACACTGGCTACCAGCTTGCTTCTGAGTGCAATCCAAGGTGCTTAGTCCTTTTTAAAAGTCTGAAAGGGTTGAAACTAGATTACTTGATGGACTGTGTCCTGTGTAATGTTTTCATCCCTTCATCCATTGCATATGGTTGTTTTCAATGTATTAAATGGCTTTCTCTATAGGTGAAATTTCTGTCTGAAATAGCCGATGTTTCATTAGGAATTGATGGCCATTCTGTTTAAGCAATTATTTTAATCTGTTTTTTTTTAATTTAGTATTATTTTTAGCTTTTGGTTGATTTGTTTTTGTGATGCATTTGATTTCTAATTACGTTTAATTGATGGATATTGTTCATATATTTTGTAATCTGCATTGAGCAAACTCTTCTTTGGAAGGAAAAACTAGGGTGTTTTTTTTATCACTAATTGTCTTCCTCAACCTCAACGTTTGGAGACTTGATGAATTAGACACTTCAATGTCACCTTGTTATCAACAGCTCTGCTCATGTCTTGCAAATTCAGGGCCTCAACTGCCCTGAGTCTTTCCACCTAAAATGTCACCCTCCTCATTTCCTACTGGCTTCTAACTTACCAAGAATTGCTCTTTTTGAATGAGTCATGTCTTCTCATGATATGTCCAAATTATTATTTTTATGATCTGTTACAAATGCACCTTCCTCTTGAATCTTGGAGGTCGTTCCCTCACACTATTTTCTTAATGTATGTGCTATCCACTTGCCTGATCTATTAGTGTGCTCAAAATTTTACTCATGTATGCAAAATATTTTTCCTCATCTCACTAATGTAAAATATCTATAACTGTTCTTGTGGCATTTTAATCTGCGTAGTTACATTTTCATTATTTGGGCACTTTTTAAATTCTTCCTCCTTTTTCTGAATTTCATCCAAGATCTAACTACAGTCTCTATTTTGCTTTATTGCTGAGCTAAGGTAGGGGAAGCTTTATGTATTTAAATGTATCCATCATTGTGCAAATCATCTATCATCATTATTTTTGTTTTCTTTTATGTTCAACTATAAACCTATTTTTGCACTTCTTAATTTTTTCTTTGCTATTTTTTGCTAGTTGTATAACATCTACATATTTTAAATTGTTGATGTTGCATACTCTGATTTTCACGTTTCCTTCCTCTGAGTCTAATCTATCTTTATGTATGTTATGTTCAGTCTACAAGTTAAGCAGATGGGGTGATAAAATACAGTTTGGTCTGACCTCCTTACCAATTGGAAACTATTCTGCCTCTTCATAGTCTTCCATTACAAAAGTCCCAGTAAGTGGGCTTCTTACTTCCCTCCTGTGCTAGCTGTTGCCGCCTTGGTCTCAAGAAAGCTTATTCATCCAGTGAAGCTTGTTTTACTTTTTGACTGCTGATAGTGTCTTTCTTCATTCTTCCCTTGTTGTCCCTTGCTTTGGTCCAGGGTTCTTCTGGTTCTTGGTCAATTAGACTTAAAAGTACAAATGTATTATTTTATATGGTCTTTAAATTCCACACGGGCATTCTTCAGATTAACACAATTATTGGTGTAATGTTCTTCTTTCATTTCATTTTAATCTTAGAAATTAACAATTCATGATCTTTACCACAAACAGCTCCTAGTTTTGTTTTTGCAGAGAGACTGGACCTTCTGCGCCTTCTTCTTACAGTTATTTATTTTATTTTTTATGTTTTATATCAGCTTTGTAGAGTGAAAGATGAAACTATGAAGTTCAATATTTTGTAGTTGTTGAGGTTGATCAGATAATAAAACATTGGACAAAGGGAAAGCATGAAAGTCCTCTTCTTGGAAAGGGAAACAAGAAGGGAAAAAGAAGAAAAACACTCAGGGCACAATATTTCACTAAATGTTCTGGGATGAGCTGTAAGCCTTGAAATGCATGGTTCCTGCTTCTATTTCTGTCAACAGAAAACCTTGGTTGACATTCTTCTCCAGAGACTACTCTTTCAATAGATATTAAATCCCCGTTTAGAACATTTTTAATTAAAAAAAAATTTAAGTTGTTGTGGTAAAATCTGTGATGACAGATATCTATTAAAGGAGGCTTAGTTACTTTGTACTATAGTATAACATTTCTGAATATACACTCTTCCCTCTCTACCCATATATTCTGAGTCCATAAATTCAAACAACCCTGGCTTGAAAATATTAAAAATATTTTTTCCTGAAAGCAAAACTTACTTTTGTCATTTTATATATGGGACACTATTTTATTAAATCATTATATATACTCTTTGGAAATATTTTGTAATATTGTGTTTTTGTTTTCTTTTCTTTTTTGCATTCCATTCCTTTCACATGTGTCTCAACATAGTTTGGACATATCACACACTAGTAACTTAATGAAAAGCCTCAAAACAGATGTAGCAACATATCCTTCATTGAGGGCAAATGTGTTGTCTTTGCCCACATCTTCTAATCCAAAGATAAGGCTTTTTGCCATTTGAATATACTCTTTGTATCCTAGTAGCCATCATGACAGATATGATTGAAATGCAAACCATCTGGCAAAATTACTATCCTTGGATGCATATATTAAAGAGTCCTTGCCACATAGATAAATGAAGGTTACAATGAGAGAAAAGTATAATACATGAAGATGGCAAAATCAGGCTGTGTCCAGGCAATTTGAATGGTAATCAATGTATAATTCTAAATACGACAAATCATAAGTAGGTGATCTTTAAGAATTGTATATAAATTGAACTTTGGATAGGATAGGGAAGAGTGAAGACCCTTCTTGTCTTTGTTTTGCTATTTGTGCTGTCTGTGCCCCTGTGCAGGAAATTTCACCTCACTTTCTGTTCCTGTGACAATTGGGATTTTCAAACATTTGGCTTGTGGAAACCAGAATTGGTGCTAAAGCTTCATTGGAGACAGCTCTTCCCCATGATAACTCTTTCAGGGGTGAAATTCCCTTCTGAGGGAGAGATTTCTCTCACTTCCTGTTATCTCACTCCCATTCTTAACTATGAGTCATTTGTAAGTCGGATGCTTGTAACTCGGGGATTGTCTGTAATTCATATCCCATGGTGATGGTGAATCACACCCACATACCCATGGCTGTTGCTTTTCCTTGGTTGGCACACATAGTGAACTAAAATAACTTGAAGGGCAGTGTTTGTTACATTGGTACATAACCAGTATCTTAACCAAGAAACTGGCTTAGATAGATTTGCATTTTTATTTGGTGAGTGTGAATAGGGAATTTGATTTCCAAGATTGCTTATTAGCTCGCAGGCTTTTTTATCCACATGGACACATCTAAATCTGTTTCATGGAAGCTGATGCTAGAGTTTACTGATAAGGAATATTGAATGACATGAATATATTCTGCTGTTTAATGTTTGCATACTCTGTTCTCAACCAACCTGTCAGAAATTGAAAACAACCTTTGGCCCATAATTGCACACATTTGTCTTCACCATGGTCTGACACTTTACCATTTTATATTAGTGAATTTTAAGAAAATGTTTTACTTGAAAGGGAAGAGTGTTAAAAGGTGGGGAACATGGGTGCTTTTGTTTTCTGTATCACTTGGCCAAATACAATTGCTTTCTTTTGTTGTTGCCATAAAATGTTCATGTCCCAATTGTCAAAATTCTTCACTTCAAGCAAAATAAGAAGTTTTAAAATAACTTTTGCACTAACCCTATCTTTTTAAAGTAGTCACATTTGAGCATGGTAACTTTGCCACATGAGTTTATATCCTTATTTAGAAGTCAAAGACAAAGCCATGTTAGAATATCAGTATGCAAAGGTATCTTGTGATGCCTTAGAAACTAAGGGAACAAACGTGGTTGCATAAGTTTGGTAGACTGAGGAAGTCTACTTCCTCAGCATCTGGTTTTCTGAACAGTTTTTTTAAAAGAAAAAGTTGAGGAATGCCTTCGACAATACAAAGTTGAGGAATGTTTGTGCTGTTCCAGAAATTGGAACTGTATACTCACTAAAACATTCCTCCTACTTGAAAACATTACATGAAATACTCCTTTTGGAGAGCAGAAAGGATAAATGACTGCTAGTGTAGCTATATAGAATAATATTATTATGAGGTGTGGCTGAGGGGATATTTAATGAGATCTAAGTATTTTTCCCCTCTGTCCACCTTACAAAAGTGACATTCGAGAGATAATTCTGTCACATGTTTGTGTTTTTAGTGTACCTCCTTATCCACAGATTCAATATTCATGCTTTCATTTTCACATGCTCTAAAAATCCCTATCCTTGGAAATAATTGTGGATCTCTTTAAATTAACAATTTAATTACCCTTGTTAGACCAGTGGTTCCCAGCCTTTTTTTGACCAGGGACCACTTGGACCATGGACCACTCTCTAACACTAGAACCAAAAAGGTTACGAATCAGTTTTTAGTCAACTTTAGATTTGTTGTGGCCGTTTGGGGTGCTGATTCAGAAAATTGCATTGGATAGATCACATCAGCTCCAGTTTCTGGTACGGAACATATGTCATCCAGTAGTTGCCATCTGCTCTCCCACAGAAAACCATACTTAATAAGACTTGGCACTTTAAGAGGATTTCACAAGAACAGTTGCTCTCATTGCAATGGTGTAGTAACAGTGAGGCTGCAGACCATATTTTAGTTCTTGCAGGCTGCTGGTGGTCCACGGACCACAGAATGGGAACCACTGTGTTAGACTCTTCCTTATTTTATTAGCATTTATCATTGTTATTCATACTCACACTGTATTATTTTGTAGTGTGTCCTTTCACTTTGTTAAATGTCAGTCAGTCTACTGAAATACTTAGAATGTAGAATGCCACTATTCTCTTTTTCACACATATTTGTATGTCTAAAAATACATTGTTTCATAAAATTAATATACCGTACCTAACTGGGAACAGACCTATGAGAATGTTTAATTTTTTAAATTTAGTGCTGAGGGAAGACTAAACTTAATAAATCTTTGTAATGCACAGTTAGTTGTGTTAGCAAAAAATTGAATTTGTAGCATGATTTTGAATGCTTTTTTTAAAGGAAAATATATCCTGTTTGGTACGTCTTCATACGTTTGCAAGTAATAACTACAATTATTTACAATTTACATCCAAATATAGCATATAAACCACATTGTAGGAAATCTATACATAGGCCAGCATGTGATCATCCAGAGCCCCATTCTCTGTCTAAATCAAGTGAGGATAGGTATGTGTGAATTGTAGTTTCCTTAATTATTTATAAATTTGCATAGTTTGAAACAAACATTTGTAATCTTTCATTTTGGCTTACTGATTTGCATGTTGCAGAAGATGGAACAGTCTTCAGCAGCTAATGTTTGAATTATACATTTATGCAATATGCAGAAAATGTAATGACTTGATATTATAGATCAGGGGTTCTCAAACTTTTTCAGCCATGGAAAGAAAAGTCGAAACAAAAGTTTCTCGTGCAGCTCCAAAAATATTTATAATATTATATATAATGTGTGTGTGTGTGTGTATCAGGCATGGGCAAACATTTTGATGCATTGTATTTTAAAATTTGACAGAAGGAACAGGCCATTGACAGATAGCTGGAGAGTGTTTGTGTGAACTAATTAGGAAAAAAACATGAACAAATTCCTATCCATATCTCGTTTGTAGTTTAAAAAAAGGATAGAAAGAATAGAGAACAATACAACATTTTAACCAACATTAACTTAGCAATATTTCAGTGGAAGACCCCATGGGCCATCCAGTCCAATCCCTTTCTGCTATGCAGGAAAAGCACAATCAAAGCACCCCCAACAGGTGGCCACCCAGCCTTTGTAGTAACAACAACAACAATAATAATAATAATAATAATAATAATAACAACAACAACAACAGATACCCCAGAGGACATCCAGTTCAACTTGTTTGTGGACTTCCCATAGTCATCTACCCAATGGTGAAATGGACACTGCACTGGATAGGTTTGAATCAGTACAGCTATTGTGTATAATGTACTACAAATGAGATATGCACAATTAAAAATGGAAAGCATTTCTAAGAAGTGGCAGCTAAAACAATATTTTAAAACTTTGTTCTCTTCATTACTAAATTGCGATAGGGGAAAACAGAGGCAATACTGTTTTGCATATTTAGTTTGTTTGATTTTCTTTCTTTATTTTCTTTTTATTGCTTTCCTCAAGTATCCTTTAACTATTAAATTGAGGTATACATTTAAGTACAGATGGAATTAAATGAACATGAAAGAATATGTGTTTCATTTCACTTTAAGAAAATAAGTCTTTCATTCACAGCAAACAGTTTGCAGGTATTAATTTACCAATAGTTTCTGTTATATTAGACTCTCTGATGCTGCACTAAACTATACATTTAGCCCTCCACATTTCAAAATAAGCATTCACAGCTATGATTGTTTCCCGGTTACTGTATTTGCTACCACTTCCATTTCAATGACACTGATGTCACTGGGAGGAAATAAAATTTGTATAATGTCTGGGCTTGGCTACTCACATATGCACGCAGAAGATGAAGAAGGGGATGAGATGGGTGAAGAGTTTTCATTCGTGTGAAGGAGAAGGAAATGAGACCTGTGTCCCTGTTCCTCTTCCCACTCCTTCTCCCATCCCATCCCCTCTCTTCTTCCCAGCCACCTCACAAGTACATGTGCATTGTGCAAGTGTGTTTTTTCATTTTTATGACAGGTTTCTTTCTCTAACCTCCACAAAAGTGGATAGCTGTTTGTACAATAAAAATATTTTAGAGACCGGCAGTTACTATAGTCAATAAGCTGCTAGTGTTTTACTATATAGCTACTCTTTGGTTTAATCATCATTCAAATAGGGATTAAATTCCTGGGGAGGGCTGTTGCTCTGCTTCTCTTCTTGGATTCATTCTTAAATGGACATATATGGTATTCTCTTTGTCTGTCTTTATATGAGGTACTATGTGTTTTTCATCACATATTGTTTATTTAATTGTTTTAATCTTAAATTGTTAGTACAGTTCTGTTAGTATAAGTCAGACCGTCAGCTCATTAATCATTTAATATAAAACATGGTAGTCTGCTTCATAACAGAATGTGTAATAGTTTGTCCCTTTCAAGGACATATCTGAAGATACTAGGAAAGTAAAGCTAAATTGTTTTGCTAGTTGTTTTTTTTTTACTGATTATTCAAGAATGTTTTTGTTATGAATCTATGCACCCCAAGAGTCTTTCAGAACTACAACAACAATAATTCATATAAAACCATACTGATTATGGAATTTTATTCATCAATGAGAAAGTTTTAATGAATGATGAAGAAATTAGTGTATTTTAAATCTGTTTTGCATATATGCAGCTCACTCTACCTTTAGTGTAACTGTTAATTGCAATTATTAGTTAGTGATTTGAGAATTAGACCACAGCTCTGGAAGTCAGTGTTCAAATCTCTGCTCAGCCACATATTCCATGCATGACAACGAGAAAATTATAACCTCTCAACTCAGAGGAAGCCAAAGACAAACGTTGTCCGGAACACCACATGATAGCTTCACTTTAATGTTGTAATATGTCAGAAATGACTTGAAGACACATAACAGCAACAATTATTATAGACTTACAACATTAAATCTTAACTGCCCGTGCTTATAGCATTCTTTTGTCATCTGAGAACTGTGAAAACACTGAGTTAATGATTTATCCAGTTAGACTTTATTGGAGTTTTTTTCTTGTAAATATGAGCCATGTGATCCTTGGTACTCTCCAGAGTTATACATTTGGAAGATGAATTAAAGCAGTGGTTCTTAACCTGTGGGCTGCAGACCACCAGTGGGCCACGAGGATAAAAATCTGGTCCATTAATCTCCTTCCTCTATTTTTATTTTATTTTATTTCCACTTCTTTTTCGCCGCCTGCCACTCCTTCCCTGTTGCTGACCAGCCCCTCCCTCTTGGATAGACCACATCAGCTCTAGATTATTAAATATGGTTTTCTGTGGGCAAGCAGATGGCAACTACTGGATGGCATATGTTCTGTATCAGAAACTATTGCTGATGTGGTCTATCCAATGCGGTTTTCTGAATCAGCACCCCAAATAACCAAACCAAATCTAAAGTTGAACAAAAACTGATTTGTAACCCTTTTGGTGCTAATGTTGGAGAGTGGTCCCTGATCAAAGTGATCCCTGGTTAAGTGGTTCCTGGTCAAAAAAAGGTTGGGAACCACTGATTTAAAGTTTTCTTTATGTTTACAGTGGTATTCATAGTTGAAGTCTGGTAGTGGAACATAATGAATATAATAGTTTGATAAGATGATACAAAGCTAAAAATATTCCATTGCAGACTAATTTAATTGTTGTGATGGGTAATAGTTCTTGTTTAAGTCATCATCTTGGTAATTAACAGGTGTGAATTTCTTGGTATCATTACTTGTATTATTAAACATTTGTAGGTTAATAAATTGTATAAATAATTATTTGCTTTTGTCAGTGTTTATGGTTCAGTATTCTTTTTTTGTACCCCTCATCTACATTTGAAAAAAATCAATGTAGAAATGAAATATAGTATCTGCACTGGGGTAGGCAAACTTTGACCAATGGACTACATGTGGACTTTGGTGCCCCTAAGTACGCCTCTTAAAAATCGTAGACTAAAATAATTACAATTTGGACAATTTTGAGTTATTTTATGTGACCTAAAAACCACCTAGATGTGTCCATACCACAGTGGTTTGCTTTCCTTGATCCCACAGATCCTCCCTATTTCCTCTAAGCACATAGGAAATTAAGTAAATTTGGTAAAAAATTGGTTGCTGTGGGGTTTTTTGGGCTATATGGCTATGGTCTAGAGGCATTTTTTCCTGATGTTTCTCCTGCATCTATGGCAAGCATCCTCAGAGGTAGTGAGGCAAGCATCCTCAGAGGTAGTGAGGCAAGCATCCTCAGAGGTAGATATCTGTGGACAATTTCAACAGAAAGGAGGAAACCATGAAAATGAATAAAATCTGGCTACAAAGAAGAAGAAAAAAACCTCACTACCTCTGAGGATGCTTGCCATAGATGCAGGCGAAACGTCAGGAAAAAATGCCTCTAGACCATGGCCATATAGCCCGAAAAAACCTACAACAACCCAGTGATTCCGGCCACGAAAGCCTTCGACAATACATTGGTAAAAAATGTTAGAAGTAGCATTGCATCACTTTGAGCACTAGGAGGGTGCAGGGTGGAAAAAATTTTCTCCTGCATAGTTACTGACCCCTTCTGTACAAACTTTGAGAGCAACATTGTCATAAGGATAAAAGATTTAAACTTCGTCTTTTCTTTGCTTATCCTGGGCATTAATAATTTAGGGAAATTGCAGTATTACAATCCATTTTAAATGGTAACTCCTATGCAAGAAACATAGGTGACAGCTGTTAATTACAGTTTTTATGAAGGTAGATAAGCTACCTTACCTGTTACCAGAGTTGAATCTTGGACTGAATTGAATATTTGAGCAGAATGCATATGCAAACTGCTAAGGCATTTCTTGATTTCTGTTTTCAAAGAGGAGTTTATTAATGTTCCTCATTTTGCCTCAGTTTTTATTGTCCTACAAATCCATTCTGGCTCTAAATTATATTAAATGTTGGTTTTCTACTAGCAGAGACTACATGAAGTCCTGCTGGGGAAATATATAAGTTGTCTACAGGTTAAACTGTAATACTGAATAAATGCTTTTATTCTTTCTGGTGAACATAATTTGAAAGCAAGATAATTTATTATGACACTAGTGCTACCCTGCCTAATTTAAGCAACAGTCAAGTAGTTTATTTAAAAAAAGATTACCAAACATCAAATGTACAAACACTGGATTGACTTAAGATATGAAAGTGTGACATTCTTTCGTTTTCTTTTTCTATTTATTAATCTTTTAAAGGGGAATTTAGAGTGTTCTGTATTCTTTTCCTGTTTCCCCTTACTCCACTCCCAAATTTACATACTCTTAACTACCAATAATTTTTAAGCTCTCCTTTTTTTCCCCCTTGCCCCAGGTCCAGCAAGACTATGAATCTCTGTTCCAAATGCTTTGCTGGTAAGTGCAGTGTAAAGGTTTGGTTTTGAGGTTTTTTTCCCCTTCTGCCATTTAAAAAACACACGTCTAAATCACTTGGCAACACCCTCCTTGGGGATTATGTGTGGGCATCTGTCTCTCAGTATGTGGGCATGAAATCAGATTCTCCTTACTCTGGTGTTTTATTTATTTACTCGAGTTTGTTGAAATAATCTCCAGTACGTGTAAGAGCAAGGGCCTCTTGTGTACAGGCACCAATCAAGCCTTCACTTGGTGAATTTACAGAATGCCCTTGAATTGGACAACTCCCATCAGAGTGACTTGCGTTAAGAGTTTAGATTACTGGTTCAGAATGTTGAGTTCAGTGAGACAGGGCTTGATTATGTTCAATAACGCTGAGTGGTCTGTTTTTAACTACTGTAGTATCTGGAAAAATATTCTTGCCCCCAAGCATGATGTTCTACTCATAGAATATTGAACTATGTTAATAGTGATGGAGATAAATCTATGTCCCACATTATAACTATACATTTTTATTCTAGAAGATATGAACTGGTTTTATCGTGTTTTATTTCCCCCTCTCACCAGATTTGGGCAAATTTGTTCAGACCTCTGTGATAGAGGTGTTTTGAATGCTGTCTTCCAAGACCGAGTATTCTGGGTTGTATAAGATAATTCCAAATTCAGAGTAGAGGTTGTTAATTAAAATGTATTAGTAAGTTTCATTCCAAGTATCAATATACAACTTTTTAAGCTTTAGATGATGTTAGGAAAATAGCTTCATGTCAGTATCACCTCCTAATTTTAGCTTGTTTAAAATGAGGGAAAGTGTAGGATATCTTTAAAAAGCAGCTTTGATAATAATGAAAGAAACAAAAGTTAAATTGTCTCTTAAATACGTAAAGAAGAAGAAATCAATAGAATCAATAGAAGTAGCAACACATGAATGAACAAATTAATTTGCTATGTCTACATTATTTTCAGTAATGTAACTTAAAGGAAACTTTTAAGTTACATTCCTGAATTCACACTGGTCACATGCTATGAGCCCCATCTTCTACCCCAAATTAGCAAGATAGCATATGCTGGTATTTGTGGAACACCTATTGTTAATTTCACACTTGTGCAATATTAAAGAATATTAAGCTCATCCAATTTAAAGAATTCCAAGCCACTTTTACATAATTTTAAACCTGTGACTATATCTTCAGATTTTTGTGAAGGAACTAAAATACCAGATGATGACAACAAGTTAAAGATAAGGGTAGAGTTTGGAGTAAGTAGCCAGAGAAGATCGCAGGATACCCATTGTATTAGAAGTGTAAATGTGTGTTTAAAACTAAATACAAATAGAGGATAGTAGCTACACCAAATTGCCATAAACCTGTGAACTAAAGCCCATTGATTGGATGCTCATAGAAGCATGTACTACACTAACTCTGGGTATTGCTCTTTGTAGCAAACACAAACCAGGAAAACTTCCCTTTCAGTGATCTGCCTTGCCTCTGGACAATTGCTGCCTTGCCTTGCAGAGCAGCAATTGAAATTAGTTATTTGATTGTATGTTTCTCAAGTCGCTCCTGTCATGGAAAAAATTGTACATAGGATTAAAGTGAAGCACAGCATGAACAGGTTTAGCTCTCAAATATTGGAAAAACCATGGAGAAACATTTTATGCTAAAATCAAAGTTCTTGCTATAAATTTTAGCATTAAAATTTCATCAAAATTTCCCATTTCTAAGATATTCTATTAATAATGGAATATCCATGCAGTCATGCTGGCTACATGGCCTTGTAGGTGCCTACAGACAATGCCGGCTCTTTGGCTTAGAAATGGAGTTGGACATGACTAGACTTAAAGTCAGGGAAAACTTCACCTTTACTTAATGGATTCTGACATTAAAAACTAATACAGTTTGAAAACTTGAGTGTCCCACCGTGTCATTTTTAAGTGCCTAAGTACCAAATAAATCATATATTTAGTTGACCGTAAGAAAGTGGGACTTGGTGCAATGTCAGGGTATTGTGGATATTTAAGCAAAAATCTGAAGTACAAATATGATTTGGCTTTCTGGATATCGGTTGTTTTCTTCCATTATCAGATTACTGTTTCAAAGAGTCCTTGGTGGTATGACAACTGGCATTCTGCCTCTTAGGCTTGAATACATTAATGTAGTAACCTGGGATTTTAGCAGATCATTTCAACAAGAGAAATGTTGATCTTTTAAATTGAACTTTAATGTGAAGAGAAAGGTTAAAAAATCCATGAGCTTGGCTTCCCAAAATCTCTCTAACACATGTATATTTTAAATCGTATTTTTTTTCAAAAAAAATACCATGTATATATTAAATTAGTCTCTTAATAACTGAATGTATGAAGTAGAACTAAAGATTTTTTTTGATCTTCACTTCATTTTCTCTTTCTCTTTTTTAGAAAAAAGAAATCCACACAATGAAAAAGGTTAGTAACTGACAAATTAATTGAAATCTTTTAAAATCATTCACATTTCCAAGACAGCCTTTGCTCCAGATCTCAAATAATAAGACTATAAATGTATAAATTATAAATCAGCTAAGTTTGTAAAGGGAGTAGGTGTTCTTAGTGAACCACAACATTTGTTTTTAAGATACTGGGTTTAATTTTATCTAATTCTTCTATATCTTTTAGTTGCAGAAAAATGCCTTCATACTACTTTTAAAAAATACTGAAGAATTGGCAGGAATATATGGGGAGGGGAGAGAACTGTCTTGAAAACCATTGTAGTAATAGATGTACAACCAGGTGATAAAATATGGCTTAGCTAAAAAGAAGGACAGATACAAAAATTTCACATACTGATTCAATCCAGAGTCATGCAGGAAATAATGTTGTGAAAATTGTATGTTAAAGGTCCTATTTCAGAACACACTTCATGATTACCAGAAAACAGATTCTGATGAAATATTAGTGAAAACATCCTAATGGCAAGAGCTGTTGAACATTGGACTATTTCACATTGGAACACAGTGGACTACTTAAAAAAGGCTTTAAAACAGAGGTTAAATGGCCATCTCTCAAGAGTGCTTTAGTGATTGGTTCCTGCATTGGTGGGGATTGGACTTGATGGCCTGTGGTGTATCTTACAACTCCTATCTCTGTTTTCAGTTTTGTCACTGTTGCTGTCAGTTGGATGAGACATGTTTCCAACTTAAGTTATGGATATTTATAGTCGAAATATATAGTTCAAATTTATAGTTTGGATGCGTAAATAAGTTTCCAGTCCCAATTCAAGGTGCAGCTTATTACCTAGAAAACCCTAAACAGTTTGAGACCTGCTTATCTTCGCGATTGCATCTCCCCTTACGAACCAGTATGGTTCCTAATATCATCAGGAGAGTCCCTTCCCTCACTTCCGCTGCCATCTCAAGCACGGTTAGTGGGGACGAGGGAGAGGGCCTTCTCGATGGTGGCCCCCCGGCTCTGGAACTACCTCCCTAAGGAGATCAGACCAGTGCCCACTTTGTCCACTTTCCATAAGAACCTAAAAACCTAATTGGTCCATTGCGCCTTTGATTAAGCAGTTCACCAGAGAATGACTTGACTCTATCTATGCTCCTGCACTTTAGCTTGGCCCACCCCACCAATCTCCACTTCATTGCCAAGATATTCTTTCTAGTTTGGTACACTTGAATTTTGCACTTTCCCTCAGCTCAACTTAAGAATTCACTGCATTACCTGGGCCCAGACCCAGCCCGATTCTGTTTTTCAGCCTTGATACTGTTTTAATGTTGTTGTGATTGTGTTGTGTTTTTATTTGATTGTTTTTAATGCTGTTGTTTTTACCTGTGATTTGGGTTTGTCCCCATGTAAGCTGCCCCAAGTTCCCTTGGGAAGATGGTGGCGGGATGGAAAAATAAAGTAGTAGTAGTAGTAGTAGTAGTAGTTGTTATTGTGAAAGGGAACCTACAACCTTCTGACACAGATCCTATCCTCTCAATTGCTAAGCAATTGTCCAGTGTTGATATCCTGTCTCTTTGAGGTTGTTTATAAAATAACGAAGTCCATGAAACTCAAGTCCACACCTTTTTAAAAGTCTCATTCTTTGAAATATTTAGCTGAACTGCCTGCGAGGAGATGAACTTCAATAATGTTGACATAAATGTTCCTTCTCAACATAAAAAGTTATTAGGAGAAAGGAATATCTGGACTTAGATAGAAAACTGCATTAAATCTGCTATTCCAACCAGCTTTTTATGTGTGTTCCTTTGGCCACTGATACACTGTTAAATGATTCATAATTAAATAATTTAAATATATTGCACATCTAATGGTTTCTTTATTTATCAACTTGAGGGAACTAGTTTTGAGTATCAGAATCAGGAAACATTTTGAGTAGTGACTGGTCGCTTTCCTCATAACAAATACTGGATATTTAAAGACATTAGAAATTAGAGAAGAGAGTTTCTTTTAACACGTTTTCAAAATCTAAGTCCATGTCAGGCACAAGAGAAAAGTGGGATTAAAATCTAATAAATAAAAATAGCCAAATAAAAGAATAGTCATCATAGTTTCTTTGAGAGATGTTCAGGTTGCTTTTGTTTTTTAAGTTTTGATTTTTTTGTCCTTTTTTTCTCTTTGGAATTTTTTTTTTACTGTTTTTCTTACTGTTACAACTGGATTTTGAGGCTAAGAGTACAACTGCTAGGTCCATGATTGCACTGATAACATTCCAAGTCCTCCAACTCATAATTTTAGCCATATTTGACTACAAGAGTTAGCATTTCAAAGTCTTATTTTAAGTCATCTGAGTATAGAAAAATTTCCTCACGAAATAGAAAATATAACAAAACAGAATTTCTGAGGGCTAGATCATGATTCTGTTGGTAACCTTCAGCAAGTTAAAATATTAGCAAATGATTTCAGTAGAAAGTGGAATCATTTCTGTAAGATAAGTTTACTTATATCAGAATCATCTTTGTTTTATCTTGAGTGTAATTTTAGAAGACCAGAAATAAGTGCTACTTTAGTGCAGTTTTTGCACTTCAGATTTATTCTTCACCTCTCTTTGTGGCTGAAGTATGCTAGATATCATTTTGTGACCTTATTCAGTTAGTTCTCCAAGTGGGTAAAGACATCATTCATAGAATCATATGCTTGGAAGAGACCTTAAGGGCTATGCAATCCAACCCCCTGCCATGCAGGAACACACAAATCAAAGCACTTCTGTATGTAAAGATAGGGCTTTCTGTGCTCCCTACTCTTTAACCTGAGTCATAAACTAACTTTTGAGTTCACTTTGCTGCATACTGTTAATATAGGAGTCTAGAACTATGAAATTTAACCTTTTCTTTAGCAAATTTATAAGAAAACAAACAAACATTGCAATATCGCAGTGTTCTTCTGGAGCTGCTGTTTGCAATTGGATCTAATTATTTATATCTTGTTAAAGCAATGCTTACCTCTTCTAGAACATGGCCATATAGCCCGAAAAACCTACAACATCCAATGCTTACCTGTTTTCTGTTGCTCGGATTTTTAAAAAAATGTCTAGCATGATACAAAGATAGCAGAATTTACTCTGTCAATTATTTCATAATATTTCCAGGTGGAGTACTGGCAGTTACAGTATGTGTGAATATCCCAATTCTGCCATTATGTTTTGAAATTTACTAATCTGTGGTTAGCAGTAAGAGAAGCACAAAAGCAGAGCATGATATGCTCACATTCAGTGAAAGAGCAGCTGTGGTTTAACTTATCTGTTCAAGAACATCCTCTTGTGAATAGGAAACTGCAGTACAATTTCTCTTGCATTAAAGCTTGATAGAAGTTGGCACCTCAATTTGTGTTTCTCTATTAGGCCAATGCTTTGTGGTATATTTTAACAACATTCAGACCTGCCTTTCTAGCTGTAGCCTGTTCTTTGTTTGGCACAGCACTATTATTGACGACATTCTCTGAGTAACACTGTGACACTGACAGTGCTTTTATGTTCCTGTACATTTTGTAATGAACTGATTTACCACTCTTTACAAAATATTACCACAACTATAGCTCTAAATGTTAATAAATATGACTGGTTATGCAAGGTGCACATCTTTACAATGTCTGTCCTCCTCTTTCTATATGTCTTCAGTATTGAAAATGTTGGTTTCAGATATTTTATTATTTAGTCCAGTTTCCAGATGATTAGTTCCAAATTTTTCATATTTAATTCCAGAAGAGTTTACAACATTGAAGTACCGGTAAAGATAGATAGATAGATAGATAGACAGACAGACAGACAGACAGACAGACAGAGAAAGAGAGAGGGAAAGGGAGAGGGGCATATTTAAAGTGAGATAATCTTCAGGGTTAAAATGAGTCTGTTGTCTGTTAGCTTATGACATAGAATCAAAAAGTTGGAAGAGGCCACATCGGCCATCCAGTCCACCACCTGCCAAGAAGCAGGAAAATTGCATTCAAAGCACCCCCAACAGATAGCCATCCAGCCTCTGTTTAAAAGCCTCCATAGAAGGAGCCTCCACCACACTTCGGGATAGAAAGTTCCACTGCTGAACAGCTCTCACAGTTAGGAAGTTCTTCCTAATGTTCAGGTGGAATCTACTTTCCTGCAGTTTGAAGCCATTGCTCCGTGTCCTAGTCTCCATGGCAGCAGAAAACAAGTTTGCTCCTTCCTCCCTATGACTTCCCCTCACATATTTATACATGGCTATCATGTCTCCTCTCAGTCTTCTCTTCTCTGGGCTAAGCATGCCCAGCTCTTTGAGCCGGTCCTCATAGGGCTTGTTCTCCAGACCCTTGATCATTTTAGTCGGCCTCCTCTGGATACATTCCAGCTTGTCAATATCTCTCTTTCAATTGTGGTGCTCAGAATTGGACACAGTATTCCAGGTGTGGTCTAACCAAGGCAGAATAGAGGAGTAGCATGACTTTCCTGGATCTAGACAAGTGAAAAGGAGAGAGAAGAGGCCACATGATGGTACAGGAGTGCTGAATGAAGTGGTAGGAGGTGCTCATTTTAGGTTATCTTAAACTCAGATGGTAAAATTGAGACTTTGGGTCTTGTTTCTGCACCACACATGTTTCAAATAAATAAATAAATAAATAAATAATAGATTGATTTCCCTAACCTAGGGATGGGTAATAGTGACCCTCCAGATATTGTTTGACTGCAGCTCACTCTAGTCCTAACTAGTATATCCAGTAGTGAGAACTGATTAGTAGTCCAGAAACATCTGAAAAGATCCTGATCCCCTTGCTGGCCATTATTGAAAATCTCATCAGAATTACCATATAAATGTTTTGATTTCGGGCCTCCTTATGCATGTGTTAAAAATATATATCCTTCCTATTAAAAAGCAAAAACAAAATACTTATTACACACTTGCAAACCTGAAAGTTTTAATCCCGGTTTACAACAAAATATCCTTATCCTTTTGCTTCTTGATATTTTCTCTTCTTGTTCTGTGATTGCCTGGCAGACTTTGCTAATGAACAGTAGAGATTGATTGTCAAATGCAAAGGACATAAGGAAAGCTTTTCAGAAATATATGAGTATGACAGAAAACATTTTTTCTTTCTGGGAAAGCACTGTATTTCTTCTTTGTGTTGTGCCATTGTGGTAGTCTGTCTCTTTTCCTTCTGTCTTATTAATATTGCATTAATCTAACTTCTAGCTCATTAACCTTGCTCTCTGCATGGCCTGCTAAAACATCAGCTCTAATTTCATCCCATGTGTGTGTTCTCAGGTGATTACATTTTTTGAATATGACTTAATTGTGAAGATACTTTTGCACATGTTAGTTCGACTGAAATTGAGAACTGCCAGAAACTTTTTTTAGTTCATGACATTTTGTTCCATTTTGTTGTGTAGCACTCATTCTCTATTTCATCCATGTAGGAGTTGGAAGAAAAGAAATCTTCCCCTTCTCTCTGTGTTTATCAATTTGACTAAATTATATATAAAAAGCCTGTCCACTGTTTTCTATATTTGCTCATTTGGAAATCTTGTATAGTTTATAAAGACACTAGTGATTTGTTCCACTGCCTCCCTGTAGAGTTAGTTTCATATTACAATCTAATTCCATATCCGTGTCGTGCACTCCTGAGCTGTTAATTTGTACATTTCAATGCAGTTTGTTTCATCGTGTTTTTGTAATCCAAACTGAATGTAACGAGCTGTGCGCTTTTGAGACTTTGCTTTGCCTTGCCAATTAGAAGAAGTGGTTACTGAGAGAGAGTATGTTTTAAATAAAACATGGCACTGCTGTGTGGGATTAAGATCTCTTGGGAATAAAAGGAACATTAACTCTTTCTGTCCAAAAAGGAGGCCATCCTATCAAAGAATAGATTACAATTGTCTTATTCCTTTTGGAAAAGCAACCAAAGAAATCTTGTGTTTGTATAATTGTCAATATTTAGTATTTAGAAGAATTTGAAGTTTCTCTTATTTATTCTTATTGGTTTTTTCAATTCCACACAACCAAATAAAATATCAGTCATAGTATATGTATAATAATCGTACATCTTGTCGGTGAGAAAAACAATTGGAAGAAGATCAATTTGTTTAATTTGCTACTGTTATTCATTTTCTTGTCATAGATACTGGTCTTCAAACATGTTTAAAGCATGCAAGCTGTTCTGAACAGTTTGTCTTTTTCAAACAAATGGTCTCGTAGAATGGATTGCTAATCCTAATGGATTTCTTGATTAATATGTAGTATCTCTTATCAAGACTGAAATGCTTCTGGAAGATTTCTGTTGGGGTGTTTGTTTGCATTGACTATTTGCAGCAGTCGTAAAGAGGCACAGACTTACTTTTGAGTGCAGTGTGAACATCGGGAATATAAAGAAGTCTACTTCTTTTTCTCTGTGCCTCCTTCTCCCCCCAAAAACTATATAATTTTAACTTCCATTCCCGTTTAAAATCTGATATGTGTGAAGGAAGCCAGTACAAATGTTTCAACATAAAAAACAAAAACACAAAGACTACATGTCTTCAAAATTATGGTGGCAGGTATTACACACTGCAGAGAGCATTACATTATTGAAGTTTTGGGTTTACTTTCATTTGTTACTTAGGGAATGCAATCAAAATTTACTGCTCCTGTTTTCTCTTGTGTGCTGCTTTCTGCAAGAGCATCAAAACTGACACCTTGTTTCCTTTTTTGTAAAAGTAACTACCTGAGGAATTATCATAAGGATAATGATAAAGAGTGATGTTTCTGTAGTAGACTTCTGCAGTCTCCAAATAATAATATGGCCTTTAATAGAGCTTTTAGAAAACACGCTTTGTTGATGTATTGTATAGTGTAATCTATGAAGGTAGAGTTTCAGCATTTTTTAAAGTTTATGAAGCTAGCATCTAGTTTATTTTAAAGATATTTGCAAAAACAAAAAAGAATTCCTAGCTGTCAGGTTTTTCATAACAGAAAAGACAATATATCCAAAATCAAGTATTAGTATGCCTGTATACTTAAGCCCTGTTCTATTATTGTATGCATTTATATAATATACTGGGTTCTGTTTCTGTTTATTTATTTCATTCTCCATGAAAACAATAATCA
Source organism: Anolis sagrei (assembly GCF_037176765.1). Taxonomy (NCBI): domain Eukaryota; kingdom Metazoa; phylum Chordata; class Lepidosauria; order Squamata; family Anolidae; genus Anolis; species Anolis sagrei. The sequence goes on along the minus strand of NC_090021.1, from coordinate 46,759,380 downwards.
ACCACCTGAAAATGTCACACATAAAATATATAGAATACATTTTCTGCTTTTCTGATATGCATAACTGACAACATTTCCTTATTCTACCATAACCATTTGATGCTACCTTTATCAAAATACTTTTATAATCATTGTGTAACTAACAATTCCAAAAGATTCACTCACAAGTAACTAGTACTTAACTACATTTGTCCATCTAAGCTTGCTGCTTTCTTTTTTTTACTTTCCACAATGATATGCACTTATCAAAGAAGACTCAGTCTCTGCCAAAATAAGGAACAATGCCTCTTTACATGGATTCATTTCTAAAAGAGCACTTTATATAATAGATTTTCTGTACCAGAGCTTTTTTTTTATCCCAAGGGTACATTTTTTTTGTGCAGTTCAAGAATGAAACATTACTCAGCTAACCTAAGACTTTGTTGCCACCTTCTGCTGACATTTAATGCATGACATTTCCTCTGCATGTAATCACACACATTGAAGAGTATATTCATTGTGGTATGCAAACGTTACTAGAATGCCATATATACTTGCGTATAAGCCGAGTTTTGCAGCCCTTTTTAAAAGGCTGAAAAAGCTCCCCTCGGCTTATACTCAAATCAAAGTTATTTATTATTTTAGTCTATTGTTATTATTTTATTACATTTATTATTTTACTCTTTATTATTATTTTTACATTATTTTGCTCTATTGTTTATTACATTTCTTAGTAGGAAAGGGGTAGCTGAGTGATAGTAGGGAAAGCTGTCTTCATATGCAGATGAACGTTCCCTGACAACTCCCAATCAGTTTGAGAACAAGTGGAGCCGCTTTCTCTCCTGACAGACAGCTTTCACTGTCATTGCAGTACTCACAGTCATTTTGCCTTGCAGTCATATTGCTTGTGTTGTCAACAAAGTAATTGACATTAACCAACAAGAAGACAACTGAGGACTAGAGAATTTGTGCATACCAGCAGAAACATTCAAGTTAGCAAACTGATGGTAGCTGATATTGTTATTTCAGATTATAGTGTGAAATTTTACAGGAATCATTTTTTAATCTGTTCATTCTTGAGTAATTTTTATAAAGCATTCTAGCATTTGTCTTCTTAAGTAAATTAAAAGCAACTTGGGCTTGAAGCTTAGCATGGGAGTAGAATTTGTTAAAGAGGGACATACAGCTTCCCTCAAGAGTGAAAAGTTCTTGAGTTTTTGAGGGTTTAAAAGTCTTATGGAATTTGCACCGCAGATCCTATTTTTGTTAGTCTGATAGATGAAAGAACTGCTTCCCTCTATTGGTTAGCACTTCTGTCTTAACGTTACAAACTTGGATAGATATTTTTCAAGAAACATGGTTAAGATTCTGTTCCTCCGCAAAAAGACAGACAGTATTCTTTTCAAAAGTTTCTTCCACATCAAAAGTCTTTATTTGTCATTATTTCACAGTATTTATTTTATCTTAAGTATTTCTATTTTACTTCCCAAAAGCTCTCAGAACAATGAATAATAAAACACTTTAAACATTACCATAATGAAAACATTTTGAAACAAATTAAATACTATTTTAAAACTCTTAAAAGTAGTCCAAACACATTTCTGAATCTAGTTCTAAAACAGCAGTTTCAACACTAAATTCCATGCGGAACAGCAAATTTTGGGGTTGGGATTTGTTTTTGGTTTTTTTTGGGGGGGTTGTGTTGTTTTTTTTGCTGCCTCGCAGCTTTAAAGCGATGAGCCAGGCTAACTTACTAGGGTAGAAATTCCAAAGTAAAGGCATTACATTATTTTTAAAAGCCCTGTTACATACAGCTTACATACTTAGGTGATCCCTTGTTGTCCAAGTAAGATTGTCCTCCAAGTGCGGTGTCCTGGCAGTGGGTCCGTAGGTGACTGTGGAGCCCTATTCTTGACCTGCATGTTGTCCCATAGTGAGGGCATTGGTTTCCAGGTAGAAGGTGGTCCTAGCTTGATGTGCCTTCCTCCTTGCACGTTTCTGTCTTTCACCCTTCATTTGTGCCTCTTCAAATTCAACAGCACTGCTGGTTACAGCTGACCTCCAGCTAGAGTGCTCAAGGGCCAGGGCTTCCCAATTCTCGGTGTCTATGCCACAGTTTTTAAGATTGGCTTTAAGCCCATCTTTAAATCTCTTTTCCTGTCTTCCAACATTCCATTTTCCTTTCTTGAGTTCGGAGTAGAGCAACTGCTTTGGGAGATGGTGGTTGGGCATTCAGACAATGTGGCCAGTCCAGCGGAGTTGCTGGCAGAGGACCATCGCGTCAATGCTGGTGGTCTTTGCTTCTTTCAGCATGCTGACATTTGTCCACCTGTCTTCCCAAGAGATTTGTAGGATTTTTCAGAGGCAACGCTGATGGAATCGTTCCAGGAGTTGCGTGTGATGTCTGTAGATAGTCCACGTCTCGCAGGCATATAGCAGGGTTGGGAGGACAATAGCTTTATAAACAATCACCTTGGTATCCCTATGGATGTCCTGGTCCTCAAACACTCTCTGCTTTATTCGGAAAAATGCTGCATTCACAGAGCTCAGGCAGTATTTTATTTCAGTGTCAATGTTGACTTTTGTGGAGAGGTGGCTGCCAAGGTAGCGGAAATGGTCAATATTTTCTAAAGTTACACCATTAAGCTGTATTTTTTGACATTGGAGAGGGATTGGCTGGTGACTGCTGGAGGAGCACTTTGGTTTTCTCAATTTTCAATAATAGGCCGAGCTTCTCATATGCTTCTGTGAAGGTGTTTAGAGTGACCAGTGCAAGTTTTGCAAGACAGGGTGAAATAGCCTCTAAGATGCACACCTGACACCATCTTACCTGCTGCATTTTGCACTCCCTGAACATTCTGAACACATTTAAAACACAATATGGTCATCTAATCATGAAGTAACTAAAACATCAACCACTGTGACCAAATCTATTTTTCCCAAAAAGGATTCAAATCAAAATAAATTTGAGCAATTTTTTTCCACAAAGTATTTAGCAAATTTGTCAAAGTGTTTTTCTGAGGGGTTGTCCCCAGCAATCTGCAGTCTAGATGTAATAGTCCTTAAACTATCTGGAACAGCTATGTTAAACAAGCCGGAGAGGCTATAATAGAGGCAGGAAGCATCAGTTATTTGCTTCCCTGACTACTGAAACGTTTGTGTTTGTCTCCTAAACTGGAGCTGAGTCCTGTGATGATGCAATATTTGAACTGCTAAATGCAGTTGTAAGAGTCCATAGATGTTAAGTGGGCATTTATGAAATCAAGAATTGCCATATGTCTAGAAGGAATAAATCTTGTGGAGGGGCATATTTCAAAATTTGCAAAAGTCAAAGCCCCCCCCCCCCCCTTTATGATTTTTGATCCTTATATCAGATACTATTTGATACAGGGGGTTTTTTTCCTATGTAAAGTGTTTTCCATAGTAAAATTAGAATTTGCCTTTGGAATTAATAGCTGTTGAGCTAAAGCAATGGAAAATGTCCTTCTTAAAGTCTTTTTGACCTCTTCTCTCTCCCCCCCCCCCCCCCTTTGGGTATAAACTTAAACTGTGATAGTTGATTCCCCCTCCCCATCCATGTAAGTTAATATTGGATTGTACAGAAAAGAGTATTAACAGTCTTTCAGATGTGCCCTGCCCTATTAGCAAGGATACCATGATTCAAAAATGAATTTGTCAAGAGTTTTATGGCTCCATGATCTATTGTACAATATTAATCCTGCTGCGGTGTTATTAAGTCATTTTTCATCTCCCCTCAAATTAATGTTGACGTTCTATTACTGGAATTGTTCTTGTCCCCAGATTAAAACAAAAAGGGGAAAAATCTCGCTGCTAAAATATTAAAATTAATTGTAGCATAAGCAGGACCTTACTTGAAGTAGAATCTTCCTAGAAATACTTCAATTAAATATATTTTTGTCCTTTGGCTGTTTTCTTACAAGAAAAAGTTGCTATCTCACGCTATCAAAGGCCTGAGAAACTGCAAATGTGGAAGACAACTTACAAATGCTTAGGTTAAAAGATTTGTTGTATTACCTGTGAGTTAATCTAATATGAATACATTCATTGGAGGATGTATTACATGTAGAGTAACTTTAATTTACATGCCACAGTGTCCCTATTTTGGCCTTCAAGTTGTGTTAATGTAAAAAATTGATACCACTCTGATTATGGGGGTTGGGAGAGTGTCTTTATTTTGATCTGTAGTTTATTTGTAGTAATTTTGATAATTCAGACATACTATACATATTGCCACTTATGTAACCTTCAGTTGCACTTAGTTCCAGCAATGAGATGGAGCAGTTACTTTATTCTTAGCTCAAGAAGGGAAAACAGAATGTCAGTGGGCAGCAAAAGAGTTTTTAAATTGATTAAAGCTAGCCTTAAAAATGTGGAATAAACACCAAAAACTGGGAAGCCCCAGCCCTCAAGCATTCTAACTGGAGGTCAGCTGTTACCAATGGTGCCATCGATTTCGAAGAGGGATGAATTGAGGGCAAAAGGGAGAAACTCGCTGAGAGGAAAGCACATCAAGCAAATGCTTGTCGTGACCACCTTCCATCTGGAAATCTATATCCTCATTGTGAAAGACCATATGGATCCAGAATAGGTCTTTACAGTCGCTTACACACCCACCGCCAAGATTGTACTCTTGGAAGACAGTCATACTCAGCCACAAGTGATTGCCTAGAGTAGGGATTCTCAAACTGTGCTCCGAGGAGCTCTTGGGGCTCCACAGGTTATTGTGAATGACTCCACAGTGCCATTATGCTTCCTATCTCCTCTTTTCTCCTCCTGAGAAATGCAGGAAAATTAAAGTTTTCAGCTGCCAAAACAGCAGCATGGCAACAACCTCCTGGGGCACAGACCCTTTATTCCCTGCCTCCCTCACTGTCCAGACTCTTTTTCCCACCACCCAGCCCCCCCCCCCCCCCCTTGCTTACAAAACCCTGTTTCCCTCCAACTGCTCAGGGGGTGCTTTGGTTGTGGATTGTGTCTTTTCTGCCTGGTAGAAGGAAGTTGGACTGGATGGCCTCTGGGGTCTCTGTTGTTATTGTTGTTATTGTTGTTCTGCAAAGGCTGGGTGGCCATCTGTTGGGGGTGCTTTGATTGTGCTTTTCCTGCATGGCAGAGGTGGATTGGACTGGATGGCCCTGGTGCTCTTCCACTGAAATACTATTAAATTTATGTTGGTTAAAATTGTCCTCCATTTTAAATATTGTATTGTTCTTTCTTTCCCGTTTTTTGTTCACACAAACACTCTTCATCCATCTTTCACTGCCCCAGCCCATACCCAAAACTCTTCTCAAGTTTCAAACAAATATACCTGGTAGCAGGAAACATTAACGTTTCCCACAAAAACACAAAGTTCTTTTGGACAAAATAACTTACACAATTTCTTTTGAACCTGCACGGCATGAAAATAGTATCATTCTTGCCATAGCATGTGCATATTGTTAATGGTCAATGTATAGTTTGGATATATCTCTGAGTACTCTTAATGGAAGTGAAGGGAGAGCAGAAGGTGAGTGGAACAGTAGCCCCAAACTGATCAGATTCACAGAAATGGTTTGCAGTACTCATGAGATCAGGAAAGTTGGCATAGATTCAAAAATGTCAGCATTTAGCTAGAATTACATTATTTCAGTCACCCTTTTCTGCAATTATGAAGAAATGCAAAGGATAGGAGAATAACTTGTATGAAAGAAACGTTTAAAATGCAATTACCTCTGCAAGTTATGGGTGTTGTTGGCTCACTAGAAGACTACAGTGACCTGTTTTGCAGTAGAATTTACAGCAGAGTATTGAAAGAATTGCCAGTAGACCAAGCATTATGTAATGCCTGTCAGAGAATGCCTATACAATTTAGTAAGTGCTAAAGTCAAAAATATTTCTAAAAAGTGAAAATGCGTGTTTATTTATTTGAAACTCATACTTCCTTATCAACCAAAAATTATGGTATTATGAAAGACAGGTTCCGTTTGAATTTAATTTGCTGCAGTCTGGTATCTGGAAAATGTGATGCTGGGGGATAGATACTGCATCTCTACTTGGCTGTGGATTATACTGCCACCTATCAGGGTTACTGTTTTCTCCTGAATGTGCTTTTTCCCACTAAGCAGCTTTTCATGTCTTTGCAATTGGATCTTGCTTCAAAAAGTAGTGAAGTGTACAGATCTGTCACTTTGCAGTATGCTAGAGCACGTATTAAAGAGAAGTCCCTATATCTAGAGTCGAAGGTTTCATCTTGATGGGATTCCTATGTCCTGCTATCAGTATCGAAACTTCTGCAGAAAACTGAAGGACTATGATGTTCTACATCTCTTTTATCTCTATTTCTCATTCCTATTATGTTTGGGAATTGTAAAAATATAAAAGGAAACTGCCTTAAGAAGGGGACTGACATTAAAAATAGAATAGTATTTTTATTACCTTCCCTAAGAGGGAGTAAATAAGTAGGCATTTTATTCTTACCTTTTCATATAGCCTCTCTTCTGTTTCCTTTCCATATTTACATGTGACAAATGTGATCTGCATTTTTAAAAGATCATTCTGCTTCTTTCTGCAATTTAAATTGATTGGGTCTTTCTTTTAAATCTTGTAATAGGGTTTCAGAGTTGTTTTGTTTCCTGGTCTAAGCCTTTGAATTTGTTCACCCTTGAAGAGCACTGAGCTATGTGCAGAATAAATATTTTTTGTCTCTGCCTATTACCTCCTCTCAGAAAAAGAAAACAAGTTTTGAATCCACAGCTGACATTGTTGTCTGGACCTAAATCATTTTTTAATGATGGTGAGTTCGAAGATGAAAACTGAATTTTGTGAATAAAACAGAAGGTGACTAAAACTGATTAAAACAATTTGCATTTTTGTGATGTTGCCAGGTTCTATCACTTAATTTCTCCTGTTCAGAAATATATTGATATGACAAGTGTTTGCTTGGAACAGATTTCTGATCTGGCTTGCCTGTTTTTAATTAAGGTTAATAAATTGGATTGGAATATGAGATTGGATTCTCTTGTCTTTCTCGGGGGTGGATACCCTCACCTATGTTATCCTCAATCAGTACTACATCTAATCACAAATCTAACTGAATAATTGAATGAGTACAATGATAGAAGAAAGAGGTTTAAGATAAGTGCTTGTGAGAATCAACTCTTTATACAGTAATGGCAACCTATATCATTGACTTAGGGTATATCAACATGTTAGAATCAAAGTAATTTGACACCACTTCAGTTGCGATGGAATCACGGGAATCATACTTTTCTATGGTCTTTAGCTTTCTCTGCTAAACAGTGTTGGTGCCTAACCAAGAACGACACACAGGATCCCATACCTTTGAGTCATAGCATTTAAAGTTGTGTCAAACTACATTAATTCTTTCACACACACACACATCCCAGGTTGAAAGTGCTGCTGTTGAATGCCAGGTCAGTAAATGAAGAAACAACTGGTTTGTATCACAGAGACCTGGGGGTGGGGGGGGGGGAGATAATCTTTTCCAGCTCTGTCCACTAAGATTCTCTCTGCAACAGAAGGCAAGGCCTGGGGGCAGAGAGGTGAGTTGCAGTGATCTATCGTGATTCCATCTCCCTGACCAGGTTACCCATTCCACAGTCAACAGCATCTGAGTGTATTTACCTAAAGGTGGGTAACTGGGACAGAATAAGGATTCTGTTGGTGTGGCGCTCACCCCGCTACTCAACAGTCTCCGTTCCTCAGCTAGCCAGGGTGGTCTCGGAGTAGGCATTGGAGTCTCAGCAGCTAATAGTGCTGGGAGACTTCAACATTCATGCTGGATAAGGGGAAACAAATTGAAACTTAATCCTGAAAAGAAAGAGGTACTCCTGGTCAGTCGGAAGGTAGATTAGGGTTACACAGGTCCGCAGTTTGGGCGGGGGGGGGGGGGGGGGGGGCTACTGGACTAGGCACTGAACCTGGAGTCCCAGGTTTCAGCAGTAGCCAGGAGGGTCTTTGCACAATTAAAACTTGTGTGCCAACTGCACCCATTCCATATCTGGCCATGGTAATACATACCTTAGTTACATCCCATCTGGCTTACTGTAATGTGCTCTATGTGGGGCTGCCTCTGAAGAGTGCTTGGAAACTTCAACTGGTCCAAAGAGCAGCAGCCAGGTTACTAACTTGAGCTGGCTACAGGGAGCAGATAATCCCCCTGTTGCATCAGCTCCACCGGCTGCCAGTCTGTTTCTGGGCACAATTCAAAGTGCTGGTTATGACCTTTAAAAGCCCTAGATGGTTCAGGTCCAGTCTATTTGACTGACCGCATTCCCTTGTACAATCCTGCCTGAGCCCTGAGATCTTCAAGAGAGGCCCTTCTCTTCGTCCCACCTCCATCTTAAGGTCGGATTGGAGAAGAAAATTAGTTAAGTATATTCATATAGCCAAAATCTCCAATGACATAAGGAAAGGAAACAAAGAAGAGCTCGCTAGAAACTGGAGACTAGACCTTGGGTATTTAAAAAAGAAGACAAAAATGGTGGGTGGGATGTATAGTCATAAGAATTGTGAACTTATGTTAAGTATATGTCTGTATAATTGTTAAACCTTTTATGTGCAATACAAAAATTAAAAGAAAAACTATATCTATCTCCATGCAGGGGATTTATTAGTGTAATGAGAAGGGCAGATTTTATTTATTAGATACTAGTTCTATATGGCAGTGGTGTCAGAAGTCATGGAGGGTAGTAGTTCATAGGTGAGAATAGGGAGGTGGTGGGATTGGGGAAGTAATATTTGTATTTTGATAGTTGAATTTCGAAGATTGTGTTTTTTTATATATATATCGCAATAAAATATATATTAAAAAAGAGGAACTTGCTGCATGATAACAATTGTATAGAATTGAGGAAGCATTGCCTAGTGAAGTTATGCACTCGATCTTTGATGATGTACTGGAACATATATTCATGATCTGCCCTGAATTGGAGATATTCTATGGATCAGTTACTGTCCAGTTAATATATGGAGGCAGAGGACGTAAGAGGGTTCCACAGATTATTGGAGGAAATCAAATGTGTTCAAACTTGGATTTGTGCAGGAATCTGCTTTTGATTATCCAGATAGATAATGCAATGTGGGAAACAGCGAAAGGACAATTCATTTAATTCTGCCTGCTCTCAGCTGTTTTCTTTACCACTGGCCATAGTATTCTTCCAATAAGCTCTCTAAATCAAGAGTTGCAGGTACTCTTTTGCAGTGGTTTGACTCCAGTTGTAGAAGTGAGTCCATGAAATAGCTTTGAATAATGACTACTTTGTAACTGGCAACTATATTGTAGTGTATCATGAGTTACCTTCTTGTCTTTGGTGGTATTTGGCACATGTATGAAACCATTTGAATTAGGAAAAGTTGTGTACTTTCTAATATAGGCAGTACTCTTGTTTTTTATGTGTGGGCCAAAACACACAGAGGCAAAACAGATGAGATTTCACAACACAATTGTGGGAGGTTCCTGATGATGGAAATTTTGGACTTTGCGCTTTTTTGCATTTCCTCAAAAGAAGCAGATATAGGGTTTCTGGATTCATCACTGTCATTAGAGGCCAAAGTAATCTCAGTGAATCAAAGTAAACCTGCATGACCGCATCTCTGTATACAAACCCACACGATCTCTTCGATCGTCTGGAGAGGCCCTGCTCGCGATCCCGCCTGCATCGCAGACGCGTTTGGTGGGGACGAGAGAGGGCCTTTTTGGTGGTGGCCCCTTGACTCTGGAACTCACTTCCTAAGGACATCAGGCAGGCCCCAACTCTGGCAGTCTTTAGGAGGAGCTTGAAGACGTGGTTGTTCCAGTGTGCCTTCCCAGAATAATGATTCCATAGCACCTTGTCCTCCAAAGCACTTTACATTTTTTATGTCTGCTTGTATGTTTTCCACAAACGCCTTATCACTTTTTCGCCCATGTTCCAGCATTACTTCCAATTTTAACTTTACATTTGGCCTTCCCACAGTTTTAATCGTGTGGTTTTATTGTTAATGTTGTGTTATTTTATTGTCCATGTTCTTATTTTAATTACTTGTATTGTTGTTGTTATTGCTTGTATTGTTGTATTTGGGCTCGGCCTCATGTAAGCCGCACCGAGTCCCTTGGAGAGATGGTAGCGGGGTACAAATAAAGTGTTGTTATTATTATTATTAGTGGTAAAGAGTACCAACTAACATCTCTGGCTGGTGAGTCAGGAATGACCTTCCTTGAGCAGAGATAACCAGCCCATATATTCCATGAATTGCTAATCATGTCCTTAGATTACCATGATGTACTTTATGACAAGACACCACTAGAGTAGAATGTGCCAGTTAGGATATGTTGACCAGGATACACTGATACTGAAGCAACTGTGCATGCTGCCTATTAGTTACTGAGCCAAGGTATATTGGTCTTGCTGCTGCCATGTAAAATCCCGCATAATTTGGAGTCAGGCAGCATAGTGGATCACTTTTCCTAGAATTAGACCAGTGCAACAGCTACCATTATCTCCAGCAGTCTTACCAGTTTTTCTATGAACTTCAGATTGCCATCCTGAAGCAAGACTTCTCTGTGGTAGCCCCATTTTTTCTTATTTTTTTCTGATATTTTTTCTGATATTCAAAAGACACACACACACACATATATATATATATGCCTGTTAGATTTTATATATATATATATATATATATATATATATATACGCGCCTGTTAGATATCACTTCACCTAGACTATTCCAAACTGACTTTGTTACTCAATTTGAGAATTTTATTTTGACCCTTCTTGTTTAAAATTATTATTTAGTGCAGAGCTTTCCAAACTGTGTTGTGAAACACTGGTGAGTCAGTTGCAATGTATAGGTGTATCACAGGAATGTAATGAGAAACCCGAGACTATGTGAAATAAACAATAAATCATATTTTCAAAAATATAAATGAAAGGCTTTCATGAGCTATATTGTGCCTCCATACTTTTCATTATTACAATTTATGTATGTGTCTGTATCTCTTATAAAGGTGTTGGTTTAATCTCTGGTTTGGTAGGAAAACTGAATTACTTTGTTGTGGAGTCGTACTTGACTAATAAGTGTCTCACTAATATGAAATATTTGGAAAGCTCTAACTCAGTGTTTCATGTATTAGGGAGAAACTGTTTGAAATTAGCTCTGCCTGTATGATTTCACTAGTTCTTTATTTTATTTTATTGTATATGTCATGAATTTGAATCTGTAGACTGTAATAAAGAATTTGATTTGATCATCAGATGGCAATGTAGTAAAAAGACTTTAGAATGTATATTCAAAGGAGTTATGTGCAGACCATAGATGTTTCCCAATTATACTTAAAGGTAAACTTTTATTTGAACAATGAATCATTGTTTCATCCAGAAGTCTCCTCTATTGATCTAAAGGTTGATCTTAGGTATTCAATACTGCAGTATCTCTTATAATTTGCTTCTGTTTGCAGGCTTTAATTCCATCAATTAGTTTTTATCCAAAAAGAAACCGTTTTTAGCATGTGTTATTTTACAAGTTAGCACAATGATTGATGGCAGTGTTAGAATGCTAGATATGCACATACTGTTTAAGATTACTAGAACTTGCCTGTCTGTCTTTTAAGCCCTGTGTATTCTGTCACTTAAAAAAAAAAAATCAAAGGAAGATCTGCTTTCAGAATGTACAGCTCTTCCTGATTTGACAGCTGTAAGGAAAATCTCCCTGTACTGCAGCTAGTGAAGTAATAGTTGATCAACTCCATTGAATGTGACAGTGAATGAATGGAAAAGAGAAATGTGAGAGTAAAAAAGAGAAGGTGACAGCATCATAATGCTAGAGACATTTGTGAGAGAATATTAGGTCTATCGGTATATTGTGCTGTGTCAAGGGCACAGAAGAAGCTATTGACTCTGGTACATATCCTGTTAACTAGCTTTTTTGCTCCATTTCAGAACCTTCTTGGTAGGAATTTAATTTGTTAGTTTGAAATGCCACTTTTTTTTCTCTCAGATGTCAGATTAGTGCAAGGAAATGTATTTCTATTGTGTATTAACTCTGCAGTGTGCAAGGGTTTTAAAAAAGAAAAATCAACAATTTTAGACCCGGCACCAGACATTTTGCTGCTTGAGGCAAAGGAAAGGATTATTTCCTTATGTCATTCCTTTGCCAAAGCTGACTGGAATGGTATTTGAATTTTATTTCAGTGCTTCCAATAGGAGAAACATCGTTCTGAGGACAGTGGACTAGTTTAGAACAAAGAGGGCAGGTTTTGTGAGCTCTGTGCCCTGCAGTGCTTTGCTATCACTATCTAAGGCAGCTGCCTACTTAACCTAATATTAGGGTCAGAGTCGTTCCATTTTTATCCTTCCATGGGGAGAATATTATGTTTGTGTGTGTATGTAATGTGAATAAGTTTGCATGATAGAAGAAACTGAAAGTTTTGCTTACATTGTGGGGCTATTGGATTTTTTTTCACAAGTAGAGATAATTGAGGGTTAGAGTAGTTTACTAGAGCTCTGCACTGTAGTTGAAATGTTACCTTCATCTTGTGCAGTCAAATGATAATTCATGACTTTTTAGTATGTAGAAGCATGTTTGAGCCACGTTTTTCAAAATAGTCCAATATCAATTATGATAGACTAAGAACAGTGAAAGTAGATAACAGAAGCAACCAGCTTATAAAACTACAGAAAATAACAGTATTCAAGATAGCTTGTTGAGACACATATACCATTAGAAGACACTGAAGGTAAATGAGGGCAGGATGGACTTTACCTGCCACCTAAAAATAACAGAAATACTCAATGAGTATGATTGGGAAGGGAGTTTCATAGTGAAGATATATAAAATACAGCCAATGTATTAGTTGTAGAAATTATCACTTTGATTTATCTTTGCAAACCAAATAGAATTGTTGATATTTTGTCTTCATATACCAGTAATACAGTACTTCAAGTCTCATGGGTGCTTGATTGTTAAACTTGCTTACAAACGCAAGTTTTTGAGTTTGCATAGTTAATAAATTCTAGTTTAATAGATATAAACTAATGTATATATTTATTCACTTTCTGGTGAAGGGGTAAATATGGAACTTCTAAAATGTGTTTCTATAAAACTAGAGATATGAAATCTTGTCTTCCAAATACCTTTTTGTCTATTTTCTCAATTGAAAAGAAATAGATTATATGATATTTTACCTTTACACTCTCCCAAATGATTGCCACCATACCCAGGACTTAGTCTTATGAAATACCTTTTTTTTTTTACACAATACAGTATTTGGCTAAGAAGTTTAGTGTGGTAATTTGTTAAGAAAGTCTTTCGTGTAATGTGGTATCAAGGACTTGGGATGATAAAGCCTTCTGACTCTTTTTTCACACTTTCTTAAGGTTCCTCTGTTTTGAAGGAAATTGGATCTGTCTTGAAATACATCAAATAAAGAAACAAACGGACACATAAAATGTATAGAAGCTTATTTAGATCTGGGTATCTGTATTTAGGAATCTATGAAAACAATAAAAATGAAGGATAAAAATAAACTGAAATTTCTGATAGTGTTTGCCAGGAAAGGAAACTGATTAGACAAATTCTCATAAAGCAAAATTAATATTTAATAGATTTTACTTCTACTCCAGCTCATCCCTTAGCAGTTTTTTTTTTAGAAAATGTATGTTTTCTATGTATGCATTCATGACATTATGGAGTTGATGTGAGTTCATTATACTGTTGATGTGTTTTTATTTTTATTTTCTCCTTTTATCTACGTTTTCATAGATTGGGGAAAACTAGTGGCTTGTACTCTCCCATTTGTAATTATAAGTAATTAAGAAATTAAAAGTAATTAAACCAGTAAATGCGTGATTATTTTTTGTATAAACTATACTTTCGATTGTTTTTAAATACTAAAAATATTATAATTTTATGAGGGATTTGATGCATTGTATTTCTGAAATAACAAAGTAACAATAAAGTTTCTGTAAATTTTACATCTCTGTAAGTAATTAATTCATCCGTGAGTTGTAGGTAAAAACATTTATATCATGCCTCATTGGCACAGCTGGTGGATTCTGTGTTAGTTGGACAATGAATCTGCTCCAAGTTTTACTCCAAGTATTAAAGGGTTGTCCAAGCATTCAGCACCTTTTATAGTCTCTTTAAAATTCAGAATTACTTTTAGAACTCTATTAAAGGGGAAATCTGCAATAGCTCACTCTCATAACTACTGTGTATTTTTTTCTATTTTCGCTGTACTGGAAAAATGGGGCCTTAGTTAATGTTACTGTCTGAAATACATGTGAACAGTTTTCTCTTTCAGGATGTGCAGCTATTTTCTAAGATTTCTGGTAATCCATAAGAAAATGCTAAAGATGACAGCCATTAGACATTTAGTTCTCCCTTGTATTAGCTATAATTTCACACAGAAATAGCTAATATTAGATTCATATTTCATAGCTTAAGTTTGGAATGCATCATGCCCTAAGGTCAGCTTAATACTTTTGTATTGTGAATAGTAATTCATATTGTTTTCCCACTATCAAACAGTTTAATGGCCCTGCAGGTAATATTTAATAACTAAGAGTGCAAGTTAAATTGACCAGCAGCTATGTTTCTTCCCATGTTATAATGACATGGGAGACTTTGAGAATTTTCACACTCATTTTGCTTGATTATTCTAATTGTTTCTTTTAAACTCAAAGTATGAAACAGTTCCTACAACTGAGAATATCCTTTCTAAATGAATGTAAATCCAATTGTGAAGAGAAATTTGACACTGTTCAGGATGCTTGGGCTGCATTTTACAGCCTGGATGAAATCTGGGGCATGGGTAAGCAAAGCATACCGTATATACATTCTGGAAGAATATAGGCTGCCTGTGTGCTACAATGGTTTTGTGCATTTCAACATCCTGAAAGTTTTTAAAACTTTGCACGTCAAGTTCATGTATCTTTGATTTGAGGTATTTGAAGGAAGCTGTGCTGTTTGATGACTATTACTCATTTATTTAGTAACTTTTATACTTTAAAATCCATAGGAGTGCTGGAAAACCCTTTTATAGTCAAGTTGGTAATGTGCTACTCACATTACCCAGAACATCCAGATAGCTGAATTCACATCCTCCTATCCCTTTGTCTCCTTGAAATTGTAATAAGTCCTATTGAATAAATATTAACATATGTTCTCTATAACTGATCTTTGCACATCATATTTTTGACAGAAGATGGGAATGTAGAGAGCAGGCTATGTTTTAATTGCACAAAAACTGTTCCACATCAGCTTAGAGGTACTCCAAACATTTCTGATAAATAATTCTACACACTCGAGGCATTGGCATTTTTAAGCCATGTACTTGTTGCTGCACTTGAAGCAAATTTGTGTTCTCCAGCATTGCCCTTATTATCTTTAATAAACAAGCTACAGGCAGTCCCTGAGTTACAAACATCTGACTTAGAAACAACTCATAGTTAAGAGACAACAGGAACCCCTGAAAGAGTTATCATGGGGAAAAGGTATCTACTGAAACTTTAGCACCAATCTTTATTTCAACAACAAGCCATTTTTCCCCAAATTCAATTGTCACAGGGGACAGAAAGTGAAGTGAAATCTTCTGAACAGGGGCACAGACAACAAAACAAATACCATAGGGATGTTAACCCTTCCCTATGCTACCCAAAGCATGCGCGAATGCACACAGAGATAGATAGACACACACATACATACACACACACACACATATACACACCTATAAAGTGATTTATCATTGGAGTACCATAAGTCTGAAAGAGCATTTTTATAATTACAGATCAAGCAAGCCGTGGGTGGCTGGTTATTAGTATGCCCAGCAATCCATGATTTGCTGAGCTAGCATCGTTTTCATTTCTGAAAATTCTTGTCAATTTTTAAGATCTTGTGGTGGATCTTGGCTCCATTTTGCATAGTGTTTCAAAACAAAGCTTTCAGAAGAAGTGTACATCTCATACTTTTCGTTCCAGTCTTAGTGATAGAATACAAAGAAAAGGAACAAATGAAACTGTGTCTCTATCTTCTTTCTTCATCGGAAGTAGTTTGAGAATTGCATGACCTGACACCATTTTCATCTATTCTTATGTTTTGCCCACACTTCTTCTGCAACCTGAAATATCAGTCTGTTTTGCAACTGAAGGGGAGGAACAGTATACAAGAAAATTCATACTAAAAATACAAATCATTGTAGCTGAAAAAGCATGAGGTAATAGAACTTACGTTATCAAGAAAATTGTCCGTATACTGGAGTATTAATATGCTTTGTCCAGAGAACTTTCAGCAGTATTTACAAAATTCTTGCTTTGCAAAGCATAGGCAACTGCTAGCTTGTTGTTGGAAGTAATAAGTGCTTGTGAAATTAATGACCACTGTCTCCTTGAAAGAGAATGCAGAAAGTGTATCTTCCAATTTCACCACTTCAGCCCAACTGCACTCCAGCCCATTATATTGTTTCATACTGTCCAGATTGCTGTGGTCCTCCTTGGCAAATGAGCTTTGTAGCACTAAGTTAATTTTCTGCCAGTACTACTTCAAACTGATGACTGGAAGTTTGTGCATCTATTAAGTATGCTGCCCGGGCATGTCCACCATTTTCTACCTCTTCCATTACATGGCTGTCAGCAGGTTTACAGAATTGCTGTTTTATCCCATACTAATTGGAGAAAGCCTGCTGGATGTGATGAAAAACCTCCATTAAAAAAGAGGAGGATCTTCTTTGGAGATCACGAAAAGTAAATAGAAATGCCATGAGCAGTTAGATCAGACTTTTGCATATAGTCACAGTGTGATTTCTGAATTCTTTCTTTACGGAGCTAACCCATGCACTATTACTGTCTCAAATTAAATGTGTATATATACATCTACATATTGGGGAAAGTGTTGATATGGCAGCTTGGTAAAAGTTTTATATACTCTGTTTTTATTCTTGATTATGAAATGAAATTGAAATCTGTAGAAATTGCATGAAGTATTATTGTTAAGATTAGTAACACAGGGGAAATCAGTGATTTTTAGCTATGTGTGTATGCATTTCCAGTATATCACACTTTATTTCCTGTCAAAGGAGGGGCTATATAATGTATAAAGATTGGAGTTTATCATTCAAATCTTTGAATTCAGTAATCATTAACACTAAAAAAATAGAAATAAGATGTACATGGATCACTGTATGATGATTAACTGCCTAAGTGACTCTTCCATACGCAATACAAATTTTGTGTAAATTGCAAATTTGTGTCTAATTAGAGATTTTTGGATCCAGTTGAGATTCATATGGAAAGATTAGAAGCACTTGATCTCTGAGCAAACGATATGTATTTTTGAGCCAAAGTCATTGTGACAGATCCCTTTTCTCAAGCTGGTCCCCAAATGCCAATCTCTAAGAATCCTGCCATTCATCCTGCCCTAATTTTACCTTTTAAGCCATCCTTATGAGAAAAATAATAAAAACCACTTACTTTTTCACATTTCAATGTATTTTTATAGTTAGAGCAGTGCTGTATAAGTATCTTCTCTACCATTAGAATGCAGTTTAATGAGAATTGCTTATGCCATTAGTTTTATAAATGAAACATAAGTATCTTTGAAATTTCTACTTTGTAAGAGTTGTGTGTGCCTTTTTTCAAATATGAAGTTCACAATGGTTTTAGAATAAAAATATCCACCTTCAAACATATTGCTCAGAGGGATTGCTAGAACTGGGCCAAGTTTATACAATGGCATCTCTGTTTTATAAGGTGAAATACAATGATTTTTTTTAAAAAAATATTCTTTTTACAAGCTGCAATTAACCAAGTTATTGTTTCTGATTTTCCTGAATCAGGAAATACATTGTTGTCATCAGCATCAAAGCAAGCCAGGATCTTCAGCCATTGTGTGAAACGAGTTGGCTTTTTCTGGTTTGGACAAAACAAAATATATATATATGGTTTAATAGAGATTTTAATGGTTGCATGTTGTGAAGGGAGGAGCCAAACACTTCTGGTTTGGGAGGCGGTCAGAAGAGTTTTATCTATCTCAACTTCAGCTAAGATAGTATCACCCAAATAAATAGAACCAGTAAAATTAGTGTTTCAAAATGCAATGTGCACTGTGTGGGGGTTTTTTTGCACACCAATTTTTAGAGGCATAAACCTGCAAGTATTCTAGTAATTAAATCTATAAAAACTGAACTTCCCTTTTCCAGAAATCTACAAACCAACGCTTTTTGCTGCCAGCTGCTCGCTTCACCTTCGAGGCCAAGCTTTTGCTAGTTTATTTCTCAGATCCTAAGTCTCTCTAGCCCCCTGTTTCATACATAACACAAGTAGTGAGTAAGGCTGGAGAGAAATTAAAGCAAACCCACAATGTCTAGTGAAAAGGCACATGTGCTGGCTGGGCATAAGATATCTCATGTCTCATTATGTATATGTAAATATAGATAATTCCAAAATTCCACAAAAATCTGAAATATGGAAAACCTCTGGTCCCAAGCATTTCAAGTAAGAGATGAAGAACCTGCTCTCCTGTTTTTTTACTTTCAGTATTGGTAATTATTCAGTTGGCATGATCAAATGGGTGAGAAAAATCTTTGCAACTTAGAAAGTACTGTACCTTATTCTGTTGTTGAAAAATACTAGCAACCGTATTTAGCTTCATTTTTTATATCAACAGTGGCACATGTTTGTTTGTAGAATGAACACTGTTGCTCACAAGATATGTATAATGAGTAAGTTATCCAGTTATGTCTTATGTATATTAACACTGACATAACTTTGACAAGAGAAAGCATCTTGTTTCTAAACAACTTCTAATGATTTTTTCTTTTTAATTGGAAGGCCTTTGGTACTTTGAAATTTCAATTAAAACTTTACCTTATTTTATGAAATGGTACAATTGTCTGTCTTCTAGGTCATGTGAGAATCCAGAGCAATTATTTCACCACCTTTATAAGTACCATATTTACTTGAGTCTAGTGTGCCAACAAATCTAATGCACACCTCAAATTTGAAAATGCTGAAACAGAAAAAGAACTTTCTGGTGAATGTCATGTCTCCTCCTCTGCCTTGCTTGCTCCTGCTGGGAAGCAGCAGTGGTGACGCTTTGGTAGATATAAAATCTTTGTTAAAGGAATGAAGATTCCTGTAAAAGAAGTGCGAGAATGTTGATTTTTGTGGCTACTCTTCCCACTATGAACGCCCCGTAATTAAAGCAGGGGTGGGCAAATTGTGGTCTAGTAGATATTATTCAATTGTACTAATCAACAGTCATAGCTACTATAGCAGTAAAGAATTTGTGAATCTGTTATCCAACATCATTTTAAGGGCAGGATTTTCCCAGTGCCAAATTAAAGAATGAGCTTGGTCATCTGGTCTAATGACTTTCCTTATACTTTGTATCCCTACCAACAAAATCTCTAAATTTTTAAAAAAAAAATTTTTTAACTTAAATACTACATCTTGTAATTTAACATCATTTTACCCTTGATACACATTTCATTTTCTACTCGGTCCTCCTTTCTCCTGCAACTCAGCCACCATTTGCCGCATCTTCCATGGTTTCAGCAGGTGTGTTGCATATCTCACACATGCTTTTCATGGCAGGGTCTAGAAAGTTTTGCTTGTGCTTTGTTGGATCCAAGCTACTGGCTGTATTTCTTGCTCCATCCCTTCGATAATGAAGTGGATGCCTTTTAGGAAAAGACAAAATTTCCACTATTCTTGATTTTTCAAATGCCATCTTTTGCCCCACAAAAGCTAAAAAACAATACTGTACATCTGATACAATTTCAAGTGAATGTGTTCTCAGTTTCCTATTTTATGCTTCTACTCAGTTCTTTTTTCTTTTCTTTTTTCTTTTTGCACTGACATTGCTCAGTTTTGCAGGAGTGGGTGGGGGGGGGGAGTTATAAGAAAAGGTTTGCGGTACAAGTAATTGATATTGGTGTTACATTCCCAGAAGAATAGGTGTAGGTAAAATTAGGAAGTCAAAACTTTGCATATCTTCCCACATAATTACCTGCATTCTAAGGCTGGCACCTTTTCAGGAAGTTACTGAGTTTTAATGCTTCTGTTCTTAGGCAGATGTATTTCATACTCAATATCCTTTACAGTTCTAGCAAACTGCTGTCTTTTTACATTGTTGCTTACAGTATAAAGAAATCTAGGCCAGTAGGGTATGCTTAAAATATAGTCTCTGGAAAAGAATCAATGTAGCTTGATATGAATTTCTTCAGATTTTTTTTTTATTCCCTTGAATTTAGGTGTAAATTGGGGAAAACAGTTAATGCCCACTATGGATTTGAGTGTAAAAGCAATGACTACTTCTCTGTCTCTTAACTTTCATTTATATAAAAGATATTTGCATAAGTAAGTGTGATTTTTGCATTTTCTACTAGTTTTCAGAAAAAAAGATGTGTTTTTTTGTTGTTGAAAGCACTGAACATACAATTGACATTTTGTTTATCCTTATATGTCCTGATTCAGATAAGTCTGAGCAGATTCAAAAGGTGAATATTCTAATAGCTGGCGTAGGTTTTTTTATATATACATGCAGTATGAAGATTAAAAAATCCCATCCATGATTTCCCTACTCCATCTCACAACACTGATCCAAGCTTGGGGGAAAAGGAAACAGTTGCATGATTATTAGAAACCCACATTTCCCATGTACTAAAAGGAATGAGTGAATCTTAGAATCATAGTGTTGGAAGAGACCACAACTTGAAAAGAAACAGTTATGAACTGAATATATAATAAAAACCAGATTCAGTTCATCAATAATACAGCCCAATAAAAATCTGACTCAGGTATATATTTAGATACTATATTTCAGAAAAAGATGCTCAACTGCTCACCCACGAAAATAATTATCTTATTTTTTTTAGTAAGGTATTGGGTAATACAAAAGTAGTTTGGTTATCGTAGTGGTTGTTATCAGAGTGGGTATCAATCTGTTATTGTTCAGTTCCTCATCTTTCCCCTTCTTTTTATAAGGACATCTGTGATTGCCTTCCTTGTTTCAAGATGTGCTCTCTCTAAAAGACAAAATAGGAGGGGAATCCTAAGATTTTACTGCACATTTTGAACACCTAACCCATTCTTTGTTCCATGAAAATAAAAGGCAAATTAGGAAGACCACAATTCAGAGGAATGCTTAACTTAAAATGGTGCTCAGCACTGGATAAAGCGGTTATCTACATATGTCCATTCCTGTTGGGTGTTAGTGAGAGTTGTGTTAAGGCAGCTTTCCCCTTTTTCTGCCTGAGTATATTGCCTGAGTATTATGTTGTTCAAGCCAAGTAAGAAGTATGATGTTCCTTTTGCATCTTCATTGACACCTGGAGCAGGAGGAGCTGCCCCTGAAATAAGATAAAGTCACTTAGTCCTTCCATTCACATACATTTGTTTTTAAAAAATTGTGAACCGTCAAACATACTAGAAAATCCAATGCTAAAATTAATAATTACGTGTACTGCACACTCACAAGAATATATATGGAATATATTATGTTTGGAATAATTAATACTGCACTGGAATTGCCCTTAGTGTTCACAGTTAATTTGACAATAGTCAAAGCAGTTTGTTCTTTAGAAATAAAAATCCCTTTATTATTAAAACTTCAGAATTTTCTAGCTATTCCTTACCCTTAACTTGTAACTGTTGGAAAAAAAATTAAAGATGCTATTTTATTTTTATGCCCAAAAAGTACTCTTTCTAAAATGTTGATCATTATATTACCTTCTTTTGTGGTTATATTGTGAATCCTGTTTGCCACCTTTGAAGCTGCTTGGTCTTCCAACTCTCTGCTTGGTTTCTTTATAAGAGTTGAAATGAGTTATCTTCTCTCATATTGCCTTCAATGTATATGTACTGTATGAAGGTTATCTATTCTCTTGTCCAGGGGTTCTCAAACTTTTTAAGCTGCGGAGCCCTTTTTGAAGCACAAGTTTCTCATGGAGTCCCCAAAAATCTTATTATATTACAAAATGTAATGTATATATATCAGACATGGACCTGGCCAGTGGCAAACGGATGGAGAGTGCTTGTATGCACTAATTCAAACAGTGCTAAAAATAAAAGGAAAGAAAAAAATGTATAAATTGTATGCTTTACTCCTTGGATATATTTTTCAGTATTATGTTCTAGCTACTGTTTCTTCCATAATTAGGAGCTATACTTGAAGATGAACATAATATATTTGCATAATGTGTGACTAAAAATGGAATTATATACAAATTTGATGACACTTATATGCCACCATTCATATGGACTAGATATATTAATGGCATAGTTAGGGATTACCAGTTTTAACAAATACGTTTTAAAACATTCTTAAGGGGCAAAAACATAAACCTTATTTGGAGATGATGTTATCACTGGAATAAATTAAACTAATTCAGTTTGTGAGTGACAGTTTGGAAAGAAATGAAAATATTCACATGCTTCTTGAGTTATAGATGAAAGGGGCAGAACCCCTGATTAAAATGTGACCTTATTGACTTTGCATTAACTGCTCTTTAAAAACAAAGAGGGATGAAATGACTAAGATAAATGTATATCCTGCCATTCCACTGGAATAGTTGTCCAAATGATTATATTGTGCAATGCTAAGATTTAAGTTATGATTAATATATGCAGATGACTGTCTTGTATATTTAATATACAGTTATAATTTACAATATATGTCCTATATATTAGACAATGGTATGATTTTTATTGTGTAATTGCTTTAAGCATCTGATTTCCTCAACTTTGTGTCTTGATAGAATTTCAAAAGAAACAACCAGATGATGAGTCCACTCCCACCACAAGCAACAGCCAATCGGATTTGTTCTCTGGAGAAACAAATTGTGACAACAGTAATACCTCCCTATCTTCACAGACTGTTAACTCCAACCAGCAACTTCCGACAGAATTGAATGTAACTTCACCCAGCAAAGAGGAATGTAAGTTCATAATTCCAATGGAGGACAAATTAGTCTCCTCTCTGTTTTAATGATATTAGTTTTTAGCAAGTATATACATCTGGAGCACGCTGCATGAAAACTATATTTGTGAATTCATTATAGGAAAAAGCAGGAAGGAATCCTTAACTATTAAGAACTCAATTTACATATTCCTGTTCATTCCAGGACACAAAAAGTATGCTTGTCTATCTGTAGCTGAACTATTAGCCATGTTGTGGAAAGCCTTGTTATCACTGTGCTAAAGTTGTTTGAATGAACTGAACTAAACTAAACGCATTACTCAAAATTATTGAATACTTCGTAGTCTATTTTTTCTTTCCTGCTGACAGATGGCAGGATGTATTTTTTTTAAGTTGGAGGTTATTAAGCAGTTTGCATTCACATTCTTTCAGTACTACATCAGAGATTCTGACAAATCCAAAATATATTTCTAGTGCTTTGTAAAGATCATGCTGGTAATATATAAATTATTGTATGACAACTACATTAAGCTTGAGAGCCACATTCCAATTTCAGAAGAGTCCTTGGTCTGTATTTCAACAGGGGCTAGGGCTAAGGACCAAAGGAAAGGTGAAGCCAAAGCAAAATGATTGAGGACAGATCTCATTCTTTACCATGTTAGTGTTTTCCAATACAAGTCACTACTCAAAGTTGTGTGTGCTTCATCAGGAGTAAATCGCACAGTCCAGCAGGTTCTTGGGTTGCAAACTGAAGCTCAGATTAATGGGATAACTTTTTAATTATCAGGGGTGCTTTGAATATTATTTTCCTGCTTCTTGGCAGGGGGTTGGACTGGATGGCCCACGAGGTCTCATCCAACCCAATGATTGTATGTATTGTATGTATGTATGATATGTAAATTGCAGACTAGAGCTGAGTTTCAATCAGTTGCTTCCTGCTTTGAAACATTTTTTATCTGTTGACTTTGGCATTTTATAGTACAAGAAACATATTATCCAGACAGGGAATCCCAGCAAGAGAGTGAGGCTTCCCATCCATCAAAATATTTTAGACATGGTGTCATTCAGCTCCAAAATAGGAAGGGACTTAAAAGGCAAAGCTCAGTGTCCAACAATGTGAATTTTTTTTTGCTTTTCCACTGCCACCTTATCTGCTGTAGAATTGCTCTAACTGTTCACACTACATTTTAAAGATTCACAGAGTTATTGCTGTGGGACAGGGTGAATTACTCCTCTTTGCTGTTCCACAAATAGAAGCCATTCGGTCAGCAGGAGAGTCCAATAGAATACAAGCCGAAGACTTTCAGAAGCCAAAGCTACAATATAAAAACAAACTTTTGGAAAACAGTAGTCTTTGTTGGGGAAAATGCCATCAAGATCTAGAGTTTCGGTGTTAAGAAACTGTTATTGAAAAAAATACTTATTGCAACTATATATTCTTTGTGTAAATATCTGAAATTATAGTATTGTCCACTTTAGGTCATAACCCATTATACAGGGATGTTTTCATTAGTATTTCAAAAAAGCTGATCATGTTTCAGGGAGAGAGCTATAAAATGAGTCCACAGCTTCCTTTCATAGTAAACAGGAAACATTTAGTGGAAGTAGGAGAAGGGTTTTCTTGCTTTGATAGGGGATTCAGAGCATGATTTATATATACTGTATATATTTTTACTGTAGATAGAGTTTGATTCAGTAGATTTTATTTTAAGAAAAGGGGTGTACCTGTCCTAAAAGTGATTTATAGAAGATACCGGTATTCATAGCAATACCTCACCTTCAGATAGCCTATGTAACCCCATTCCTTTCCCTCCTCTTTCAATCCTTGCATGTAAATTGCAAACCTACTAAACAAATCTGTTGAATTCTATTTTAAATTTGGGTGTTTTATTTTAGAGGAACTACATTACACTTAAAATCAGAGGTGCTTTGAAGTTAAAGAAAGGAGCCTGAAAGATAACCTTTGTTTAATGTGTTCAGTGGAACTCTGTCTTTTTACCACAATTTACCGAAATATTGCATCTTTTTAAAAATTCTGTGCTTATGACTTATGCTTATGTCTTCATGTATATGTTATATCATGTACAAATATGGAATACAAAACAATTACCCACAAATCGGAAATATGCAATATACCATATTTATTTGAGTCTAATGCACTTTTTTTTTTTTTGAAAAAACACATTGCCAAAATTAGGGTGCACAATAGTTTCAAGTATTGCTGGGATTTGTAGTGTGTAGAGGCAAAAGTCCTCTTTGACAAAGAAGGCTAAAGAGCTTGTAGAAATACAACTCCCAGGATTCCATAGCATTGAGCCAAGGCAGTTAAAGTGGTGTCAAGCTGCATTCATTCTACAGCATAGATGCACTCAAGGAAGCTGAAATAGGATAAACAGTAGAGGCTCCTTGAGGGAAGGGTTGTCTATTTCTCAGGTTTTCCTTTCCACCATTTTTTAAGCAATTCTAATCATGTAGCAGCTGTAATGCATACCTTTTCCAGCAAAATTACAAAAAGTGCACTTTTTGCCACAGCACTTTTTTTTTGCCAGATTATTATTATTTTGGTTTCGGGGTTCTGAAAATTGAGATGTGCATCGATAGCACACTAGATTTGAATAAATATGATACATTTCACACAAGGCACTGTGGTAATTTTAAAATAATTTCATTAATTTTCATGCAAGCAAACCCTACAAAAGTACTTTTATCATATATGGTGGAAAAAATAACAAATGTCAGGAAAGAAAAGGCATTTAAAAATTTAAAAGCTTAAAGTAATGGGGTGCCACAACTTTTGGTTGCCCTGAAGTACTCTGGACAAGGAGCTACTCTTTGGACAGAATATGGAGAAACTGAATTATTTCTAATTGGCAAGGAGGTCAGACAAGGCTGTATTTTATCATCCTGCTTGTTTAAATTGTATACCAAAAACATTGGTTGTAAAGCAGTATAAGATTTGGAGAAAGGGGACATTAAAATTGGAAAAAGGAAGATCAGCAGTGTAAGGAAGTGGTTCTCAACCCATGGTCTTGGATTTTGGATTTCAGCTCCAACAATACAAAAGGACCAAAGGTTGAGAACCATTGGAGTAGGATATGCAGATGAGACTATACCACTAACAAAAAATAGCAAAGCCTTGAGACAAATATTGAAGTAAATTAGTGCATAAAGTACAAGGGCAGGTTTACAGTTGAACATTAAAGTAAAAAATGACACATGTTATTTACATTAACTTTAAAGTAGACAACAAAGATGCTGAAATAATTCAAGGGATTCTGTAACTTGGTTCAGTCATCAATCAGAGTGGCAATTGCAGTAAGAAATCAGTAGAGTAGGGCTTGGAAGGTCACCTGTGAAGGAATTGCACAAAACTCTGAAATGTAAAGATTTATCACCAAATCCTAAAGTTTGCATGGTCCATGCCATCATATTTCGCATTTATATGTATATTTGTGAAAGCTGGATAGTTAAGAAAATTGGTAGAAAAAAAGTCAATTCATTTGAAACATGGCGTTGAAGAAGAGTTTTGAAGATCCCATGGGCTGCTAAAAAATGGGTAATAGAAAAAAGGAGGCCTGAATTCTCCCTAGTACCCAAGAAGACTGAACCACAGCTGCCATACTTGTATCAATCATGACAAGTCATGACTGACTAGAAATGAGAATGCTTGGAAAGGTGGAGGAGAGTAGTAAAAGAGGAAGACTGCATATTAGATGGATAGATTCTATCAAGGAAGTGACGACCTTGAGTCTGCAAGACCTGAGCTGGGCTGTTGATAATAGGGAGACTTGTAGGACTCCCATTCACAGGGTCACCGTGAATCAAAAATGACTTGAAGACAACTAACAACAATATGTATTAGATATTTTTCTTAGTCTCTCTTGTACATATTCATAATATTGAATTGCAACACAGTGTTGCTTCTGTCCACAACATTGCATTGAACCATTGGGGCGATATCATAGACACAGTCCTTTTTGCATCTTTCTTTGCAGACTCCCCAAAATATTAGGCATTTAGTGGTACAGCATCTTCTAGATAGAATTCATTTTGTTCCTAAAGAGCTGATTTGTTGGAACATCCTATTGTAATTTTTTCCAATGAAGAGTTCAACTATAAAGTATACAAATGGAGAAACTAATTTTGAAAACATTTTTCTCTTCTCTACATCTGTACATATGCTAATGCATGTTCCAAGATGATGGATATTGTGCAGCACAGCCAGAAGCACATTAGAAAATGCTACCTATAAAAATTCTTTATGACTTCCTACTGGGATAGCTGTAAGTGAAACAGTGGTTAGATTTATTTACAGTTTTCGCTTTCTCTCCCTTTGCCCCAACACGCCCCAAAAGTAGTTCTGTAATGTAGCTCAGATTAGTGTCATTTATCAGAGCTAATTATACAACAGATGGGGCCTTTCTGATTGATGATAGTTTCAGTGTGGAAGGTTTTTTTCCCATAATGAAGAGCACCAAAACTTTCGATGCCTTTTAAAATTTTAATTTAAGAGTGTTTCCCCCTGTTATTTATTTTAACTTATAGGGAGCTCTGTAATGCATATATTGCTTTGACTGTTACAACGCTCCTTAAAACATAACATTTCAATGCTGAGTGGTGAAATGCAGCTGCATGCTTTACTTGATAGGATTTGCATATATCTCAGTAACAACAAAATGTGTTCAAATTGCCATACCCAGGTGTTATTTTTTTTAAATAAAAAATACAGATGGCTATCTTTTGTCATTTCTCTGATCAAGGCATTAGCTGTGATTCATTGATCTCTGGGATCATAGAGTCATCTAGTTGGGAAAGACCTTGTGGGTTTTCCTGCCAAGAAACAGGAACATCTCATTCAAAGCACCCCCGACAGGTGGCCATCCAGCTTCTTTTTAAAAGCCTCCAAAGAAGGAGATTCCACCACACTCTGAGACAGAGAGTTCCACTGCTGAATAGCTCTCACAGTTAGGAAGTTCTTCCTAATTTTCAGGTGGAATCTCCTTTCCTATAGTTTGAAGCTGCTATTCCATGTCCTAGTCTCCAGGGCAATAGAAAACAATCTTGTTCCCTATGACTTCCCCTCATATATTTTACATGGCCATCATGTCTCCTTTTAGCCATAGCTCCTCATGGGGCTTGTTCTCCAGATCGTTGATCATTTTAGTTGCCCTCCTCTGGACACATTCCAGCTTGTCAACATCTCCAATTGCGGTGCTATAATAACGTACTAAATAACAGACTATAATTGTGGCAAGCCATTTTATCCATCATGTTGCACCAGAGATGTATCATGTTAGTCGTGTTATTGAATGGGAAAATTTTAAACTTATTTTCTTAAGATGCATCAGAATATTGTAGGAAAAAAATCTATAATTTTGCAGCAGTTCAGTTGGCAACCCATTAATGTAATTGCGTAATTTCCTGTAATTCCAGGCATCTTTCTTTTGAGAGGATTTTTTCCACGCCTACTTGTATAGATATCCTTTATTTCATGTAAAAAACCTATTATTTGAAATGCTACCTGAAGTGCAAATTTTTTCTCTTTAAAGCATGAGTTGTTTGCTTAAGGAAAAGTGCCACTTCCAACAGTTCTTCTGAAGTGGGATGGCAGTAGTCCAGGATTAATCTCCATTGTGTGTGTATATATATAAAAACAGATGTAAGCCAGTCACACAATTTGTAGACTATCTTTTGAAGTTATGTATCACTCTTACATGAGCACAGAACTACCCAGGGATCATAGATTTAACTATTGATAAAATGATGCTTGCTTTCTTCACTCTAGGCTTGCTTGGGGAGAATTTAATTTTTTGTTGATTTGAGATACCATGTTGGTGTTGTTTCTCCAGCAGAAGTATTATCTGTAGACAATTTGCTGGGCTTCCAAGTATATGGCTTTCTCTAAAATGTTGATAATTCAGATAGAAAAAAGTGAAAAGACTTTTCTAAGTAGTCCTTCGGGCTCTGTCTATTAAGCAAGTCTTTGTGTACTTTATTAAAAGGTCATGCCATATACTTCAACAATTTGACTTTCTTTGAGGCCTTCATCTCTTTCTCTGAGGCTGTCACATTGTTTTTCTTTTTTCGTGTTCACTTACTGCTAAAGCAGACATTGTATAGGTTTAAGAAATCTAAACTGGAATATGACATGAAAAATGTCAGAGTAGAAAATCTGGTTTGGGCAGTTGGATCAGGTTCCATATTTTCCTAGCACTTTTTCACAGAGAATATGATCTCATTTTAATTTGTGCTTGACTTTTTCAGATACTCTACAAATTCAGATTACATTGTTAGGCATGATTGGATTGTTTTGAAGAACTGTATAAATATTCATACACTGTTCATTTGTCCTTCATTTATCAAGCATACCATTTGATTTAGTGGTATTCATATATTTGAAAGTTGAAAATAATACTGAAAATCTATTCCCCATATGTTTGTAAAGTCTCGGACTGTGTTTTCTCTCCCTCTTTCAATGTACATGTCCAACTCACCTCATTTATTTGTTGGCGTATCAACAACCTTCTAGCTTAGGATTCCCAGTTGTGTAGGTGCATAGAAGCAGCCATGCATAGAAGAATGTGAGTATGATGGGATGTGGTAGTTATTGCTGCAGCGCCTTTACCTGCTCTTTGCATATTTCAAAGGAGAACTCTAAACATCTTACATTAGTTTTTATAACGTTATAAGTTCTAACTGATCTAAACAGAAGTTGTAATAGCCCCCCAGCCCATAATGCAGTGTGGTGCAGGAACTAATGAAGCAAGGTTCACATACTTTGTGTTGCTAATATGAACCTCCAGACTAAACAGTGCAAGCAAGTACATTCTTGGCTGTGGCTCCCTGGCAAATATCTGTTAGGGGAGGGTATCTCTCCTTCACATCTACCTTGTAGACAGAAGGTCTACCATGATAAATTTTTTACTAATCTTATCTTCCATTCCCTCTTACAGAGAAGAGAAACTGAAAAGGAGTAGGATAAAGAAGTTGAAAAGTAAAAATTATGAAGGGGTATAAGTAAAAAGGGCATCTTTATAGGCTAGATAAAATCACTAATCAGTGGGAGTTGTTATAGGGACCCAGATAGCCCTCGTGTTTGTTGCAGGGCACAATTGTGTTGCACATCCTACTTTTGAAAACAGAGAGCCCATTTTAAGAAGAGGAGCATTGCACACTTGACACAGTTGGGAATAGCAGTGCAAAACTAATTATGTTGACATGGTGACCTACAGTATTTTGCTTTAATATATTTGTTACAGGAGGCGTATGCCTTAAAGATTTTTTAAAAAAATCTTTGTCAGAAGATTGGAATAAAATGTGTTCATGAAGAATCTTATTTTTTTAAAAAAAAATCTTAATCCATTTAAATAATCTTACCTATGTAAGATGATGTTACAAAATTATTGGTATCTTGAGCAACTAAAGTGTACTGTATATGTGGCTAAAATTTATCCATATATACAGGAAGGAAGCAGTAGCCCTGGAGACTTCCATTCCAGATTTCTTCCCTCACTTTTATTTCTTTTGTGTTGTAGTTCTAATTCATGGGCTTTTCCAAACTTGATTATGTAGATGTACTAGGCATGTCTCTTCCAATTATATGCAGTCATGGTTACATTCAGGGTGTAAGCGGATTTCCCTAGACACCAGACTTTGCTTATCATTTCTCTAGACCACCTCAGAGATCATGAACAATCTTTTGAGTTTCCAGACGTTCTATCAAAAACATTACGATTTCCCATAGTTTAGCATTTCATAGCACTTTGACAAATGCTATATTTTAGATGTTTTCAATTGCCTATTTCCATAGAGTTGATATTTTCTAAGAGTTCTTAAGATTAGTACTCAAGTTGCACATAAAGCTCCAGACACATAAAAAGGGAGTACTTACAGACATTTCAGTATTACGATCTTCTTTTTCTTATTATTGCATTATTCCTCATCACTTCTGATGATTATGACTTGAATCCTGTTGGCAAAGTAAAGTAGATCAATTGACTGATGAGTCAACACTTAAATTCTGCTGATAACAATGGATCTACTTTGTTGGATATACGAATAGGATTCAGGTTCATGCTACTAGCAGTGATTGGCTAGAGAACAGTCAGCTCTGACTTCAAACTTTGTGGGTTCTCAAGGCACACTTGTATAAAAACTATGCATGTTGGAGAAAACCAGCCATCATCTAAAAGTCCTTTTAATTAACAGACCTTTAAACTGTACTCTGCATAACACTGGACATTCAGGTATCTTTTTTCTGTAACAAAGTAGTAAAAACTATGGAACCTTATATTGAAATTCATTTCGCTAAGCAAGCATTGTTAGTAGATGCTCCTTGAAAATATCATCTTAAGGCCCTGTAGTTCCCTATGATCCAGGTGGAGTATCTCTTATTATCCAAAATACTTGAAACCAGAATTGCTTTGGATTTTGAAATCCGTGTATTTGTATATACTGTAGAAACATGATAAGTTGCCCAAAGATTGATTTATGTTTCTTCTATACCTTATATACATTGCCTGAAGGCAATTTTATGCCATATTTTAATAATTCTGTTATAAAGCAAAGTTTGTGTACATTGAACCATCAGCAAGCAAAGGTGTTGCCATCTCAGCTAATCATATGGATAGTTTTGGAGTATTTTAGTATTTCGAGTAAAAGGGATGCTTAACCTGTATTGGTTTTCACAAGTTTAAAGAAGATTGCTTAAACCACTGTGATCTATATGTTCAGTGTCCGGATATTAGTCTTGTAAATAA
This sequence comes from Anolis sagrei, assembly GCF_037176765.1. Classification (NCBI taxonomy): domain Eukaryota; kingdom Metazoa; phylum Chordata; class Lepidosauria; order Squamata; family Anolidae; genus Anolis; species Anolis sagrei. The sequence continues at coordinate 46,727,731 of NC_090021.1, read as the reverse complement.
CCCCACAAAGATTCACATATTTCTACTACTACTATTAAATGGCATTATAGTAATAGTAGCAGCTGATCCTGAACTTACATTTGTTACTCTTGATTAGTAGCCTGCATTCGCATCGTTTTCGCAAAGTGATCTGTACTTCCTCTGTAAGACTGTTCACTCACTTCCATGGAATTAACATGTTTATTAGGAAAATTTTCAAAATGTGAGTAAACAGTGCTTCCAGTAGGAAAAGGGTTATAATAACTTGTATAACTCTATATAGACAGAATAAATGTGGTATTTCTAGACATCTTAAACTTTTCTGCACTAGAATTCTAATAGAACTGATCGGAGGAGAAGTGATCCTAGATTTAATCCTAAATAGAACAAAATACTTTGTTCAAGATTTGAGCATAGGTGAACTGAATGGAAACAATAATCACAGTGCTCTAGAACTGTGTTATCTCAAGCTCCTCTCAGTGCAATATGAATAACATGTCAACTACTGGGCTGTGAAGTATTTAAGTAGTAAATGCTGATCCAGAATTGTAGCCAGTTCTACTACAGGGCTATATTCTGTATATGAACCCAGATCTGTTATCTTTTTCGTCAGTATTACCTTACCTTAGGAGACATTGTCAAGTTGCATAATAGCTAGGAAGAGTGTTTTTAATATTTGATTGTTGTGAAATATTCAGCTACAAATTATGTGGAGATCCTGTTGTCAGGTGGTCATTGCCAATCACAAATATTCTGGCTACCAATCGCCATTTATCATTCTCTTCCTTTCCATTTCTTCATCATTCATTACTCATTCCAGAGAACTGAGACTTTGGAAAGAACTTTCACATTTGTTTTCTACAGTACTTTCTTGCAGATTTGTAAGAAAAGACTTTGGGCTTGGTGGTTTTTTGGTTTTTTTTTTTTTGTTTTTTTTGTGTGTTTTTTTTGTTTTTGTAAATTGTATTAGTAGTATGAATAAAGGCAAGGGAACTAACAGCATACATTTTCTTGAGATATATACCACTGCAAAAATAATATTCACAGAAGCTTTTATTAATGTCTGCATATGCTTTACTTTTAATTTTAATAGCTAGAATTTTATCTGAATGTGAAGCTTGGTATATCAATATGGCTAATCCTGCAAAGGTAAACTCATCAAAGAGATTATAGTGGGAATGAAGTTGTCAACGTATTTAATAAAGGAAGATGCATTTCTAATTAGTCTACAGTGCCTGTCGTTGAAAATTAATTGTGATGTTATGTAAATGTCATGTTAATTAAAAGGGAATATGGAAGTGCAATAAATCTACAAAAAGTTACCTTTTTGTTAATATGTATGCAAAGTTACAAGGGGTTGATTGCTAAAGGTATGTTGCTCTATCTGAATTTTTAGCTGATATACTGATAACATTTTTTTCTTAATTGGTGTGGTTTGGCCTTTTGCTAAAAGAATTCAGAAATATTTTTTTACAACAAAACCCCATAAGTCTACTTATATCTGCAAATAGTACCACCATTTACATGACTCATTCTGTACGTTGTACTCTGAAATTGATACTTATGAAGACTGATTCCCAGGCACAGTTCACACACAGTGATAATCATGGGAATTGTCACTATAATGCTAATAAGCTCAAATGAAATTGTTAAAACAATATAGAGCACTAGCTTTGAACTTGGCTTCCAGAAAAAATTATTACTATTCACCTCAAAAATATGAGGTAAATCTCTCTAATGAAGGTGTGGGTTGTAGCTGAAGCAGCCTTGACAACTCTGCTACAACCCATTACATTTTTCAATATACCTTTATTTCACTCATTTTTAGTTTTCATAATAATTGTATTAAGAATTTTCAAAATACAATAGAAGTTACAAATAGTTAAAGAAAGAATAAAGAAAATTGTCTCTTCTTTCTTTTTGTATCTGAGTAGTTATTTCGAGGCCTAGCTGAAGCATGAATATTGGTAATCCAAGTTACAGACCAATTTTGTTCCAAAAGTTAGAATAACTGTCAGAATTGATGTCTCTCTCTAATACTGGGAGGCTCGCTGAGATCAAGTTTGAAAGCTGCCAGTCCACTAGTAATTGGATGCTATATACTGTATAAAAAAGAGATGCTCTAAAAAGGAGCTGAATGTCTGTCACACAACAAATGACTTTGTTCTGGGTCAGTAGGCTACTCAGAACTATCCAAACTGTAGTTTTATGTAAGAGAATAGTTGATCATAGACCTAACTTTCATCTGTCAATAGTGTATTTTAGCAGGTAGGCAGATATGTTAAGCCATTTTAGAAAAGTTTCACACAAGCAGGTGATTTTTTGTGTTGGAGCAGAAGTCATTTCGGAAAATACTGCTGCCAAAACCTATTTCTGCCTGTTTCTTATGAAATGTACAATTAGGCCATGTTGCTGTTGTTGTGTGCCTTCAAGTCATTAATGATCTGCAGTGACACTAAGGCAAATTTACCACAGGATTTTCTTCTCAAGATGTGTTCAGATGAGGTTTGCCTTTGCCTTCTCCTGAGGCTGAGATAGAGTAACTTGCCCACAGTCACTCAATGGGTTAACAACAACAACAACTATTACTACTGCTGCTTTATTTTTATCTCCCCGAAGGGACTCGGGGCAGCTTACATGGGGACAAGCCCAGGCAAACATAGATTAAGTACCCGACGCAATAAAATAAAAATTAAAAATAAAGTAAACACAACATAAAACATAACACAACATCATAAAAATCAATTACCTAAACAGTAATAAATACTGAGCTTGGAGGGCCAGGAGCTTGTGCAATAGTTTCCGGACAGAGGCTGGAGGAAAAGTGCAAGAGCCAATAGTAACTAGGGCTAGAAGGGTAATATCATTTGTCATTTGAATGGCGGGCCTGTAGGGCAGTGGAGAGAGATAGAAAATTACAGTCGGAGGGCTTGTTTAACAGGTGAACTGATTAATCATGGGCATAGTGGAACATCCACATATTTAGGTCCTTGCAAAAAGTGGATGGCAGTCTAATCTCCCTGAGAAGAGAGTTCCAGAGCCGGGGGCCACCACTGAGAAGGCCCTTTCCTTCATCCCCACCAATCGTGATTGAGACAGAGGTGGAAGCGAGAGAAAGGTCTCCCTGGGAGATCTTAGAGCCCATGCGGGTTCATAGGGGAAGATGTTATCACAAAGATAGGCAGGTCCTGAACCGTTTAGGACTTTGTAGGTAATAACCTGCACCTTGAATTGGGACCGGAAACTTATCGGCAGCCAGTGGAGCTGTTTAAACAGAGTGGTTGACCGCGCCCTGTAGCACACTCCAGTTAGTAATCTGGCCTCCGATCTTTGCATGAACTGCAATTTCCGGGCCGTCTTCAAAGGCAGTCCCACGTAGAGCATGGGCCAAGTAGGGATTTGTAGCCTGGTCGCCAGAGTTGTAGTCCAATGCTCAAACAACAACACCATGCTGGGTCTTGTTTACATTAGAAATTCGTAAAGCAGTTCTTTATTGCAGTTTGTGATAATAAAGTGCAAAAGAACATTTAGTGAAATGGTAAGGTCCTGGATGTATTTTGCTGCTGAAATCAATGCTTACAAAATTTTACCCTAGAGTGAAATGTGAGGCGCAGGTTATTGCTTTTTCCACAGGAGCAGTGTGTTCCATTAAAGCTCAGTGATTATGTTTTTTACTGCTTCATCGTCGTCATCATCAGCATCATAGATCCAATTCATCATGCATCCAACTTAGACAATATATTGGAGGAATTGTTAAAGAAATTATGCTTCTTTCTTAAGTAAAATGTAAAATCAAATTTCAGTAAACTCTCAGTGTAAAATATGTATAGTCCTCTATATGCTACTGATACTGCAAAGCAATTTGCTAATTCAAACGGGTAGTCTGACTTTAATTTGTCAGTTTGAGAATCTATTGCTAACAAAATCTGTCTGAAAACAGTTGTCATTATTTGCAGTCATATTGTTCAGCTAGAGTCTTGCTTAGAGTATAATAACAAAACACTTCTCTCCCATTGAATCTGTTCATATGATGAGATTCCTGAAAGCTAAAGTTTACTGTGTTGGCTGACAGGTTATTTTGTGACTCCTCTTTCCAAGTGATGTAACTATCCTTTAGAAAGGTTGCTATCTGAACAAAGAGAATATTTTAAAAACAAACACTGATTTAGTCAGTTCATTGGTGTAGCGATGCCAATTCAGCATGCCCTTTATGAATAGCAGTTGTTATTTCTTAACAAAAAAAATGTGTTAGTTTATATTGAATGCCAGTCATGATCCGGAGTCTTCATTTTCCAAAAAAATAAAGATCCTATAGCAAATATTTGCAGTATTTATTATGAAATCTGGGTTGTCTTCAGATATTATATGTATTGGGTGGGTTGCTGTGAGTTTTCTGGGCTTGTATGGCCATGTTCAGGAAGCATTCTCTCCTGACATTTCATCCACATCTATGGCAGGCATCCTCAGAGGTTGGGGGGGGGGGTCACTGCACTAATGAACTGACTAAATTAGTGTTTGTTTTTAAAATGATCTCTTGGTTCAGACCCCTCAATCTCTGAGGATGCCTGCCATAGATGTGAGTAAAACATCAGGAGCGAATACTTCTGGAACATGGCCATGAAAGCCTTCGACAACATATCATATGTATTGTTTACAAAACCAATGGATAGCCAGAATATGACAACAAAGATGTTTGTCGTACTTTCTCTAAGAACTTTACATTTAGCTGTTAACTTTTCATTTAATACCAGATCTAGTAGCTTCCATCCTTCAAGAAACTTTCTATCCCTTAGCTATAACCATTCTAGCCACTGAAAATAAAACAGGTGTAAGACTTTTATGATGCAAGTATTTATTGTATGTGAATATGTGCCTTCATGTAGCCTGTTGCCTAAGAACAATAATATTCATTGTTCTTCTAAGGCATTGAATATTCAGAAGTAGATTTGCCCATTCCTACATATGCCTGGTATTTATTGGCATTCTCCTGTCCAAGTACTGACCAGAGTTGACCCCCACTCATTTTCCAGGATCAGACAGAATCTGATGCCTTTAGGGTATTTAAGCCCTACTTGTCTTTAATGTTTATAAAGATAGATAGTAGGCCTGGGTAACAACGGAAAAATTTGTTTCTAAAATCGATTCGTTTTTGGGGGGGTTTTTTGCGTTTCGATATTTAAAAGAATTCCGAATTTTTTTAAAAAAAAGTTCGATTTTACGAAATTTCGTAAATGGTAAAAAAAATTACAAAACAATAACGAAACAATAACGAATCGATTCATTAATGGCGGACGCGACCGCGCAATACGCTAAAAAAACCTCCAAATGGGACAGGGGGAACTTCTGAAGCTTCCCTCTCCCTCTGTTGTTGACTGTTGGTGTGATATTATAATTTTTTTTCACTAATTAAACAAAAAACAACTATAAAATTTGCCCCAGACATGCGGAAATAATAACGAAACGACCTCAAACCAATAACGAAACGAATACATAACGAAATACGAAGCATTTACGAAACGAATCGTTTTTAAGCTGCTCCAGAATGGTTCGTTATCGCTTCGTTAACAAAAAAAATAACGAATTTTTTACGAATTAACGAAACGAAACCGCCCAGCCCTAATAGATAGTAATAATAATCTGAAATAATTGTTAAAATATGCTTATTCAATACCTGCTTCTAAAATTCTCTTATCTGGAGACAGTATAGTGATATATAAATTAAAATTCCCTCTCTGTTCATTTTTTTTCTATAGCAAGAGATGCACTCTTTTTAATTAATGATAATTGAGTGGAAGTAAAATACCATCTATATATTGTTTTACTTTTTTCTTTCAAAATGGTTGAAATAGCTTTAGAAAAAGCATTGAGGAAAAAGCATTTAAGGTAATTATCACTCTCTGTACTTTTGCATTTCAGTTCCCTCATTGTTTACTATTCCCCGCCATTTACCCATAGAAATCTGACAACTTGAGCTAACATTTTTGCATCTCCTAAAATGCAGAGTTCCCATGAAGGTTTTCACCATAATAAATTTACTGGTCATTTAGGTACCATGAGACTTTGTGTTGTTTGTTCAACAAAAGAATAACACGGCTACTTAAAAATTCGTACGGTTATTTTTACCATAGTTATTTCTTCTCCTTTACCTCGTATTTCTGAATAGATCCCTGTGTAGACAAATAATATCTTGAAGTATATAAAAATAATTGATATGATTAACTACTATGAACAATTTTGCATCACCCTATTTCAACATTTCTTATAGTAGTACAAAAACACAAGAGACAACATTTTTTTTCAAATTAAGTTACATTGGTTAACATAGCATGCATCTCATTCTTGTTGCTTTATAATTCAAGTAAGCTTCAAAACTGTGAACAAAAAAAGAATTCCTACTGTGAGGCTTATAAAAAGGATTCACTATGATTATTGTTTTTCATTCCGTGCTGCTAAGCATCAAATTGATATGTGGGATAGGGAAAGTCTGTTAAAATCGTCTTTAAAACTGCTAGCGAAATCTTTGGAGGACTGTAGTAGCTTATGTTAACTTGAAAACAGCTCTTATTATCATTTCCAATTTAATACATGACTCTAGTACATGAAGGGGCTCTGAGTGGAGAAGGTGGTGAAATGCTAACAGGGGATAAAGAAGAATCAGAGCTGCTCAACACCTTCTTTGACTTCGGTTCTCCCAAAAGGAGATTGGTGTTCAACCTGAGCAATACGGAGCAGACGAGGTAACAGGGGAAATGCAACCCAAACTAAGTTAAGAAGTAATCGGAATACTTGACAATTTACAATGAATTCAAATCTCCAGGACCAGATGAACTATTTATTTATTTATTTATTTATTTATTTACTTGGGGTTCTTTTACCCCGCCCTTCTCACCCCGAAGGGGACTCAGAGCGGCCTTACAGAAGCAAAGGCACCCTTCGATGCCTGCATCATAAAACAATCATACATAAACTTACATCATATCATAATATAATTCACAAAAGTGCATGCATTAATTAACATAAAATCAATAAAAACAAATACAAACCCAATTTCTCCTTTACATGGTCAGCGTTTCGCTCATGGATCTAATTTTTCATTCCATTTCATCAATCCTGCTGGTCTTACTCGCCTGATTGTCTGATTTAATTGCCAAGGTGCCCAAAGGCCTGGTCCCACAACCTTCAATACTTCCAAGAGTATTGAAGGAACCAGCAAAAGTCATTTCAGAACAACTGGCAATAATCCAAGAATTCTTGGAGAACAGAGGTTTCAGCAGACCGAAGGAGGGAAAATTCAAGAAAGAAAGAAAAAAGAACAATTTCCGTCCAGTCAGCTTAACATCAGGAAAATATTTTACTCTGGCCAATGATTCTACAAAATCAAAATTAACATGCCTTGGGACTCATGAAACTCACACTCTGGCAACTCAGAATGTCTTGCTAGCCATCTAAAGGACTGCTTGCCATGTCACCAGACATTCTTGACTTTTCTAGGAAAGGTTCTGGAGCAGATCATTAAGGAGGTAGTCTGCCATCACTTAGAAAGGACTGCTGTGATTAATGAAAGACAGCATGACCACTCAGAATCCACTTTGGGGTGAGAAGAGCAGGGTACAAGTGTGGTGATTTCAGTAAGGCCTTCAACGAAGTCCCCCATGATCTTCTTGCAAGCAGACTTGTCAAATGTGGGCTAGACAATACTACTATTAGGTGGATCTGTAATTTGTAAAACAACCAAACCCAAAGGGTGCTCACCAGTGTAATATTTCCAGTCACATTTGCTGTGAATTTATTTCAGTTTAAATATTCAGACATATGGCTTACTGAAATATATAATTATTAAGAAGAAGATTAACAAGCTTTACAGAGAATTGTTCTGTGATGTGTATTACAGCTTGTTTTGGAATGTAAAACTTAGGTCCCAACAACTATTAGCCATGTTTCCTCCTATAGGTTATATTGATTTTAATACATACGTTGTTTATGAATCCCCAAAGGGAGATGGGATGGGGTATAAATAAAGTTGACTTGACTTGACTTTGATATATAGGAGAATGAGAGATCCACTTTTGTTGACGCTGAACATTATGTAATGCTTTGCGCGATTCCATTTTAGGAGTACAGTTTTGAATGGGAATGCAATTCAAATGTTCAAAGTAAACTCTTGTTTCATGCCAATGGAACAAAAAGTCTGTTGATCTACGTAGTAACATAAAATTGCTACTACTTTCTATTAGTGATTAGTACTGGGATAATCAAGTTAGGTCTTTTTTAAGTAATGTGAAAAAACGTGCTTGAGAAACTATCTGAATAAAATACTGTGATTAAAAATATTTTTCACTGATGCATATTTATTTACAGGGATTTGGATTTAAAAAATCATTCACTCAAGAATCATGAACAATTCCAGTACAGTTTTTCATCGCTTTCTTTGGAAAGCTGTTTTCATTTCAGTACTATTGTATACATTACTGTATAAACTCTCTTCATTTGGAAACAATAATAATATGGGAGTCGCTGCTGAAGAATTGTGAAAAGCTGTCTTGAATTAAAGGACAATGTTGTTTTAATTAAATGACTATTGTTTCTTCATTTCTAGCCAAAGTACTCAACTGCAGTAAAAAAAATTCTATTCCTTATAGTAGTGTGTCTTGTTTTGTCTTGTAGCTTCTGGTCATTCCAACATATGGCAACTCTAAAACAGCTCTATAATTTTCTTGACAAGATTTGTTCAGAAGAGATGTATTCCTACCTTCTCTTGAAGATGGGAGAATAAAACTTGCATAAGGCCACTCAACAGGTTTTCATACCAAAGCGACATTTGATCCCTGGACTCCAGAATCATCAAAGCACTGCACCATACTCACTAGTGTGTATTGCACACATTTAAGTGTGTATTTCACAAGATTATATTTGTTGAACAAATACTGGATGTAATTCTATTCTGGATAATCAGTATAGAAATGGAAAATAGTGCCAGGACTGACTGACTGACTGTCTTCTCTTTCCCAGGTGGGCCATGCACAGATACAGCTCATGTCTCTTTAACAACAGCAACCAAAAGATCCTGCGAGTCAGGTAATTTTGATTTTGTTTTGATTTGATTTATACTTTTATCAGGCTATATACTGAAGAAGAGACCAGGGCTGATAATTGTTTTGATGAGTTATTACTTTGAATAAACATTGCACAACATTTGGCAACATAGAATGTGGAAGCAATCCAGGGTTTGCTCACTTGCTCACATGCATTGGGAATGAGACAGGGAAGCAGGAAAGCGAGAATGGCGACCCCCGTCCCATCCTCGAATAAGCAAGCAAAGGAAATGTGCACACAACCAGACCTAGTCATCCTGCCAATACAGGTATTTTGTGTCTGTTTGGGTGTTAGCATTTGGGAAAACTAGAGATAGATATGGTTTTTCTACTTTCACCAGTCAATAACCCTCCCACAAAAATGGAGGGCCTTCTGTAAAAAAAAATACGCAATGCTGTTGAGAAATGCAAAATTAGTAGCACAGAGATACAATGTTCATTCAGTAACAGTATGTTTTGCAGAGCAGGTACGTTTCACAAAATCCCTGGAAAGCTTCAGTTCATCAAGCAAACATGTTAGATCCCTGAAGTTATTGTGGAAAAGCCCAACTTGTAATTACTGGTTTCCATACCTCACAGATTGTTGGCACATAGTTAAACCCCCTGAAGAATGCCTTCATATATTAGCAAAAATGCAAGAGCTTTTTAGTAATAAAAATCACCTCAGACTTCTTGAGACAGGTCTCGTTCATTCATGAGTTCTCTTGGGTGCTTTCCATTTTTTACACACAAAGCAGAGATACCATTCCACAGAACATTTGCAGTGAGACTCAAATAGGAGGAAATACTTCTTTAGATATGCAAATCTCAACCACAAAGAGCTTTAATTTTAGGAGCCAGTACTTTGAATTGTGGCCAGGAATGTATTGGTAAACAGCATTGTTATGGAGTTTTGTACCAAAAAGAAATATTCTGTTCTTCTTTAAGAATTTCACTTATTATCATTGGAAGCCTTATGCAGACTATCATAAGTTACTACAGTTTATCCTAGAAGGTTAAAGAAATTTGGATCAATATAGAAAAACCCTTCTTCTCTATGGAGACGTTAACAGAGGTTTATAGCCATTGCTGTCACTTGACTATAGGGCAGGAAAGTGGCGTTGAGGAGCACCTAATCCCATGAAAACTACTGTCACAAGAAGAACCTGCAGGGCATTGGGAATGCTTACCTTGTGACCTCCACCTTGCCTCAATTCAGTTTCCACCTGTTTATTTTCTCAACTGTGGCCTCTTAAACTGGTTTAAAGCAAATTTAAAAATGTTGAGAAAGGATGGGTCATCCAGATGTACATGTAATCACTTTGCCTTCTTATGCTTTATTTCCTTCACTTTAAATACTGTTTTTCTCCTATTGAAAAATTGTTTATTCAGGATCAAACAAATAACTATTACTTTAATAGAAGAGGTGCCTTTCTCTTCTGGAGTGAAGTAGTTATTGAAGATATATTACTTTCCAAGACAGATCACAGTAGCAGTCTTCTGTCTTGTCTTAAGTCTGTTTATGAAAAATGGCCCTCTTTTTCATGCTTATCTTGGCAGGTAAGTTTTCTTCTTACAACCACAATGTATTCTGTTATCAAGGTTTAATTAGTAGAGTAGACCCATTGAATATCATGAAGACTTAATATATCTGCACATGTGTAGATTCCATTTATTCAGTGGATCTAGAATAAATTGGAACATACTATTTGACTTAAACCTATGATTTACTCTATTTGGAATACTTATGCAATATCTAAATTTACCCAATGAGGTGTGTTGACTTGTCCTTGTGTTACTGTAAATACTATACCTTACCAGTAAAGAAAAATCCCTCTGTGAGTAGAGTAGAAAAAGGCAAGAGGTTACTCCACCCTAGAAGAACCTAAAAGAAGCAATTACTCTCTCTACTTTCTCTGCCATGGTGACACTTTCTAGCCTTTCTATGTACCCAGGCAGGAAAATGGCGGTGGCAGCAACTCTGATGCTTTCCCTCAAAGGAGCATCAAGAAAATAAGAGGGAGTTAGTGCTTCTGTTAGATTTTCGTGGCATTGGCCTAAACTCTCATCTTTCATCACCCTACTCAGAGAAAAGAACGGTTCCTCCAAAAAAAGAGAGAAAGAAATCCCTTCTCTGAATGACATTTTTTTTAATGCTATGTTGGGAAAGGGCAGCTGACTTCCCGAGGGCATTCTGAAATTGTCCCCTTTCCATGGAATTTTCTTTGACTTCTTCACAGATCATATCAAAATCTGTAATTTGGGCCCCAGAAACTGTACTTCACTTCATCCACAAAGTGGACTTAAAACACAACTATATAATATGTCACATAACTTTAACATAACAACCTCTGTGCTTTAAACTATGGATAGTTTTTAAATTAGTCTTTGGGATTTAAACTGTTTATTTTTAATATTGTTAATATTTAGTTCTATTTTAATGTTTGTACTTTTTTGATACTTTTATTGTATCTGTTTTATTGTAATCTGTTTTGAGTCTCTTTTTAGGGAGAGAAAAAGTGGGGTGTAATAATAATAATAATAATAACAACAACAACAACTACAAGGTTTTGTTTTGCAAGATAGAGGGGTAACTGTCATTAAACTTGTAATTTTTCTGAATATGATGGTCCACTTGAAGGTATTAGGATGCATCATGCCAAATGCAGTGACTAGTTCATTGGATTTGGTTTGGTGTTATGTTTAAGCTTCTTCCACACTCACATTTTTATTATGCATCATGTGTCTATCAAGGACAAAAAGTTCTAGTTTACCATTAATTGGGTATTCTTTTGTTCTGTAGTGTCTATGATAACTGTAAAAAAGGTTAGTGGCACTTTTAACTATAAAAACAACTTGAAGAGAGTTTTGTTGTTCAGTTGACCTTTAAGGTGCTCTTTAAGGAGGTCTTCAGTGTTTGACTGGTGGAGGGCACTGTTACAAATCCAGCTGTCTTCCGTCCTTTTCACTGAAAGAAGTACCATTATAGAACAAGGGTGTGCTGTATATCCTAGAGTGACAGTACCATTAATGACCCCACATTTTTTTAAAAAAAAAACCCTCTCTCAGTTCTGACTTGTACTAACAGAACAGCACATCAGGCAAGGCTGTAAATAAAAGTTATTACCTAATAGGTGGGCACTGAAGTGGAACATCCGGGAGCTGAGGCATAGAGGCCTTATTACTGCTCATCAGCAATTATAAACAGGATGAAGTGTCCAGGACTTGCACTGACACAGCAAAGGCTAATAGAGGCTATGAAAGGATAATGCTCCAGGATAGCGTGATGGATGTTGGTGGAATTTAAGTATCATCTTTTTCAACCTTTTTCTGATATCATTTATATTGTGTCTTCCACATTTCCATATTTTAGAGAAAAAGAGAGGTGGACTGATTCCTTTTTTGCCAAGATGTGGTGAAGAATGTTTTGTATAACATAGCACTAGATCCCAGAAGTTAACTAAAATAAATGAGAAAAAGTCCATGGTTACTGTGCATTTAAAATAACTAACTCTGGCATGTCAGTTTTGTCCTTTCTTAAAAAATATTTTGTGATTCAGTAAATTTTGGGTTATCCTGAACACAGTAATATTTATTCAATTTATTTTAAATATTTCTAGGCTGCCCTTTTGGTATCCAGAGCTTAAAACTTTTTTTATTCCCAAAAGCAAATCTTTATCTTGCCATTTTATATAAGGAACGCCATTTTACTACATCATGTAAAGCAGGGGTCCACAAACTTTTTAAACAGAGGGCCAGGTCACAGTCCCTCAAACAGTTGGAGGGCCGGATTATTTATTTTTTTTAAATGAATGAATTCCTATGCACGCTGCACATATGTTATTTGTAGTGTAAAAAACACTTTAAAACAATACAATAATTAAAATGAGGAACAATGTTAACAAATATAAACTTATTAGTATTTCAGTGGGAAATGTGGGCCTGCTTTTGGCTGATGAGATAGGATTGTTGTTGTTATGTGCTTTCAAGTCGTTTCAGGCTTTGGTTGACCCTGAGCGAGGGCCAGGTAAATGACCTTGGAGGGCCGCATCTAGCCCCCCGGGCCTTGGTTTGAGGACCCCTGATGTAAAGGGAAGTGAGCATCCATGGATTTTGGTATCCACATGGGATCCTGAAACTAAACTCCAGTGAATTCAAAGGTCCTATTTATTTTCTTAAAAGTAGCAATCTCTTTACAGTAACCCTGGAGGAAACATACCTTCTTATTGTATTCTTTAGGGGTCATATTCTACCAGCACCTTGCCTTTTCCTTTGTGGTTTTATAGTGTTTTGTGCTCTAGAAGTAGGATTCCAGTTACAGCAAGAATGTATGTCTTCATTCACCAAGAGAAACATAACAATTGAGAAGAGATTATTTGACCTCACATACCTAAGAATATAGGAGCTCTGGTGATGCAGAGGGTTAAGCCCTTGTGTCAGCAGGATGGCTGGTCAGCGGTTCAAATCCGAGGAAAATGGGTTGAGCTCCCTCTGTCAGCTCCAGCTCCCCATGCGGGGACATGAGAGAAACCTACCACAAGTATGATAAAACATCAAACATCCAGGCATCCCCTGAGCAAAGTCCTTGCAGGCAACCAATTCTCTCACATCAGAAGCAACTTGCAGTTTCTCAAGTTACACAAGAAAAAAAACCTTAAGAATTATTGCATCAACATATTGCACAATTTTAACTACTGCTGCTATAATTTCAGCATCTTGGAACATGATCCTGCTCCAGTGCCAGAATACATGATAGCACAGTATGACTAGGGTCCAAATATTGAGGAACTAAATTATGATCATATTATTAACTTTCTTCCTGAAGAGCAAGAACTCTACATCCTGTTTCATATATCCATATGTTCTATTCAGTTTTTAAATAGTTTTTAAATAGTTTTGTAGAATGGTTTTTATGTATTTAATTTTTAATAATCATGTCATGGTTGGTATTGCATTGATTTTGCGTTATAAAGCTGTTCCTCTGGGGTACTTTACGTCAGTGGCAGGGTATATATATTTCTCTTAGCAGTATAGCCTTTCTTATGAGTAATTTGTTGTTAAGAACTACCTGAAAGATCTAAATAGGTTGTTCCCATGAAAAAAATAGCATTTGTCATTGTCATTTGTCATTTGTCATTACTTCTTTTGAAGTAATTCAAAAGAAATTTAAGTATAACATCATAGAATGTTTTTGAAAAGCACATTTCTAAATCGCTGTAGTAAAAAAAAAAAAGAGATCATTTTGAGTATATTCATTCCAGAAGATGAATTGTAGGAAATAACAGAAGCAACTAGCAGTTGGACTGGGAATATATTTACAGTCTTTTATTCAAAACCTTTTGCATAGCATAAAATTGATTGTCCTGCCTATATTTAAAAAATTGACAAGTACATTGAAATAAAAATGTCTGGTGATATGATTTGACCATTGAAATTCACATCACATACCTTACAAGATATATTGTTGAAGGTTTTCATGGCCAGAATCACTGGGTTCCAGAAGCATTCTCTCCTGACATTTCACCTGCATCTATGGCAGGTATCCTCAGAGGTTGTGAGGACCGCACAACCTCTGAGATGCCTGCCATAGATGCAGGCGAAACGTCAGGAGAGAATGCTTCTGGAACATAGCCATACAGCCCAAAAATGTACAACAAACTTACAAGATAACTTGTGTTCACAGGTCAACATTTAAAGCAAAATACTTCTGTTTGCCAAATATTTTGTGTATATATAGTCTAAGAAAACTCATATAATTTAAATATTCTTCTCTAATTTTTATTGGCAATATGGACATGGTTTTTATCTTGGCTTAAAAATAGCCCATAGTGTTTTCATATGCACATTCATATGCTTGTTCTTACTATCCTCATCTTTTTCTCTCTCTACATTCATGAAGATCTCTTTTACACTAAAACAGTATGGTTCCATTTTAACTGCCATGATTTCATCCACTGGAATCCCGGGAATTGTAGTTTGATGGGACACTAAAACTTTCTGACAGGAATTCAAATGAAACTATAAATCTGAAGACTTGATAGAGTGACCCCATAGCACTCAAAGTGGTATTAGAGTTACAATTGTATGCTTTTGAAGCATACCTCAGGCATTTCACAGTCTGCTTTCCATCTTCCTTTCTTACTGCTTCTTTTTTTAACCCAAGTCTGCTGTGCTGAATTCTTGATAGATTTGTTTGCAATGACATAGATTTCCCTTTTAAAATAGTGTAAAATATTGTGGTGGTGATATTTGAAGGTTCCTTAATCCGTGCCGTTAGTGACACTTGCACAGGTGCCATGGATCCTAAGTATCAATTTTTATGTGATGAGATGTTGTGTCTCTGATATTGTCATCATGCCAGATATTGAACTAAGTATAGCTTTTCTTGAAAAGAAAATTGCAATGGAGGAGCTTTTTAAAAAAAAATCTTTGGTGCTTTCTGTCCTTTTCTTCCTTCCTATTTACATATTTGCTTGTACATTTCCTGTTGTAGTGAACTGTGAATCGCACATATGGTATTCCTGCGCCTGCGCAGGCCCAGCTTTGGAACCTAAACATTTTTGCTCCCCTGGTCCCGCCCCCCCCCCTCGAGTATATAAGGCCCGTGGGCGGGACCAACCGCCAATTCTCTTTTTTCGGCCGATAGTATAGGCATCAGCATAGCGAACCTTCGTTTCTCAATTTTTGGCCTTGACTCGGACTGTACTTTGACTACGAGCTTTCGCTTTTCCAACCTGGTTTGACTCGGACTGTATTTTGACTACGTTTATCCTGATTTCTGGCTCCCCTGACTCCTGGACTGTACGACAACTCTACGGATCAAACTGGCACGAGTGAGCCCCGAGATGGCTACCACCTCTTTCAAAAAATGCATCAAATGCCCAAACGTGTTGCCTGATACGGATGGGCATGAACTCTGCCTTGCATGCCTGGGGGAAATACATCTCTCCCAGCCCTGCACGATCTGCGCGGCCTTCACTCCGCAAATGCGGAAAAACTGGGAATCGCGCTTGAAGGCAGCCCTATATGAAAGGGCCCTCCTGCCCTCGCCTACGCCAAGGCCAGCACCGGGGCCCAAGTTAACTCTCTTACCTTCAGAGGCTGCACCTAAAAAGAAGGCCAAGAGGCCCAAGGAGGAGGCCCAAGATGGCCGCGCCGAACCTCAGGGCCGGAGCGTGTCCAAGAAGGCGGGAAAATCAACGCCAGATAGTCGCCAGTGCTCTGTGCCGGCGCTTTCGACCTCGAGCCCTTCTCTACCATCGGGAAACAGGGCACCTCCCCGTGAGCCCGATGCGCGACGGGGATCGAGGGGCAGGTCCAGAGCGACCTCATCGTCATCTTCCTCCTCCTCCTCCTCCTCCTCCTCCCGATCATCCAGGAGGGCACGCCGCTCTCGCAGATCCTGCTGGGGCCAGTATGGACCTGGCCCTTACCCATACTCTGGCTTCTGGCAGATGGCCCCATCGGGGCAAATGATGCTCCAACAACACACCCCTCCCTTTGCACCTATGCCTCACATGGAGGCTATTCCTGGCATTCCTCAAAGGGGCTTGGGTACATCCACAACTATGTTTCCTACCCCAAACCTAATGCCACCACCATGGCTCTACCCCCGAGAGCACAAGCATCTGCCTCCCGCCCTGATCGGGCACCCAGAGCAGCTCAAGAACCTTGTGTGGGACAAAGCCTATGCATTGATCGTTCTGTTTGTGTTGACCAAACGCTGTGTATTGAACCCCCTGATTGTGTTGAACCTGTTAATGGGAGGGCTACACCTGTGCCGGCCTCATCCCACCAACCTCCAACCACACCGATTGTGGAGCATGAGGACCCCGCGCCCCACGTGGAGCAGAGAACCATGGAACTGGAGGACTCTAACTCCGATTCAGACTCTCCTGACCAAGTGGCGACCCCTAGCGCCATGGACTCTGGTCCTCTACCGCCTGACTTCAATAAATTTGCTTGCTTAGTAGATAGAATGATTAAGGCTTTGGACATCCCAGCCCCCAAAGCTCCGGAGCATGTAGATGACCCCATGTTCCCTTCCGAGGAGCAGATTGTGGCTACCTCTACTACATTGCCTATGCTCCCCTACTTGCTGAAACTGGCCAAAATATTAGATACCTCATCGGCTATAGTGCCTGCCATTCCCAAGAGGGTCGACAACATGTACAAGATCGACCTATCAAAAGCCAAATGGGTGGCAAACCCCCCCAAACCAAACACAGTGGTAGCCAAGGTGGTTAAATCGAAGGGGCCGAAGGGCACCCTATCCTCTCCCCCAGATAAGGAGGGCAAAAAAGTGGATGCCCTAGGGAAAAAGGCGCATGTGGCGGCTGGCCTTGTCACCAGAATGGTGCATTACGCCACATATATGGCGGGCTGCCAGACCTTTCTTTGGGGCAAAATGCTCCCATATCTTGATAAGTTGCCCCATGAAGAACAACGCTTTCCCAGGGCTCTGCAAGCAGAAGCGGTGCTTCTTTCAAAGATCCAAAAGGATTTCGCAAAGCACCTGGCTGAAGCAGCAGGTCACCTGTTTGTTACAGCCATATCTATCAGAAGGCATGCCTGGCTTAGATCTGCTAACCTCTCCGAGGAAGGCAAAGCCTTAGCCGAAGACCTTCCTCTTCACGAGGAAGGTCTGTTCAATCCGGAAATGGATGGAACACTAAAGGAAAAGCAAGAAGTGCGCCAGGCCGCCAATAAGTTCAGCTATACCTGGCAGCCCTACAACCAACAGCGTACAAGGTGGCAACCTCCCTCTGGCAATTTCTGTAAGAATTTTAATAACTCTTACTCAGGTCCCTTTAGGGGATGGGGTTCCTCATCATCTAGGTACCAAGGAATCTCCTATAATTCTAAACCAAGGTTCCAGCCCTATCAAAACAAACCCAAACAGGGCGCCTCAAGGAAGTGCCTTTGATGATAATAGCCCCATCCTTCTAAAACCTATGGCTGTTCCCTCCGCGACTTTGAATGTTGAGCCCCTCGAGGCTCCCGTTGTCCCAGTTTTGTGGTAGCCCATCTACGCACTCAGGGCATTGTAGTTTACCCCTACATAGACGATTGGTTGATTGTTTCTCGCTCACGCAGCCAACTACAATTTGAGGTACAAAGGAAAGCCGAAACTAAGACAAGTCAAACCCGCATTTTGGACTTTAGGAGAGCTGATTTCCAAAAAATGAAGGAAACGCTGAGCAGCATTCCGTGGACACAGATACTAAAAGACAAGGGAGTTACGGCTGGATGGGAATTTCTCAAGAGTGAAATACTCAAGACGCAATTGCAAACCGTGCCAACAAAGAGAAAAAATAGGACAAGTGCAAAGAAGCCAGAATGGATGTCCAAAGAACTTCTAACTGTGCTAAGACACAAAAGAGACATGCACAAGAAGTGGAAAAAGGGAGAAATCACCAAATAGCCAACACCTGTAGGGAAAAGGTCCGCAAGGCTAAAGCACAAAACGAGCTCAGGCTTGCCAGGGACATTAAAAACAATAAAAAGGGCTTCTATTCTTATGTCAGTAGAAAAAGGAAAAACAAGGAGGCGATAGGACCTCTTCGCGGAGAAGATGGGGCAATGTTGACAGGGGATAGGGAAAAGGCAGAACTACTTAATGCCTTCTTTGCCTCGGTCTTCTCACAAAAAGAGAGTCTTCAACCTCAGCAAGATGGAGTGGATGAGGGATTGGAGGACATCCAACCCCAAATTGGGAAAGAAGTCGTCCAGGAATACCTGGCCGCTCTTAATTAGTTCAAGTCCCCAGGGCCAGATCAACTACACCCCAGAGGAGGGCCAATGTGGTCCCAATCTTCAAGAAGGGAAAACTACACCCCAGAGGAGGGCCAATGTGGTCCCAATCTTCAAGAAGGGAAAAAAGGATAACCCAAACAACTACCGTCCGGTCAGCCTCACGTCGATACCGGGCAAGATTCTGGAAAAGATTGTTAAGGAAGCGGTCTGCAAACACTTAGAAACAAATGCAGTCATCGCTAATAGTCAACATGGATTTATCAAAAACAAGTCATGCCAGACTAATCTGATCTCTTTCTTCGATAGAGCTACAAGCTGGGTAGATGCGGGGAATGCCGTGGATGTAGCATACCTGGATTTCAGTAAGGCCTTCGACAAGGTCCCCCATGACCTTCTGGCAAGGAAACTAGTCCAATGTGGGCTAGGCAAAACTACGGTGAGGTGGATCTGTAATTGTTTAAGTGGACGAACACAGAGAGTGCTCACTAATGCTTCCTCTTCATCTTGGAAAGAAGTGACAAGTGGAGTGCCGCAGGGTTCCGTCCTGGGCCCGGTCCTGTTCAACATCTTTATTAATGACTTAAATGAAGGGCTAGAAGGCATGATCATCAAGTTTGCAGACGACACCAAATTGGGAGGGATAGCCAATAGTCCAGAGGACAGGAGGGATAGCCAATAGTCCAGAGGACAGGATTCAAAACGATCTTGATAGATTAGAGAGATGGGCCAAACCTAACAAAATGAAGTTCAACAGTGACAAATGCAAGATACTCCACTTTGGCAGAAAAAATGAAATGCAAAGACACAGAATGGGGGACGCCTGGCTCGAGAGCAGTACGTGTGAAAAAGATCTTGGAGTCCTCGTGGACAACAAGTTAAACATGAGCCAACAATGTGATGTGGCGGCAAAAAAAGCCAATGGGATTTTGCCCTGCATCAATAGGAGCATAGTGTCTAGATCTAAGGAAGTAATGCTACCCCTCTATTCTGCTTTGGTTAGACCACATCTGGAATATTGTGTCCAATTCTGGGCACCACAATTCAAGAGAGATATTGACAAGCTGGAATGTGTCCAGAGGAGGGCGACTAAAATGATCAAGAGTCTGGAGAACAAGCCCTATGAGGAGCGGCTTAGGGAACTGGGCATGTTTAGCCTGAAGAAGAGAAGGCTGAGAGGAGATATGATAGCCATGTATAAATATGTGAGAGGAAGCCACAAGGAGGAGGGAGCAAGCTTGTTTTCTGCTTCCTTGGAGACTAGGACGCGGAACAATGGCTTCAAACTACAAGAGAGGAGATTCCATCTGAGCATTAGGAAGAACTTCCTGACTGTGAGAGCCGTTCAGCAGTGGAACTCTCTGCCCCGGAGTGTGGTGGAGGCTCCTTCTTTGGAAGCTTTTAAGCAGAGGCTGGATGGCCATCTGTCAGGGGTGATTTGAATGCAATATTCCTGCTTCTTGGCAGGGGGTTGGACTGGATGGCCCATGAGGTCTCTTCCAACTCTTTGATTCTATGATTCTATGATTCTACAGCGTCACATTTCTGTTATTCTCTGTCTCCTCCAGTCTTTAGGATTGATCGTCAACATGGAGAAGTCATCCCTAACGCCGTCTCGCCAAATCCAATTTATTGGAGCCCTTCTGGATTCGCATACTCAGAGGGCATACCTGCCTGGCGACCGGTTTTCCACCTGCAGGAACTCATCAGAATGGCTCGGGAATACTCCACTGTGACAGCTAGACAAGTCCAGATCCTCTTGGGTCATATGGCTTCTACCACAGCGGTAACCCCCTTTTCACGGTTACGAATGCGCCCCCTACAGGCTTGGTTTAGCTCAGTTTTCAACCCCCTCAGGGACAACCCTGGGGTCAGACTGTCGTTGCCGGAGCATGTCCGCCATTCTCTTGGGTGGTGGACGCAGCCCCAGTGGGTTTGCATGGGACTTCCCTTTCAACCCCCATCTCCTACACTAACTATCACAACGGATTCCTCCCTGACGGGTTGGGGAGCGCATGCACAGGGCGTCATTGCCCAGGGCAAGTGGTCCCCAAGCGAAGCCATGCTCCACATAAACGTGTTAGAGCTCATGGCAGTAGAAAAAGCCCTAAAGTCATTTGAAGGCATGGTAAGAAACACGGTAGTACAGGTTCTAACAGACAACACAACCGTCATGTACTACCTAAACAAACAGGGCGGTACACATTCACATCAACTTCTGCACCTCACGATCAGCATCTGGGATTGGTGCATTCAGAGAGGGACCTTTTTGCTAGTCTCACACCTTCCAGGGGATCAGAACTCCCTGGCAGATTCTCTGAGCAGGAGTCCAATGGGGCGTCATGATTGGTCCCTGGACCCGGAGGAGTTGGGGAAGATTTTTCGGATGTGGGGTCATCCGGAAATAGACTTATTTGCATCCCACGAGAACAAGAAATGCGACAAATTCTGCGCAAGGACACAACCCTCTCTGGAGGGGGATTGTCTAGGGCATGCGCTTCTAAGGAATTGGGATGGTCCCATAGTTTACGCTTTCCCGCCCTTCCCTCTGCTATTGAGGGTGGTTGCAAAAATACAAACGGACAGCACACATTGCATCTTGATAACCCCTTGGTGGCCGCGTCAACCATGGTTTGCCCCACTCCTGCAGTTATCAGAGGGGAACTTTGTGAGACTCAAGAACAAATCGAATCTCCTAACCTCCCAACAGGGTGGGTTCTTTACCCGGATGTTCAAACGTTGAGACTGACGGCTTGGCTAGTTCGTCCAATCGAATAGAAAACGGCCCACGCCTTTCGCAGTCCATAGGCCATCGACTAAACGGTCATACACATTTAAGTGGGCACGCTTTAGTAAGTTTGCTGTATCGAGGGAATTTCGACCTGAATCAGCTCCTATCTCCGTAGTTCCGGATTTCCTGTTATCTCTGTCGGAATCGGGCCTTTCTAACTCTTCCATTAAGTGTTACTTAGCGGCCATTTCATGGTTCAGAAGAAAAGTAGGGCTACCTTCGTGCTTCACTGACCATACGGTCAAGGCCTTCTTAAAGGGTCTAGCCAATGTCAGACCACCAGTAGCCCCTATTGCGCCCTCTTGGAACCTGGAGTTGGTTCTTTCATCGCTGATGAGGGTACCCTTTGAACCGTTGGCGTTGACTGATTTAGCCTCGCTTACCTGGAAGGTGGCTTTCCTAGTAGCTATTACATCGGCCAGGAGGTCGAGTGAGTTGTGTGCACTTAGGGTGGACCCGCCTTATTTGAAGTTTCATGGGGATAAGGTAGTTTTACGAACAGACCTGGCGTTCTTGCCCAAGGTCTCCACACGGTTCCATAACTCCCAGGAACTCATCCTTCCAGCATTTTTTCAGAACCCGGAAACACCATTAGAGAAAAGTCTACACTTGTTAGATGTTAGGAGGGCTCTACCTTTCTACATACAGAGAACAAAGGATTTCAGGAAATCTCCTAGATTGTTTCTTAAGTATCGGAAAGATACTAAAGGTTTACCGGTTACATCTCAGCGGTTTTCTGCTTGGATCGTGGCAACCATCCGCACTTGTTACCGCTTGGCAGGGAAGGAATTGCCTCAACAGTTGCATGCTCATTCAACTAGGGCCATGGCCACTTCTATGGCATTTCTGAAGGGA
Source organism: Anolis sagrei (assembly GCF_037176765.1). Taxonomy (NCBI): domain Eukaryota; kingdom Metazoa; phylum Chordata; class Lepidosauria; order Squamata; family Anolidae; genus Anolis; species Anolis sagrei. Next base: position 46,705,282 of record NC_090021.1, on the reverse strand, counting down.
GTTCCTCTGGAGGAGGTCTGCCGAGCAGCCACTTGGGCCTCTCCGAGCACCTTTGTCTCTCATTATAAGCTCGATGTGAGATCTAGAAGAGAGGCTCATTTTGGTAGGACTGTTCTTTTCTCTGCTGTGACATGACTCCCACCATCCTTCTTCTTAGCTTGCTAGTCTACCATATGTGCGATTCACAGTTGACTACGACAGGAAATTATGGGTTGCTTACCTGTAACCGTAGTTTCCTGAGTAGTCACCTGTGAATTCGCACATCCCCGCCCTTCCTCCCCTCGAGTGTCATGCCGCTTTCCTTCTGGCTGCTGTGCAGCGGAAGAGAATTGACAGTTGGTCCCGCCCACGGGCCTTATATACTCGAGGGGGGGGCGGGACCAGGGGAGCAAAAATGTTTCTTTAAGATTCTAGAAGGTTCCGAAGCTGGGCCTGTGCAGGCGCAGGAATACCATATGTGCGAATTCACAGGTGACTACTCAGGAAACTACGGTTACAGGTAAGCAACCCATAATTTTCAGTGTTCTTATCTTCATGCAGAGGAGCAATTCTGTGAAATAACAAGGAAGTGCCACAGTGTTGTTAGTGAAACAATGTATGTACAGTCTGAAAATGCTACTATGGCAGGAGATAAATAGAGACTGAAAGTCAGTAACAATAGTTTTGACATAGTTTATTTGGAAATTATGGGGAGAGAACATTAAATAGTAGAGGCATGACAGTATGAGCTCCTGAAAAAAAAAACACATTTTAAGGACAATGTCCTGTCCCTTCAAGACTACAATAACATTTTGTTCCTTTCCCTTATAGTTTCCCCCTCAATCCTTCAGAGTATCTACAGTTTCAAGAAACGACTCCTTTAGAAACTGTAGAACAGATCATTCGTTATTTACTCTGTATATAATGAGTTCCCTCTCAGCTATGAAACTCACTGGGCAAGTCACACACTCTCAGCCTTAGGGGAAGGCAATGGCAAACCCCTCCTGAACATATCTTTTTGTTTGGCTAGAGTAATCTAGGGTGTACTAATAAGGTGTAGACGCCTAACGAATCTGAACCCTACTCTTGGCCTCATTGCTAATTTACTGGGAACAACTGTGATGCTCCTCTGTGTCACTTGAATAGAGATTAGAAACTGGGGGTTTTAGCTGAGTGCACTAGTACGATCACTCTCACATTACACACAAGAGTTCTACAGCTCTTTAACTCAGATTGTAGTGAAGTCTACTACTCAATAAAATATTATACAGTGGCTTTAATTCCATTAGACAAACTGGATAATCAAATCACCTCGTATAGTATGGTTTGTCTAGTGATGCCCCTCCCTTGCCAGGATAAGGAGAAGAGTAGACTCCAGCGATATTCCAAGTACATTCATATGTAGACCGAAACTACCAATCCTTTGATGTGGTTTTCTGCTGCTATGTCTCATTATTATGGAAACAGAATTTATTTTTTTCTTTCATAATTGTAGTCAATCAATTTAGTTACTTGGCCCTCACTTGAAACACATGCCCACATAATAATTTGAAATTGGTAGGTTTGAAAAAAAATTTTTACTCACCATGGTATTCTCAATATTAATAGTTTATTATAAGTTAGTTTCTCCCTTCTTATAGATGTTTTACCTCAAGCACCTTTCAATTCACAGTCTCATAAAGAAATGGGTTTTCCTATCTCTTCTCTTTCTGAAGAACAGGATTTTCCCAAGAGAGGAAAACATTACAAATAAGGTTATTAAAATATGTAGTGCCTTTGCTGGTTTTAAAGAGCTCCTCTGAGCCTGTAGCAGCATGTACATGGTGCTTAGTTTATCTTGTCTGTATATAATCATTTACATTTAGATTGTTATCCTTATAGTGAGAGGAATGCACAGTATGGTGCTTTCATGTACCTTCGTTTGGTTATTTCAGCTTCAGCTGGCAAACTGTGCTCCAAAAATCTCTTTCCTGCTCTGCTAGGAAATAGTATGAATTTGTGTTCAATTGTTTTTCATTACAGCTATCACTAGTTTGTATAGGGGCAGTGGATGAAGCTGTGTAGAAACTTCTATAAAGGATATGAAAAACAAAGCTCACCTGTGCAGGGGTTGTCCAAATGCTGGCACAGAGCAAGAACCACAACCAAACAAAGTTAATCTATTGTGTGTATGTGAAATCTGTAAAGGATGTTTGGGGGGGGGGGGGGAACCTAGGTTACTGATCAAGTACCTGTTTTGATGATTAAGAGAACATACGTATATGGGGTACTTTAAAAGGCAAAGTGAGCCAACATGCTACTTACATGTATTAATCCAGAGGTCTTGCTAAAGAAAAAGCTAACCTAATTGTCTTTCCTGGGGGGGAAAACAGATTCACAATTGGAGAATGAGGCTTCCCCTGAGAAGCGACCACGGTTACTGGAGGAATGCAATGACAGGCCTGAAGAAATGAACCGTTCCAAACAGAAGAGCAGACGCAGATGTTTCCAGTGCCAAACGAAACTGGAGCTGGTACAGCAAGAGTTGGGATCATGTCGCTGTGGTAAGAGATTAAGCTCTAGTGGTGAGAGATTCATTTTTTGTTTAAAACCCTGTTGTGATCTTCCTTGCATAGTTTAGGATGATCAGGGTTTTTTTATGGTGATGCAACAATTAATTAACTGATGAAGAAACATAATTTTTTTTGTCGTGTCAGGAGCGACTTGAGAAACTGCAAGTCGCTTCTGGTGTGAGAGAATTGGCCGTCTGCAAGGACGTTGCCCAGGGGACACCTGGATGATTTGATGTTTTATCATCCTTGTGGGAGGCTTCTCTCATGTCCCCGCATGAGAAGCTGGAGCTGATAGAGGGAGCTTATCCGCCTCTCCCCGGATTCGAACCTGCGACCTGTCGGTTTTCAGTCCTGCCGGCACAGGGGTTTAACTCACTGTGCCACCGGGGGCTCTAAGAAACACAGTGTACATTGCATAGTGATTTAAAAGATTTAAGGCTTGGCAAATGCCTTCACCAGTATACTGAATGATTTCACAGTTCAGTTATATGTCTAGTCAAATATAGAATTGGGTTTTGAGCACAACATCTGTATTTCTGTTCTTATCAGATGTGCCCAATCTTCACACATTTAAGACTCCTAGTCTAAACCTTGAGTTTCCTCAGAGTTTCTCTATCAGTTCCATGTATGGATTAAGTGCTTTGTATAAACTAAGAAATCAAATCAAAAACACAAACATAAAAAGCATTGAATTTGAATTAATTTGGTTTAATTAATCATTATTTTGTTATTTCTGGTTTGGTTTTTTTCTGAATTTAGCTCCTAATTAAGTTTTCCCCCAAGGATTATTAGATATTACACATCACCAAGCTGGGAATTTTTTAGTAGTATTTTTTAAAAAAATAATACAATGATTAAAATTTTAGTTTTTGAATATTAAACATTGTCTTTGTAGTAATAAAAAAGACTCCTCAAAAACTTGCCAAAGCATGCTTTGACAGTTTTAGCACTTTGTCAGCGTGCTATGAGATGGAAAAGGCTGAAAACCACTGCATGGAATGCTAAATATTTTGTATGTCAAGCCTGCCTTTCCAGATATCTTGCAAACATCTTAAATTCAAATAGTTGTATGGTATACTTGGCCAATTGCACTGCCCTTTAAGAGGTAATGTACTCAGTGAATGTATTTTTGTTCCATTTAATGTTCATGAACTTGATTATAAAAGTGACATTTGTAGACAATTCCCCTTGAGAACATGCAAGGAAATCCAATTGTTTCCTAGTGCTGTATACAATCTAAAATAATAAAGTTTATTACTTTAAATTGTATACATTGCAGTTAGTAACAAGCTGGAGATATGCCAACCTACTTATAGACATAAGGTATTTTTTTAAAAGATTGAGTTCCTTGAAACCCATCGGAAAATCTGTCTAAATGTACATTTATGCATTTGTAGATGGGAATAGAAGATGTTAATATGCAGCTTGGTCAGCATGTTAACCACAGATGCTCAGGAAACCCATTTCCTGCACTATTAACTGTACCACAATGATTTTATTCACAAAGCACTTTGCAAACTGTCTTTTTAAAAAACAGTAGTGAAGCTTGATAAAAATGAGTCTAGGAAGGTTTCATTAGAACTGGATGAGGCAATGTGAAATGAGATATTACAAAGAATGATACAAGTCAATCCTCCGCTCTAGGAAAGTCCTGAAACAGGGCTGGGCAATATAATTTGATATACATCACATTATTGTCCTGAGAAAAAATGTTCTTATTAATGTGAAACAATGGAGATTTTAGTGAATATCTTAAGGTTTGTAACTCTTTTTCCTATTTTGGCCTATTTTGCTGAACATGGTATTACTGTCTAATACCAACTTACTTGAGCTAATAAATACACACTGATTAGTATCTCAAATCAATCACTTACTATGCATGCAGAATTTCAAACACCTTCAAAACTATTTCTGTAAGAAGAAGCAACCATCTATTCTTTTTATGCTGCAGTGGCAATACCCTATTGAAAAATTATCTTTATTGCCAGTCAAGCCTCTGAAGAACTATTGACATTTTTTGCTATTTACTTTTTTTTTTTGGAGGGAGGGTATAATGGCAGTAACTCCTCAAAGGTTTAATGAGGA